>NC_135938.1:5660000-6288566 GCF_964058835.1 Carex rostrata
ATAAAATTAGATTAATGTTAAGCGATGGCATGAGACTAAATAACTAGTATTTGATTAACCGGTTCAGTCAGACTGACTGAATCGGTAATTTTTATAAAATTGAAATAATCGAGAATTTAACTTACGCATTAATTGGGACGAGGGTTAGAATAAATTTAGCGTAGAATTTTAATTAGTTTAAATTACGTGATCACAGATCAGTGAACTCCGTACGAGTCCGACCCGTGGGCCGATCCGACTGACCCGCAGATCGGAGCATACGCGGAGCACGCTGATTTTTAGCGACAGAGACTCCAGCCCCCTCAGGTGTGGGATATCTGAATTATTCTTTTCGTGGGCGTACTCTTACCAGTCGATCCATCTGACCTGACATTCGCATTTTATTTTTAAGTAGTTGCATTAAAACTTTAGAGCATGTTTATCCTTTCTGCACTGTAGGTAGAATTGCATAAACCCTGAAAAACTCGAATTTACTGTATTTTAAGAGTAGAGTAATTAAAATATATTATATATATATCTTATTAGAATATTAGGTTATTAGCTGTCTTCTTCTCGTAGAAGACTATATTATTATTTTACATGCATACGCATGCATTGGTGAGAGCTGAGCAGAGCCGAGTGACTTCGTTCCGTCTTGGTGTCACTTGGCATGGGACGGCCCGACAGCCACTGAGCTGAGGGTCACTTGATCCTTGGATGGCTTTAGGATTTATATTATATGTATAAACTTGATTATGTATTCTTTTCGATTCATTTTACCATTGCGTGCGGGCCGGACTCGAGCCCTGAGGCACGGACGATTCGGGATTTATTCCTTCCCTACATTAGGAGCTACTTTGCCTAGAACGGGATTCCAAGCCGGGTAGTGTTGGGTAGAATCTTGTACGGGATTCCAGCACCGGTTTGGGTAGAATCCAAAACGGGATTCCAAGCCGGGTAGTGTTGGGTAGAATCTTGTGCGAGGTTCCAGCACCGGTTTGGGTAGAATCCATGTGTGGTGTCCTATTGGTCTGGCCGGACGGTAGAGTTCTCTTCTGCTCATGAGGAAAGAGATTAACTTTTTACGACTTGCATTGTATGATTTCTCCTATTGGATATGTTTGGGTGATGAATCGTAGGTGAGATGACACACCGGATTTTGGTAAAGATATAACCATCGGCTAGTGTGCAGTTCTTGTGGGCAATGCGCGATGTCATTAGGCAACGTGTATCATTGTTCCCTGATCACAGTCCTTGGATTATATTATTCAGATTATTTTGGTAAAGGTATAACCATCGGCTAGTGTGCAGTTCTTGTGGGCAATGCGCGATGTCATTAGGCAACGTGTATCATTGTTCCCTGATCACAGTCCTTGGATTATATTATTCAGATTCTTTTGGTAAAGGTATAACCATCGGCTAGTGTGCAGTTCTTGTGGAGCAATGCTCGATGTCACTAGGCAACGTGTATCATTGCACTCTGATCACAGTCCTTGGATTATATTATTCGATTCTTTTGATCCTATTGGCACGGCACGGGGTGATTTACTTTATCCATATTATTATTATTATTATTGTATTTGGACACACAGTGCAATGAGTACTGGATTTCGATTTGATTTATATCCGATATTACACCTTGATTTTATTTTGGGTTATTTCGCATGTTGGCATAATAGAATAATTGCATCATGACATCATTCAAAAGTATTATAAGTTATATTAGATATTAATATAGGTTCACACATGTGCATATTTTTAATTGTATTCATTTTATAAAATAAAAGTGCTTTGGCCGTAGAGGATCCCTGAGGGGATAATTCTGGGTCACATACTGGGCGATTCGTCGCTCACCCACAAGTTGTTTCGTGGGTTTTAGGTACAGGTTCTGGCGGTCCGCAGCAGGAAATGTCAGGAGCTGTCCCCGAGGGCCACATCACTTGACCTAGTTAGGGTTAGGCTTTTGATTAGGTTTACGAGTCCCGTATTTTCTGTGTTATATATACGGGTTCGATAGATCATGTATCCCCTTCTATAGATGGTGTTATTTGGATCCGAGATGGATCGAATTATATGTTATGTATGTGTATGTTTATTTATTTGCTATGTGACTGATGCTTGATATTTATATTATGTTGCTTCCGCTGCTGTTTGATTTATTATTTGTGATTAGCCTTGCGTGCTTAATGATTAATTAAGCACGAGGCGAGGGTGATCACATCTTAAACCAGAATTCCTGGTTTGGGGTGTGACAATAATAAAACAGTATTTCCTTCTTTCTTTGCCCTGGATATGTATGCTATGATAGAGATCTTTTATAAACTTAATTCTCAAATCACTCTGAGCTATAGAGTAGTTGGAAATTTACTTTATATTATTTACTCTTTAGATATTATCATGTATAATATTATTGTTATTTTATATAAGACAAGAGAAGAGATTTAAGAAAACAACTTATTATTATAATCTTATTTTTTTTTGTTTACAAGTGTCCTTATTTATAGTTACAAAGCAACAACTAGCCATTGCACTACTCTCTATTACTATTAATTACAAGGCTCTATTTTCTACAATACATTATTTTCTATTATATTAAATAAACTAGTTGTTATAATTTGAGTTTTATTTTATTTTTTAACACTCCTACTCAAGCTAGGAATGTATATATCATACAATCCTAGATTGCTTGTAGTTTTCTCAAATGGATTCGGATCCAAGCCTTCGGTGAAGATATTCACGAGTTGATCTCTACTTTTTACATATTACCGTTTGATCATGATTAGATGGATGATCCAAAATATTTTTGGTCCATTCCAGAATTTGCCAATAGTGGTTTAAAACTATTAGTTTTGGATGGAATCGCATCTGCTTTCATAGTGTGCCTGTACAGTCCGCTGCTGAATTTTTTGAACGGTTCGATTGCTTTTTTACGGGCCGCATCATGCTTATGTGGAGGTTTTCTTGTTGACTTTTAGCAATGCCTGCTTGTCAGTTGTCACTCCCTCGATGACAGACGACGTCCAACTACAGCGGATGTGAATTTTGCTTCGGATGACTCCTCCACTGCATATTGGACCTGTTTCAGCACGATGTCCTTTCAACGTATCATTTCACTTGGCACAGAAAATCTAAACAAAAATGTTCATCTTCACCACTCACGAGAGATCAACACTGAATGCTAGATTAATAGGAAGTCGTAAATTTTTTAGAGACTGATTAATGTTCCATATAGTGTAGTGCCTATCATTTCCTCTATTATTGACAGTGGGCCCCACACATTAGTATGGGCTGTAGAACAGTGTAGTGGCATGAGGAAGGGGACACAAGCAAGAAAGGAGCTTCGTACCAGCATTTTGCAGCCCTTTCCGCGGATACTGGTAAGGAAAAAAGGCTGTCAGGAGAGACAAGGAATATTACAAACAGACCCCTGATCTATTCGGATTTTGATAAAAATAGAAGGGGCGGGACTCAAGGCTTTCAAATAACCTGTTAGATGGAGGGCTACGATTTACTATTTAATTTCATTTTTCACCGCAAGTAGGATTTAGTAGTTTTCCTTTTTATGTTATTTCTTCTTTAAGCTGTAAACATTCTATTTCTATTAATACAAAACCTACGGGTCAATTTCCTCGAAAAAAAGAAAAGAGAATAGGTGATAGGAGTACCTGGAGGCAAAACAAGAGGCACTCGATATTTTTCTTATAAAATTTATGACCAGTTGCAAGATAATTGCCTAAAATCTGAACCGGACAATCGTTTTTAATTTTATTTTATGACATGCATGCCTCCAAATGATAATTTTATTTAAAATCATAAGGGTTAATTTTTTTTTTTTTTCGAACAGCGAATTGGGCTCTAATATTTTGTATTTTCACCGTTAATAAAATTCGAGATAATTAATAAATAGGATATAAAGAACATATCAAGGCTCAAGCGCCATAAATCCATATGAAACACCGTCCACTATTTCTCTTTGAATTTTGTAGTGGGTAAAAATTGAGACGAATTTAAGACGTGTTTTGGAAATAAAACATTGACCTTTTCTCTAGTACAGTCCGGGATTAAAAGCTCTCCAAATCTATATTGAAATATTAAAATTTCAAGTCATTTGAGATTTATTGTAGACTATGCAGAATCGTATGAATTGCTTTCTTTTAGAATTATGTTTTTAAGTTAAATCAGATGTTATGTACGAATATATCAAATATATAAAAAGTCTATTATTGCCTTATTGGTCTTTTTCTTCTTTTTCCTCATGTTTTAAATTTTCAACGTAATATTGTTATATCAGGGATAGGACTGAACGGAAATTTTTATTAATAAGAAATTAATTAATTAAATATCAATAATGGAGAACGAATCTGAGTTTTTTCGAGATATAGGGAAAACGTGATAGTTTTTAGACGTTATAGACTATCACGGTTCAAAACAGTGCCAGTTCCCGGCCAAATACCATTTCATACCAAAACAGAGTCTGTTCCTGGCAGAAACAGAGATCAAAACAGGCTGTTCCTGGCCGTGATGGCCTATAATGTTCGGAGGACGTTATAAACTATCACGTTTTCCCTATATCTCGAAAAAAAACTCAAATCCGTTCTCCATTATCAATATTTATTTAAATAATTTCCTATTAATAAAATTTTCGGTAGGACTGAAGCGGCGTCCTTTTTAGCAGGGAGACAATCCCTGAAAAGAGAAACAAAGCTGAAATGGTCCAAAAGTGACAAATTGGTGTAGTGGCCAGTGGGCTGACAGTTTAATAACCGAATTCTTCGACTGATTTTGAGAACTGGATCTCCGCTACTTGATCCGTCGTTTGGGTTTAATATCCTTATTTTCGCTTTATTCAATAAAACAGTAATAACTTTCAAAAATAATGATCGTATTGAGTAGTTTAATTTAACTGTTTAGACTTATGATTATTTATTCGGTTTCATCCTACTTATTAATTCAAGAACAAAAAAAAAAAAATCAATTTAGTTTCCGATGATTTGATTTTTTTTTTTTTTCTAAAAATTAAAATATTGATTATCCTCAACGTTTTGCACTGTAGCCAACTCAAATTTATATTATCGAATAAATGACAAGCTCAAGCTAGATTCAAATTAAACGGGAATAACTTGATAATTCATTTTCTTTTATTTTTCTTTCTCCTTTTTCTTATTTACTTTTAAATAAACTTTATAAAAATTGACACTTCTGATGTCCAGATTAATGAGAGAGGAGATGACACTTAACATGTGTACAGATTATGCAAGATGATAATCTAATACAATTTGTAGTAGCCATTTCGTCGTTAATGAGTGTTTCTTGAAATTTAGTACTTAAGTTGGTATTGTATTATCTTTATTACTTCTATGTTTTGGTGACTTCTGCATTTTTGAAATGAAACAGTTAGGCCCTGTTCGGAAGCTTAGGATTTGATGGGGAATGTAACATTTACACATTTGTGTTTCCAGTGCTGTTCGGCAGTGAAGGAATTTTCCAATTTAATTCCAATTTAATTCCCACCCGCTTTACTTTTTCTCTTGAAAAAGCACTGTTCTAATGGGATAAATCAAATTGAGTTGGAGATCATTTTTTTTTTCCCAAATGGATCAGCTGCTATGAAGTTTGAAGATCAATAATTTTTTGTTGTATCTTAACTTGATTAAACTAATTTATCATAATTATTAATATCAAACTTGATTTAACTAATAGTTGAAAATTTTAAATGCTGCTAGACTTGTCCGTGGTACATAAAGAAAATAAAATATATATTTTATCATTTGTCATGTTTGTGATTAAACTAATAGTTTAAAATTATTAATATAAGAATTGAAACATAAGATTAAAAATAAGCATAAATACAAGACACTCTAAGAAACATTTAATGCATTTTAAAAGAACAATTGGTTACAAAATTTTAATTTAAGAAATAATTATTAACAAAAAATTTATTATGTTATTATTTAATCATTTTATTTAATTATATTAATAATTATTAATAAGTTTAATTGTATTGGTATCAAATATTTAAGAAACAAAAATAAGATTTCTTGTAATTATTCCCACAATAACCGAATAGTTACAAGAAAATGATATTTAATAAAATATTTATATATATATATATATATAATTTAAAAATTATTAATATCTTATTTTTTATTTGTTTATTAATATTTTTTAAATTTATTTGTACCCGTCTTCTTATATTCTTATTTTATTTAATTATAAAAATATTTATATTTTATAAAATAATAAGTAATAAGTAGTGTTATGTTAATTTTTAATCTATATTATTTAATTACATTATTAATAATGTTATTAACAAAAATAATTGTAAAATATCAAACATTTTAGAAATAACATAAGACTTCCCACAATTAATTTCATGGTACAACCGAACACCCATTTTAACACATTCCCATAATTAATCCTGTGCGTTCCCGCACTCATGGGTTCCCGCTTTTTCAAAAATGGATTCCCATCCTCATCAAATCTCATCCTATATAATTCCTTGACATCCGAACAGGCCCTTAGTATCTTTTGTATACTTTTGTAACTTTTACTGTATGCTTTCTGTTTACGTTATTATGCTTGTTTGTGTTTAATGGTGGAGAACTATCATTAAGCATTAAGCGGTGGAGACTTGAGTGCAACTTTATATTTCTCCTTTATACCACTACATTGTCATTACTTTACTAGTACAAGATATGAAATGTTGATTTTATTCAGTATAATCACTTGATTTTAGTCCGATTTTTATTAATGTCCTCAATTAAAAAAATAACAAATATGCCCTCAATTTTCTGGAAATTTGAAAAATGCTCTAATTGCCTTATTGTGGAGTGGTCCTCTTCACAAGTGGACCGCCACACAATGGGACATTTTTTGTTTTTTTAAATATCTTAAAATGAAAACAATAAACTAAATTTTTTGATAAAATACTAAACTAAATCTCATCAATTATTTTTAAATAGCATATCTTAGATTTGAATACCAAGAGCACTAAACTAAATTTCAAAATGAAAATATTTGAACTAAAAAAGATAAAAATATAACAAAAAAACTCTAAATTTAATACTTTATACACTTAATAAACAATGGCTAAGAAAAAATATCACATATTATTAGTTACATGAATAATTCTAACTAAAAAAATAACAAAAAAAAGCCCTAGATTGGAGACTTCATATATTTACATGAACAATGTCTAAGAAAAAGTATGGTAAAAGACAACAAAAAAAATCAAAAATTACAAATGAAAAACTTAATCGGAAACTTCAACTCAAGTTTTGAGGCTTTTCCCCTTGTTTTTTTTTTTTTGCAATTCTGAATTTCGAAAAATGACATAGCTATTACCAACACATGCATCTTCTTGCAAGCTTTTCAAAAATGGCCATTTGTTGAAATCAGACACCCGAGCGCCGTTTTATGACCATTTGAAGTTTTGTCGTCATTTCTTGTCTTCTCGGTGAAAATATCGTCTCTCTTACCTTATCCCTTGCCCTAGCTTTGCTTGCCTATTTACAAGAGATATCTTAGACAAATACATGCACAACCTACATCTGCTTTAGAAATGAGAGAAATGACTTACAAAAAATAGATAAAGATGCATTATAACAGGAAGGGACATATCAATGGCACAGGAAAATATTATATTTCTTTTATCATACACGGATCATATATTAAAACCATGTATAATTGTTGGAGCATTCATATACATCCTTCTGAAAAGAAGGATATTCCTCATTCTTTTAATTGAACCAATACAATATTTATGTTTTGTTATGTTATTTAGTCAGGATTTTATATTATCAATTTGATATTAATCATTAAAAAAATGGGAGAATTTCATATATACCATCCAAATTTCTATAATTACATATTTACCATCTAAAAATCTAATAACTCATGTATTTATTCAATTAATCAAAAGAAGAGATTAATTAAGTTTAAGATTATATAAAATATAATTAATAAGTTATTTAGTCTCTTCTCCTTCTCTGCCCCTTCCTCTTTTGCGCATAGATTTCCCTCCCTTCTTTTTTGACATAACTTTTCATTTTTGCTTAAACTCTCCCCTCATTTCGTCTCTCCCATTTAAACATGGAGAGAAGGGGTAGCAGACTCGTATATAAGGATTTCAACTCCAGCTTAATCGTCTAAAACAAAGTAATCTCTCTAACTTTTTCAACAAAATAACTCATATTGAATTCGACGCTGATATCGCAACCCGCTATCAAAGTAACAACTAAGTTTGAGAATCTGTCTTTTTATTATTGGTTCAGTTTGGAATATTTTTTCTTAATCTTTTATATTGAGTATAAAGGAGAACTGTTCTAAGGAAAGAAAGAGAGGGTACTAAATTAATCCTTGATTAATTATAGTTTTAAGAAAATAAAACATAATTAATATGAGTTTTGGGTATATTTGATATATACTAAAGTTATATTGGGTAAATTTGTGAGTTATTTGATTTTTAGATGGTAAATATGTAATTACAAAAATTTGAATGGTAGATATGTAATTTCACAGTTTTTAAGTGGTATAAATGAAATTCTCCTAAAAAAATTTGATGAACAATTTCACCACTATTACTCATCAATTTAAACAAAAAATGAGAACTGCCCCACTGTGGGAACCACCCCACAGTGGGGTGGTTGGAGCAGTTTTTAAAACAAAAAAATAACTGAGGGCATTTTTGTTATTTTTTTTAATAGAGAGTATTATAAAAAAAAAATCGCGATTTTAGTCATCATTTTCTTTTTTGTTCTTTTCTTATTCTTTTGTCAATTGGTTCTCTGATTTGTAATTAGATAATAATCAAACTAAATGTCAGTTGTACCCAAAAAGGGCAATTCTGCTGAGCTTGGACTTGGAAAAGGCAACATTTTTATTTCTTACCATATTTGTCTCTGCTGATTTGTTCAATGTACTCAAATTTTAATAGCTTACCATATAACCATATTTGTCTATGCTTTTGTTCTGATGACCTGTGACTTACGAAAATATAGTTTTGGGATGTCGAACGCATAAACAATTGGTATGTTTTTTTTGAGAGTTAGTGGAAAATTTTCCACTAAGATATATTGATATAGAAAATTATTTACAGGTGTGTTACTTGGATCAAGTGACCCTTGTAACCTTGTTTGGACAACAATTGGTATGTTGGGATGTAGCTGGTACGCAGGGTACTTACATTTGGTACATCATACTTGTACTTATCATATTTACTGCCAGTAAATTACTGGTACACAGGTGTTGATCATATTTTCTTGTACACAATGTCATACTTTAGAAAAAATGTTAAACATCATTAAGAACAAGTTCCAGAAAATCTGGTACACAATGTCATATTTACTGGTACATAAAATTACTATAAATTGGTAAATAAAGCTTGTCAGAGGGGCTTTAATGCAAAGACATAATTATCGTCATGTTGGGTTCTCTATTTGTGTTGGAATTTATCAGAGAATATTTCTATTTCATGCAAGAACAAAGTTCCAGGCATATTCTCATTACTTAGAAGATACAAGTTACATTATTTGTAAAGACATTTAAATAACATAAAAGTCAAACTAATCAATTGATTGTAGAAACAGAAAATTACAGTTTTTGTGCTGGTACACAGTGCAAAATATTGTACCAGCTTTCTTTTTTGTTGCTGACTAAAATGTAAAGCGCAACACATATTTCAATATACCTAAGCAGTTTTGTTGCTGACTGAAATTATTGATATTCTGAGTGCTGTTATTTGCAAGTGTTTTTTTTCTTCATAAATAAGTTCAGTCATATGCTCACGTGGAAATTTGATGATTAGGAGTTGTCGAGTTGAGGACAAAATAGTCATATTTAAGATAAGACCAACAATTTACAAACCTCTTTCCTCCTTTTCATATAAACTTATGGAGCAGGTGAATACCCTTAAAATCACCCCCTTCCTTTCTCCTCCCCCGCCGTTCGATCTCTCTCCCTCTATCCCCACAGCACTCTCAGTCTCTCACTACGTACCAAATTTTGCTCTCTAATGTGGCCGCGGTGGATAAAAACCCGCTCAGATTCGACCGCTCCCTCTTCGCCATCCCTCCACCTCATCCCCCATTCACCTTCTTTATCTTTCCCCACTCTCAAAGACCTACAATCCCTCCTTGACAATTCCCCTTCCACCCCCTCCCCCTCTCCGCCACCACTTTCTTCCCCCTCCCTTCGTGTCTTCCACCGGGTTCGTCTTGCGGCCTCGGCTCTCCGCGCCTTCCAGCGCTCCAACCCTCCCTCCCTTTCTCACTCTCCTGACCACCGCCGCGTCGTTTTCTACTTCACCTCCCTCCGCATTGTCAGATCCACCTTCACCGACTGCCGCTCGGCCCGATCTATCCTTCGTTCCCTTCGTATTTCCTTCGATGAGCGTGATGTGTCACTAGACCACCAGTTTCTCGATGAGCTCAATTCACTCCTTCGGCACTGCCACGGCAAGATCTTTCTCCCTCAGCTCTTTATCGGCGGGCGACACATTGGCGGAGCCGAGGAGATCCGACGGCTGCATGAGACTGGTGAGCTGAAGAGGCTTGTTGACGGGGCACCAATGGGGCCACTGGCTGCGTGTCAAGCGTGTGGCGGTGAAAGATTTGTGCTCTGTGGGCTGTGTAATGGGAGTAGGAAGCAGTACAGCGAGAAAGGGGGTGGGTTTCAGGTCTGTAATGATTGCAATGAGAATGGCCTTCGCCGATGCCCCGATTGCTGTTACGTAAGTGCTTGATTTCGGCGATCGTTCTGATCTGATCTAGTTTGTACTTTAATTTTAAAGGTACATTTAGTTTTATGATGATTATTGGGTTAGGTTTACTGTGGCTTTCTGATTTTAGAAAATGGTGGTTATATGGTTGGTGTACTGGTGTGATTACTGGTCATGCTGTTTTCTAATTGTGCAATTACTGATACTAATTCTAGTGGAGTGCTTTCATATCCTATGAAGTGTGCATTTAATTTCTGACTGTGCATTGCTGATATGCATAAATTGAAGTGCAAAGTGAAACAGAAGTTACCTTGGTCGATATGATTTTCATCCAATATTCCAATGGTTTATGGATGTTCTAAATGTCTATGGTTTTGCAATTGATGAACATTTTACTGAAATTTTTATTCAAGATAATTTGAATAAGTGGGAATTCATGCCGATATTTAATTTTTATAAATTAATTTACTTCGAAAGGATAGATGCGCTTTAGGTAAGTTGCCCTTTCGGGTTAAAGTTTACTTGAAAGGTTACATTTCTATAAATTAACTCTAAGCATGGTTGAGTCAATAAGTTCAAATGCATCTTTAGTTGAAATGTTATTATGTTACTTAAAAGGTGAGTTACTTTTTCTTTTCTTTTATCAAATTTCCTCACTTTCTTTTCATCCCTCGCGTTATCACGTCCTTTCTTCCAAAATACAGTGGATTCTAAGATGTGCTCTCTCTGTTACACAGTGAATTCAAGATAAAGTGAATTCTTTTGTAAATCCAAATGGAAAAATGTCTATTTAGACAAATCCAAGTTGTCTGAAGTTTATTTTAGGAATTGAAATTACATAATCCAACTGTTAGCTAGTCCTTATAATTAAGAATTAATTACAAATTTATAAAAAAAATTGACCTAACTCTCCAAATAGTTCAGAGATGCAATACAAGTTGCAACTTCATAAAATGGCTGATTTATATATCTTCGAGGGGTCAACATGTTTGTGTTCGGTGGGGTAGATTAATCCTTCTTAGAACTCCTGGGCACCCCAAGGAGTCTTAAATTTGCGAACAAGTGACCATTTATAAAGTTTAAAACTACTTTCTTAGTTTTCCTTTTACTCATTTTTCTCAAGTTTGCTCAAAATTTTAAGCTTTGATTCTACATAACTTGAACATTTTTCCAAACTTAAGGTCTTCTTAAGAAAGTGACTCTTTAATTTTATTACCTAACGATGTTTTACTGTTTTGAACTTTAGTTTCAGTCTACTGGTTGCGTTCAGTTTAACCATATGTTATGATGATACAGTCTATTGTACTGATACATTTGTGCTGTTACTTTCCAATATAGGTGGCTTAACTAGTTGTTTGGGAGAACAGGTCATTCTAATATCAGGAGAAATAGCCTGATAGGTAAAACTTGATACGATGTGGCCTAAGCAATCTTATTTTCAGAAAAAGAAAATGTGATCCATAATTTATATAATGCATGTAAAAATGATGAAACTTGATTGAATGCTTTCGTTAAACATCATATATTTAGCAATATTTGATGAAATATTAAGTAAAACTCAAATTGTAAGAAATTTGATATACAACTAAATGATTAGATTAGCATTATCTCTTTTAAAAAAAAAGATTAGCATTATCTTCGTGAATCATTTTTTTTAAAAAAACATCTGTTTACTTTTATTTACATATTAGTGAAATTACCAAGTTAATATACTATTAATAATCTTATTTAGCAATAATAGCGCTTGTCATGTGCACTCTACTATTTTTTCTAACAGCTACTGTTGGTATTTAAAAAAATATATAATCTTAATCCAATTCTGGTGGTTCAAGTTATCTTATTGTTCTTGTTATCAGTGTGATCAACTGACTTTACTCAATTTACAGAAATTCCTTGTAATTTTATTCAATATGCTTTTATTATGACAAAAGAGGTCTAAAATAAATAAATTGACCCCACTCGTATTATACACAAGTTGTCACTGCCCCAGCTTTCGAGATAATGGAGCACATCGTTTTGGTTCCTTGGTTTTCATAAAAGAAAATCACCTGCATATAGAAAGCGATACAATAAAATCCAAAAAAAAAAAAAAATGGGAACGGGTTAAAGAAAATTCTTTTGCAATTATTTTTGGCCGCCAAATGACGGTTTCGTGATTTGACATTCTCGAAATAAGCATCCGACACCCTGCTGTCTAATAACTGTACTGACTTTTTATTGTAATGCTGTATTTTGAACACAGTGCTTCCCGAATGACTCAGTAATATATAGAGACTGTGAAAGTGTACGGCTGATCAATGAGATTCTGAAAAATATAGATATCAATAAACATGTTACAATATCCACATGGTGGACCCTGGACTTTTAAGTTGAATTATTGTCAATTTGGTTAGGACATTGGAGACAGTTATAGTGGGGGGGACTATGTAGGATTCGAAAACTCTGCTATCAGACGGTTCTTCTTCAATTGAGATCTATATCTTTTAAATCGGATGGCTGAAAACGCATCTAGCTTTTAGCAACATTGTAAAGTGTTGTGCTTGCGGACTGTCCTTGCTTGTTTCACGGGCTACACCACCAGCCTCAAATTTAATGGTCACGATGGATTGACGTCATTTTCCAGAAAAAAAAATTGACGGTTGCAAACTAGCAATGATGAATTAATAAAGGTATTGAATTTTGTTCAACAAATTCTGAACAAATTTTATTTATAAGTCCGGGTCCAAATTATTTAATATGCACTGAGATTCGTGCAAATTATTATAAAAATAAATTTAAATGTTTCGTGAATTTAAATTGTCTGTGCAAATTTTAACGGATTTCGGTCTGACTTTCTCCAAAAATTATTTTCACAAAAACCCCGCCGTATTAATAAATCATGAACCCGTGTTTATATATATATGACGTGATAGTAAGCAGGCAAATGCCATAATGGAATCTCGAGTAAGTATTTTTAGGAATGAAATCCCCTTCTATTCTTGAAAATAGGAAGACCCTCCCGGATCTATATCCGCTGTTTTTCTTAATAGAAAAGCCGGTAAGAAAAGCAGCCGGCTGCTCTCCATTTTCTCTCTATATCTCTCTTCAAAGAAGAGAAGAGAGAGAAAGTGAATCACGTGGGCCCCAAAGTAAGAGGAGAGAGATAGAGAGAAGAGCACGGGAATAGCATGGAAAGAAAAACACCGGATCTCATTCCAGACCCTCCCACTCTTCACTTTAATAGTGAGTCTATGGTACTATGCATATCACGGGTTGGTCTGTGCTACGGCTCAATATTTGAGTTTTCAAAATCCTAATGGTCGATCCGAACCGTTCATCTTGTTCTCCATATTAATGTGTTTGGAGACCAAATTATACATTTTTTGAAATTTTTTTACTATTTTTTCTAGATATTTAGAAAATCACTTGATTTGAAAATTCTGGACCATCCAAAAACAGTGATTTTAAATAAATCTAAAAAAAATAGTAAACAAATTTCACAAAATGTAAAATTTGGTCTCCAAACACATATTGATATGGAGAACAAGATGAACGGTTCAGATCGACCGTTAGGATTTTAAAAAGTCAAATATTGAGCCGTATTACTCTCTCCATGTGTAAGCAAACAATTATAATATTTCAACTTTGCTTTGAGGGGATGAAAGAGGTTAGAATTATTCATGCTAGTGAGTACTGTGAGTTATTACAAATTCTTATTGCCAATCTATTATAAAGTAAAACGTAATCTTTTATGTGCATGTAAAAGGTCTTATATATATAGATAAAATATAATGATTTTATTTTGAGATTTAATTTTTAAGTTCCACATATAAATTTAAAAATGAAGAAACAATAAAGATGCTAAAATGAAGTTACAACAATTAAGTCCATTGATGCAATATATAAACAGGGCTGTTCGGTGTGAGATTGTCTCCTGCCATTTTTTTTGCCTTCTATTTGAATTTATATATAATTTTTTTATGTAAATAAATATGTTGATAGACAATTTTATCTGGCAATAAGAACAACGAATTTTCTAGTTACTAAAATATATAACAATAAAAATAAATATGTGTTTTTTAGGATTCAAAGTTTCAAACCATGTATCATCATCTGCCCACGCGTCAAATGTGATAAAATTCAAATGTTAATTTTTCTAAATGAAAGAAATTTATTACAAAACCAATTTAATTTGTGGAAATTATATCCATAATTTTAATTTTTTTTATTGGTTATCATAGTTCTAATTTAAATTTATTGCCTTTCAAATGTCGAATTTCTTCTATTGGGATTTGTCCAATTTCAAAAATAGAGAATGTATAGCTGTTATTGTGCTTTTTATTCTCCCACCATTTTTCCGTTTATTGCCTGGATATCACCACAATCCACATGCTTGAAGCAAGGGACCTGGCCAATTCAAATTGAAGTTTCTGTTAGAACAATTATTTCATTCCCCGTCGTAATCACAGAAAGTCCTTCTTAGTTTTATTTATTGTTTTTAGTTTTCACTTTTTTTTTTCTTTGATCCTTTGGAAGCCAAAATCATTGAAATCAAACAACAACTCATGCTAACTTATCTTTGTTAAATTCCTCCCAAGTTACGTGGTGATCACGTGAGAGCAAACTGTTGGTAGTTTGGTGGATGTCTTGGTAGGAGACATGATGAAGTGTAAGGAATGACTGAGACGCAACATTTTAGTGATCATGTAGCAGGATTTAATGGGGCCCTATCTATCACCAAACTTGATTTGCATTCAAAATTTCAATTTTTTTTTTTTTAAAACTAACTTGATTTGCTAAAACAGATAATTTTTTTGTTTTGGTTCTTAAAAACAGATAATGCTGGAAGGAAAATGCATGTAATCATGTAGATCGCTGCCTTTAAAAAAGCTGTAAGCTGGACCAGTAGGTCATCTTGGTTGTACTATACTTTTGATAAAGTATAAGCAGGGCATGTGCTCTTGTGAGATTTTTTTATTCATAGAATATATTATAATATTGAATAATTATATTGATCTCCTCACCCCTGTCCCCCCCATTTAACCCCGCACTCTCTCTCTCCAAATTAACTCCATTAATTGTCTTTTATCCCCGCATTAATTAACAATCCCCACATTAATTATACTGTCCTCTAATAACAATCCCCGCATTAATTATACTATCCTTTAATAACAATTCCCGCTAATAAATATTTATCTGTTTATTGATGTTCAAGAAAGTATTTATCATTGTCCCTGACATGATAATACTTTGATTTGATTAAACATTACTTATTAACAAGTTCAAGAACAAAGTTCAAGAAAGTATTTATCGTTGTTCTGACAAGTATTTACGATTATATATGGGAAGTATTTATTATTGTCACATATGTTTTACTGTAAGTTGCAATTATGTCTGAGAAATATTTATTCATGTAACATAAAGTATTTATCATTATCTCTGAGAAATATTTATAATTGATATTTTACTGAAAGTTGCAATTATGTCTGATAAGTATTTATCCATGTAACATATAGTATTTATCAATGTATCATAAAGTATTTTTCCTTATGTCTGAGAAGTATTTATCATTGATATTGTACTGAAAGTTGCAATTATGTCTAATAAGTTTTTATCCATGTAACATAAAGTATTTATCAATGTATCATAAAGTATTTATCCTTATGTCTGAGAAGTATTTATCATTGGGTGAGGGGATAGTTTATTTAATGATCCCCAGTTGTGCAGGGACAATCCAGAAAAAAAAGGAAAATTTGTGCGGGGATAAATGACAAGTATTTATGAGGGGATTGTTTATTTAATGGTCCCCATTTGTGCGGGGATGATTAAAAAAAAATGAAATTTTGTGCGGGGACAACTAATGGATTGATTTATTCTTTCCTAAATAGAGATCATTGCATAGGGATTAACACTTTGCAAATTCACGATAAATACTTTGATGCTTCAAGTTAAATACTAACAGTTTCTGCGGAGTATTAATTATTGAGTGGTCCCCCCCATGATATTTTTGACAGTTTGTGCGGGGTTTTTTGCGGGGATAGACCTGCGGGGATTGTTATCAGGATCCTATAATATTATAGAGGAAAAGAGAAAGAATACTTTGAAATTTTCATGCACAGATGTAGGGCTGGCAAAAAAATTCGAGGTTCGTGATTCGATTCGGGTTTGATTCGAGTTTAATTCGATTCAAAATGGGTTCGAATTGAAACGGACAAAACCAAGTTATTATAATCTAATTGGAGACCAAATTTTATATTTTTTGGGATTTTTACTATTTATTAAGCTAGTTTGAAAACCGCTATTTTCACTAAATTTCTGCAGCATTGAAATCAACAGTTTTCAAACTAGCTTAATAAATAGTAAAAAAATTCCAAAAAATGTAAAATTTGGTCTCCAAGTAGATTATAGTATAGACTAAACATCTAACGGTTTGGATTTGTTGTTTGAACATCAGAAAATTCAAAAAAGGCCGGCAGCATTGCCGGCAGCAAATTAGCCACAGCCTATATATATATATGAGATGGGCTACGGTGAGTTGCGAAGTAAAACGTGTTTCTACTTCACGTCGTATTTTTAGTTTGAAAGTCCAAATGACCGATCCGAACCGTTAGATGTTTAATCCATATTGAAATGTGCTTGGAGACCAAATTTTACATTTTTTTGAATTTGTTTACTATTTATTAAGCATTTTTTAAAATTACTGTTTTGCTGTGAACAGTAAAAAACAATAAAATTTTCTGGACCATCAGATCAGCGACTTTCAAAATTGCTTACTAAATAGTAAAAAAATTTCAAAAAATATAAAATTTGGTCTCCAAGAACATTTCAATATGGAGAACAAGATGAACGGTTCAGATCGACATTTTGAACTTTAAAATCGCAAAATATGAGTGTGAAGTAAAATAGTCGCTTTACTTCGCAACTCACCATAGACCATCTCTCTCTCTCTCTCTCTCTCTATATATATATAGAGAGAGAGAGATAGGCTAATATACAATTGATTGCACCACGCCTCCCGTGCAACCAAGTGGTTTTACTATTTTTAAAGTCCAAATGATCGATCCGAACCGTTAGATGTGTTCTCCATATTAAAATCTTCTTGGAGACCAAATTTTACATTTTTTGGAATTTTTTTACTATTTATTAAGCCACTTTGAAAATTGCTGATCCAACGGTGGCTTGCCAAACAGTAAAAATCAGAAGCTACCGTTGGATCAGTGATTTTCAAAGTGGCTTAATAAATAGTAAAAAAATTCCAAAAAATGTAAAATTTGGTCTCCAAGCAGATTTTAATATGGAGAACACATCTAACGGTTCGGATCGATCATTTGGACTTTAAAAATCAGAGAACCACTTGGTTGCACGAGAGACGTGGTGCAATCGATTATATATAATTTTTTGTTACTTATTATTGCTTATTTAGGTAAATTGTTAATTAATGCATGCATGCTTGATTTGTTTAGATAGTGTAAATAATTAGTATATTGTGGTCCAATAACTGACCTATTGATGCTTTTAGGTCCATGCCCGTTCAAAATTAATTAAATAGGGATTAATTTTGGATAGTCCCCTGTTTGGGACTGCTCTTTAAATATTGCGTCTCATTTAGGATGTGAACACATATTAGTGGAATTTAATTAGTGTTTGAGAAAAGTTCGACAGTATTTCTCCTTATTGCTCCTACGAGTATGTGGTTTTTATGCATACTTGGAGAGTTAAGAGGAAATACTGTCGAATTTTTCTCAAATGCTAATTAAATCTCACTAATTTGTTCATATATGACGCATAATATTCAGAGAGTGGGTTAGGATTGTAAATCAGCTCTTTGTAAGTCAAGAATTTGGAATAATATATATGTTGACCACTATGATTAATTGAAATCATTCTTTTAATTTAATTTACAGATGGATCGAAGTTGGATGTACGAATTGCGATGTGATAGCGCATAATATTTGGCTTGCGTTGATGAGTTCATAAAATTTGCCGAGAGTTATAGAGTGAAGACAAAAAATGACGACATCTTGTGTCATTGTAGAGATTGTAACAATTTTATAAGATTTGGGGACTCAGAAGAAATTAGAGCTCATTTCATTTGTCGGGGATTTAAGAAAAGATGTACATGTTGGTTTATGCATTGTGAGAAAATTAGGGAATGTAGCGGTACCAATATAAATTATATTTTGAAAGAGAATGATGATGTGTAGAAATTGTCGATAACTTTGAATTTGATTCCAAGAATGATTTTGAGAATGTCAAAATTTTTGATAATGTACTTGAACTTGATTGCAATGAGAATGATTGTGAGAATATTGATGAAAATGTAGAATACGATTTTACTGAAAATCTAGAGGACATGTTACGTGATGTGGAAGATGAAATTAGTGATAAAAATTATAAAAAATTTCAGTATATGTCTAATGAATCCAAAAAGTCATTATATCCCGGGTGTACTGTTCGCTTACAAAGGTATGCTACAAAGTCTCAGGTACAACAAGTTGTACCAGTTTAAACCTTGAATCTACTCTCGTCTAAGGTTGCAAGTGCACAACCCTATCCGTATAGCATAATAAGGTATCGATCCTCAGGGACGGTTTAATTCGATTCTAAATTTCTACAAATCCGAGTTAAGTACTAGAAGTGTGAAAGGTTTGGTTTGAATTCGTTTCAATTTCTCAATTCAATAACAAAAGATTGCAAAAGAAAGTAAATGTTTGTTTCAGTCAAGTTTAAAAGGATGTTTCCAGGGTTTCAGATTTCATCCTCAGCTTTGCCTCTCTGGACCTTCACTCGACTCGCATCATCTCTGATGCGACCCTAGTGATGCGACCCGCATGGTCTCCCATGCGACTCGCATGGCCATCGAGTGAATGCAGCATTTCACCTGTTTCTGAGTTATTCGATTGTGCAAGGTTCTACTGACCCTACCCACGATTCCTGAGCCTCAACTCTCGTTTATTAGCACCAGTAACCTAGTAGGGAATTGCAATTTCACCTTCTTAGATCTACAACTTTCAACTCTCGTTTATTTGTATTCAATCTAAGTCAATTGATCGGTTTGCTAAAGGTATCCACTATCTCTCAATAAATGGAAATCTCACCTTTCGGTTCAATTGATCTATCTTTTCAGATTTCTAATCTACCTCAAGTGCTTGATTAAATTGCAAGAAAGATCTAGATCAAGATATTAGAAGAGAAGAAAGATTCATTCAACAATAGTCAACAAAATGCAATCACACAATCTCAATCAAGCTTTAAAAGAAAGATACACAATCAATTGATCACAAGAACAACTCAAATTCAAGTGAAATACACACAATCAAAGCTTTAGACTACATCAACCCTAGAAACAAAGAAGGATCTACTCAAACAACATCATAAAAGAAGAGAGAAGAGATAGGATCATGATAGAACCAATTGAAGCAATCTTGCAAGGATCTTCCCTCCTTTCTCTCTTTCTTGATCAACACTCCAATTCTTGAGGCTTTGAATCTTCAAATTTCGGAACTCCCTCTCTGGTGACCGAGGCGGGCTATTTATAGACTTTTCAAAACATTTGCTTCAATTCTGGGCCCTTATTGGGCCTTTGCTGTCTGCTCTGGAAGCTCGCGATGCGACCCGCATCACCACTGAAGCGACCCGCATCAGAGTGTGATGAATGCGCCTCGCATGCAGTGGTGCTGCGACCTGCTGGTGCGGCTCTGAGTGGTTGATGCGCCTCGCGTCAATCCTGATGAGGGTCGCATCAAGGTCTATTAACTTCAGTAATTTGCTTGATTTCACCAATTTTCCTGCAAGATAAGAATGAAAGCACAGCAGTACCAATTCTACGCATAATCATTATAATAGATGTTATTTAATGGCTCAAGATTCATGTTTTGGTACCGAAATTGGTCAAAACAATAGGTCGGATATAGCAATATCATGTACCAAATTTATGAAACTGTCAGCTGTGTTGAAATTATTGAATTTAAAGGCAGACAATAGTTGGAGCGATAAGAGTTTCACGTCCTTATTAGAGCTTTTACGAGAAATGCTCCCAGATAACAACGAGTTACCCTGTACAATATATCAGGCGAAAAAGTTGATATGTTCAATGGGTTTGAAGATCGAAAAAATACATGCATATCTGAATGACTGTGTATTGTACCGTGGAGAGTACGAGACCATGCATGTTTGTCCTAAATGCAGTGTTTCACAGTATAAACGTAAGGACCAAGACACTGATGATGGTAACAATGAAGGAAAAAAGGGCCAGGCTCCGGCTAAGGCGGTGTGGTATTTTTCGATAATACCAAGATTCAAACGGTTATTGCAAATTCCAAATATGCAAAATTGTTACGTTGTCATGAAGAAGAGCGCAAAAGGGATGATAAACTAAGACACCCGGCTGATTCTCCTCAATGGAGAAACATTGATAGAGAGTTCACATAATTTGGTGGCAAATCAAGAAACCTTAGGTTAGGGGTGAGCACAGAAAGAATGAGTCCGTTAGGAAGCATGAGTAGTCGGCACAGTACTTGGCCAGTTCTTATATGCATCGACAATCTTCCTTCATGGTTGTACATGAAACGCAAGTATATTGTGATGTCATTACTAATCTAAGGACCGAGATAACCTATAAATGACATAGAAGTATCACACCATTAATTGAGGACCTCCAAAAATTGTGGAGGGATGGCGTCCGGGTGTGGGATGCGTACAGCAAAGAGCAATTTAAATTGCAAGCCATAGTATTTTGCACCATAAATGATTTCTCTGCGTACGGGAATTTATCAGGCTACAGTACTCAAGGAGCAAAAGCGTGCCCTATCTGGGAAGATGACATGCAGGTGCTGAGGTTAAAATATTGTAAAAATAATATTTTTATGGGACACCGTAGATTTCTTCTTATTAATCACCCATACCGTAAGAAGAAGGAAGAATTCAATGGGAACACTAAGCTTGGAGTGGCACGTCGTCCGTTAGATGGGAATGGTGTCGTCATGCGGGTTAAAAATCTTAAAGTTATTTTTGGAAAATGTGCCAAAGCACTATCGAAAAATATTTGAAAAAAGAAGTCCATATTTTGAGAGCTACCATACTGGGAATGTTTAGAATTGAGACATTGCCTAGATGTCATGCATGTTGAAAAAAATGTCTGCGACAGTCTGATTGGCACATTATTGAATATTCCGGGGAAAACTAAAGACGGTATTAAAATTTGAAGAGACATGGTAGAAATGAAAGGACGACTCAAGCTTGCATTGCAGGATAAAGGGAAGCAAAAGGCGTACCTACCCCCGCAATGTGCACAATGTCAAAGATCGATAAAACAAGCTTTTGTAAATGCCTTCATAGTATTAAAGTCCCATCAGGATATTATTCGAATATTAAGAAGCTGGTGTCGATGAAGGACATCAAATTGATTGGTCCGAAATTTCACGATTGTCATATTTTAATGACCCATATGATTCCTGTTACAATTCGGGGAATTTTACCAAAGTCCGTTCGACAAATCATTACGAAGCTTTGTTTTTTCTTCAATACAATTAATTCCGAAATGATAGACCTGCTAAAGTTGGACGCTTTGCAAAAGGAGGTCGCCGTTACTCTTTGCCATCTTGAGATGTATTTTTCGCCATCTTTTTTCGATATTATGGTTCACCTTGTTGTTCATCTTGTGAGGGAAATTAAGATCTGTGGTCTCGTATTTCTGCGGTATATGTATTCATTCGAGAGATTCATGGGTATTTTGAAAAGTTACGTAAGGAACCGACATCGACCCGAAGGTAGCATCGTAGAAGGATATTCCACGTAAAAGGTGATTAAGTTTTGCAGCAACTACATAACCCGTGTGGGTTCCAAAATCTCGATATGAGAGAAGGTTCTAAGGAGTAGGGACTATTGGGTTGAAAGCCATAGTTGCTGATAAAGATGAACTGCTAAAGACACATTTTATTGTACTACAGCACATGACAGGTGTTACTCCCTATATAGATGAGCACATGGCAATCCTTCGACAACAGAACTACACGAGAAGTCAGAAGTGGCTTACTGACGAGCATAACCATTCTTTTATAGGATGACTGAAAGAAAGAGTAAAGTCACACCCCAAAATGTCGCCCATAAGTGAAACTGTTAGATTGCTGGGTGAAGGACCCCAAATAGTTGTTAGAACATTTCAAAGATACGAGATTAACGGATATACATTTTACACTAGCTTACAAAGTGATAAGAGCACCATGCAAAATAGTGGAGTGACATTGGTGGCGATGTCTTAAGAATTCAGCAGATCGGGGGATGTCTAGCCTGTAATAGCATCAAAATCATATTACGGTGTTATTGAAGAAATTTGACTTAAATAGATTGAATAAATATTTTATGTTACAGGGATAAATACTTGACAAGACAAAAATGAATATTGCATTCTTGAACTTGCCAAGAAGTCATGTTTAATCAGCGACAGTTATTAGCAGGACCATCGACAATTAAGGAAGTTATTGGGGGACAGTATAATTTAATTCAAAAGTTAATTAAGACAGTTATTATTGGGGATTGTTATTAGGGGACGGTATGATTTAATGCGGGGATAAATGAAAATTATTAACGGAATAAATGGGGGATAAATGGCACTTAAGGACGTTAATATTGATAGAGATAGTGCGAGAATAAATAAGAGGACAGAGGTGAGAGGAATAATATAATTATTCTTAAAAAAATAGTTTCATCTTCATTCCATGAAGGAAATGAAATATTATTTTGATTAAAGCGGTAATTGCATTGCAAAAAAAACAAAGCCTCAAAATACAACCCTTAATTCCTTATACATATACCCTTAATACCAAGGAAATCATAGAAAGCTTTCAGTGCCTTCACCTTGACCATCTTGGTGCTAGTACTTGATGAATACTTGTACAGTACAAAGGTTGAATATTAATTGTTGAATGTTAGAACTTTATTTTATTTTCTCATTTTGCTGGGGGTGGAATGTAATTCGTGCAGGAAATTCCTGAATCTTATTATATGTTACTCTTATGTTGTTTTATTCAACAAGATATGTCTAATAGGAAAATAAATTACAGTTAACTATGATAATTTAGTTCATTTTTATTAATTAAAATTGAGGTCACAACTTCAATGACTTAGTGATGGGTCAAAGCGCAAATTATTAGGTCAGCCCATGTAAAACCACCATCTGATTTTGTATTCGTCTGTGTATAAATTGAGAAAAGACATATTCTGACTGAAAATAAGATTTCTATTTGCTATATATGATAATATAAATAAATTAAGTGATATTTAGTTTTAAATTCATCATTAACAAGCATCACAAAATTACATAGATGTTGGAAAAATCAAGACCATGTATCTTGAACCATTCCAACTTCATGTCTCTTTTTTTTTTATAATTGTTCAAGTAAATATATCAATTGATCTTAAAATAGCTGATTTTGTAAATGCACACACTTAAAAAAAATTATAAGACTAATTCGATATTATTTGTGATCTTCTTATAAAGTTTATTTAGAACAATAATCTCTTTATTTTGACAAGTGTTAAAACTTAAAACCAATATCGCAAGTAAAGCGTGATTTGCTTTGTCAAATGAAACTTACTTTACCTTTTCTTGTTAATTTATGTTACTGTTGAAGAAACTGAACCATGAAAGTTATTAATGGGCACACGCTAATAGCACAAATTAACTATAGTTTAATACTTCAATTGCAGTAAGAATCAAGGATTGATATTAATGAAAGCAACGGGAAAAGATTTGATGACGCAACAGTTCATACACAAATTTATAAACTAATCATACAGAATAAGACTCTCTCATAATATAACAAATGATCTTCATACCGTACTATGACCAAACAAAACTCAATTTAGCACCTAATCAATTGCCGACCAACATATCATACAAAGGCTTGTAAAGAAACCAAAATAGCTGCAGCTATGATTCCACAATTAAAGGATACTTTTAATATAAGCAAATATAGAGAATTTTTAAGTTTTCTTAATCTATATGAAACAAAATCTTGCATGTGCGCACTTAAAATTTGGCATACAAAAAAATATTACAACTATTTATCACGCATACTAACATATAAACAAACAAACAAACAAAACAATAACACACATACAAAGAGTGAGGGGAGTTTTGCATGACATATCACACATATTTTATTTAATTCTTGTTTCAAGTTTCTCCGGATGCAAATGATACATTACTTGTTAAAAAGTTTACTTTATCCTCAATGAATACATGACAATATCAATGCTTTAATCTACATGGTTCTTCAAATAGGTGATAGCAACCGATATATAATTGTTGTAGCAACAACAAAAAAACAGCAAGGAAAAAAAAATTACTCACTCATTTGTATTTCACAAAAAGCTAAAAAATTAATGTTCACTCGAACGATATTTCGAGATTTATTGATACCTTGGGAATCTGTTTAACTATTTCAACTATAGCTTCCTTCTCCTTTGCATCTGTATCTTTTTCCCTGACAATTGTCAGTTGCTCAAGCAAAGGTGCAGAACTTAGTATAAATTGAAGAAACGCAATCTCTGGCACAGAAATGAAAAACTCATAAAACTCAACTACACGGAGGCTCATAAAAAAATGACCTGAACATATCTGCCACAGTCCAGTACTGGTCGGTGTCGTGTCCCTAGTACTGTTCGTCTAAGAGAACAAACATTTAAAAAAAAACTATTAATGTGAAAACAATAAAAAAAAGTATGTGAAAACTCTCAATCAAACTTTTTGATTAAAGATGCCAGATCGACATCTTGAATGGCTAACTTTAACAAAAATACTAGGCATTAATTTCTATCTGCACATGACTGCAATTACAACAAGATAGTACTGGTGAGTTAAGTAATTGAGATACAAAAGTATCAAATAACTCAGGAATTATTCCAAAATTTAATTGGAAATAAACATACCAAATTAAGTTCCTGCAGATTGGGGGCATTTTGAAGAATTAACCGAGTAACAGACGCCTCCTCGTGCGAAGCTAGATTTATATCCAGTGCCAACACACTCAATTTATTAAAGGTTAAAGAAAGACGAACAGGAAGAGAGCCAGCTGCCAGATACTGTTCACACACCATAACATGTCAAGAACAATAGTAATAAAAATAATAGAATATGAAAATAGTTCAAAATAATACTGAAAGATGTAACAAGAAAATGACACTAAATCTACAATTTACATTTTAAGCACAAACAATTTCTGAATGCCATAAAACTCCACTAAACCCACAACAAAGGACCCAAATAACCAAAACTTGAATATATGTCTATACAAAATTGGAATGTACCTAAATAAAGTATTGACAACTTAACTATCAATTGTGAGGTTCAAACTTAAAAATGAATTGAATTATTTACCGCTAGAAATTGTTGATGGAGACCAAGAACTTCAACCTCTGGTAATGCGCCAAGTGCTTCAACCATATTGGCACGACCATTCATCTCAGCTGGCACAGCTTCAAGATCAAAACACGCCTTAACAAGACATGGTGTTTTCAACAAAAGGCCCATAAATCTACCATGAATTATAAACTTTTGAAGCTTTGGGGCACAAATTTTAGGATAGTTAACCAAGCACCTTCCCGTCTTTATTACCAACTCATCCAAAATGGGGCAACCGGACACAAACTTTTCTAGATCATCTTCGTTGATAGAACATCCTTGCAATTCAAGCCCACGCATCAGCTTGAATCCCTGAAACCCCCTTGGCAGCTTGATGCGACAGTCGTGCAATTTCAAAATACTCAACCCACGACAAGAGAAAAGACTTGTAGGCAAATTGTACAATATCGTAGCGCGTAAGTTGAAAGAGAATTCACGAAACTCATTCCTTCTAGACAGGTGAAGGATCCAGCGGTCAAAGGCATCTGGAAAGTAGTTGTCATGATGGTGGTTCACGGTATCAAGTTTGAACTTGAAAATCGGCCCGTTATGGAGGTAGAGAAGTACATCAATGAATTTGACGAACCTTGATCGAGCTCTTCGCACATTCGCATTGGGTAAGACAAAATCAGCTTTTCTGATTGAGATTTCTGGGATCAAGGTCCAGATGTACCGCCACTTTGAAGATAATATGCATGTCTGCACTGCATCTCTTGTGGAAAGGTAAGAAAGGATCTTGCTTTTGACTTCTTCTGGTAGATTGCTGATGAAATCTTGACTTTCATCACATGCTGCAGTCTCTTTTTGGGTTTTTCGTTTTCTCGAGCTTGAATGATCCATAGATAGTTTCTTTCTCACTGTAATGCTTGTCAATCTGGAATCAATGAGTTGAAACAAAATAAGTAAAAGTTGATAGCTTAAACTCCTAAGTTCTAATCTATAGAAAATTGCAAAATCTCAGTCGGCGCAACAGAATAGACCTAAAATAATTTTTATTTTGCAGCACTAGATTGAGTACCGGACCTATTGTTTAATGGCTTGTGAATACTTGAAATTAGATCTCCTACCGTAGCAAGCAACCAGGGGCGGAGCCGTCTTTATCATCAGAGGTAGGCAAAAACAAATTTACAACAAACTTTTCTAAATTTTAAAGGGGCATATGCCTATTTTCTTCTAACCATAATCAGTGGTTTGAACTTTTTTTATAGACATAAAAGTAATTAAAGCACCTACTCCAAAGTAGGGGTGGCAACGAACTGGCTCAGTCCGAGCTAAGTCCTAGCTCGGATTGTTAATTTCAGACCGAGTTACTGCCAAGCGAGTTGTACTTAGGGCAGCCGAGCTAAAACCTTAGCTTGAAATCATGACAAGTCAACCCGAGCTGGACCGAGCTAGCTCACAAGCTAAGCAAGCACTTCTAATGTTTTCTCAACCAAAATAGAATTCCCGTTACTAACGAGTTCTTAGTCAAAAGTGTACAATTTGAGTTCCTATGTCATGCTGTTACTAGTGAATTGGTACAATTAGAAATTTACTGATACGATTATACTCCATATGTTCATACATGCAATCAACATACCTCAGTAAGTGAGCAAATAAAACGGAGAGACGAGCGTGGAATACAAAAATTAGGAGTCAGGGGAACTTTAGAGCAACAAAAGCTAGAATACTAGAGCGAGATTGGTGAGAAGAGACGAAGCACGTGGTTTTTGGCTAGAACCCTAAAACCTACACGGTGAGAAATTAATTCTCGGAGAAGGGTCCTCTAGCTCGTTAATGGGCCGAGCTGGCTCGGTCCAAGGTAGGCCCTAGCTCAGCTTGTTAATTCCAGACCGAGTAACTGGCAAACTGGCTCGCTAACAGCTCGGTCCACTATCGAGCAGGCTGTTAGTGATCGAGTCAGAGGCAAGTTACGAGCTTTTTTGCCAGCCCTACTCCAAAGCATGTTTAGAGAGTTAATTGTAATATAGACAAATGAAAAATTGAAATTGATAAATAATCAGATTAAGAATTATATTCTAACCTGAAAATAAAATTTGTATCCAAATATCCAAAACAACTCTCCTCAACCTGGAATTGAGCTTAAGATTTTTTCAGTTGCACCAATTTTACTTTCAATAGCGCTTCTTCTTAGAATCCCAGTTGATTAAGCTGATAAAGAGAACCATTTACTGAGTAAGAAAAAGCAATCAGAAAACTAGAATAAACAGTAAAGAGAGAGACTAACGGGGGATACCAGAATCAATGGAGAGAAGGGCCCAGACATGGATAGCTGGAGAGCGAAGATCAACTCAGCCGATTTAGCATTTAGCTGGAGAGCGGTCTGGTTTTGGGCGAAATAACGCTTGAATCGGAAGAGACTCGCCGTCGATTGACGCCGATTCTTCCTTTCCTTCTAGGTTGTTTGCGACTGACGAGTCCTCAGATTTGAGTTTATTCTTCAAAGTTGGATACTTTGGTTTGATGTGATTGACGATCGGAAGAGAATTTGGTCGATCTTTTATCGATGAGTACTAATGGGGCACGTATTTGTGAAATTTCAGAACAGTAAGGCAACGGTGCTATGGGTTCCATAGAATTCGTATCCTCTGAGATATCTCAAACTTTGCGTGACTTTATGGAAAATCCCAACCGTTTAAGTACCTTCTGCACGAATCTCAAAGCACACCTAATACTGACCCTACATTACCTCCAAATAGGCACCGTACACGTCGGTCACGCAAAAGTTGAGATATCTCAGAGGATACACACTCGGTTGCATAGAGGGCTACGGTGCTACAGTTCAATATTTGAGTTTTCTAAATCTTAACGGTCAATCTGAATCGTTCATCTTGTTCTCCATATTAAATATTTTTTGAAAATTTTTTATTATTTTTTTAGATAGATAAAAAATTACTTATCTAAAAAATTATGTACCATTCAGATATTTGATTTTCTACCTATCTAAAAAAATAGTAAAACATTTCAAAAAAAATATATAATTTGGTCTCCAAATACATATTAATATGAAAAACAAGATGAACGGTTCAAATCGACTGTTAGAATTTTGAAAAATCGAATATTGAGCCGTAGCGCCGTAGTCCTCTATGCAACTCATAGCATCGTAGCCTTACTCATTTCAGAAAATAAGAAATAATATTATGATTTATTAACGTTGAGTTAATCTGATAATTAATGATTATAAAATAAAAAAAACACTGTAATTAGACTTTTTTTTCTTTTTAACTTTAATTTTAACTGTTGCAGCTGTTGCAGCTGTTGCAAGATTGTTTTTGTCTTTTTGATGAAAAAAACACGATAGTTGAACATTCTAGTTGAGATTGTTTTGACGAAAAAATACTGTAGTTAGACGTTATAAACCATAACATTCAATTACAGTATTCTTTTTTTTCTTTTTATAATCATTAGTGATTAGATTAACTAAACATTTTTTTTCCTATTAATAAAAAAAATCGGGAGAGTTTGGGAGTAGCGTGATGAAAAATGTTTCAGTGGTTAAAGAAGAATAAATCAATTTTGTATTTATTACATGTTAAGATTCTCGATGAATAAGCAACGGACTCTTCACTCTTATTAATTTACTTCGTAAAAAAAATTATAAAAATACGGAAAATTTAAAAACACACAACAAAATATTTCTCTTTTAAATTTATTAAAAAATATCTTTACAGAATCCAAATTTTATCTTTTTTTTCCTCACTGTTATTTGCACCTGTTGAAATACAAAAAATATTGCCAGTAATGAAATTCTCTTTTCTTCGAATTATATCAACAGCTTTATTATCTTTAATAAAGTTATTTCTATTTGTTGAACATTTTCTACTTTATATTGGAAAAACTAATATTATAAAATTTATGATTCCTTTTTAACACAAAAATGTCTTTCACGTACAAAAAAATTAAATAACTTCCTTTCTATAGCATTCCCAAAAAACCATACTTCTATATTATTTTATACAAATATACAAATACAAATTTTCGTTCTTTAAGGAAAAACTCAACAATTTTTTGGGATGAATTTTAAAATGAGAATAATCCTTTATGTTTAGAGTCTCTGGAATTGAATTTGCTCGCTAATATTTGTTGTCTTCTGCAAATTTAATATGCATTTGTATACTGACTATTAGCAAGCATAGTTCAAATTCAGAAGAGCGAAAATAAAGGACTATTCTCATTTTAGAATTGATCAAAATATAATTCTTGAGCTTATTTTTTAATAAAGAAAATTTGTTTCTTAAACAAAGAAGTGTTCAATGCTCTCACTTTTATTTTAGATATTGCTTCTAAGTATCTCCATTCTATTATTAAGCACGTTGGGTGTCCGATCTGCCAACGGCTACGATTGAAAGGTGAAACTTCGAATTTAATTTCAGCCCTTCAATTACATAATTTGTCTCCTTTTGATTAAATGCATCTATTTTATGTATAGAAGTCTAAATTTAGTTAAAAACATACCCACCACATGTGCTGTCACACGATACGTTACAATTAAAATTGAACAAATTCTGAAATTTAGCGATATATTTATCTGTTTCCTTATTTATTTGTTTCCATATTTTTCCTCTTCAATTGAGAAGACTCCACCTTCCATTTTCTTGTTTATTTGTTTCCTTTTTTCTTCTTCATTTCTCTTTCTTTGTTTCTATACATGTTGGTGTGGGCAATTTAGAATATATTTCCAATATAGAATATATCAATGTGTGTGTGTGTATATATATTCTATAAATTGGAAACAAAGAAGAAGAAGAATATAAATTGGAAACAGAGAAGAATATAAATTTGAAACGTGTGTGTGAATATATATTTCTCTTATAATATGTGTGTGTGTGTATATATATCATATACATACACACGATAATATTTTTTATTTATGTTTTTTGATATCATATTATATATTGATATTGAATTGTTGTATGATATTTAATATTATATTCAAATCGAGCTATTATTTGATACCATTGGTACTTAAAAATAAAGAATCATCACATCATCAAATTGTTATCAGAGGTCACGATTAAAGTTAATTAAAAATGCATAATCATATAAATTTTCTATTGACTTGTGTTTTAATTTTTAAATAGTTATTAGTTTTATTGATATATTTGTTTCTTATAATATGTCTCGTTGCAACGCACGGGTATGATACTAGTGTTGGAATATGAACTGAATAATTATGTAAATAAACATATCAATAACTGAACTATATATATATTTAATCTTTTTTTTCATTAAGTATGATACACTCCTGAATCTTTTAAATACTATTTTAAAAAATTCAACATGTGTCTCCTTTTAAAGAGACGAGCACTCGTGCCACGACATTAAGTCTATAATTCTATATTTAATTTTTTTTAGTTCCAGATAATTTACTTTGTAATATTTTAACATTTTTGTATCTCGGCATTAGTCTCAGCGTATATTGCCATCAGGAAAACCATATTCGCATGTATTGCTCTTTCAATCACAATTTCACTGCTATCAAATTTGATTATTTGGATCATCATCACGATATGTAATGAGTGAATTGATGCATACACATCAGCAATTAGATGTTTCATTTAGAATCTTCCTAATTTTTTTTTGTGTTACGAGAACTGGTTTTTCATTATATGCATGTAGTGACTATAAACATCCGACTTAAAATAAAAGAAAATTGTGTTACGAGAACTGGTTTTGTGTTACGAGAACTGATTTTATGATTTATGAAATATGGACAAAAATGATCTAAAAATAAAAGAAAATTATTAATATTTTAGACCATTTTTTGTCATCTTTCATAAATCATAAAAAATAGTAAAAATTAGTATTTTACAAGTTTATTATATAACCAATTTATTGAACTACTTACATCGAAGTTTAAAGTTTATACGATAGATTTTTGAGGCCGTAACACGGATGACCTTATGCTATCCATAGCACCCAAGCCTTACTCTTTAAAATAATAGTACTTAACAAAATAGTGAGAGGACGTCTAGTTGTTTTCTTAACATTATTGTTTATTAATATTATGAAAATATTTTTTTTGGGTGTGATATAAAGACAGAAAAGAGCTCTAGGAGATGGGGGTGTGTGATAAAAACTAAATAGCATCCAGTTGACTAAAGCATTTTTTTCAATATGAAAAATTGTAAATTCGATATTAAAGGTCTGTCACTAAAGATGATTTAAACACTTTGATCCTCAACATCTCATGCTAAAACAAAAAAGTGAATAACTCAAATGTGTCAGGAAAGACAGAACGAGAATGGCAAAGGTTGGGGAAAAGCATATGAGAGAGATGGAGACAACAAATGGAATGGGAAAAAATGGTTATGAATTCATTTTTGACAACAGGGGTCTGTCTTCCATGAGTTAGAGACAGGAAGAGGTGATAGTGCATAAGAGGAGCAGCTGTAGGAAGTAGGAAATATGGTTGGAATATTTAATTATTGTAAATTGTACCTGTTTCATTGAATTAAAACAGGCGACCAAGCAGAAGTGGTCTTTTATTTAATAAAAAAAATTAAGTGGTAGAAGACCCTACTTCATAAATTGCAAGTGCTCCATCGCAAATCTTTTACAATTTCACCTTTGCATCTCCAATAAACACAATTGGTACACGCATAGACGCATAGTCCAAAGCTTCAAGAAATCTGCTGTATTTATAACAATAATTTACCTTATAACTTCAACAAGCAGCATTGCTTATTTTCAACTTTGTGACCATACTAATCTCTCTTATATTAATCATCAATGAATACATGACAAGATCAATACTTTTAACTAGTACAACAAACAGGTAATAGCAACAAGAAAACTCAAAAAACAAAACATCAGCACACAAAAAAAAAAAAAAAAAAAATTTACTCATTTGTATATCACAAAAGGCTAAAAACTAATAGTTCCCTCAAAATATATTTTGAGAATCATCGATATCTTGGGAATCTGTTCAAGTATTTCAACAACAGTTTTCTTCTCCTTGGCATCTGTATCTTTTTCCCTGACAATTGTCAGTTGCTCAAGAAAAGGTGAAGAACCCAGTATAAATCGAAGAAACGCAATCTCTGGCTCAAAAATGAAAAACTCATAGAGCTCAACTACACGAAGACTTGTAAACAAATGATCTGAACAAATCTGCCACAATCCAGTACCGGTCAGTGTCGGGTCCCTAGTACTGTTTGTCTGTGAGAACAAAGTAAAAACATTTCAAATTAAAGATTAATGGGAAAGCAACAAAAAAAGCACACAAAAACTTGGTTATTTTGTTTGTTACTGTACAACTCTCAATTGAACTTTTTAATTGAAGATGCCACATTGACATCTTGAATGGTGGAACTTTCGCAAAAGAAATGAAATGGGATTTGATTTCTATTTGCATATGAATGCAATTACTACAAGACGGTACCGATAAGTTAAGTAACTGAGTTGCAAAAGTGTCAAACTGGGAAATGGTTCCAAAATTTATTTGGAATATAAACATACCAAATTAAGTTCCTGCAAATTGGGGGCATTTAGAAGAAGTAACCGGGTAACAGATGCCTCCTCATGGGAAGCTAGATTTGCATCCAGTGTCAAAATTCTCAATCTATTAAGTGTTACTGGAAGACGATCAGGAAGCGAGCCAACTGCAAGATACTGTTCACAACACAATAACATGTCGTGAACAATAGTGACAAAAAAAATAGAATATGAAATAGTTGAAAATAATACAGAAAGATGTAACTAGAAAATGACACCAAACCTTACTATAATTTACATCTCGAGCACAAACAATTTCTGAATGCCATAAAACTCCAATAAACCCACAAGAAAAGGACCAAAATAATCAAAACTGGGATATGGATCTATACAGGTTGGTACGAACCTGAATAAACTGTTGACAACTTAACTATCAACTGTGAGGTTCAAACTTTAAATAAATTGAAATATTTACCGCAAGAAACTGTTGATGGAGAGCGAGAACTTCGACCTCTGGTAGTGCACCTAGTACTTCAACCAAATTGGCACGACCATTCATCCCGACTGGCGCATCTTCAAGATCTAAACATGCCTTAACAAGACATGGTGTTTTCAACATAAGGCCCGTAAATCTACCATGAATTATCAACTTCTTAAGCTTTGGGGCACAAATGTTGGGATTGTTAACTAAGAGCCTTCCTGTCTTCAATACCAACTCATTCAAAATGGGGCAACTGGACACAAACTTTTCGAGATCATCTCCACTGATATAAAAATTTTGCAATTCAAGCACATGCATTAGCTTGAATCCCAGAAACCCCCTTGGCAGTTTGATGCGGCAGTTGTGCAATTGCAAAATTCTCAACCCACAACAAGAGAAAAGACTTGTTGGCAAGGTATACAAATACATAGAACGTATGTTTAAAGAAAATTTGCGAAGCTCATTCCTTCTAGACAGGTGAAGGATCCAATTGTCAAAGGTACCTGGAAAGTAGTCGACTTTATTGCAGTCAGTATCAAGTTCGAACTTGAAAATTGGACCATCATGGAGGTACAGAAGTACATCAACGAATTTGACTAATCTTGATCGAGTTATTCGCGATCTTGCATTAGGGAAATCAAAATCAGCTTGTTTGATTGTAATTTCTGGTATCAAGGTCCATGTGTACCGCCACTTAGAAGATAATATGCATGTCTGCACAGCATCTCTTGTGGAAAGGTAAGAAAGGATCTCGACTCTGAGTTCTTCTGGTATATTGCTGATGAAATCTCGACTTTCATCACAAGCAACAGTTTCCTTTTGTATTTTTCGCCTTTTCGATCTTGAAATATCCATAGATAGTCTCTTTCTCTCTGTATTGCTTGCCAATCAAGAATCAATGAGTTGAAACCAAAAAAAAAACTGATAGCTTAAAACTCATAAGAAATTCAATTTTTACCTATAGATAATTGTGAAAGGACCTAAATTGGTTGTTATTTGTAACACTAGATGGTGGTGTACCCGGACCTATTGTTCTATTGTGTGCGAATAGTTAAAATTAGACCTCCTACCATAGCAAGCAGCAAGCGACAGTCTATTCCGTTGCTACCATAGTTTGGAAAATAACGCTTGAATCGGATGAGACTCACCTTCCGATTTACGCCGATTCTTCCTTCATTTCTTCCTTCTGGTTTGTTTGCCACCGATGAGTCTTTAGATTTGAGGTTTTATAAGGATTCTTGGATAGTTGATGAGATTGATTATCGGAAGAGAATTTGTCAATTTGGGGGAGCGTGAAATATGGGATTCAAGATGAAAAAAAAAAAACAATTTTATATTTATTGCATCTTTGGTGGCCTGGTGGGTGAGTACTGACTACTGATAGTATCAGAATTCAAGGTAACATTTATATCTGTTTAGATCAAGACCGTCCGATCAGAATTCCCACGGAAATATAAGAGGCTCCGTAGTCCGTACATTCCAACTCAGACGGGATTAGCGTGGATTTTGATTGGACAGTTCAGATCTGTACTCAAATATTCTGTTACCTCAGAGGATAGACTGGTAGCATGCAGCAGCCTCTTTATTCCTCGTATTCCATCAAATAAAAAATAATTGAGAACTATTATAAGGGTTGTACTTGAAAATACGGAACAAAATGTCTTATATTTATTAATAAAATATTTATCAGATCCAAATTTATTTTTCTTGTGTCCTCCATTCATTTATTACCACTGAAATACAAAAAGCTGTCATTAAAAGAATTGTTTTTTCTACTAATTATATCAACAATTTTTTATTATATTTTATAAATTATTTGTATTTTTTGAACCCTTTCTTTCAATTTATTTTATAAAATATAATATTCTAAATTAATTTTCTTTTTCTGAACAAAAATGTTTATCATATATTATAAAATAAAATAAAAACTACCTTTCAATGTATATTTTTATACAAATATACGTATACATATTTTATTTTATTTTTTTATTTTTAGAGTTGAATATGTTTCTACCCTTTCTTTTTTTCTTTTCTTTTTTGAATAATTAAGCTTGTAGCCCATTTCATTACCCATGAAACAGTTAATTTGCAAAATTCAACCCCTAACAACTACTCAGTTTGTTCAATACACTTCCCTGCATATCCCACATGGATAGTAAATCCCTTGACATTAGTTAAACCAAGAGAGGCCAATCTGCTAAGGAGGGCTCTGATTCGCCTTAAGAATTTAATCTAAGGTACTTTAATCCACTTTAAGGAATCGTTGTTTGGCTGGATTAAGAGGGATTAAAGCTAAAGGAGGTCGAAGGAGATGTCACCGAAGATGTACAATGTTCTAAATAGCTAGTTATAGTAGCGCTATAGCTTATTCGGACCATAAACACTAAGCTATGATATAAAAGTGCGCTAACTCAACTACGACCGCTATTACCGCTATGCTACATGGGTTTTTTTTTTTTTTGCAATTTATATGGGCTTTTGTGTTCCTATTTCTAATGCTACATGGTCTTTTACGATAATTATGCTAAACCGAATTATGTGCTTCTGTTCTTATTTGTGATTTATTCTCTCATTCTATACCGAAAAATATTCAAATATTTAATTCTTTCTTTTGATTGCTCTTCGTATAGTTTACTTGTAAAATTATTATCGTTCGTTTCAATTGAAAGCTGATTTTGATTATTATTATTATAATATTTAAAATGTTTAAATAGGTATACTGACTTCATTTTCCTTATAAAATTAATTGCTTTTCGTCTATTATAATATGTAATACTATGAAGTATGAACTATTAAATAATGTTACTTTTCATATATTTTTTTTTCCTTCTTATTTGCGTAATTGATAAAAAGTACAGACTTATATTAGTTGTCATTTAGTTGTTACCTCAATTTTTTCAATTTAATCATGTTGATAATTAGTAGAAATATAGAATATAAAATTTGAAAAGAAAAAAACGTTATGTATGATAGCTTTCTCTATAGCTATGCTATTCGCAATAGTTTTTTTTTTTTGTCTCCCCGCTATGCCGCTATAATCGCTATTTAGAACTTGATTAAATCTAAACCAACTTTTACTACCCTTTGTTGCCTTATATAAATTTAATACGTGCGTGCAGCGTGTATACTAAAAGGAAGCCAATTATATTCCAAATTCAGAAAACTAGAAACTAGAAACAAGGGATTATTCTCTTTTAGAATTGATCCAAAACTAATTCTTCAGCTTCTTTTTCAAAGAAAGAAAATTTGTATTTGTATTAAAAAAATATAAAGTACGTATATTTGGAACTGTCATTGAAAGGAATCTTTTATTTATTTACTTTTTGTATGTGAAAGACATTTTTTTGTTAAAATAATATTATTAATAATATTATTTTTCCAATGTAAATTGGAAGAAAGATTAAACAAGTACAAATAACTTTATAAAAATATAAAAAAATTGATATAATTCGAAGAAAATCCTCTCAATAACAATTCTTTTTGTATTCCAATAGGTAGTTGATTTAAGATTTCATTAGTCTAAGTTAAAACTATTTTGTTTGTGGAATCCGTTATTAGAGAGATAAAATTATCCTCAGTAATATATTTTTATCTTTTTAATTCACATTTTTTGATATTTTCTGATATGAGAAATCGAGGAAAAAAATCGACGCTCCTCCTTTTCCGTTGATTACCGATGAAGAACGATATTCACTGTGCTCTCCTATTGTATTGAACTACTGAAAGTTTGTACATTATCATATTTCAGCGATATTAAAAAAACAGATGAGATACAAATTACAGAGATATTACAGAGCAGATGATATACATGCCTAGGACTCACAATTAGCAAACGTATGTGAAACCGCAATAAGCAAAAGAAAATATCAGCACGAGACATTAATTTATATTGAATTGTATTATAATATCTCAATAGATTATTTATGGTCTATGAATCATAACTTTTATATTTACAAAACTTTTACCATGAGACATAATTTTTATATTGAATTGGATTATAACATGAGTGAGGCCACCGTAATATGCATTGAGCCAGTGGTAATATTCAGTGGTATGAACTCATATATCAGTTTATAAACTTCAAACTGTAGATCTGAATTGTTTAACATAAATTTCATATGGAGTCCGGCTAGTATAACATTGGTGTCATATAACACCAACTTCAAAATTTATTGACTAGATTTTAAATGACGAATTCAAACCGTTCAAACTGATTTATTTTATGAGTGATGTGTTTACATGTAAAATTTATATTTTTTTTTTCAAGTTATTTTAGTATCAAGTTAAGCAGTCAAATATTGAAAAAATAAATGCATTAATAGTACCTTAAAAACTCTCGTATTTTAGCACTTAAGTTGATACTAAATAAATTCGAAAAATTATAAATTTTGCATGTGAACACAATCAATGAAGTAGATCGGTTGAATGATTTGGATTTGTCGTTTAAAGTTTATTCAATAAGTTTTGGAGTTAGTAATGATTTTTTTTACAGCATTCGGTGAATCGTTTTACAACGTTTAGTATGAGGTTTACAGGATTCTAAAAAGAGGTATACAAACACTTTTAAAGCCGCGACAGTTAATTTGAGAATATTTAAATGATTGATGATGAATGACAATTAGTCAGTCGGATTCAAATATATAAATCCGGAATTTTCAACTATGTCTTTATTTATTTATTTTTTTTCCAGTGGCTACAACGGCGTATATCGCATTGGCCTTTACAAATTTCTCATTTTTATTTAGTTTGAAATATAGTCATATATTGTTAGAAAAATTAATAGAACATGGGCAATTGAGAAATTGAAGTTTAGAAGTAGTTTTATAAATTGTTTTAAATTAAGTATATGTTGTTGCCTTAATTTTTAAAACCAATGAGAGATGAAATATTTTTTTTTTCACTTTCGTGAAAGATTGAATTGAACCGGTAGAAAACTATACGGTCTTGGATTTTCTGTGGTCGTATTTTTAGGATTCATATCACCTAAGGTAACAAAATAGTTTTGTTTAGATCCGAACCATTTGATCAGAATCCACACAAATTAAAACTCTCATACTCTCAAGTGCAATAGTACTTTCATTTTTTACTCCAAAACTCTACTTTTATGTGTCTGAGAATCCGAAACTATTAATTCAGCTAATTATGAATAACAGCGACAACAGGTTACCTCAATTTCAATCAGAGCTTGTTAATTCCGCTATAGCAGAAATAGTGAGAGAATAGAGGATTGTGAAATTGAGCATTAAGCATTTTTCCAATTTATTTTAATTGTATTCAGCTAACTTAACAATTGAAATACTACAAATGTATATCTATTATAATATAAACAAAGAAGTAAAAACTAGAAAATGACCATTATAATCTTTTTGAATTCTTATTGTTTATTTCATGGATTTTGCATATCTACTGTGTGAGCACGTTATCTTTTTCTTTTCTTTTTTTAATGTGATGTGCGCATTTAAATCAATAAATTGCAACTCAATACAATTGCTTCGTGTAGATGAAATCATGAAATATTATGTAGTAATACAATATGAAATTGATCCATTGAAAATTTAAATTCGAACATCAACTAGTAAAAATCAATAATCCAATATAGAATTAAAAATCATGAACAGTTTGCTCTAATAAGTTCAAAAAATAGTCAAGAATTGCAAATCTAGTTCTCTCCGACGACCCATTCGGTTATAAATAAAAGCAACGGATCTCTCCATTGTTTTCGGGATCCAATGGCCAAGAATTGCAATGGCCAAAAAATAGTCAAGAATTGCAAATCTAGTTCTCTCGAACGGTCGTGATCCAATGGCAAGTGCACATCTCAAAGTCTAATATCCCAATCTCAAAGCCCATTTTGCATATAAAACCCTATGATAATTAAAAATTAACAGCGCAGTCCCTGAAAATTTACAAATAGACCACTGACGACTTAAAACTTCTTCAAATTAAAGAAGCCCTTACTCCGCATACGGCACTGTCATTGTTGTGTGTAGCATAGATTGTCCCACAGAGCAAGTCCGCATACGGTACTGTAACTACCCATAGGTGCTCAGAGTACTTGCTTATGCAATTTCAAAGGTTTTTTCGATCTTACAATAAGCTTTTGGGCTAATAATTCAGAATGTTAGAGCATCTACATCCCTAAAACTCAAAAGGATTTCTAAATAACTGCTAACTACTTTTTAGAAATTATGGTCTTTAAAGTTTCTAACTCTCACATCCCTAAAACTCATTTTAGAGTTTTTATTAAGCCACGTCAGCAACAAATTAAAAAGGAGAAACAATTTGAACCAATCATTTGGCCAACATAGAGTTTATAAACAGTTTCTTAATAAAAAAACTTTCCTGCATAGTTTCTAAATAAGAAACTCTCCCACATCCCTGAAACTGAATTAGAAACTGTCACGTCAAATTAGAAACTCTAATAATTTCAGGGATGTAGATGCTCTTATAAGTATGCAATTGTCTTCCTCGCACCAACACAATTGATCATATCTTATCCTACATAACTATACTTTTAATCAACAAATACAATCAAATTTTTCTTCCTCTCTAACTGTATATGATTCTAAAACAAACAGATAAAAGTTTACACATGCAGATAATTCACGTATTATACGAATATGCACAAACAAATATTCAAAATACAAAAAAAAGAACGACTACTAATATTTGCTGTATTCGTATCCATATATATTCGCTTCTGAAACCGAAATCATGCCTTTATCTGCAAATATAATATTCGTATATGTGTGTAAATATCCGTAAATTATTTATATCTGAATATCTGATTCTGCAAAAGTTTGGATACGAATCCTATTCCTATTACTTCAGAAAATGCGTGATAGATTCTGACCATCTTTGTTATTTTTTTTATTATTCCTTTATATAGTTTTCTTGATTAATTTGCTATATGTAGATTTAATCATAAGTAATACACCACTGAAACCGAAAATAAATTGAGATTTCAACAATTTTAGATACTATAATCTATAAATATAAACAGTGACCCAACAACAGGTAAAAAACAAATCTTCGAATAGTCGTATCTATAAATTGAAATTCAATAATGCTAGATACTATAATCTATAAATAGTGACCCATTCTCTGAAGAAAGTTATATATTACTTCAACAGCCGTTCGAATTGCCAAATTAACCTTAACTTTATTTACAGAGACCTAAATCTTTTATCTTCTCCGGTACATCAGGTAAAAAAAAAAATCGTTTTTTTTTTCATATTCTAGATTTATATCGTTTTGAATATGATTCAATACGGCGAACAAGTTTTTCTTGGGTTCTTACTTCTATTAATTAGGCATCTGTTGGCTCTCTATATCCAGATAGCTAGGTATGGTTCAATTGAAAATTTTGAAAGAGAAATTGACAGTTATGTCAATATATTTTTTTTAAAAATTTAGAAAGAGCAAAAGCAAACAAAACCAGCCCCAGCAAAACTGATTTGTTTCTATTTTGAAATTTTTAATCTTGTCTCCGTCATATTTCAGAGAAGAATCTAACTTGAATACACACACATATTTCAGAGCCCTAGCTATGCATTGCAATGTATGGTAGCCTTACTCCATATATGTGTGTGTGCATGCGTGATTCGATAATGATTTTATTTTTATTTTTTATTTTTAAGATGGCCCCCAGACGATTGATGAAAACCTATCGAATAGTGCATATTCTCAAGACAACCGGAGAAAACAAAATACCTAAATACAATTTTAAGATGAACGATAAGAAGACAGATTGTGAAGATTGTACGTACATACAACATCCTCAAGCTATCTTTTTGATCTCTTTGATTTTAATTATGTTTTCATATAAGTCCAAGCTAATCAACGTAGCCTAATTAATTAATAAAATAATATTGATGAGAAAAACATTACGAACTGTGATCTACAATTTACATATATTTTTCATGCACCAGTAATAATTGGTCATCGCACTTATTCTATGTAATTAGAATTAATTAATTTATATTTACTTTCTTTGCAGGCAAAATTTATAAACCTGTTGCGGGTTTATTTTTGGTAACTGCTGTAATTGCTGCCGCTTTTAATAGATTGCATCGGACTGCCTCCAAATAGTGTAGTCACTGTAGTGATTTTTATGCAATTTCACCAATATCTCCCCTTCAGGAGAAAAGACAGAAATAAATAAAATTCTCTTTATTTTTGTGAATTATGTATATGATTATTTTTTTTGGTCTTCACAATGGAATCGAATCTGCTACCCACATATGTGGGTAGAAAAATCCTAATCATTATTGGTTTTAGTCAATCTCTAATTGATACATGACATTCATCTTTCATTTAATTAATAAGATTAAACAATATTATATTTTTTAACTGTAGATCACAACCTTCCATTGAATATAAATTATTTTGATTAAATATACACATTTTTTATTTACATAATTTGATCATTTAATTTGACTAAATATACAAATTTATCATTATTGGCGTTTTTTTGTTTTCGCTATTCACTGTTCTTGTCGTTCGTAGGTATATATATGCAGTTTAATAAATTATTTTAAGAACACAGAATATTTTTATTGTGGTTTAGGAGTATAAACGTGCTGATACAAATTATTATAATTAATTAGAAATGAAACCGTATTCTTGTCCCTTATAATTTTGCAACTATATATGGATATTTGTAAATACAAATTAAATAATTTATCTAATTTTCCATATTCAAATCCTAATGAAATCGGATAATATCCGATCCGTTTATTGAACAACGTGGACGGTCCAGATCCTAACTCAAAAATTTGAGTTAAATTAATACTCTCTTCGGCTCTAGCCTCTGCGCCATTTCTGATTTCTCTCCCCCCCTCTTTATTTCTTCCTCTTTTCTTTTCTTACGAAAGAATAATTCTTGGAAGAGTAATTCGACTCAACAATGACGAACGGGAGGCGTATTCTGGAAAATACCTTCGGTTAGGAAAATTATTTAATTTAGTGTTTCGATTAAATTTCCTACTTTTAATAGCATCCCTTTTGCAGCCGTAACATGTATTACAGCGGCAACAATCGAAATCGGACAGTTTGTCCATGGTGTTGTGCTCACACTGTTCGACGAGTCGACGGAAAAGAAGGATGACAAGAAATCGGAGGCCATAGAAATGCGATTTCCGGTCTTTTCAGGTATTTTCCCAAACTTCCTTTACAGTCAAATATGGTGCAGCGAGATTCTGAGATTGGGTATGTTTATAGAACCTGGTTTTTTTCAAGATGCTGATAGTTTAAAATTTCGAAATACAAATCAACAATTAAAATTCTTCTGATTAACCATCCTTGAATTCATAGGTGATCTTATCCTTGTTATTAACTCAGCAACTCATTTGATCTATCACTTCCTGTTTCGTTTCATATGTTCTGTTGACTTGACCTCTTCCTTGAGTATTCTTGTACATCTCTCCCTCAAGCAAATAAACATTGCAATTAGTATTATGTCTTCCATCTTACTTCCTCCTCCTTTTCTAACAATCCAGTTTTGAGCTTGAATTTCTTGCAATGTTCTTTTTTTTTTTAATTTTTTTCTGGCATCTTGAAGTGACTAGAAATTTTGTCATAGACTTCCAGAGTAAAAGCACACTCAGAAAACATATGTTTAATGTTTTCACAAGCATCTCTACATAAGAAGAATATACTTGGTAAATTCCACGGGGTCCCCTTTTAGCAAGATTTTCCCCAGTTAGTATTTTATTGAAAAATACCAGCCAAGCAAAAACTTTCATTTTTGGAGGCACCTCAATCTTCCAGACTCTGTGTTCATTGCATGATATAGTTGGCTGGTCCTTCATGCCCTGGTAGGCCGAGACTCTGAAATTCTTTGATTTTTCCAGTGTCTAGTACACTCTATCTTGCTGTTGAGAAGTTGGTAGAAGTATGCTTATAGAACCTGGTTTTTTAAATTTGGTTATGTATGTTTATAGAACCCGGAGATTCTGAGATCAGATATGAATTTGGGGTCATAGCAACTAGAAAGGGGGGAATTCAACCTAATATTGACCCAGCAACAGTCGGTACGATAGAGAGAAAGGTATTAATTAAATGCTTTATGCATATTTAATGTTGTTAAAAAAGATGGTATTAATATAAATTTTATTTCCAGGACATCAAGATTGCCACCAATCTAGAGGAGAGCAGCCCCAAGAAGAACCCTTTCTGTTGAGTTTGGATTTTTAGAGATTTTTTTTCCGTTTGGGTCATTTTTGTTAATAATAGGAATAGGCTTTTGTTTTTTCTTGTACCATTCTATGGGTACACGGTACTCCATTCTCAATGGAGGTATACTTGGATGTCATAGTTTTGTTTTGGGGGGAAGGGCAAATATTGCACTTCATCAGGATCTTGTTTTTTAACCACAAGATAACCTGAGCAGGGCCTTCAGGTGGCAGTCGCATTGTTTGCTTGCATGCATGTGTAGTTGCGTACTATATTTTGTAGTTGATTGTACGTGTTAAAATAATTTTTTCACAATTAGAAATTGAAATTTTTTGCAACTTTTCATGTGATACGTGTGTTACCTAAGTTTGTTATGCTTTTTCTTATGTATGTGTACATGTCCAATTGTCATATCAATTGTTGAAATAGTAAGTTGGTTTATCCTCGGTCTGTTCAATGCACATCCCTTGTATTGTTTTTTTTTTTTTTTTTGAGATCCTGATAGAGGCTATCAGGTGGCATTGTACTACAGTTACAAACTTACAATTACATCCTCAAGAAATTACTACTATAATTACAAAACATCAGCAAAATCCTTAGCAGTGTGCCATCCATAATCGCCCCTCTTGTACTGCTCTATCAGCAACCCATTTTGGGTCTCTCAGCTTTCTGTTGAAAATCATGCTGTTCCTCTCCTTCCATAAAAACCAGCATGCTGCAATGAAGAATGTGTTCCATGTTTGTCTCTATAATATTCCTCTACAGTTCCTCCACGACCTATCAAAGGTTAGCTGAACTGAGTTGCCTTCAAGCATAATTCTGTGTCCAATTACCATATTGACCCTGGACCAAAATGCTGATGCATAAGAGCACTGGAAAAACAGATGCATTGCCGTCTCAAACGTGCAGTTTGCACAAGTTGCACAGCTTAGTTCACTTGTTATTCCCCTTTCATGCATCCTGTCATGTGTGAGCAGTTTGCCCTTAAGCCAGAGATATGCAAATATCCTCACTGTTGGTGGAATCTTAAGCCTCCAAATGTAGCATATGGCCACTGTTCTTTGCCGCCCGTGATCATGATCACATATAAGGAATTCGCTGAATAGAGCCTATTATTAGTCCAAAGCCAGTACATTTCATCCACTGTTTCTGTGAAAGTAATGTCTTGCGTGTATGGTGCATTTGCTGTTGCCGCATCTCTAAGCGATCTGAACCTATTTGTAATGCCTTCACCCGCTTCCTCTGCCTCCATGGCAGCTGTTGGGTACCGCCAAGTATCTGTAAATTATTTATATCTGAATATCTGATTTTGCAAAAGTTTGGATACGAATCCTATTCCTATTACTCATGCTACCATGTGAACTTTCAGAAAATGCGTGATAGATTCTGACCATCTTTGTTATTTTTTTATTCTTTTTATTATTCCTTTATATAGTTTTCTTGATTAATTTGCTATATGTAGATTTAATCATAAGTAATACACCACTGAAACCGAAAATAAATTGAGATTTCAACAATTTTAGATACTATAATCTATAAATATAAACAGTGACCCAACAACAGGTAAAAAACAAAGCTTCGAATAGTCGTATCTATAAATTGAAATTCAATAATGCTAGATACTATAATCTATAAATAGTGACCCATTCTCTTAAGAAAGTTATATATTACTTCAACAGCCGTTCGAATTGCCAAATTAACCTTAACTTTATTTACAGAGACCTAAATCTTTTATCTTCTCCGGTACATCAGGTAAAAAAAAAATCATTTTTTTTTCATATTCTAGATTTATATCGTTTTGAATATGATTCAATAAGGCGAACAAGTTTTTCTTGGGTTCTTACTTCTATTAATTAGGCATCTGTTGGCTCTCTATATCCAGATAGCTAGGTATGGTTCAATTGAAAATTTTGAAAGAGAAATTGACAGCTATGTCAATATATTTTTTTTTTAAATTTAGAAAGAGCAAAAGCAAACAAAACCAGCCCCAGCAAAACTGATTTGTTTCTATTTTGAAATTTTTAATCTTGTCTCCGTTATATTTCAGAGAGGAACCTAACTTGAATACACACACATATTTCAGAGCCCCAGCTATGCATTGCAATGTATGGTAGCCTTACTCTATATATGTGTGTGTGCATGCGTGATTCGATAATGATTTTTTTTAATTTTTAATTTTTAAGATGGCCCCCAGACGATTGATGAAAACCTATCGAATAGTGCATATTCTCAAGACAACCGGAGAAAACAAAATACCTAAATGCAATTTTAAGATGAACGATAAGAAGACAGATTGTGAAGATTGTACGTACATACAACATCCTCAAGCTATCTTTTTGATCTCTTTGATTTTAATTATGTTTTCATATAAGTCCAAGCTAATCAACGTAGCCTAATTAATTAATAAAATAATATTGATGAGAAAAACATTACGAACTGTGATCTACAATTTACATATATTTTTCATGCACCAGTAATAATTGGTCATCGCACTTATTCTATGTAATTAGAATTAATTAATTTATATTTACTTTCTTTGCAGGCAAAATTTATAAACCTGTTGCGGGTTTATTTTTGGTAACTGCTGTAATTGCTGCCGCTTTTAATAGATTGCATCGGACTGCCTCCAAATAGTGTAGTCACTGTAGTGATTTTTATGCAATTTCACCAATATCTCCCCTTCAGGAGAAAAGACAGAAATAAATAAAATTCTCTTTATTTTTGTGAATTATGTATATGATTATTTTTTTTGGTCTTCACAATGGAATCGAATCTGCTACCCACATATGTGGGTAGAAAAATCCTAATCATTATTGGTTTTAGTCAATCTCTAATTGATACATGACATTCATCTTTCATTTAATTAATAAGATTAAACAATATTATATTTTTTAACTGTAGATCACAACCTTCCATTGAATATAAATTATTTTGATTAAATATACACATTTTTTATTTACATAATTTGATCATTTAATTTGACTAAATATACAAATTTATCATTATTTCTTTATGTGTGGCGTTTTTTTTGTTTTTTTGTTTTCGCTATTCACTGTTCTTGTCGTTCGTAGGTACCGAGAAGTGGAACTTTTATTAATTTTAAAAGAGAAGGTCAAGAGACGTAGAACATAATTAATTAAATAAAAAGATTTCATTAACACAGAAAGTTATAATTTACGGTTGAGAAAATTAGCACAGTTAACTTATCAATTAGATATAAGATGAATGCTATGTGTTAATTAGAAATTTACTAATACACTAGTACAAAAAACGTATTTATTATCATTGTTTTATCATCGAAAAGCATCTTAATATACTAAAAAGATTATTAAAACAGTAAAAAGATTAGTATGAGGTTTACAGGATTCTAAAAAGAGGTATACAAACACTTTTAAAGCCGCGACAGTTAATTTGAGAATATTTAAATGATTGATGATGGATGACAATTAGTCAGTCGGATTCAAATGTATAAATCCGGAATTTTCAACTATGTCTTTATTTATTTATTTTTTTCCAGTGGCTACAACGGCGTATATCGCATTGGCCTTTACAAATTTCTCATTTTTATTTAGTTTGAAATATAGTCATATATTGTTAGAAAAATTAATAGAACATGGGCAATTGAGAAATTGAAGTTTAGAAGTAGTTTTATAAATTGTTTTAAATTAAGTATATGTTGTTGCCTTAATTTTTAAAACCAATGAGAGATGAAATATATATTTTTTTTCACTTTCGCGAAAGATTGAATTGAACCGGTAGAAAACTATACGGTCTTGGATTTTCTGTGGTCGTATTTTTAGGATTCATATCACTTAAGGTAACAAAATAGTTTTGTTTAGATCCGAACCATTTGATCAGAATCCACACAAATGAAAACTCTCATACTCTCAAGTGCAATAGTACTTTCATTTTTTACTCCAAAACTCTACTTTCATGTGTCTGAGAATCCGAAACTATTAATTCAGCTAATTACGAATAACAGCGACAACAGGTTACTTCAATTTCAATCAGAGCTTGTTAATTCCGCTATAGCAGAAATAGTGAGAGAATAGAGGATTGTGAAATTGAGCATTAAGCATTTTTCCAATTTATTTTAGTTGTATTCAGCTAACTTAACAATTGAAATACTACAAATGTATATCTATTATAATATAAAAGAAGAAGTAAAAACTAGAAAATGACCATTATAATCTTTTTGAATTCTTATTGTTTATGTCATGGATTTTGCATATCTAGTGAGCACGTTATCTTTTTCTTTCCTTTTTTTAATGTGATGTGCGCATTTAAATCAATAAATTGCAACTCAATACAATTGCCTCGTGTATAAGAAATCATGAAACATTATGTAGTAATACAAGATTTCTATAAAAGTCGTGTAGATTCTTTAAAAGTCGTGGTAGCACGAATCTCAAAGCTAATCGTACGGTCCTAGGGTTAAGTGTAGGGTTCACTTGGTACACTTAAGTGTATATTAGCTTTATGAAATATTATGTAGTAATACAATATGAAATTGATCCATTGAAAATTAAATTCGAACATCACCTAGTAAAAATCAGTAATCCAATAGAATTAAAAACCATGAACAGTTTGCTCTAATAAGTTCATAAAGTCGAGAATTGCAAATCTAGTTCCTCTCCTTACTCCTACGACCCATTCGGTTATAAAAAAAAATAAAAATAAAAAAAAGCAACGGATATCTCCATTGTTTTTGGGACTGGAGGTTATGAATCTCTCAAAACATGAGATTGCTTTAGCTTCTAACTTTCTGGGCCCATGGGCCAGCTCATGTTTGACAAGGTATTTAAAGAAAAAGGACAAAAATGGAAACCAGGAAACGGATCTGGTCGCTAGGGAGTGCGTATCCTCTGAGATATCTCAATATCTCAACTTTTGCGTGACCGACGTGTCCGGTGCCTATTCGGGGGTGATGTAGGTGGTCAGTATTATGTGTGCTTTGAGATTCGTGCAGAACGTAGTTAAACGGTTGAGATATTACATAAAGTCACGCAAAGTTTGAGATATCTCAGAGGATACGAATTCGGTCGCTAGGGCCTCAGCCCTCAATCAATGAATGCACGCTCCGACGAATCAGAACCGCACGACTATAAAAGCGATCTCGTGCGTTCAACCTCGAGCTGGATTGGTCCGGATTCCTATCGGACGGTCGTAATCGAAACAGAAATTATCTGTTACCTCAGAGGAAGTGGATTCGATGAACCAATATTAACGGTCATATTTGCCGTAATTCAAAAATTAAATCGGCGTATTGATCTCTACTAGCTATTCGAACTTCCCCATTCGACCGTTTGAAAGTTTTTTCTCTCTCTTGCTCTCGCTCTCTCTAAAGAATTCTTTTTGTCGCCAAATCGCAATCGCACTTTCTCCTGAGTATTCACCCTTTAATCCTTGCCGATCTTGCAATTGTAACAATGCCTGAAGGAGATTTGGTAGTTACTGCGCTGCCAACTTTTATTGATCTCGATTCGGAGCAAGAAAGTGGAACTTCTCCAGATTGCGCAGGTTTGTTTTCTAAACCTACTAAGTTCTTAAATTCCGGCGGTTTTCCATAGGTTGATCGAGATCTGGTGTGTTTTTTTATTGAATCACACCAAATCTTACAATTTTCGTAGAAACTTCTGGAACTATTTGAAGGAAAAAAGTTGATTTGTGTTTCTAGAACTAAATCCAAGAACTCAGAGGCTCAGTTCTTCAATTTGGGTTTCCTCTTTCTATTTGCTTTTTTTCGTTTAGATGATTAGATCTGATGCACTTTAAAGGCAAACGTGACCTAACCTAGAGGGCGGCTTCAGCTTTTATCAGACTGCTGTGCCAATTTGCACGAATAAACAATTCTTTGGAAAAATTGATCAAGAAATTCTGAAATATTCACTTCATTTTATTTAGAATCTTTGTTCTTCTCTTTCTTTCTTTTTTCATTCTAGAGATCCACTTCAACCAGCAAATCTTAGAGCAGTGAACAGCCCTCTTTTCTGTCTGTCGCATTGCTTTCCTCCTTATAATTGAATTTTCTTAACATTTCTTGCTTACTGTTTGTTATTAACAGTTCCAACTGTAAAGAGTACACAATACACCTCAGTGGAGGAAGGAACTACAGATGAAGGAAAGAATTCCTGTGAAGGTGAAAGTACAACTGGAAAAGGTATGTTTTGCCAAAAGTTCATTTGAAATTTAAACAATTGTGGATTTTTTTTTTTTTTTTTTGCTTGGTTGCCTTTCATGGCTTTTATTAATTGTGTATACTGAATTTGTATCTCTTAGCTGACAACACCGAACCAGCTAGTACAATGGAACCGAGGCCAGAAACTTTGGGCTATTTTGTCGAGGTATACAATTTAGCTTCTGTTCTCCTATAAGGACAGAATTTTTTTTTTTTTTTTATATGCACCTTCACATTTTTACCCTAGAAAAACTGCAGTACCAGAAGGTGCCTTTAAAATTGGCTGCTAATATTAAATATTCTAAACATATGATGTAAAATTGGTACATGTGCAATATTCAAGACATTAGTCGAATTCATATTTATTTCATTTTATATTTTCTTCATCAATTCCTCTCTTATGGCTTTACTATTTATTATTCTAGGCCCTGGATAATGATTGCTTCGTCGAATCTCCAATGTTGAAAAGGGTTGCCACTCCTGACCTTCGAGCATCTATTAAACTTCTTGGTATATTGATATTTCTGTTTTCTCCATTAATTCCACTGTTGGGTTTATATAGTATTCATCAAATGACTCTTTTTTATTTTTTCATAGGAACAAAGTACAATATTTTGATGGAGAAAAATAAAATGAAAATTAACAAATGCAAAAATGAGTGTGGGCCCAGATATGAGGCTTTGAAGAAGAAGTACACTAATGAGTGCTTAGAAAGAAGGCGCCTCTACAATGAGCTGATCGAATTGAGGGGAAACATTAGGGTTTTTTGCCGATGTAGGCCTCTCAATTCAGATGAAATCTCCAAGGGCTATTCCAATGTTATAGATTTTGACCCATTACACGAGACTGAGCTTCAAATCATTTGTGATTCCTCAAAGAAGCAGTTTAAGTTCGATCATGTTTTTGGTCCTGCTGCTAACCAAGGTAAGTCTCATTTATCTAATTTGGTTTACCTTTATCATTTGGCATCATTGAACTGATACCACTAGGAAACATGTAACCCAAGGTAGACTTCTGTCAGTAAAAAGGGGGGTTAATATTTTCAGGGCTTTGTTTCTTAGTATATGTTGAATCTAATTAAATTTACTGTTTTATCTTTCAGAGGCAGTATTTGCCGAGACATTGCCAGTTGTGATGTCAGCACTGGATGGGTACAATGTATGCATCTTTGCATACGGGCAAACGGGTACTGGAAAAACCTTCACGATGGAAGGCACTCCGGAGAATAGGGGTGTTAACTACAGGGCTCTTGAAGTACTATTCAATACCTCGGCAACACGATCTTCTGATGTAGCATATGGATTTTCCGTTAGTATGTTGGAAGTATACAATGAGAAAATAAGGGACTTGCTTTCTGAAAGCACCAATCAAGCAACAAAGAAGTGAGAAAATTTCTTGCCTTATCTATGGAACTTACAGTTTTATGAATTACTGATTTTTACACCATTCATCATTGAAACTTGCAAAATGTCCCTTAAAACTAGATAAGTTACAAATATGATTTTGTTGCCAATACATGATCCTGAACTGTAACAATTAAATGCCCCTTGTTGAGCTGGCTTGTAAATGGCATGCATTTGACAGCAACTTTCCAGGCAGTTTCTGACAATAAAAACCAACCCAACATGAGGGCCATGATTTTCTCTTTTCTTTTTCTAACATGTATCTTTACTGAATTTTAATTATACTTTTGTTGCATTGTTCAATTAAAGATTGGAAATAAAGCAAAGTGCTGATGGCACACATGAGGTGCCCGGCTTGGTTGAGTCAGAAGTATGCACAACAGATGAGGTATGGGAGATTCTTAGAACAGGTGCAAGGAACAGATCGGTTGGATCAACTGCTGCCAATGAACTAAGCAGCCGCTCTCACTGGTAAGCCCTTGTGTAATATATAAATTTGATGAACACAAAATTATAGAACATTGAGAGAATTGGGTGCAAAATCACATTTTTCTCACTCAGTCTTCGATCATGTTACAGTTTGGTTCGGGTTACAATAAAAAGTGAGAATCGTATGAGTGGTCAAAGAAGAAGGAGCCATATGTGGTTGGTCGATCTAGCTGGCAGCGAGCGTGTCAGCAAAATTGATGTTGAAGGGGAGAGGCTCAGGGAGTCTCAATTCATCAACAGGTCTCTCTCTGCTCTTGGAGATGTCATCTCTGCTCTTGCCTCAAAAAATCCACACATACCTTATAGGTCACATTTTCTCTCTCTTCATCTCATCTTATGAAAGCTAGCTTCTTGCATTTAAGTGTGTATCCATCTGCTTTGTTAGTGATGGATTTGTTTCTGTTCAAATTTCAGGAACTCAAAGCTTACACATCTGCTCCAGAGCTCTCTCGGTGAGTAAACATCTGACTAATATATTTTTCTACCATTATTAATATCTATCATGGATAGCATTATGTTATGAGTAAGGCTTAGGTGCTATGGATAGCATAAGGTCTTCTGTGCTACGGTCTCAAAAACCTATCTATAAACTTCAAACTTCGTTCTAAGTAGTTCAATAAATTGGTTATATAATTAACTTGTAGAATACCAATTTTTACTATTTTTGAAAAAAAAAATACTATTTTTTATGATTTATGAAAGATGGCAAAAATTGGCCTAAAATATTGGCAATTTTCTTTTATTTTTAAGCCATTTTTTCCATATTTCATTAATCATAAAAAATAGCAAAAATATTCTACAAGTTCATTATATAACCAATTTATTGAGCTACTTAGATTGAAATTTGAAGTTTATACGATAGGTCTTTGAAACTATAGCACGGAAGGGCTATCCATAGCACCCAAGCCTTGCTCTTATGTTATATAGTAGTACAAAATTGCAAGAATAGGACTAGATAAAGCTCAGAAAACACAAAGCAAAGGCATAAAGTCAATTATGCTTGCAATGACCAGGCTATATATGCAAGTACTAAATCACCAGCATAATTCTGTAAGTCCAATTGTTTAAGTCTCCTTTAATTTTTTGACGTGATGGATATACTTATTCTAAATAGGTGGAGATTGCAAAACCCTTATGTTTGTGCAAATAAGCCCGAGCTCCTCTGATCTAGGAGAAACAACTTGTTCATTGAATTTTGCAACCCGCGTCCGTGGGATAGAGCAGGGGCCCGCCCGTAAGCAGACAGATCCAGCTGAAAGTTTCAAGCTTAAGCAGATAGTAATGTTTACAGCACCATATTTGCACATTTTTTATTTCTTCATTTTGTATCAAACTGTGTACTGGCATGTGACAACCAAGTGAGAGACCAAGTGTTAATAAGTAAAAATTTTGGGTCGTAATATTTATTTACCTGAACTGGTGATTCTTGCAGACTGAGAAGCTGAGGGCAGAGGAAAAAGAAAATGCACGCTTGAATGAGAGCATGCGCCTCCTGAATATGAAATATACATCAAGGGAAAATGTTTTCCAGACACTTCAAGAAAAGGTTTTAACACGTACAAATACTATTGAGCTTGTGTGTAGATTTGGCCTGCTTTACAGCTGTGGCATCTTTTTATTATAATTATATTTTTTTTATTTTTGTTGCAGGTTAAAGAGGCGGAGCAATCATCAAGAAATTATCAGCAGCGGGTATATACACAAATTTAATGAGTATAAACCTTTCTACTGCTTTGTATAAATATTCATTTACTGAGTAAACCTTTCTGACAGGTGAGGGAGCTGGAGAATCAACTGGCAGCCGAAAAAAGAGTTGTAAAGGGCAGCACCGCAACGTGCCAGTTCACTAAACCACCACTGGGACCTCCACAGAAGCAGCGGCCCCCACTGGGGAGAATCACTAACCGGGTCCCACCTATGGGCGTATCAAGGCCAACTGCAACCACCTTGGTCCGCTTGCCACAAAACAAAGAGAACATTTCCTTGGCTGCCTCCAATTCTTATGGCTTGAACCCGCAAAACAGAGCCACAAACAAAGCTAGACGTGTTTCTGTTGCTGCACCTCTGGCTGGGCACATCCAAGCCAAAAGACGCACCTCACTTGCATTTCCCCCATCCATGCGCGACCCACAGACCATGAATGCTGAGCGCAAATATTCACAGCTGGAGCAGCAGCTTTCACAATTGCGGGGCCAAAGACGTTCGTCAGTGGCTGTTGTCCCAGCATCCCCACTTGTCGGAGCGTATTCTGCTAGCAACAGCAAGTACAGAAGCATTTTCATGTCGAGCAGCAAGTACGCACCTAGCCCTCCTAATGCAGTGTCAGCATGGAGGTCTAGGTTACCAACTGTGGCCCCATCGTCACGCCAACAGGTGAGGTTGGTTCGAAGCCCAGCAAATGGGAACGGAAGTACACCTGAGGGGGGAGCAAGTAGCAGCAGGTATTGTTTTAGTGTGCAGAAGAGAGTCCAGGTTGATTCGCTGCGGCACCAACCTTTGAGGGTCCCACAAGTGCTGACTGGAGCGCTGACTGGAGCTGGGGTCTATGGGCTGCCCTTGCGGGATAATGTAAATGGAGCAACACGGTTAGCTGCTCCACAAGCCAAGAGGGTCTTGTGCAACAACCCGAAAAGACGAATGTCAGTTCTATGAGCTTCAGAATCTTGGAGTGCTATTCGTTTGTTTTTAGTTAATGTGTAATGTAGAGTGATTATTGCGGTGGCTAATTGTTTGTTCTGGTGGCTAATTCAGGTTAACCATGGTCCGATTGGGATCTGTAGTTCTTATACAATTTAATATTAAAGAGTCCTGTAATATTTCGGTTTGTGAATTGACGTATTACCGTAGTTCTTTGTGGTGATTGTCGGTGTTAGTTAATGTGTAGAGTGATTATTTCTGTGCAAACCAGGATTTGTAGTTCCAACACAGTATATTTTCTTTGAGAGTCCCGTAATATTTCTTTGTAAACTGACTTCATTGTCTTTGCAAGTTCAGTATTTTTCTTTCCTTCACTGTTAGTTCTTATCCGACTCCACAATATTAAACAGAAACATCAACCACAACATTTGACAATTATCTTTGAAATATTAAGTAATGTTACATTTCCAATAAATAGTCGCGAGAGTTACAATACAACGACCAAGAAAAAGGAAGAACCCACTTGTACATCAAAGAGACGCTATTCTAATAAAAGAACTACACCAATAGGCAGACTATTTGCTAAACCTATCATTTCGAACATATTTCCAATTCAATCGAAACACCAATCATTTGCGCTTTCTCTGTACTAGTCAAGAAATCCCGTGGAAATCATCAATTGCTCACACTGCATAGCAACTGCTACAACCCTTCCACTGCCTCAGCATGCCTTTGAGCTACTGCATGGCATTTTGTATCTTCGAAGTGTTTAATTTCTACTAATCCACATGCCTTAATGGGCCATTCTACTTGATATATCGTGGCTTCCTTCTCTAACTGTAGACAATACTTACCAAATGTAGTCACATCAACTTTAAGTCTAAAATCTATACAAAATAACAGGTTTAGCTCAAGACGGTTCATTTCCCTCGTGCTGATCCCTCCTACCTTCGCATAATAAGCATTGTTGTAGAATCTGATGTACAAAGCTCATATCAGCTTAAGCTTTAACAAGAGAAAAAATTAAAAGGACATTGAAATAAGTCATGTAAAATAGAATTATACACTTACGCATCATCAATGAATTTTGCGGCAATAACAACACTAGTAATCAATAACCGATGCACGTTAAGTGTAGTTACATAAACTCCAGGTTGCTGAAGGTATCGATCCATGTAAACTAGACCCAACACAAAGCAAGAGGGGCTACATTTTGAATACTTGTATATCCGCTCCATGTACCGTTGTATACCAAGATTTGGGGCTTTTAAGCCATGGAAAACAGTTAGAGATTCTTTGACCTTCTTCAAGTTTAGAAGCTTCTCGTTATTCTGCACAGCTCTGTCTAGAAATGAAGAGAGAAGTAACAGTACCCTTGGAAAGTCATTAGCGCCTTTCTCTGACATACTTAATCCCAATGAAATAAATGCTTCTGTGCATAACTCTTCATTATCTGGTGGTAAATTCCCCATAATTTTTGCTTATTCCTGTACAGTAAAGAGGCAGTAATTGTGTTTCATCAGTCATAGCTATGGTAAAATCAGCAGTTTTGGGAGATAGCACTTAAGAGGGCTATAAATAGAAATATCAGTTTAAGCATGGAAAACAATTGAAAAACAAAACATACAGAAAATAGAAAGCGGAATAGCTGTTTCTGTGTTTCTCCAAACTTTGCATCTAACTTCCACAAAATGACAAGAAAATCCCCTTAGGTTAGAAAAGCCTGATTACCGTTAACCAACCAAACACCTACTCAAGGACTAACTATTCAATTTGTAAGACAAAAACGTTATCTAACAACTAGCTTACTCAGATTAAGCTAATTCAGGCATTTGGTTAGACGTTAGGAATCAAATAGGACATGATCTTTGTCTCTCGATTCAACTTCACAAAACCCACCAAAAAAAAACTGAAAAGGAGTACAAATCAAACCTAATTAAAGTAAATCAGCTTAAAACAGATAGTACCAGTCCGCATTGATCCTGAACAGTACCAAACCAAGATCCAAGATAAAACTATTCTTGATTTGATTTGCATTTAGTCCTAATCCCAAGCCGCACAAGGAACCCCCAACCCATTAAAGTGAGCTATTAGTACGAACTACAAGGAGATCTACAACTCACCAGCCTATGAGAGAAGAAATGGATATAACGAGTCGACGACCAATCACAAGCCCGATCTCTCCTGAGCTGCCATAAAATTAAACGCCTCTCTCTCTCTTCGTCTCATTCCCCTACCTTTTCTTCCTCACAATCCTCACAAGCCGCAAAAAGGAGCTTGAGCACTGCCTCGTTCTTGCTGCTGTTGCGGAGCTTCCTCCGCCTTTCCCTCTTGCAAATATTTTATAATGTGATTAAAAGGACCAAAGAGAACTAGAGAAGTAAAGAAAATGAGGAAACTCGCGAGTAGACAAATCTGATAGTTGTACTCTCTCTATCTCGCTCGTCTCGTGCTATGTACACAAATATATATGGCAGATCTTGTTTTTTTTAATTATATTAACATTAAAGGATAACAGCTATCAAGTGTCGGTAGCTTGACGCGACGGTGCCTAATAGTTCTCCTGTAGAATATTTAGTGCATGAATTGTGTAGCGAGTTGACATTCGGAAATATCTGCTTTATTTAAGCCCTGCTGCATAGATGCAATGACGAAGATCGAAATTGCAATATCGAGATCCGGATCTCGTGTGGACTAGAGGAATGTGATATCTGGTGTGGTTTGTCAAAGACAGTGACCAAGTACTGAAGTACCTAACAGCCTAACAGGTCCTGACGTCTTTTTAGGCTCTGTTCAGCAGTAAAAAGAAAGTTATTATTCATATAAAAATAATAAAATTCGTTCGGACTAAATTTTATTTTTCTCACGTGAATAATAAAAATGAGTTCAAAACTTTTTATTCCTATTTCTTATTGGACTGTGGAACAGGGTAGAGAAAATCCACATGGGTTATCCACAGATCTGTTACACGGTTTGAAATTCAGCTGGTGGTCCGCAGAGAACCGAAGGACTGTCGAAATCTTCTCTGTGCAACACGATACGATCGAATCTAATCAAAATAGTCTTTGATTGATTTTAACATATGTTTACATCTGTGCTAGACAAAAATAAAGAAACGGTTCTTTCTGCATCAATGGTGAAATGATATCAAATGAGAATTGAAATATAATAGAGCTCATCAATGGTGAAATTTTGTCCTTTCTGCATGTCAATTTCGATTGTCATTATTTATCTTGTTATCTTCCCTGTGTTGTTCAGCTCATTACAGTCAACAATCAAACTATTCCCTCATACCGAACATGAAGTCTCATCTCATATTATCAAATCAATTTTCTTCATCATCAAAAATGTCTCCTCTAATTTTCCTCTTCTATTAATTGGACCAGTACATTTGTATTAGTAAGATAAATGGAGGGCATAATTAAAAGTGGATTAGAAAAGAACAACAAAAAGGCCAAAACTAAGAATCTCTAGTAGCAATACTGTCAGGGTTCAAAAATAATAAGAATTTCGAGATGGAGTCTATTGCAAGTATAGTATTGGCATCTTCTTTTTGTTTTCCAGTAATAACATTTTATTTTTCTTGAATGGATGCTCTCAATTGGGGGTGAATCCACCTATAATGAATGGGATCAATTGACCCACATTTATTTTCAATTTTTTTTGTATTTATACATTGTTTTTAATAAAGTTTAAATTAAAATATTATGAATAGTGTGAAATTGACTCCTATTCGTAGTAAAATATTTTAATATATTTGATCTCTATTCACGTTTGACTTTTATAGTCTGAAAGTCTGATTCCACTCCTGCTCTCAATTAAGTAGTCAGGTGATTAAATCAATTGCATCTAGCAGATGATAGATCCTTATTTAATTTCAAAATGCATAAAGTATTAATATGTTTTTATATTATGTAGATTGGTTAACAGATGGACACAAAATTGACTCATAAATTATTAAAAATATTTCTCATGTATGACTATCATATTCTTATAAATATTAAAATTGTGACGTTTAATATGAAAACTCGTAGACTGATTCTTATAGAAAAAATCGTCTCTGTTCTTCTTGCATTTAAAGTTTTAAACTACTACCATACATTTTTTGTCTACTTCAAATGTTTTTTTGGCACTTAGTTTTTGTTTGCCTCCATACTAATTATTTTTGTTAGTAATATCTCTATATTATTCAAGCATAAAGATGACTAGACGATTACAACTTTTGAACCTGCAGTTACAATTAGAGATGATCTGTGAAGAGACAATTCTACCTAAATTAAACGAGATGTGCCATTAAAAAATTATTTAAGGGAAACAACAAGAAAGCAATTATATGTTTGCTGGTAGCTGGATGGACAAGAGCCGAAATTTTTATTGAGTAGAACTAGGGTGCTCTTAAGCTCACCAAAGTTTTGGTGAGCTTAACTCTAAAACTCATCAAATTAATTTCAAATGACGCATCCGAACCGTTGAAACCCGCCTACCTTACGTGTGATGCATCTACATGTGAAATTTTTAAACATTCGAATTAATTTAGTATAAAGTCAAGTGGTCAAAAAACGTTCAAAAAATGAATGCACTAAAATTAATTTATTAACCTTCTAATTTTGACCGCTTGACTTTATACTAAATTAATTCAAATGTTTAAAAATTTCATATGTAGATGCATCACATGTAAGGTAGGCGGGTTTCAACGGTTCGGATTCGTCATTTGAAATTGATTTTATGAGTTTTAGAGTTAAGCTCACCAAAACTTTGATGAGCTTAAGAGCACCCTAGTTCTACTCATTTTTATTTATAGAGATATTATTAACACCTCATATTATGGGGAATTTCACATTACCCGTCGCATTAAGCCGATCTGTAGTTCATTTATGTGGGACGTATATGGACTTAGCGGTCTGGATAAATGTGGAATTCTCATATTGTAGGGTGTTTTGATTTATTTTTATTTTTTATTATGATATAAATAAAAAAATTTGGGGACAAGAGGACTAAGGAGAAAATACTAAAAAAAATAAAAATAATCTTTATTTAGCCATAAATGATCCTTACCACTCCACGTTGTTTCTTGAAAAGAAAATTCAGATTATACATCAAATTAAGAATGAAAAATATATAAAATTAAGAGGATCAATCTCATTAGAAGGGAGAAAAAATAAATAAAAGAATGTGAATTAAAAATAAAATCCTCTCTCTATACAGTTTCTCAGAATGTGAAATTATATGAAAGTAAGAATGAAATTATTACTTCATTTTTTTTCTTTTTGAGAGAGAGAGGAGGCGTAAGGGGAAGGAAGGGGATGGAGGAGATAGGAAGAAAAGAAGACCTTTTTTCCCCCGTATTTTCAACTTTTTGAACGATTCGATAGGGAAAGAGAGAGGTAAAGAAACAAAATTGTTTCTTAATTTGTCTAACAAAACAAAAGTTAACGGCAATACGACCAATTTAAAACGATATGATTAGAGATTTGATTGTGCGGTGTGCAAAGAATTTGGATAGAGATTCCGTTCAAATGCCTTTGCACGAGTCCGGTTAGTATGATATCGGTGTCATATGACATCAATTACAAAATTGACTGCATAGATTTTAAATGACTAATTTAAACCGTTCAAACTGATTTACTTAATGAGTGATACGTTTACATGTAATTTATTTATATTTTTTAGTTATTTTAGTATCAAATCAAGCGATCACAAATGTTAAAAAATGAATACATTAAAATTAGTTTCAAAACTCGCACATTTGACCGCTCGACTTGATACTAAATAAATTCGAAAAATTATAATTTTTGCATGTAACACACAATTAATGAAATAAATGAATTTGAACGATTTGAATTTACTGTTTGAAGTCAATTCGACAGGTTTTAGAATTGGTGTCATATAGACTAAAATGACAATAATTTCATACTAGTCGGACTCCCTTTGCACATATTCTAAGCCTTTTTGAACTAGCTGTAGATTTGATCGCGTGTGACCGGGTCAAGCAGCATAAAACACCTATTTAATCCCAAAGCTGTGGTGTATATCCTGTGTCAAACCGTGTAGCGAATCAGTAACGGTAGTTTATCTGCTCATAAAGTGAGTTGGTGAATGGTGATGGTAACAAGCACGTGATATCATTAATGTGGATGAACACTGAATCAAGACTTACGCCAACTGTTCTGAGAATCTTTTGACTGCAACTGGTGCATCAGCTCATGCTTCTTAAAAAAGCAGCTCCGTTGCCTGCCAATTAATTTTTTCTTTTTGACTGCTTACAAGCCACATTTTACTTCCTACCTCTCTGACTTTCTCAGGCCATATTCGGCCGTTTTTTTTTTTTGTACCACTCTGAAAAATCAGAATAAAATAAACACCATCCGAAAATTCCGAATTGAGATTCCGCCACGTTCGCGTAGTGGATCTGCGAACGAATCGCCGACCCGTTCGCGTAACGGATCCGCGGACTGACCCGCCAGCGCCATGACCCGCCAGACTGACCCGTCCGCGTGGTGGATCCGCGCACCGACCCGTGCGCACGGTGGATCTGCGCACTCATTAGGTTTGCTATATACAAATCAGATCGCTTCTGTTTCAATTGTTCACCAAAGACAGCCGCCAATGTGCGTTTTATTTCCATTATTTTTTTCAAAAAAATTATTTTCTGTAGTATTATTTAATTTAGTGCATTATTTTATAATATTTTTTGTAATATTAGGTTCATTCAACCAATTATGATTGGAATTGCTTGTTATTTTGGTGGTGAAGTATTACAAGGACCAAATGGCGCTTATTATAGCCACCAAATGCCGAAAATGTTCAATATCGGCTTAGGTTTGGATTTTAGAAGTATAAATAGGGAAGTGTACCAACAACTCGATATTGACCACCGTAATTATGAACTGGTAATTAACGCAAGGATCAATATTGGTCAAGGCAACCAAACCTGGTTCCAACAATTTCCGGTACAAGACGATAGCAGTTGGGAGTTATATCTCCAAATGACAATGAATATGGCCACTCCTTTCAAGTTTCTAGAGTTATATGTGGTAGCCAACCCCAGACAAAATTCTAGACAGAACTCCAGACAGAATACCAGACAATTGTTGCACTTGACTCAGGGTTTAGGGCTCGAGCAATCTGTAACGAGTCCTAGCCGGACCCCATCTGTAGCGGGTCCTAGTCGGCCCCCATGTGTAGCGGGTCCTAGTAGAGTTCAATCTGACAGGGGTCGACCTCAGATTCCATCTTCGTCCTCTAGCCGAGTCCAATCTGAAAGGGACCGATCTGAAACCCCTGAACGGCTTTATTATGCTGACAATACGGACGAGGATCCTGAAGAAAGGGAGGCAGAGGCTAATTGGGATGATAATGGGGATGGTGGGGTATCAGATCACAGTGATGAGGATACTGGTATTCCTATGCTTGGTAGACGGAAGTGGCCTATAGTGGGTCGTGGGGAAAGGCATCCGTTTGAGCAATTTCATGACACATCAGGGTTTGAAGAGGCCGATAGCTCTTTTTTTGCGACTTCTGAGGTATGTTTGTTAATTTTTATTTAATTTTAATATAATTATTAAATTGTTGTTTAAATTTTGTTGTTTCTTTTGTAAATCAAAAGGGAGAAATACATGAATTGTCTGAGGGGATAACATATGACAGCAAGGATAAGATGAAAGATACAATTAACCACTGGCACATCAAACAAAATAGGGAGATTAAAAATACACACAGCGATACCACCAGGTTGAGGTACAAGTGTGTTAGCGTCCGGTGCAGGTGGGCGTTGGTTGCGAGGGTTACAGGCTTTGGTAATACTTGGGCCATCACGAAGAATGTGGCTAAGCACACGTGTCACGCATCAGCATCCAGGTTAGATCATGCACAGTTGACGTCCGCTATGGTCGCCAACTGTATAAAATTATCATTGGAAAAAAATGCTGATATTTCTATCCGGGCAGTCGCTGACTTATGCGCTGAAAGGTACGAGGGCATCGTTCCAAAGTACAATAAATTATGGCGTGGTAGAGAGTTAGCAATTGCCCGGGCCTTTGGTAGTTGGGAGGCGTCTTACGGGCTGATTGTCCCTTTGTTGGAGGCAATAAAAAGGGCAAATCCGGGAACCCAATATAAAATTGTTTCAAAGCCAACCACTAAGCCAGGGTATCGTTTTTTCATGAGAGCAGCATGGGCATGGGGACCATGTATTGCCGCAGTCGGTCACCTCAGACCCGTCATCAGTATCGATGCTTGTTTCTTGTCTGGCAGATACAAGGGTAAGCTGTTAATTGTAACCGGATATGATGCAGAGAACCAGTTAATCTCGTTAGCATTTGGACTGGTAGAGACTGAGGATTTTGAGAATTGGGGATGGTTCATGAAGTGGGTGCGGGAGTTTGTAATTGGGCGAAACAGATACATGTGTGTGGTATCTGACCGACACAAGGGCATTAAAAAGGTGTTTATTCAAGATAATTTGGGTTGGTGTGAGGAGAAAGGGGAGTGTGCTCATCGCTACTGCTCTCAACATGTGTTTGAGAATTTTGGAAAGCACACTAAGGATAAGGTAGCTTCCACTTTTTTCAAGGTCATGGTTAAAAAGAAAAAGAATAGAAGATTGCAAGAAGGACTTGATGCAATCGGGAGGCGAAATCCTGCTTGGTTGGCTTATTTGGATACATGTGGCAAATATAATGAAAATGACGAGGAAGAACCGCATAAGCCATGAAAGGTGTATCAAGCTATGGATGATGGATCTCGTTGGGAAATAATGACTAGCAATGGTTCTGAATCGCTCAACCATGTCTTTCAAACTTCTCGCAGGTTTGTATATTGTAATCCTCCTATATTTTATTAACATTTTCTTCAATTAATTGTAATTTTTAATTATCGTAGGTTACCAGTTGTCGCAATCATTGAGGAGACATTCTACAAGTGTGTCAGCTGGTTTGAGCAAAGAAGAGAGACGGTTGTGCAATTGCAGGCAGCAGGTCAGCTTTTTTCCACTCGCGTACATAAGAAGCTGGATAAGCACATTGAGAAGACTAAGAAAATGTCAACGCTTCCATTCGGCCATAATGAGTTTATGGTGACCTCACATGGCGAAAAAATTAATTTTGACATGGAGAATGGCAAATGGGTGCATACGTCAAGCGACTGCAGGTACAAGGTAATTCTGAAGAACGACCATGAGGTGGAATGTACGTGCCAGAAGCCTCAGATGGGTGGAATACCATGTGTTCATGTAATGGCGGTGTGTCGTTTAAGGTAAAATTATATTTTTTTTTACTTTGAAATTTCATATTAAGGACAATATTACTTACTAGTGTATTGACATTACAGGAACTTGAATCCAAATGTCTTCGTCAATTATTATTACAACATTCAAACACTCATCGACACATGGAGTGGTGAATTTCATGTGTACGACAATCAATGTGATTGGCCAGTGCACGAAGGAGATCTCTTAGTTCCAGAACATCGGTTAGTGAAGTTGGGTAGGAGACGGCACAACCGGATCCAAATGTGGATGGATGTACTGGAAGGACGGCGAAGGGGTCATCGAACCAGTAGAGAAACTCTCGAGAGGAATGCGAGAAGAAGAAGGGATGCGAGAGGAAATACGCAATAGGGCTGGATATGTGGTGATTTTAACCAGCAATTTGTATCTTGTGTTTTATAAGAACTCTTCTGTATCTTGTGGTGATTTTAACCAGCAATAGGGCTGGATATGTGGTGATTTTAACCAGCAATTTGTATCTTGTGTTTTATAAGAACTCTTCTGTATCTTGTGGTGATTTTAACCAGCAATATGGTCATAAAATAGAAGCATAAACCAAATAAAAGTCTGAGTCAGTACGAATAGCATAAAAGTCCAAACAGTACGAATACATAAAAGTCCAAACAACACATGTAACAATCAACTACTTGGTCGGTGGTGTGTACGGCACCTTCGTGGTCCTCTTCCTCTTACCACGTCCCAACTCCTCTTCTTCCGAGCCGTCTTCCTCTTCTTCCTCAATCTCTGAACCTAGAAAACTGAAAGGTGACGTATATTGCCGCGATGGCTGTGGTGGGGTCTCCTCTGGTATATGTCCAAACAAAGGCTCCTCAGATGAGCAAGGTGGAATGGTAGGATCGAAAATAGAATCTGCGAACGTCTCTGCATAGGATGAAACTGCATCGTCCTGTGGTGGTGGCTCATCCTGTGTGAAAAACTGAGGAGATGGGTAATCCTGAGTGTACTGGGTCCCAAAATTGAACTCGAAATCCTGCGATGTCTGAGTCTGCTCAAAATCCTGCGATGTCTGAGTCTGCTCAAACCGGGGCTCATATCCCTGAAAATAGATAGTTAATAAAATCCGGGACTCATTTCTCAATATGTAAGTTATTAGAAGAACACGTACCACTCGATCTCCAAATTGCTCAAATGCTGCCTCAGGCGTCGGTGCGGACAAGATCTCTGAAAAATCCGGCTCTGGTGTGCTCATCTGCTCTGCAGAATCTCTATCATCCATTTCGTGCAAATCCTCGTATTTTGGAAGATCCGCTAGCCTCAATATCTTGTCTAGTTGGTCTTTGTACCCAGCGACGACTACCGGAGGTGCAGATGTGCACAACAAAATCTTACCTATCTTCTTCCAGCCTCTTGTAATCCCATATCTTGCAGCTCTCAAAACTTGCTTGATATTCATAAGTACATGCGAATAAATCATTTGATCAATATTTCAAAAGATGATTACCATACATGTACTGAAATAAATATAAAATAATATAAAAAACTTACAATCTGTGCAGCCGGACCACCGCTAGGGATGAAACCTAGAAAAGGAGATGTCGAGTCGCGTGGTACATGAAGCGGCTTCTTGTTGATCTCTGACATCTGACCGAACATGTACACTGTCAATGCACAATTTTCTTGATACCACTGTCGATACTGCTGGTCCCACTCCTCGAAAGCATATACCTGATACATATAAGGAACCATGTCATCCTGACTCATGTCCTCCAGTCGTTGTACATGCAAGGCGTGCTCCGTCCGCCAATTCTTCCCCACCGCAGTGCATAACGGTTGGTGAAGCTCATACCAGCTGTCCTTTGTGATAGGATCCGGGACTGGAAGATACTGGGCCATACCAAACTGTCTCATTACCCGTCCGCGAAAATCATACGGCCTCCACTCAACATGTAGATCTGGAGTCATCTGCTCGAACTGAGTCCTGAAAAACCAAACTCCAGAAGGCTTGCCGTGAGGGGTGGTGACAAAGGTCTTTTTAGCACAGAATCTCTGAGCATACGCAGGACAGGTCTCCCGGTCCGGATGACCCCAGTTTGGAGCCCAACCATCCTCTTGTGGTTGCGGACTACCAAATGGAAATCTCGTCCACGACCAATGCTGAAGTAGACCAATCGATCCATACAGACCAGCTTTTTCGACCTATTTTCATACAAGTTGCGGTTATTTGCAATGTAATAAGAGAAAACAATTTATTTACAAAAAGAATAGAGAGTAATGTATACCCGGCACGCAATGCATAAGGCTCGGTATAGACATGCCAAAACTGCCGCACCCCAATTCATCTGTGGAGGGTCTGCCAAGTCCCTCAGCCACTGCAACATACAAGCAGGGACGGTGTTCCCAGAGGAATCTGGGAACAACTAGCAAGAGAACAGCTCCATGATGTAAGTCCGTGTCCACCGATCTATCTTCTCCTCATCTGCCTCTTCTTCCAATTTTCCACTACAAAATACGAACTAATTTAGTACAGAGTCTGAAGCATCACAATCAAATACTTACTATTAAAAAAATGCAACTTACTTGAATACCGCCCGCAAACGCGGGATACTGATGTCGTTTTTTGATGCAACCTTCGACCTCTTGAGAGACCTTTCTTTCATCAGGTTGGGTCCCAACAGTTCCTCAACGTCCTTTGTGAAGTCCTCGTACTCCACACCCGTCACAGCCTGTCCAGTAATAGGCAGTCCCCAGAGACAACTGACATCCTGAAGAGACACCGTAATCTCTCCAACGGGCAGGTGGAATGTGTGTGTCTCCGGCCGCCACCTCTCGACCAACGCAGATAGAAGAGCGGCATCTGCAACAATGGGGATCAGCTGTGAAACATGCCACAAACCCAAACTCTTCAACGCAGGAGCGTATCGCTCGTCATAGAGGATACTCATCTGATTGTTCCGCGTCCCCGTCATGGTATAAGTCTGCATTTAATTTCAAAACAAACAAATATATAACTTACTTATTTTTATCTAAATGAAAATGAAAATTATTTGCATTTCTCAAAACGTAAACTTACATATGCGTTTCTCATCTTGTGCTCCTCGAATTTATACCAGCAAAGAGGGCTGATACTCTCTTTTGTCATATTTGGAAATATGGTACGGGCCAGTGATAAATCCAGCTGTAAATCATCTTGCGTACGGTTTTCATTACTACCGCTGGTTGACGCCATACTAACATTAAATTTATCAATTTTGTCAGTTTTGGCCTCTATCAATAATTTCAGGAACAGTACAAATCTAACAATAATACAAATATTTATGGTAATTACCAATAATATATCATTCTTGGATGAATTGGTAAGACCATACAATAGTGCATAACGATAAATTTATGATTTGATGCATTTCTACTCAATTTTGGTCTAAATATAACAATGTGATCCATTTTTGGTCTAAATATAACAATTTTGGTCTAAATATAACAATTTTGGTCTAAATATAACAATTTTGGTCTAATAATATATTACCATTTTTGGACATTCCTAAATTGATCCATTTCTAAATTGGTACACAACTAAATTAAACTAAATAAAAAATGTACCAACTAAAAACTACACAAATATTATTTTTGTCTAAATTGATCCATTTCTACTATTTTTGTCTACTAAAAAATATACTACTTAAATAAAATAACTATACAAATATTACACAAAAATATACCAACTAAAAACTACACAAATATTTGGTATTCTAAACTAAAACTAAACAAATATTTAGTATTCTAAACTAAAACTAAAACTACACAAATATTTGGTATTCTAAATTAAAACTAAAAATACACAAATATTTAATATTCTAAACTAAAACTACACAAACATTTATACAATTACTACTACTAAATAAAAAATTAAATAACAAATTTTAATTAAAAAGAAAAAAGAAAAATACCTGTGTTTTGCGGAGAGAGGGATAGGGACGGACAGGGACGGACAGGGACAGGGAAAATGGCCTGCGGAGCCGGATTTATGCATTTCTACCACGTGCGCAGATCCACCGTGCGCACGGGTCGGTGCGCGGATCCACCACGCGGACGGGTCAGTCCGCGGATCCGTTACGCGAACGGGTCGGCGATCCGTTCGCAGATCCACTACGCGAATGTGGCGGAATCTCAATTCGGAATTTTCGGATGGTGTTTATTTTATTCTGATTTTTCAGAGTGGTACAAAAAAAAAACGGCATATTCGGCTGCGTTACTGTTATTCAACTGAATTTTTTTTTCCCACGGAATATTACTTTTCAGTTCAATTTCTGTGTTCATATCTATTTCCAATTGAAGGCTGAACAGGCCCTCAGTCGTCTGAAGGGAAGGAATTGGTGATTCGTTCAACAAAGCGCATAAATAATTAAAGGTTGTCAAAAGATTTTCTATATCAAGAAATCAATCAACCAACCCAAAATTTAATAAGTATATGGAGTAAACCTAGAGTGTTCTTGAACTTGCTAAAACTTTTGATAAGTTTAACTTCAAAACCAATCGTAATTATTTTTAAATGATAAATTCAAACCGTTAAATCTGTCTTCATAAATAATATGTTTATATACAAAATTTATAAATTTATAAATTCATTTACTATCAAGTCAATCGATCAAAAAGTTATGAAAAATAAATGCATTAAAATTAATTTTATTATTTTTACCTCTTAACTACATACTAAATCAATTTGAAAATTTATAAATTTTGCATGTAAAAAGACATCACTCGTGTGAAAGAGATCGTTACAATAATTTGAATTTTTATTTGAAAAATAATTTATTAATTTTGAAGTTAAACTCCTTCGATTAAGAACACCCTAGTTCCACTCCTACTTAAATATATACTAGTATTGTGCCTGCATATTACAACAAGAACATTTATAAGAAAGCAAAAAAATATTCATACTAAATAATATATTTTTATAAAAAAAATTAGACTAAATAACAAATAACACTCCTTAAATAACATATTAAATGACATCTACATGTAAATAATATTTTTTAAATGATATATTAGATGACATATATATTTTTTTTTATCTTTTTGACATATTTTCATTAAAAAAATATTATACAAAATGACAATCAGAAATATAATACAATTTGCATGTAGTGTGTACGTGTCAAAATATATTTGATCTTCTACACGTAAAAAAAACATTAAAAAGATGCATCGAATTAGAAAAGGGCAGATTATTTGATTGGAATGTTGATATTCAGTTTGAAAATTTATTTTTAATCACAATCATTGGCGGATCAGGACATCTACGTGCTTAATATAAGATTGGAGATGTTGGAGTAAATCTATCCGATTAGCCTTAAACGATGAATTCAAAATATTAAAACCGATATACTTCATGAGTCACAATTTTATTTGCAAATTTATAAATTTTCGAATTAATTTAGTATAAATTCAAATAATTAAAAATGATAAAAATTTAATGCATTTTAATTAATTATTTTTTTGCTGCATAATTTTATACTAAATTAATTAAACATTTATAAATTTAATAGTTAACACATTACTCATGCCATAAGTCAGTTTCAACACTTTGAACTTGTTGTTTGAAGCCAATTCAATTGATTTTATAATTAAGGCTTCAGAGTAAGCTTATGAACACCCTAGTTCTGTTCTATAGGTTAACAAGAATTAATTTTTAATGTAATAACTAAGATAATATTTTTTTAAATATTATAGGTTATCACAAAAATTATAAAAAAATGAAATTTAAAAATTTGATTCATCTCTTATTTTAAAAAAAAATATCCGCTAGCAATTTGAATATTTTCCTCTTATTTCGAAAGTTCCGTCCGGATTTAGAATTACTTCAACGCTTGTCCGGATAACACAGAAAAGGCACCAAAATTGGTAATCCTTGTAAAGCACTCAAAAAGTTCGTTTCCTCTTATCCCCTCCTTGGAATCGCCACCGTACAGATCTTCTGTGAAGGACTGAAGGATACATATAACAACTAACAAGTGCCATTAAATTACAAATTTAATTAGTGTAGATTTTGGTTCGGATTTTGACGACATGATATTCGTGCCTCCGGTGCGCGCACTTCAGATACTTTTAAGAATGTTTTTCTATCCTTAAATTTTAAATAAGCGACAATAATTTTGTATTTATTTATGAACACATGTATCTATAAGTATATCTAATGCATGTATTTACAAAGTATTTCTGACATTTTTGGAAAACAGTTTGTACTGAATGCTCATATTACCTTCTAACTTAATTTTAAAAATAGTTTGGGTATGCATGATCACTTAAACAAAAATTAGGGTAATCGTGGCATAAGAAATCATGAATGTGCGTGTAAATATATTCGTAGAAACATGCGTTTAGAAAATAATATGAAATTGTCTAATATTTGAAAACACAAATTTGTTGATATTTAATTATTTATTAAAAAGTGGGATGTAAGTAAGAAAAATTGTTAACCTTTTGCTTTTGATAAGGCTAAAAAAAGTGATGTACAAGTACAATGCACAAAGAAGGTGCAAAATACAGTGCATGAAAAAAGAAGGTGCGTCGGTGCATGTTACACACTTACACAGAATATTCGTTTAATAATTTTGGTAGGTGGAAGAGCAAGGTAATTGAACTGACGTGTAGCCAACTTTCATGTGGACCCATGATGTCATTTTGTTTAGTTGGTGTTGTTCTTTCATCCAATAGAAAGAAAGCTCTGTTAGGTATTGGCTGGCTGTTATGGGAAAATAGATGTCATGATCTGTAAGTTATTATCAGGGTAAGCTAGATACCATTAGTTGATAATGATTAATATTATTTTTAAGTTTTGAGATTTATGGGCATTGGATCAAGGTCCATGGTGGAACAATCATTGTTAGTTTCCAGCTATAATGATATTGTTATATGTTATATCCACTTTAAAACATTTCTCTAAAAACATCATGTGTGTATTCTAACATATTAAAACTTGTAAACTACAAATAATTATTTAATTAAAAACATCGGTAAAGGTAAGCAAATGCATTAATATATTAGTCTAATCTTAAAGTTATTTAATAATGGTAGTATATCTTCACTTTTAAATGCCTAATTAGGATTTTTTTTTTTAAGAAAAAATCCTCATAAGTTGTGACTTTTAATATAAAATATTGAAAATACAAGACACAATTAACCTTATATCATTTTTTATTATATATGCTGTTATATTAAATACAATTTAAAATTATTGTAGGCTCATGTCATAAAAACTTTTCCAAAGGAGCAGCAGCTTAATGCAGTCCCTCAAAAATAAATTTAACCAAAACACTGCCTTCATACCGTATCAAAAATTCAAAGTTGTGACAAACAGTGTTCTGAATTTTCACTTTAAAAAATATTTTTACAGCCAAAACCTATATCAGTAACAATTACTATTCTAACTATTAAATTCACTCAAACACAATTATCATTTAGGAAAAAAATGACTAGAATATCTTGCATATTTAATTAATTTTACAAAAAAAATATTTGAAATATTATGTATCTCATTATTAATTTAAAAGTTGAATATTATGTCATGTTATATTTTTAAATTTCCAATCACATGTGGTCGTTAGATCACACTGGCATGGCCACATAGGGTCCTATGAGTTTGTGACTCTTGAGTTGTAACCATGTGACGATTCATGATTAGGATTCCATATATTGCTCCAGATTTCATATAAATTACGCTAAGTTTAATTTGTATTTTGCTTTGAAGTCTGTGGGCGACCCAAAATAAAAAGTTTGTCTCCGATGCATGCATGGTGAAATGGACAATTGCCTTTGTTAATAAAGCCGAAAATTTTAAAATATCCACAATAAAAAAGTAATAAACAAAAAGACCACAAATTTATGAGAATTCCAGATTTATCCCGCAACATGAAAATTTAATACATTTGTTTAATATTTTTCAAAAATAAAAATAATAACTAATAATTTGAATATGTTAGAAAGCAAATAAAATAGATAAAACATCTTATAATTTAGATGTACTAGAAGGACCGCGAAACATTTTTCAGGCATGATTTTTCTTGACTTTAAAAAGAATTAAACTATTTCTTGGTGTGTTATTAAAAAAAATACTTTGGATCTAAATAATTGATCCCGATTCAAAAGTCAAGTCACTTAATAGTAAATAAAGAAATTATCATGGTTCTTCTAGTACATTCAAATTCTAAGGTACTCTATCTATTTTGAAAAAAATGTCATACTTACGAAATGTCAAATCATTTTTTTTAAATAGAAGGAGTATCTTACAATTTGAATGTACTAGAAGAATCACGATAATTTCTTTATTTATATAAAAGCGACTTTTGAACCAGAATCAATAATTTAGATCCTAAGCATTTTTATTATTTTCCAGTAACACACCAAGAAATAGTTTAATTTTTCTACAACTGAGAAAAATTCTGCCTGAAAAATGTTTCAGAGTCAGTACATTTAAATTATAAGTTATTTTATCTATTTTGTTTGATGTTTTTTTAAAATAATATAATTATTAATTATTCTTTCTATTTTTGAAAAATATTAAACAAATAAATTAAAATTACACGGTATGAGCTAAAAAAAGTGGTTTTTTTGCAGCCTAGGTAAATATGAAATTCTAAAAACACCGTGGTATTTTGGTTTTTTTTTTTTGGCAGGGTATATTTAAAAAATTTTGTTACTAAAGAGGAGTGTTCAAATGCCTCTATTTTTTGTGCCTCAATCATACCTTCATTTTTAAAAACTTTAATAACTCAAAATTTAAAACTTAAAAGTCAAAATAAAATCATTGAATATGATCTACTCATTTTATCTATGCATGTGTAAAAAATTAGGACATTTTAAATTGTTTTGATTGTCATCAAGAGCTTGTAAAAACGTACTAATGTGGATAATTTCTAAACGTTAATTTTTCAACTTATTGATTCACATAAAACAAAATCAAATTGTGATAAATTTTTAATGAGCACATAGAGAAAATAACTTTGATCACATCTAACAGTTGTATTTTGACGTTTATAATTTAAATTTTTGAGTTATTAACATTTTAAAAATAAAGGTATGATGAAGGCACAAAAAATAAAGACATTTGAACCATCCTCGTTAATAAATTGGAGATTATTTTTAGTTAGAATTATTATAGCTTATGGAACTATATACTAATTAGAAATTTTAAACTAAAATGATAAATCTGAGCAGTGTGCCTACTTTTATTATTGAAATATTGCATTCATAAAAAAAAATCGTAAAATTTTATGTTCACCTTGTTCAATATTAAAAAGTAAAAAAAAAAAATCAACAATGCAAACTAATTAGCAGACCAATGGTTTTGTCGCCTTTTGTACTGAACAGCTTAAAGTTTTCTGAATTTTGTCATATGAATACGGTGTTTTGGAAAAAAAAAAAAACCATATTAACGGTTCGTATTTATTATTTGGAACTTAAATTTTCAACTATTAATTAAAAGTTGTGATGCGTGATGCCAAAGTTGTAGACCTTATGGTAATTTAAAGGGAGTCATAATTGAGGGTTTATTAATATCTTTTTGTTGATAATAATGATACTTTTGTTACGAAAGAAGTTTATAATGTTTTGAATGAATCTCTCTTTGTATATATTTTTATCTGCTTGAACATTAAGGCCATAACTTGGTCCCCCAAGTATCCTTTCAATTGGGCCTTGTATTCATTTGCATTGACGCATGAGGAAGCATTAGGGCATTCTTGATTTCTTATATAAATTATGTATATTTTTATACAGAACTGCGAGACAGCATGGGAAGGAGGGAGTTGAAGGAATTTGGTTCTGTTATCCAAACGAAGAAGAGAGAGAGAACAAAAAAAAAATAAAAAAAATAATGGTGAACCTAAAGGCGATGTTTACCTAGAATTTGGATAAACAACTAAAAGTCAAAGGATAAAACAATAATTAAGGTCAACTAGTTGCATTAGCCCTTTGTTTGCTTATCATGTCATTTTTGCATGCGTAAAGTTATGCTTTATTATATTTTTCCTTCTCTCGTCAACAACTTCTTAGTGTAACTTTTATTTTTTTATTTTTTTATCTATGAATTCGAGATTGATCTGACAAGCTACCAATATAAAGTTTAACAAGTCATGGTACTATAAATTCTTCATTACAATTTTTACAACATCCTAAAAGTACAGGGGGTTTATAAGTTTCATTTTTCTATAAGAAAAAAACCCTCATGCCAGATTGTCAATCACACTAAAACCCTTGGCCTTTACCAATCCTCTATCCTGAAAAATTCTCCTAACTTCCTCCACATAATTCCACATTCCACGACTCGCAAACAAGTTGCAGAGTGTGACATAGTAACCCGTATTCTCTTGTTGCATGCGAAACAAATATTCAGCAACCATCTTACCAGCAATAACATCACCATTGAAATCATTACATGCACTCAGAAGGGCACCCCAGACCCCATGATCCTGACATATGCCCATCTCTTTCACAAATTCATATGCCTCCGTAACTCTATTGGCACGGCTGAGCAGTTCAACCAGGCACACAACATGCTCGACAGAATGTCTAATCCCGAATTTCTGTGGCATTAAATAGTAATATTTCAATCCCTCTTCAATTAACCCCGTCTGACCGCATGCTGATAAAAGGGCAACAAAGGTGCTCTTAGTGGGCTCAACACCTGAATCGCACATTTTGTGAAATAGCCCAATAGAGTTTTCTCCTTTACCATGAAGACCAAATGCTGATATCATTGAATTCCAGGAAGCAATGGATTTCTTTTCTGAAATTTCAAATATTTTCATGGCTAAATCTAACATGCCACACTTGCTGTACAAATCAATAAGTGATGCCATTATATAAACATTATTCTGTAGCCCGTAACGGAATACGTATCCGTTTATTTCTTTTCCATGCCTGAAATTCCCAATTTGAGAACAAGCACAGATAAGAGAAACTATAGTTATTTCATCAGGTGAGGAAAGCTGATCTCTGTTACCACGATAAAGTTCTAAAGCTTTGTCACCTTCTCCATTCCGCACAAAACTTGAGATCATGCAATTCCACATGGAGAAGTTTCCCTGATAACCAAATCCATAAACTTTGTTTGCACTCTTAAGATCCCCAACTTTGAGGTACATGGTCACAAGTGTTTTCCTTACACCAACATCAAATTGAATTGGCCTCTTTAGCATAAGCCCATGAATTGCATTGCCACAAGTGTGTGCTTCAAGTTCTGCACAAGCCGATAAAACACTTGCAAGTGTGATAAAATCAGCACTTATGTTCAACTTAGAGTGCATGAACTGAAAGGTTTCTATGGCTTCTCTGAATAACCCTCTTTGCACGCAACCAGCTATTATCGTGTTCCAAGAAATAACATCTGATTCAAAAATTATACTTTTCAAGAGACACAAAGAAACTGACAGCTTACCACAACTCATGTACATATGCATCAGTGCATTTATGACTGAAGTAGAAGAGTCGTAGCCATATTTAAGTACCATGCCATGAATCAACTTTCCAAAATTAAGGTCCTGTTGTTTAGAGATAGAAGGCAATACACCTAAAAAACTAGGTAAGTTACACCTCAGTCCAGCACGAAGCAATTGAGAGAACAACATTCTGACATCTTGAAGGCCAGATATCATAGTGTTCCATGAAGACAAGTCTCTATTGGGCGTTATGTCGAACAGCTTGCGTGCATACCTTTCATGGTCACAATTGAAATACGCATCCATTAAGCTATTTCCAATTGAAGAATTGGCTGTTTGCATCTCATGCCTAATGCAATACCCATGAACTGATTTAACTTCGAAGATCAGATTAAGCTCACCGCAAAGGGGAATTACCGTAATCAATGTTACCGCATCTGGCTTTGTCACATAACTAAACTGCATGTCACGCAATAATTGAAAAGCTTCATCATCTCTTCCATTTTCTACTAAACCTTTAATTATTGAGTTCCATGATACCACATTTTTATTGCCATTTTGCAAAAATACCCTTTTCGCAGCCTCTATGTCTCCATATTGGGAATAAAATGAAACAAGGGCATTTGAGACTGACCTATAATGGGGGCAGGTTTTGGCTCCTTCATACCCTGTTTTGATAGCTAATCCATGAATGGATTTGCAAAAGTGGTATGTACAACCTAAAAGAGTACCAGCAGAAAGAGCTGTAGATATACTAACCTCATCTGGTCGAAAGCCACAAAAGTTCATCTCTGTAAAATATGAAACTGATTTTTCATGAAAGTGTCCAAAGTGGGCCCCACTTATAACTGAATTCCATGAAGTGGTGTCCTTGAATTGCATCGTTTGGAAAACATGCTCTGAAGAGCTCCAGTCACCAGATTTTGAGTACATAGAGATCAGTGCATTACAGAGATAAGGATCCAAATTGAAATTTTTCTTGATTGAAATGCCATGTATGGCCAAACCATTCTTTACAAAGCATGCACCGGACACAGCTGAGAGCAAAATAACAAGAGTCGTAGGATCATATTCAACATATTTCTCCACCATCTTTTGAAAAATTGATATGGCTACATGATATTGGGAACTTATTACCCCAGCAGAAATCATGGCATTCCAGGATATCACATCATTTGTTGAGCTTTCCTCAAACAGTGCTAGAGAAGAGTCTATACAACCAGCCCTGGCATAAGCTGTGATAAGGCAAGTGTGTATGGGGAGGTGAGAAATTAAGTCGGATTTTAGAGAGAGGCAATGGATTGATGCTACGTTAACTGGATCTGGATAGGCATGTTTTAGAAGGTAGGTAACTCTGTGTGGCATTATGTCAAACGGGTGGTGTGCATGGTGAAATTTGCAGAGAACTAAGCGAGATGCTAATCTTCTAAAGGATTGTACGGAGGGAGTTCTGAGAAGAACTACAACCATTCTTGCATGGTGTTTTGATTTGTCTTAGAATTTTCTGAGAAGGGGATCAAGTGTCGCAAGCATTTATAATTTGCTCTTGTGTGCATTTCTTTTCTAAATAATGAGAATTGCGAGGTGAACCAAATTCAAATCAGTTATTTTTGGGCCGATGTTTATTTCAGGCCTTTGTATAGCTCAATATTGGGCCTTGCTGTCAAGCTCTAAAGAAGGCCCAAATGGTATCAAATTTTCCATGAAAATTTGGGATATCACGGTTCCCTTCTATACTCAAATTTATTTTGGGCCAACATTTCAGGCCTGGGTATAGGTCAGTCTTGGGCCTATGGAGCTAATTAACTAGAGTATGACCCAATTTATAAAATTCCTATTGTAAATAACTAAATATAATTCAGTATTTTTTTTTTTAAATTATAACATTACTAATAAGTATAGTGTAAAATAGTTCGTAAAATTCCAAAAAAAAAAAAATCTTTCTGGTTTTTCACCAAACTTTTAGTCAAATATCATGCATGGGCAGTGTTAGTTGGAGGAAGAAGAGAGCGCACAGCACACATGAAGACAATCAGACCAAAGGTCGGTGGCTCCATGATTAGAAGTCAATTAAAAAACATGAATAAGTTAAAAGATTTACAAGTCGGTCGGTGATAATTTGTTTTGACTATATTTGTCAACATTTGTTTAATCAAGTACAAGTTTTCTGAAAACTAAAAGTTCGTTTCTTTAGATATATTGTTTTTTTTTAGTAATAACAGAGATATGGGTGGGTATTAATTCACTTTAATGAAAAAAAAATTGTATTTTTTTTTAATTTATAGATATATTGTTAGACTTGTATATATAAATTATTAGCAATTTATATACAATTTTATACAATATATCGCATCAGTGTATTTGTTTATACGCATGATTTCTATTATGCAGATCACATGAAAAATGTTAGAGCATTTATTATGGTATTTGACATATTATCAATATCATTTTTTTCGTAGCCACCTAAATAAAATACTTATTCCAGCGATGATGGATTAGACAAACTTAACGAGAAACTTCCTCGTCTGAATACAACACAATAGACTAACAGCAGATATTTAAATTTTTAACAACTCGATTGGTTCCGATTTAGATGTTCTAAATGGTGGAAGGAATTATATATCGTATCAGAATTCAACGGTTCGTTTGACAAATCACGAAATAGTATTATAAATATTATCAGGAAGAATTGATTAAAATAGTACTGTTTGAAACGGCAACAAAATATTCATTTTTTTAAAACTTAATTTAACATTGTGTTGAAATTGACCTTTTCTTTGTTCTTTTAAAATCACCAGCCGATTATGAACCAATAAATTTTATTGACAAAAGAAAACAATAAAAAAGATAGCAAAAATAACTAGATGAATAGTAGAACTATTACAATTTATAATAATGCTAATTCTTAAAAGATCTTTTTTTTTCTTACTCTTTTTTCACATAAAAATATTTATTTAAACCAAAAAGTTGATCAAAATACATGTACTATAACAATTATTTAAGAAATTAAAACGCCAAATAAAGACCACAAGCACCCTGTTGAGAATTAAGAGAATTTCCTCAGAAAATCATCCTACGCTTATTTTTAAAAAAATAACCAGCATAAAAAATATAACGTAGAACAATTATCATAACATTATCTATAAAATGTTCATGTTATAGATTATAACAAATTATAATAAAAATCATTCTACATTTCTAAAATCAATACATCCTCTTTTTTACACAATGAGCTAACAACCTCCTTAAATCCAAATATTCAACAATAAATGAAATATGCTTCCCCTCTTTGAAAATATTTACCCAACTTTTTATAGGTAGAAATTAAAAAAATAAAATGTACATAAATAGAAAGAGTGTTTGATTACAACATTTTTAGAAAGATTGAGATCAAAGGTTTCGATCGAAAGTTTTTTATCGAGATCATTAATCCGATCCAAAATTTTAATATTTATTTATTCATTTTAGACAACTTTGATGGAAAAAATATATTAAAACTATGGATTGAAACCAATGATCCCGATCCAAAAACTTTAGATCGAAACCATCAATCTCGGTTGTTCTAAAACTATTACAAATTAAACACTCTTTCTATTTCTATATATCTTATTTTATTAATTTCTATAGATAAAAAATCCACAGACGGAGTCCCAGTATCCCACTTGTGAGCCTCTTTTTTTTATTAAAAAAAATGAGAAAAGGTAACGCCTTCCAGGCTACAGTCCCCAAAAAATCTCCGCGTATAAAATCCTTTCATTTTTAGCTTAGTTCCGACGCGCTTTCAAAGTACTTTTTCGGCCACGCGCTTTCAACTGCCATAACCGGCAACGACACGCTTTCAACTGCTATAATTTCAAGTACAATATGTATGTTCACAGAATAATATTTGTATGTTCACAGAATAATATGTGTATGTTTACAGGATAATATGTGTATGTTCTGTTACACTAAGTGCACCTCTAAATTGCTCAAAAACTGAAATTAAATTGCAATTGAAAGTAAATAGATTAGTTTAGAGAAATTTGACATGCGGGATGTTAACGGAGTTCGACAAAACAAAAGCCTACGTCTTCAGGGCTTCGCAACCTCTTGTGGGTGCGCCTTTCTATTACCCAATACGAAAGGATTACAACTTGTGAACCGTTGAGCCCTTACACACCAAGTGGGAAGTCAAACGGCCAACTCAAAGAGATAGGAACAATATCTCGATTGTTTAGAAACTCAAGAGAAACACTCAATAGATCACTCTAATCTAATCTAACTCAAGATTAGTGAAGTGAATTTGAGGTTGTTTGAGAGATTTTGAAGTTTTAAGCTCTCACAACAATGGACTAAGCTAAGCTCTCAGAAAATCATTTTTTAGAAGTTTAGGGTCGACTGAGATACTTTGGGAAGAAGACCCAAAGCCCTATTTATAGAAACAGCTCAAAAATGAGCTAAATGAGCTAAAACGTTACCAACGTTTTATTTCAAAATGCGATTTTAGGGTTTTAATTTTCTGACAGCTTAGTAAACGTTACAACGTTTGTAAAACGTTACATAACATTTGGCTCTGTAAAATCTTGATCAAAAACATGAATTGTTTGAAGCTCAGATTTAATTAAAATGTTATAACGTTTTGTGAAACGTTACAATGTTTGTAATTTGAATTTTGAATTTGATACAGCTGTATTTATCGTTCTGACAATCCTTAAAACGTTATAACATTTTGTAAAAACGTTACAACATTTCAAGTTGTTTCTGAGTTTGATCAAGCTGTTACTTCAGCATTTCTGACAGGTTTAAAACGTTACCAACGTTTTATCTCTGTTAAAACAGCCTCAAACTTACTTTACCAAGTATCTGATTTTATAATTTGTATTCTTGATAAAGGTCTTCATGATTTCTTCAGTCAAAGCACTCCATAATGCAATTTCATTTGACTTGAATCTACATATCTTTCAAAAAAGATAGAAGAAATCGTAAAATTCAATAATTGTATGTTTTTGCAAATTAGTCAAATAGACGAAAAAGATTATTGCTCGAACAACATGTTCACAGGATAATATTTGTATGTTCACAGGATAATATGTGTATGTTCACAGAAGGTGGTCCCGAGTTTAACTGCCGATTGTATTTCAATTGTACTTTGTTCGTTGACCACGCATTTTCATCTGGGACCACGCATTTTCATCTGCAGAACATCCATTGAACTTGTTTATAGGATTGTTTTCATAGTATTACCGGATCTAATGAACTTGTTTATAAGATTAGTGTAAAAAGTCCGGAGATTTTCGGAGGACTGAGAGCCAGAGACTGTTAGCTGCTTTAAAAAAAAATAGCTAGCAATACGAAACAAAGTTTATTTCAACTTGCCTAGTCCTTATTGATCCTCCTTCATTTTAGTAAGGAAAATTTTATTTATTTTTAATTAAAAATTCAAATCTTCAGAAAAGTGATTGATTATTTTGTTTAAAAAAAATAGATGAAATTGAATAAAAAATGATTCCACTAATAAGGACGGACTGATAGAATAATGTCGTTCTACCAGGCTTTGGACAAATTTGTGATCTAGATGGGTTTAACGTTTGAAAAAATATTGACACTACATCATTGGTGCCGTTCTAGAAATCTGCTTCCTGTGGAACTAGCATGAACCAGGGATAGGTAACCGTCTACCTCTGAATTTTGAAAATTACCTATACATTCGTATAAAATTAGGTCATTGCTTACCCCTATTTCGGTCCATTGTTTACCCCTACCGTGATTCTCTTTTAGTTGTGGCTTGATTCAGTCTTCTTTGTGTCAATTTTGAATTTAACAAAATTGAATTTTGTTGATTTGAAAAGAAAGTGGACGGAGGCTCTTTGGAGAAAAAGATAATTTGATACTTCTTTTTAGTTAGACTTAGTGTATTAATTGGTCAATTACTTATAAAAATAGAAATAATTATTGATTCACAAAGAACCAAGAACATTTAGAAATTATTTGAGCCTCAACATTCAATTTTAGACTTTCAGGCCATTGTACCTTATTATTTGACAATTTTAACATACAATGAATCCATTTATTTTTAAACTATTACAAAAATTATCTTAATCACAAACTATAGTAATTTTTTTTTAATTTGATTTCTTTTATCAAACTGTTTAGAAAAAAAATATTTTTAAAGAAGGGTGCATTGACAATTTAGTTTTTTTATTAAAAATAAAAATTAAATAAAATATAGTAACATTTTTTTTAGTAATTTATTTTTTGCCTATCTTTGATAAAAATCATAGTTACGTTCTTGGGTGGAACTGTACCATTAGTACTATTTCATCATTTTTGAAAAAAAATAATTAATTTCTTTTCTAAAAATTTGAATTTTTAATTTAAAAAAATCGGAAATATTTTTTTATTCTATTTTCTTCCTTCAATTTTCACTTTATATATATATATATATATATATATATATATATATATATATATATATATAGAGAGAGAGAGAGAGAGAGATGGGCTATGGTGCATTGCAATGCATAGGCCATGGTGTGCATTGGACCATAAATCACCGATTCAAAGTCCAAATGACCGATCCAAACCGTTCATCTTGTTCTCCATATTAATATGTGCTTGGAGACCAAATTTTACATTTTTGGAATTTTTTTACTATTTATTAAGCTACTTTGAAAATCGCTGATCCAACGGTGGCTTCTGATTTTACTGTTCCAAACAGTCACCGTTGGATCAGCGATTTTCAAAGTGGCTTAATAAATAGTAAACAAATTCCAAAAAATGTAAAATTTGGTCTCCAAGCACATATTAATATGGAGAACAAGATGAATGGTTTGGATCGGTCATTTGGACTTTGAATCGGTGATTTATGTGTTGGGGTTTTACGGTGCTAACCAAAACCCGTTTAGGCTTAAGTTGCGGAATGACCGTAGAACAAAAATTTCTACAGCCAACTTAAGCTTAGGATTAAACGGGATATGTCAGGAAACTTTCCAAGGCGGTCCACCTTCAGTATTCCTTTGGCATCAAAACCCAATTTAATCCTTTTACAGATCTACTCCATGATTGATTTCTAAAACTTTAATCTACTTACCAATTAAATAGATTAATATAGCATATTTATACCTTGTTTTCAAATCACAGTTGGAATGCAGACCGAGCGAGTAGAGCCTCACCAGGGAAGGAATCAACTAGAAGTATCACACGTGTGATACCTCTATCGGTTATCCACCAGGACTAACCGGAGAGCGGTTTGTTTCTTCTGCCAGAAATACCGTAAACCGTGGAATTATGCAAAAACACTATTCACGGGGAAAAAGACAAAAACCCGTAAACACGAATTTTCGGTTGCTCAGTTTCATCAATATGCAAAACTGACATACCGCTAAATTCGATAAAACACTATTCATCAATCCCGTAAATATACTTCACAACAACCTGCAAGATTATACGTCAACTACGTATAACTTTCTTTTCTCAACCGAAACACTATTTGGGAGAGAAACCGAGAAAGAGAGAAAATACCGATCCGTTTCGACACGAAACCGGTACGAATGAATTAGTTAATTTCTCTCTACCCCTCCACCCCTATTTATAGTGTTTAGGGTCGGTTGCAAAAGACCAAAATGCCCTCCAAGTTCGGCCTATTTACAAGGTATGCCATTGACACCTCATCCTTTTATATGTGAAATGATCAAAATACCCCTTCCACACCCTTCCACACTCTTCTCCATGTTTCTACACATGCAAGGTGGTATAGGTGTGAAATGACCATTTTGCCCTTGTGGATAGGATTGATGACATGTCATCTGGATAGGATCAATGACATGTCATGCGGATAAGGACGAATCTGAAAAGACCCGAATGCCCTCGGCCCGAACACAAATAATATTCGTATAATTATTCTGAACAATTATATATATATTTTTCTTGCGGTTTGTTGTTTCGGTAATTTATACAACGTGTCCTGCACATTTATAAATTAACCGGTTAACTTTTATACAACGTGTCACACACGTTTATAAATTAACCAATGTTTTTGCTTGTTATTTTTACATAACATTTATAATTTAATTATAACACGTATAATTAATTATAACCATCTTACTATTGATCATAACCAATTTATAATCAATCACAATAAGATTATCCGATTAACTCCTATATGGTGTGACCCAATAGGATATGTGTTATGTTGGTAAATAGAGTTAAAACTATTTTAACTTCTATAATCATGGGTGGCATCTGGCAACACATCATGACCATCCAATTACACAGATGATGCTGTACAGTACAATATCACGATCCAGTAAACAATTTACTTGTGTCTGTTCTTCTGTCTCATAGCTATCACATCAGTTTCAAGGTAGATGTGTGTCATCCTTGCTAACTGAATCTTTTCTTGATCTTGAGCAGATTATCAAATATAATTACTCTTGTAATTATACTGCTAGCAGATAATCTTACTCTATCAAGGGGCCTAGTGATGCTATAGCTCGTATAGAGATACGAGGGACAAATAGTATTCTTGGTAAACTATCACTTCCTCAGCTAAGCTATACATATGGAAAAGCTACCGTTATGACTGCTTTTTACGGACAGCGGTGGATAACAATCACACATATATATTTCAAAGTGGGAACGATAAATACCTCATACTGTAGAACGTGACACTGAATGAAAACATAAATGACACGAACACAATTCTATTTAATGTTTCATTCGGGATCTGTCAAATACCATGTTCCTAGAACATGTATCTATGTGATTAAAATGACATCTCGTGTCAGGTGGTTTGTAAAACTTAACCATCTTTTAATCCACATACTAACCTTATCGCGATAATTAGTGTTCATGCTAATTACCTTGGTCAGTGACTTTTTAAGAGTATATATCATCTATATTATGGAGTTTCACAATTTCAGTCATGAACTCGAAATGATCCATAAATTCAATAATACTCAAGGCAACAAAATGATATATAAATCATCCAATTCATGAACAAAGCTTTATGATAATTTATCGTATTATTGACTTCTAGATTATTACAAGCTAACATTATGGTACAATGCACACCATGGCCTATGCATTGCAATGCACCATAGCCCATCTATATATATATATAGGAATATGCTAGCATGCTATGCGTAGCATAGAGGGCCTCCGTGCAACGGCTCAATATTTGACTTTTCAAAATTCTAACGGTCGATCTGAACCGTTCATCTTATTCTCCATATTAATATGTGTTTGGAGACCAAATTTTACATTTTTTTTGGAATTTTTTTACTATTTTTTTAGATTTATTGAAAATCGTTGTTTTCAGCAAATCTGGACCATAAAAAAACAACGATTTTCAATAAATCTAAAAAAATAGTAAATTTTTTTTTAAAAATGTAAAATTTGGTATCCAAACACATATTAATATGGAGAACAAGATGAACGGTTCGGATCAACCGTTAGGATTTTGAAAAGTCGAATATTGAGCCGTTGCACGGAAGCCCTCTATGCTATGCGTAGCATGCTAGCAGGTTCCTATATATATATAGGAACCTGCTAGCATGCTACGCATAGCATAGAGCCCCTCCATGCAACGCCTTGGATTTTGACTTTTCAAAATCCTAACGGTCGATCTGAACCGTTTATCTTGTTCTCCATATTAATATGTGTCTGGGGACCAAATTTTATATTTTTTAGAATTTTTTTACTATTTCTTTAGATTTATTGAAAATCGCTGTTTTTTTTATGGTCCAGATTTGCTGAAAACAGCGATTTTCAATAAATCTAAAGAAATAGTAAAAAAATTCCAAAAAATGTAAAATTTGGTACCCAGACACATATTAATATGGAGAACAAGATTAACGGTTCGGATTGACCGTTAGGATTTTGAAAAGTCAAAATCCAAGGCGTTGCATGGAGGGCTCTATGCTATGTTTCGTGTTCTTCTTCTTCTCCACAACCGAAAAGGCGCGAAACATCGTAGAAGTCTCCTGATTACACAATTACTTAATTAATTAATTAAAATAGAACACTAGAAATTATCCTCAAAGATTTAATCTTAGTTTTCTCATCGAAGAATGAACGTGACATAGTCAAAGTACCGACCATTTCAACACGAATTTTTTTATAGGAATATTCTATTGTTTACCATCTAACACTTCCATTTGTAAAATAGCCCAATAAAAATACATATATATAAAATCATCCTTTAGTGAAGTTTCTAAGGTAAAAGGGTATAACATACTTGTGTCGTTTAATTGAATTACTATTTATTTATATGTAGATTACTTAATATAAACAAAGCAGTTGTAAGTTGTAACTAGGTCCGAACTGATAGTAACTTAGAAGTTGAGAAACTGAAATTGACACAAAAGTAACAGAATTTTCGTTAATTGCATACCCGTATTTTTCATCAACCATTCAAAATACCTTTTGGGCTATTTTGTAAAACTGAAATTTGAGGTGCTATGGTCCTAAAAGTTCATTTGGAGGGAGAAGAAATATAAAACGTTCAGTGACTAATTTGTAGAAATTGAAGGACTACTTTGTAAACATACCATTTAATTCTTATTTTTTTACAAGAAACTCGCAAGTAACATGCCATTTTATTCGTTTTGGTTGTCACGTTCGTTGTTGACTTCAATATCTCCAGTGCTATCTCTGTTGTTGTGAGAAACAAAGAAGAAGAACATAGAACAGAGAAGGGTTTTAACGAGGGAAATTAACAGAGAGAAAAAGAAAAGAAAGAAAGAAAACAATAGAAAGGAGAGGGAGAAAGAGGAGACGAGAAGATAATAGAAATCAAAGAGTTTGTGTTTGCAAAATAATTTATTGGGTTGAGATTTCGACTTGAATCGGTGCGAATTTGAAGTTTGTGTTTGATTTGGAATCTGATTATGTTAAGGTAAATGTACTTGTTTATAATTTGAATTTATTTTTATCCTCCTTTTTCATTTCATGCACTTGATTACTTTGAAGATGCTTGCAACCGTGTCACTAAGTGACCTAATAATTTGCATTAGTATTCTGTAAATTCATCATCTGAATTATACATTTTAATTGAATTTTCAATAATAATTTGCAGATGATCATGCTATAGTCCTTTTTATTACTTTTTGGCAATTTGACAAAATGGGAGTATTATGTTTACTAAATTCCAAATGCAAAATTTAGAGATCGATAGCGCGTTTGCTTCCTGTCTGTCTAATTGTAATCAAACACCTCTAATTTTTGCATTAACCACAATTAAACACGCGGATAATGCCCTTCCATTGACACTACATAACGCGTAGTTTTTGAAATTTATGATGTCTTTGAAGGTTTCACATTACCTCAGAAAAGTTGTTGTTTGCACTGAAATTATAAGCATGTACTGAAATTATTCCTATTTTTAGAATTTTAGATGCTTAACATAATCGCTATGTACTGAAATTGTATCTGTTGTAGAATTTTTGGTGTTTAGTATAAATTCTCAAAATGTGGTGCTGTGGTGGTATGCAAGAGGAATCAAATGGCCCACCTGCCAGTCAATATACAACTCCGCCTCCGCAAAATTTCGCAGGTATACAACTTTTAAAAAAAAATTCAGAATTTTTTTTAAATAGTAATATTTCTTTTACTTGATAGATCTTGATCACCAGTATGACTTTCGGTATTTTTACGGTTGCCTGGAATTCATGGCCCCGTTTCTTGAAGAAATTTGATCAGACAATATTATTCATTTTAGTAATTTTATAAAGACCACATTTATGTTCCCAAACACATCATCATCTTTTGAAAAGCTAAATTGAATGAGAACAGGAACATGAAGATTTGAGATTAAAACATAAAGATATAATTATTTCATTTTTATTGAAATAATCTTTGATTTATGGTATGGATAATAACTGAGCATTTAGTTAACATTGCAAGATTTACAATTTTGTATCACTCTCTCTCTCTCTACAATTTAGGACGCAAGGAGCAAAGGGGCCCACCTCCAATGTCGAGGGGCGGGGGAAACACAAATACAATGCAAATTGATGTACCTGCCATTCCTCTCTCTGAATTGAACCGAATTACCGGTAATTTTGGTACCAAAGCTTTGGTTGGAGAAGGCTCTTATGGTAGGGTTTTTTATGCCAATCTTAGCTCAGGTGAGGCAGTTGCCATCAAGAAATTTGATCCCAGTGTAGCAAATGATCCTGAAGTTGACTTCACTGCTCAGGTAAAAGAGCTATAAAAGTGTTACCAATATTAAAATAAATAATTTGATTCAAAATCTGACCCAATTTGGTCTTGTTATAAATGTAGCTTGCTTCTGCATCAAAATTGAAGAATGAGTACTTCATACAGATGTTGGGGTACTGTCTTGAATCAAATAACAGGATTGTGTTGTATCAGTTTGCCACTAAAGGCACTTTGCACGATGTCCTCCACGGTATATTATTATTCTTTTTCATGGTTCATTTTCTTTCCTTAACCAATCATTGTATAATAACAAAGTTTTTTTTTTCTGGTGTTGTTCTGTGATGAATGTAGGAAAGAAAGGTATACAAGGTGCGGAGCCGGGCCCAATTCTGACGTGGGCTCAAAGGGTGAAAGTTGCCTATGGAGCAGCAAGGGGACTAGAGTACCTTCATGAAAAAGTACAACCATCAATTATACACAGAGATATCAGATCCAGCAATGTGCTTCTTTTTGACGACTACGAGGCGAAATTAGGCGATTTCAACATGACGAACCAGTCGCCAGACTCAGCTGCCCGTCTCCATTCCACCAAAGTTCTTGGAACTTTCGGTTATCACGCACCAGAGTAATAATCTAATACAGTTATCATTAGAATATTTGAGAAATTGGATAATAAATTAATTAATCATTTTCTAATTCTATTTTCTCACTTTTCTTCCATGTATTAGATTTGCCATGACCGGCATACTTACCCAGAAGAGCGATGTGTATAGTTTCGGAGTTGTTTTGTTGGAACTTTTAACTGGAAGGAAACCAGTAGATCATACAATGCCTAAAGGACAACAGAGTCTTGTTACATGGGTAAAGAATAAAAAATGTATACTTGAGGAAACTGTGTTTCTTCATTTGAATTGATTGTCAAATTAATGAATTTTCTTGTTTCTCTGTGTTTATTTTTCTGAATTTAGGCCACTCCAAGGCTGAGTGAAGATAAAGTAAAGCAGTGTGTTGATCCCAGGCTAAACAATGATTACCCACCAAAAGCCGTTGCTAAGGTCTAAAATAGTTCCTCCATTTCTCCTTTACTGTTCTGATGCCACTTGCTATAATCTTGTTTTAATATGAGTGAGGCTACGGTACTATGCATAGCGCATATTGGTATGTACTATGAATAAATATATTCAATTTTAAGGTCCAAACAATTGAATTGAACAGTTCAGCGTGATCTCCATATGAAAATGTACTTGTAGATCAAATATTATATTATTTAGAATTTTTTTTACTTTTTATTTGAATAGGCAGAATCCGCATAAATCACTAGATCTAAAAACTCTAGTCCATTCAAAAGTAGTGATTTTCTACCTATCTAAATAATTAGTAATAAAATTCTAAAAAAAAAGAGTAAAATTTAGTCCGCAAGTACATTTTCATATGGAGATCTTGTTGAACGGTTCATATCAACTATTTGAACTTTAAAAATAAAATTGATATGTAGTACTGACCAATCTGCGCTATGCATAGTACTGCAACCTCACTCTTTTAATATTATTGAAGCGCAAGTTAATGCTGAATGTATAGTAATCAACTAATCATTGATGCTTGAATTAGTACTTGTGCTAAATTAACTTGCAGAAAGCCAGAAACACAAGCCAAGCCTTGTTAACTAATATATGCTTCATTTGAATCAGATGGCAGCAGTTGCAGCATTGTGCGTACAATACGAAGCAGATTTCAGGCCTAATATGACAATTGTTGTCAAGGCACTGCAACCTCTTCTCAATGCGAGGCCGGGACCTGATCATTAGTTTATCTTTTTATTCATTGATTGTTAATTTTTTATTCCTCCACAACCCCACCAGGACCCCTCGGTTGTGGCCATCTTATCGGTTTCTTTACAAATTTGTGAACCGGTACTTGCCAAATTATATAATCATATTATGTAGTAAGATATGGAGTTGATAAATATACATTAGAAGAGTTGGGATTTGGCCATGAAGCTCTTCACTGTGACATGGAATTCTTTGGAACATGAACCTAATTAAGTTTGTATTCAAAAATTTGCAAGGACCATGATACATTTATAGTATACATTTATTTTGGTTTTGTTGTCCTGCATGATAAAAGCAGCCATATTTGTAATCTTGTTGTTTAACATTAGAAGATGAAAAATATACAACTGCAACCTTAGAAATTTTGGTAAATGATTGAAGTACACTTCATGAGAAAAAGTTTATATATAACTGCTTTTTGTATTCTGTTTTTCTGATTGGAATCTGCTAATAATGTGCATTTGGCATCAATGAGTTATGATACCATATTTTTCTTGTTGTTTTATTCTAATAGTTGGTGAGAAAAACCTTGTTTTTAAGAGAAAGTAATCACATGAAGACGGTTGAAAATTCTTTTGGATTGTAACCTTCAAATCGAAATATTTTTTCATTTTTTTAACTGTAAATTTGATGTCCTCCAATGATTTATCAAAAACCTAATTAATTAATTTCAATCATGTTTAACTTTCTTTGAAATTATTGTCCAAAATAGAGGGCAAATATCGTCGATACATACTTTAACGACTATCTTTTCATATGTTTAAAACTTTTAAGAAGCTTATAACATGCAGCTCTTACATGACCTCCTCATTTCATTCATGCATAAACTACATGAGTTTCTTGTTTCATTCTTTCATCTCTGACTTAAGTATCAAGAAAAATGATCGACCAACAATCTTATTTTATAATATTATTTAAAACATTAAGGACTAATTTGGAAAATATTAGACTGTCATCATATTCACTCCGAGAGAAAGGACTATGGTTTCCTGTTACAAGCTGAACTGATTAATAAACAGGGGAAAAGTTTCAGTCTTCCTCAGTATATCTAGATTAGTTGGCTTATTCATGCTTATTTTGGTTTAATTTGATATATATTATGGACTTTGTGTTCTTAATGAAAAATAAAAATAGGAAAGGCTTGAAGATGGCTGCAAGAAAACCATAGATTAAATTTATTTTCTCATTACTTAATTCATTATTTTATACATATAAAACTATTTTCTGTACTGTACTTTACATGGGCTATATATATTTAACAAATATTATCTCTATAACTAATAAACATATGGTGTCAAGATATGTAACTATAAAATGACGTTATTGGATCCCTCCTCCCCATATAAATACTTCTGAACCTAACCCAATAATTATACTAAGAGCCCACTACTTTATCATAATACATTACAAATACTAATTAAAAATAAACTTTATAACAAAAGTATTAATTTTAACAAGATAATGGAGTACGTTGTTAATTGCTAGCAAGAGAGGCCAGCCATGCATATTTAGGGATGGAACCAAAAAATGAAGTAGGATGCGACTAACTTTTTACAGTTGAGCATAATTGTATAATTATTGTTATTTTAAATATAAGCATATTTTTTTTTAAAAAAATTGGAAAAACAACATAGGAAAAGAAGCATATTTTGAAAAAAAAAAAAACAAAAAACAAATTGAGCAAATATCTCTGCTCCGCCGCTGACCATAAAGTGTATATATTATTGATGAAGCGAGAGGCCAGCATTACAGAGAGAAATTAATCTCGTGTTTCTAGTTTACCCGGTGGTATAGCATGGGTCTCTTGAAGTATGATTAAGAAAACAGATAACAATTTAAAAAATTATCTTCGGATCTGGATTGTATTCTCTCTTCTCCTTTTTTTTTTAAATTGATCTGGATTGTATTCTCTCCTCTGTAACTTATTATTAACATTGAAAATATATGTCGAATTCAAACCAGCTGACAGCTTCTGTCAAGGGTTTTTGCCAAAGAAAAAAATATTTTTCGAAATTTTTTCTTCAAAATATATATAAACAGGGTTCTGACCTCAGTTGTAATTAATGCGATATATTAATTCCATTGAGTTTTATTTTTATTTTTTCTCCTCTTCTCATTTGAATCACTAATTGACATTCAATATTAATTCATACTTATACTCTAGCTAGCTATCTAATAGTGCTGCTGGTTAGCACAATCAAGATTGGGTCCAACATCAACACCAAAAATCTGAGCATATTTCTTGTAGTAACCGATCCGATCATTGGACTGTGCATTGTCGGGAATGCCGCACTCGAGGCCGCCATTAATTATGTTCGTCACGAGCCCGAAACCGGCTGTTCGGTTGGCGGCAATGTCGGCAGCTGTCGGATGGTACCGACCCACCATCACGTCATGGCAGGATGGCTTGGGCTTCTGCTCAGTCATCCAAAACCACAATGCCGTCTTGAAGGCGATGACGGAGTTGTTCGCGACCACCTCGGGGTTCTTAAGCCCGTCGAAACCCAAGGCCTGGCCTGCTGGCCCATAATTGAAATTCCTAAACAACGTAAGGTACAGCATTATGAATTGTTATTGGACAAAGATTATGACTTCAGTTTTTTCTTTTTTCTTTTTTTCTTTTATTGAAACACAAGGCAAAGAAAAATAATCGAGTGAGGTTATGCTGTAATATGCATATCATTATTTTCAAAGTTTTGACGATTAATCTAAATTGTTAAATATAATCTCCATATGAAAATATACTTGATGAGCAAATTTTATATTTTTTAGAAACCTTTTACTATTTTTGTAGATTGATAGAAAATCATTGTTTTTGAATGGTCCAGAATTTTCAAATTAGTTGATTTTCTATCTAACGAAAAAAAATTTAAAAATAAAAAAAAGTGTGTCTGCTGGTACATTTTTATTTGAAGATCATATTAAACGGTTTAGATCAATTATTTGAACATTAAAATTGAAAATATAAGCTCATAATGCGGGTCTCTGTATAATATGATTGCATATTATCATAGCCTGAGTCATAAGAGGCAGAGGAAGTATATAAATAAGAGTAAGGCTACGGTGAGTTGCGAAATAAAACACGTTTTTACTTCACGTAATATCTTCATTTTCAAAGTTCAAATAACTGATTCAAACCGTTAGATATTTAATATATATTAAAATATGCTTGGAAACTAAATTTTACATTTTTTTTGAATTTTTTTACTATTTATTAAGCCATTTTGAAAATCTGAAAATCCAGGTGAACAATAAAAACAGTAAAAATTTCTGGACCACTGGATCGGCGATTTTCAAAGTGGCTTAATAAATAGTAAACAAATTCCAAAAAATGTAAAATTTGGTCTCCAAGCACATTTCAATATGGAGATCATGTTGAGCAGTTCAGATCGACATTTTAAACTTTAAAATTGCAAAATATAAGTGTAAAGTAAAATAGTCACTTTACTTCGCAACTCACCGTAACCCAACTCTATAAATAATATAAAACATACCAAGAGATTTGGATTGGACCTCTGCCATGATATGTCTTGCCAGGGTAGCATGGCCACTGTGTGTTAGTGCTGTCACAGTAGTCACTCTGTGGATTTACTTCTTCCTTGAAACACAGTCCCCATGCGTACGGTCCATCAGGTGCCGTTGCCCAACCCCCTGTAAAAAAACCAAAAATAAAAAATGTAAAAAAAGAAAGTAGATTTGTGGCTGTAAATAATACAAACATTGTTGAAGAGAATGCTTTCAAGTCTTTAATTTTATTTATTGGATTTGGATTGGACCTGTAGTCTCATGAGAGATCTGAGCTAAAAAGGCAGCGATTTCGCGCTTGCGTGTGATCAAGTCGCCGGTGTTTCCAAACTCGGGGAAGTGTTTGGTGGCCTCGATGAAGGAAGAATAGCTGTAGAAACCCTTGGCGGGGCAAGCGGCATCGTCTTTGTGCAAGAAAATAGAGTTATTGTAGAGCTTCTCTGTTACTATGTATGATATTGGGTTGCAGTCGTGCTTGGGCGTATCTCTTGCCTCAACATTACAAGTCAAAGAGAAGAAGAGAAGAAGAGAGAATGAGAAGAGAAGGGAAGAAGAGGAGGGGAGAAGAGAAGGATGTGCCATGTGAGAAAAGTAATTCAATGATCTCTTTGTTTGAACAAGTGTGTTTATATAAAGAAGGGAGGGAGAAGAAAATGATGTGGCATGCGTGGGTTGGATCCAATCAAAATTGAAAGAATTGACATTGTAGTTGACCAAATCAAAATCAAGGAATCTAGAGACGATGTCAATCGCATTCTTTTACCCGTTTATCCGAACTGGAAATAAATCTGCTACGATTCCAAAGAATTGCACAACTCTGCTTTTCCAAATCCTACCACTTATTTATTTTGAGATTTGTGCATAAAAATAATTGCTTTGAAATTTGTATATTCTAAAATATTAATGGTTAGATTTGAAAAAACAGGATCACTACAATTTTTTGGAATCGTTGCAGATTTATTTCCATCCGAACTATATGGTATTCCATTAGACGGAGATGGATAAAAAAAAATCGTTTAACTTACTAAATATGAATAAGAGTAAAGAGTTTCTGTTAACATAACGAATAAGATTACGAGTAAAGAGTATTATTTATTTGTTATTCAATATATAGTAATAATTAAAAATAAAAATGATAAAATTATATATATTATTCAACCTCTATAGAAATATATTTATATAGAGATGATAAATGGTATGATATAAATTTATTTATGGCTCATATATAGTTATTCGGTGACACTTTTTTTTTTCATTTAATATAAAATATTGATAAGGATATGAACATGTTTCCACCCAATTCGTTTTGTATCCATTGATATCCCTAGTCTAGATGGGGTTGATGGAGTGCGGTGGTGGTGGTCATAATTCAATTAAATTATAAGAAGAAGAATACATTGTATACAACCATCCCCACTACTAGCTAGCACTACCAGCCTTATTGGGCAACTAGTTGACTCGACCATATTTGACTAATGTGAGAAGAAATCGCCGAAATGTCGCTGACCACATGATGTCTTGTGCCAATTTCTTGATCAATTAAACTAATTCGCCTCTTTTTTTGTTTCAAATATACTCTTCTCCAGTTGATATAGATTACTCTTTTCAAGATTTATTGAGATTAGCAGTGATAGAATAATAAAACGTCTTTCCTTTATATATCTATCATTAATTTCAAGCCTTTTTTTTTATATCTATCATTTTATATTCTTAAGATCCAATTTATGCGGGGTTCATTGTTAAAATAATAATAATAATAAAGTTTTCAATGTTTGAATTTAAGGGAGGATTTAAGGTGGGGCAGACAGGGATAGCCACTTCTATGATTAAAAAAAGATGCAAATTTTATGTGTAATTTTACTATTTTTAAATAAAAAATATATAATTTATTAATTTGTTTTTTAAATATATCTTGTTGGATATTAATTTATATAAAATTCAGTCTCCATCATAATAAATTTTCCAATTGAATAAATTAGATCAAATAGTGACTTGGATATTACTATTTTTGAGAGAAGGGTCGGTACTATTTTATTTAATCAAATTATATTAGACCCGTCCAATGTATGTCAAAATATTTGATTCATATTATAAAACTTGGAAGTTTGAAAAATCCTATAACAAATTTAGCTTTATTTTGTTGTAAGAATGATTCATTTCTAAAATTACAGCTTATTTTACGTACTAATATTATAAATTTGTAGTTTAAATAATAGAAAATGTCATAGAGGAGGCAGAGGTGGTTCAAAGTCCCTCCTTGAAATTAGAAGAAGAACATAACCTATGGAGGAGAAATGTTATTTCTTAGAGGAAGGTTAGATCTGTAACAGCTTCTTTTTTTTTTTTTCTGAAGAAGAAGAAATGTGTGGAGGTTAGATGTATAACAAATTAACAATTGTTATAATGACTTATCTATCTGCAAACTTTTATTCTGATCATCTCTGTTCAAATATGTTTGTTTTGGTGGACAAAAATTAATTTTTTAGTACTGTAGTATGAATATTGTAATATTCTGGTATTAAGACTTTAGATCAATTATTTTACAGATATCAGAGTGGTATCTAACGTCAGTTTCAATAAAACTGATACTCAATGAACACTTCTTCGTAAAAAAAAAAAAATAACAAGTGGAGTTGACAAATTCCAATTTCTATAGGGGCGGTTGTAAACGGAGATCATGGATGGTTAATTATACTTCAAGTTTTAAAACTGTTTATATGGTTTAATTTATAAGAAGCTAACAGTGAGGTTGTAATTTGATGGTTAGAATTTTATTTTGTGGTCGGAAAAATTTGAGTTTGAATTCTAATCAAAGGTTTAAATAGTGTTTATTACGTCATAGGGAACTGGTTAAAAAAATGGCGCTATGTTCAAATAGCGCCGCTATAGCGCCATAGCTTTTATGGTTCGAAAACGCTATAGCGCGCTATTTAGAACCTTGATTCTAATTAAAAAATTTCCGACCACAAAATAAATTGTAAAAAATGAGTGATGTTCTGTCTATCTAAAGATATATTAAACAAATTGTAAAAAATATAAAATTTAATCAGTAAGTACATTTTCATATGGTTTTCAATCCGACTTTGATTAAATTTTGAAAATAAAGATATTAATCTATAGCACAAACGGCGGATCCGTAATATGCATGTTACTATTGCCTCACTTAAGTTGAAACTAATTTGTGGAGATAATAGAAACAAAAATATAATAAAGCAGTAATAGACCAATAATTGGGTACAAAAACGAGGCGCATTAGGAGACTTGAACCAGATTGAGCACGTGCTACAAACGCAAATTAAGCGCGCGGAGTGCGATATGGATAATTATTTTCCACCACAAAAAAGTACCACTAAAGATGCTTTTAGATTTGGTTAAGCTTTGGAAGGATAACACAAGTTAATATAACAGCCATTAAATCATCAGAGTCAGACCACTCAAAAATAGTTTATTCGATTTTTTTTTTCTCTTACTGTTGTGGAAAAAATATTTTTTAAATTATGAATTATTACAGATTTGGTCAGATTTTGAGGATGTCCAGCTTGACAACTGAATTATCTTGACCCGGTTCAACACTGTAATTTTGATAGAATTTGTATCTGATATTACAAAAGCAATGACACAAATGTGTCAATAATTCTCGTGGACCATTTGATCCACAAATAATTTAAATTGTGTTTGATTTTTAAAGAAGATTTTTTTTCAGAGTAATTTTGGTGGATTATGTATGTCATAATCTTTGTGGAATCTTTTTTTTTTGAAATTCTTGGTAGAAGCTACCAAGTTTGAAATATATAGATATAATTAGTACAACAAGAGCCTAAACAGCTATCCCTTACAAGTATACATTAATTATGTGTTGCCACCCTACTCCTCATAGCCCATCTCAACCAAAGGTCATTTTCCTCCCTAATCATCAATACTAATTGCCTCGGGGGTAATCTAGAGCTATGTTTGGATGTACTGAGAATAGCGAGAATAGCGATGTTCCGATCCATCCAAACATACTTAATTGCTATTCGGAATAGCGAGAATAGCGTTGTTCTGCTATTCCTACAAAAAGTCGAAATAGTAATTGGTGCTCTCTCAAATGTTCAATCTCTCCATCGCTATTCTAAATGTTCGATCCAAATAATATTTTCGTTATTCCGAATAACACCACATCAACACTATTCTCACACTCTTCCAAAAATCACTATTTTCATCTACTATTCTAGAGTGCATCCAAACGAAAATGAATTTGTTTCGTTGCCTGGGGGTTAATCTTTGTGGAACCATAGACAAATAATTTAAACTATATTTATTTTTTAAAGAAGTTTTTTTTCAGCATATTTTTTGTAGAGTTTATATATCTGATGTTCCTGTCATCGAGAAATAATTCAAATTCTGTTTCATTTTTAAAGAAGAATTTTTGGACTAATTTTAACCATTTGATATCAATTAAACCTGTAGATGCAAACTAACTATGGCATATTTTGTAGAGTCTATTATATTGCAAGTGTGAACTGTTAATACCTAATACCAACCATGCTGTATTAATTTATTGTACCAAACCAAAGGGTCTTTTGAGAGCTGTACCTGCTCATGCCTCAATTGGAGTCAAGTTGAGCAGGCGGCATGAAAGATGGCTTTAGGTTGTACAATAATTTTGTCAATATAAACAGTGCATTTGTATTTAGACGTTTGTAATTGGAAAGTCAAATTTTTAAATGAAATATGATCAGGGTTCCAATCATCCAAAAAGATATAACAATATTCAATCTGCTATGATTTAGCAATTCAAAGAAGCTAAACAGGAAGAACTAGTATTTGATCTAGTGGCTAAGACATATGGTTTCTATACGAGAGGTCATAAGTTTGAAATTCAGATGAATTTTTTTTTTTTTGTAATAACAAGGATATTAAATAGTAAGATGGTTTGACCTCCAACTTTACTCAAAAAAGAAGCTAAAGAGAGACTCCTAATTTTTTTCAGAAAATTAATTAGTACCAAGCATTTTTCTCTCCCCCTCATGTAATTTTTATTTTCAGAAAAATATTTCGCGTTTGATATGACATGTTTATTTTTATTTTTAATGCTTCACATAAAAAAGATCGGCGTGCGTTGCGCGTCTTCCATTGATGGCACGATTGCCTGACACAGACAAAAAGGTTTAAATTGTGACATTTTATATTTTTAAGCCGACATGACACAATGGGTCTGGGAATGCAGGAAAGAAAAATAAATATGTGAATTAAACAATCATACATTGGCATCATATCCAAAGTTAACATCAATCTCATTGTAAGGCACTTAAATCAGCCAATAAGTGTGACACAGACATTCTAAAATATATTGTATATAATTGTGGTGCATTTTTCTTATTTTTAGAGAAAAAAAAATCAATTGTTCAGTAAAGAGAGCGATTGTTTTCTTCTCTAAAAATAACAAGAACCGAATCAAAGTTTTTGTTCAGACATAAGTTGATCGAAACTTCAGTATAATTTCTCTTTTTTTACACCATCACACTACATATTACATAGGATTTCAAAAATTAGGTGGACAAAACAAAATATTTGGTCAATCTCTTTATTCGAATTTCAAAAACTGAGTTGACCGAATCAAATATTCAATCACCTTTATATCCGGATTTCAAAAACTAAGTGGACCGAATCAATTTTTTTTTAGAGAAAAAAAAAAAACTTTGGTCACCCTCCATTTTCATTTTTTTTATGGTCTAAAATGTGTATTGGTGTAAAAGGGGGAGATCAAACCAAAGTTTTGATCATCCCATATATGGACCGAACCAAGTTTCAGATCTTGTTATTTTTAGAGGAAAAAAAAATCACATGTTCAAATAATTTTTTTATTTTCTAAAAATTTAATAAAATTGGCATGACTATTTGACTATTGGTTGTGGTAGGTTGTGGACCTTGTGGTTTGACTACTTGAGAGTCCAATTGTTGAAAGAAATATAAATATTTAATTCTAATAAATATATGAAAAGGTTAGGACTCTGAAAACTAAAAACTGACTTCAAATTCTAGTGGAAAATTAACAAATTCCCAGCATTTGTTTCTCACAAGACTGGTTGAACTTTGCGAATTTGGCATGACAAGAACAAAATGATTTGGACCTCGTCTTTGAACTCGCATCATATTTGTCCTTGCACAATTTTTTACATCTGGATAAGCAGTCATGGTACAAATATTGGATTTCTTGTTATAAGCGATGCAAGAAGAAATATACATTAATTTAAAAAGGCAGCTTGATGCTGTTAAAACAAAAGTGCAGATCAAGGCACTCTTTGAAATTACTATTGCTGTTGCTGTGATGGCCCAAAAAAAATCGCTAATTGCAGAGAGAATTAATGGGCCGGGTGTAGATTTACATTTCAAGAGATTTCGGACACCAATTAATCTTGTATATATATATATATATATATATTTTTCAAGTTTTTTAATTCAGAAGAAAAGATCGTGTATTAAGTTTCTGTTAAATCCAGTGTTATAAATAGCTAGCTGTAGCTGCGCTATAACTTTTTCGGACCCTAAAAGCTATGGGCGATATATAGCTAGCTACTTAGTGCAATCGCTTATTTTTTTTAACTATCCCGCTATACCGCTATAATCGCTATTTAAACCATTGGTTAAATCTAATTTAATATAATTGACAAAATCAATCGAACAATAGTCAATAGAATTGGATCAGTCTAACTTGCATATTGTCAGATTTAATATTTTTATCCGAAGAAATTTAGGAACGATTTAATACTTTTTAATTAAATTATCCTTTGAGAGAATGAACCTACACTAAGTATATAATGACTTGTCAGTATATTCAAATAACTTGAAAAATTAGTTTAGCTTTTAAGAGTATTTATGTTTTACATACCCTCCAATAATTAAATTTATTACGAGGATTCAAATACCTCATGCATAATGTATCTTTGTTGTCAAAGTTCAAATAGTTAATCCAAACGCTCAATATAATATTTATATTAAAATATGCTTGGAACCCAAATTTTATGAATTTTTGAATTTTTTTTTTACTATTTTTTTAGATAATTTTTTGAAATAGATACAAAATCATTATTTATATATGGTCTAAAAATAATAATTGTGTACTATTATTAAATCTTAAAAAATTAAAAATTAATAAAATATATATATAATTCGGTCTTAAAACATATTTTAATATGAATATTACATTGAGAAATTCAAATCAATAGTTAAGACTTCAAAAACAGGATATTAAAATGTGACGCACAATGAAGTACGAAAGGCGGACATTTAAACCCTCATTACATCACACTATCTTGCTAACACTTTTACCAAAATTATCACTCTTTTCTACCTCCATTATTCCAAATAACAATATTCTAACAATATTCTAACATTATTATGTTAACAATTGCGCATAAGAACATTCCCTACCAAACAAGACTCATGGTTAAAAAACAGTACAATATAAAAATTAGATTGAACACTAATTGTACTGATCTACTTTAGTAATCAGTAATTACAGATGCCCAGCTACTGACAAATAAAAAGTTAGTCGTGCTAATTGCATACTAAACAGATCAGACTAAGCATGTATAAATGAATATATTTAGATATACTTGGTAAATATCGGAGGGCAGAAATACCCTAATGTTGCACTGAAGAACATTTCATTAAAACACCTCACATGGAGTCAGATTGATCCGACCGCCTTGGGTTTATGTCCCCACTATAACAACACTACTAAACTCAAGTGCCATCCAAGAACCACCCAAAAGCACATGTAAAATGAGTCTATGCCTAAATTCTAACTGTACAACCACCTCAGCTTAACATGTTAGTTGACAATCAGCACTGGTGAACAGTTTATGACCGAATAACTCTGTGATTTAACCGAAGACCTTTAGCAAAAAAACTGCGGATTTCAGGAACAATCCGTTCAATCAGCACAGTATATCTGCATGTTTCACAAACATCATAATGTTACAGAAAAATACACAAAAAGAGAATAGTATGATTTATAAGTGAAGCATTAGGTAATTACCCCGGCTTTGTGCAGATTTTGTCAAACTGGCCCAAAATGAATAAGATGCATGTATGTCTCAGTGACATGGCATGAAAGGCCTCTGACAACTCGTACATGTCTGAGACATTATCTAGGTTTACATCCTACAGTAGATCAATACCAAAACGTCAGCTCTGGATTCAATTTAAGTTATTTATAATGCCATAATAGAATTTAAGGGAAAAATTTGATCATCTATATACAAGAAAAGGTAGTGTAACAGAAAATAGATCAACTTCTCTACAGTCATCTCAAAGGACCTGATCAACCCAACCAGCCTGAACCTGATTAACCCATAACCAAAGCTAATGCGATAATCCAATCCAAATAGGGCTGTCAATGGATCGGATTCTCGTATTATCCAAAAATGAATCTATTAATACAAATGAGGATCCATATCCATTATCATAGCAGATTTTAGATCAAATTCAGATTATATTATATGTTTTAGTTATAAAAGATTTAAACTAGTAAAATACATGCATAACACAAATAAATATAATTATTTTATATTATAAATGTACAGATAGAGAATATCAACTCTAATTTAACTCATTTATGTGACTAACTATGATTTATATCTTTAAGCATGATATATATAGCTTTAAACAACTTGAATCATATGTAAAACACTAGAATAACATTACTTACCGAATTCTTAGTAGATTTTATGTTCAGAATTTTTTTCAAGATCCAAATGTGTGGATCCAATAAGCTATTGAATACATTTTTTTGATTCATGTGGATTCATTCATGCGGATTCAGAACAGGCTATCAGATTATGGATATCCATAAACAGGCCTAGATCCAAACTATACCTGAACCCCAACCTTTACCACCTGACACAAAAACCATGAATTACTTCAACCATCATCTGCCACTGTAAAATGACCTTTGCTAGGATAACAAACAAGATCGGTCTCCAACCTGATTCAAGCCCATAGTAATACCAAAACCTTCCTGAATAACCCCACAACAGCCCAAAACCCAAACGAAGCAACCCTAAGACACAGAATGAACACAGAGCCAAGACAAACCCAAACCTGAATAAACCAGACCCGCAAAAAATAAGTCATACCAGGACCACCAGACTCAACCCTGCGTGATTACAACCACACTTAATCACTAAAATATTCCCTACCCACATGCATAAAATAGCATTTAAGGTCCTTAACAAAATTAGCTAGTTCACAATTGAACAGAGCATTTAAATTTGATTTCAAGATATCAACAGATTCTTAAATTCAAAGTTGCAAGTGCTTTTCATCTTAACATTCAACACAGAAGTTTCATCACCTGTGCAATGGTGTATTCACAGAGGCGCTTCAGCCCCTCTAACAGGTACTGATCAGCTGCTCTAAGGAGATCTTGTGCAATTTCATTTGTTACATCAACTGAGCCAGTATATATAAACCTGCAACATGAACAAATAAAGCATTTTGCTATAACAAGGGTAAAGACAGGTACACATGGGCATCAGGCCATCATTAAACAAAAATCTAGCATGCAAAACAGTTGCTGGATAGGAAATGCTTTGTTGCTACACAGCATGAATTTAGGTCGTGTTGTACGATAAAAAATACATAATTCATCTGATAATCCCAAAAACTGCAGTCCAAAGCAAAAATCACTTGGGGGAGGAAATCTCTAACCAAAGTTCAAATAAATAACAAAAATGATCCCAAAAAATACAATCCATGTATTATTTAGTCCCTAAATCCAGGTTCCCATTTTGGTCCCTAAAGTTTTGAAATTGTACCCAATAGATCCTACTCTTAACATATGGAGCTTTAGGGACCAAAGGGAAATGTGAGATATTTAAGAACCATCTGTGTTATTTCCTCTAGTGTTTCAAATAGTAGCCTCGTGTTGGATTAGGGTTAACATCAAGCTATCTGGTTTATTGTGCATGGCCATTAATACTTTTTGTTATGATAGATCATAAGCACCATAATGCAAAGTCCCAACTAACCTCATCATCAGCTCGAACACATCCCATCTGATGTTTGGTATCTCAATATCTCTTGCATCTTTCTCCTAATCAAGGAAAAAAAATTCAAACCAACCAAGAAACACAACAATCAGGATAGGTTTAATATTATTTAGTTTCCACATTAAGTTGTATTTTTTTCCCTCTAATGTGGCATAATCTTTAGAATTTTCAAAAGGTAATGAAAAACCAAAAATTAAGTTACTTATTCTCACCCTATATCCCCCATCAAACATTGCACGAAATGCATCAGAAGAAGCAAGGAGAGCAATCCGGTGTGCGTAAAAGCGTTTGCCTAAATTTTGATGGGAAAACTCAATCAAGCATTTCAAGTCTTGAATAAAACAATGAAACAAAGAACTGGTTTAAGATAAGATACAGCATGTCTGATTTCAGAATGACAGTACAGGAAGAATAAAAATTGTAAACAAACCTTCAACTAGGAAGGTAACATCTGAGAGTGTAGAACTGTTCACATATTGCTCACCCAAATACACCTGAAGAAGGTTCACTTTTAAGTACAGGAAGAAAAAATCAAGGACTACAAAATTTGATAACCTCTAAAATTCCAGAGATTTAAGTCCTAATTCAAGGAAGATTTTCAAGTAAAATCTTCTTCAAAGAAATTACAACTGTCACTTTTATCACCATAACCCGATGGATATTTAGACTTATGGTCTATCTAAATATATACATTTAATTGTTTTCTACAGTTACGGATTCTTTTAACCTTCCTTTTATTCAAACAAAAAGAAACAACCCTGATGTCAGCATAGTGACACTTCATGCTCTTAATCTCCAATCTGAATCTTATTTTTTAGAACTTACAGAAGCATGGATTTCAAGTTGTTAACCTGTGGGGTTGGAGATGGTGGAGCCGCATCCATTGAAGAGAGAGATGTAGCTTTATTGGCCAATTTATACAAAGCTACAGCACCATCCTGTTGATACTTCATGTTTACTGAACAGAGCATATCAAGAAGTAACTCAAGTCCTGAAGCAATACAAATCAAAATTAGACAAACAAATAATAGCACCTACAAAGTCTACTAATGTAGCATAATAGCAAAGTCAAGTGATCATTTGCAAGATGAAGTAATACCACTGTTATCAATGAATATTGTTTTCTGATCCTCAGGAGCACAGAGATGAGCAAGAGCCAAGGCAACACGTCTTTGTACAGGTTTGTCAGCAACTCTCATCATATAAAGCAAGTGCTTTAACACCTGTTGTTAGAACTATGAATCAGGGCTTGTCATATCAAACAAATTACCAACATGGAAAAATAATAAGAAGCAACTCACTCGTCCATTGATCTTCTCCTCTAATCTTTTCAATGTCTTGGCAACACAGTCCTTTGTTGCCTGGAAAGAAACACGGCGGCTCAAAATGTTACTGCAGATAAACAACACAGGTCCATTTTATATCATGTGCCAATAAATAAAACTATACCTGAACAATGAATTCTCCATCTTGGAGCTTTTGCACACCTCCAACCTTGACAAAATCTGACACATTATCCTACCAAAATACCAGGATAAACAACAAGTCAACAAAAATATAGGAAAAGCGTAGAAAGTAAATCATCTGAAAGAGTCCAACAAAGATTAGTTGTGTAATGAACACTGATGCTTATGTTGGAATACCTCATTGTCAGCAATTCCATAGAGAGCAAAAGCAGCATTATGCTGGAGAGACCCATTCTTTGAGTCCAGAAGCTTAAGCAAAGGAACTAAACCGCCATTATATGCAATGCCTGCTTGGTTATGAGGATCCTAGACAACAGCACTGGAATTTTAATATTTATACTACTCACAATGAAAGATAAGGCATGCTTACATCAAATGTGCAATGCTTGCTTGGTTATGGGATCCCAGACAATAACAACAATGGAATTTTAATATTTATACTACTCACAACGAAAGATAAGGCATGCTTACGTCAAATGTGTAATTTAGGTCTGAAGTAATTTTCATTAACTAAAGCCTCAACTTGAACTTGTACCAACTTCAGTCCTCAAAATGCAAATAACTCCCTAGCCTTACTTGAAAGACACTTTAATATTTATTGGAACTCCTTTCTTTTATGATAACTACAATCTTTCATTTAGACTACCATTTAAGCAATCAAATAAATAACCTCCTAAAAGTAAAAGCCCAAATATTTTTACATAACACAAATGTATTTCTATTATCACCGGCCAAAGTATAATTAAATAAGACAAGGAAAAACCTGAGCAAGCCTCCCAAGAGCAAAGGCTGACATTTCCCTGAGCTGGACATCTGAAGAGTGTAGCATCTCAACAAGCGGCCGAACTGCTCCTCTTTGTACAATGTGCACCTAAACAGAATGGAATCAACATTACAAAATTTTAGCAAACATGAGACAATGGAACTTTTATCCTCTAATAAGAAAAGAGAGGCACACAGTTGGAGAAACCTTGCAATCTGAATCAGCTGATGCAAATTGCCCAAGCAACAAAGCTGCCTCCCTTTGGCTCTCAGTGCAGCATGAACTACAAAAAAATTCCAATCAGGTCGGATGAAAGGAGGACATAAACAAGAAGAATCTCCCACCAAAGACTTTACAGAGGCGATTCAATTAATAAATTTGATTTTCTATTGGTGAATGTACCTTAGTAGGCCAATAACTGGCTGCAAAGCTCCAGCAACAAGAACTTCCTTCTTAATATTTGGGGATGAATGAACCAAATTACCAATCACACCCACCTAACATATCAGCAACCAACATTAACTTCTCCACTGGCAATAGCATATAGAAGTTAAAAGATTGCAATTTTTTCCCTCTCATTTCAATTGGTAATTACTCTCAATCAAAATCTTTCGGTGTGTTCAATTCCTACTAATAAAACTGAACTATACTCATAAATTCAGTGGCTTTTTATTATTAAAATTCAAATTATTCTTATTTGGGTCCTCAGACATGATTCTTTTAAAAGCATACATCCTTCCTGCATTTACTCACTGCCTCTCTTTTCATTGGAAGAGATAATGGAAAATTATATGGATTATAAAATCTCACCGCCTCGTAATGAATTGCAGCATCATCAGATCGCAACATGAGTATTAATGTTGGAAGAGCATTACATTCAACAATCTGAGGACAAAAATTGAGGAACAAAACAAAATTATAAAAGTGCCCTTGTAATTTCAAAAGAGTTCCTTTACTTTTCATCGACAAGTATTCAGTTGGTTATCGCAAACTAATGAATGAAAGCAAATGCAAAATAATTTCATATTACCACTACATACATTAGTGGTCAAGATATTTGCAGGGTAAATCCTGCTTGCATTATCAAATATCAATCAGAAATTGCAGTCTTTCAGTACATAATAGACACTGAAATTTAGTTAAACCAACATGTGAAAACCTCCTGTCAAACAATTCATCAATCGGGATACCCAAAAGATAATAATAACACACAAAAGATAGGCAAAATAAGGTGCCTTCTGTGTTTAATAGAGATACTAACCAGGGTCTTGTTTTCATCATTTTTAAAAGCTAATGTCCTTAAGGCTCCTGCCACAGCTCTTTGTACCTTCAAATCTGCAGATTCCAGAAGTTCAACAAGAGGAGGGATACCACCCTCCATCCTGTATTACAACAACGAAAAACAGTAATTCAGAACCAGACAGCAGTTGTGACAAACCAATATTTTGTTTCTTTTTTTATGGTTATTGGAGTTACCCAACATAAGTTAGGTATCCACTCGTATATATGCATCCACAAGACCAATATTATAGTATGCATATCCATGTCAATTGAGAAGGTATAGAAACATAACCTGACAGCAGTTTTGATGTTGCTGTTTTCATGAGCTAGATTTGTTATCGCATCGGCAGCTCTCCTGATGACGCTATTTACCGCTCTACAGTTACCGCTCTTTCTGTTCCTCAGTAACAGATCAACAAGTAGAGGCAAAGCACCCGCATCCACGATAAGCTGCTGGTGTTCAGGCTGTTACAGAAAGACAAGAACAAAATTTTAGCAGAGCAAGACAGATATTCTCACAAAAAATTGTAATATTGTTGAATAGAGGTACCTTGACAGCAAGAAGGCCGAGAGCAAAGGCGCTCCCCTTCTCAACCTCATGCTCACAAGGCCGTTCACCTCTGTCTCCACTGCCTTCAATCGTTAGAGAACTTGGCTCTCCCAAATGCTTTACCAGTGCAGGCACTGCTCCAGCGTCCACAATCATGTTCACGACCTCCTCTGCAAAAGCATAGAAAATCTGTGAGATTGACAAAAGATAAACTTCGGAAAATCCATCTACTGTGAACTTATTTCGTGGAATGTTTATCATGCTTTAAATTTAGTTTCAGAAACTAGATAATAATGTTAAAGCAGCAGGCACCTCGCAGAATGTAAAGCAATATGGAAGTATACATGAACAATCAGAATTTATTGAGCAAAAGCTTACTTATGTATGAATATTTTATTTTAATTATTGGAACTTCATTGCTGGACACAATTCTTCTGTATTTTAGGGTTTAGCAATGCTGAGTTTTAAGAAAGCTGTATCCATGGACCAGGTGATTTTATCAACAAAAATTTGGTCCTTAATTGGAAACCATCACAGTTATCCCTCAATAGATGAGTAATGAAGGGAAATATTTCCACAATCAAAGTTGTTTTTTTCTGAGGAAACACAATCAAAGTTTGTGCAACATAGCAATCAACAACTAATCTGGGATCAGTTGTTATTCTTTACAAGGAAAAGATGTACAAACTTTGATTACTTGAAAAGGGTTGCATTTATAAATTGAAGGCAACCATAGTTATAACAACATTCAATAGAGGGCAAACAAAAATGTAATTTACTACAAGAGAACATTTACAACAACCAATTTGTTTTGCATATATAAGATAATTTCTTAATGAGCAAGGTCAGCTGCAAACACAAACTTCTAAAAGCGCATGTCAATGATATTGATATAATGTCTCTTCCTCTTATAAAGAAACAAAATTCTTGAATCAAAATTTATATCTCAAAACAATAGCTACAGCAACTCATGCAAACTGGTAGTTATACTTTAATTTACTAGTTTATCAACCGCCTATGACAGATTTGGCATAATTATGCAATAGAGAAAAATATACTAACTGAAATACGCACTACTCTAACTTTCACTCAAACAGACATCAATCTCATCTCCGTCTAAAATTCACGTTCGTAAACCACCAGATCTAACCTTTAGTCCATTCACAAAACAACAATCGTGACAATATGTAGTAGAACATTTAGAGAACGAACGCAAAAAATCACTGTCATACCATTTTTCGCTAGTTCAGCGAGTATATGACTAGCAGTCTTAGCGGCGGCCCGATCAGCGCCGCGCCAGGAGAAACTCCTCTCAAGCACCTCGACCTGAGCTCTGACCTCACGCCAGATCGCCTGATGGGAGCGGCCACAGCGGATCTCCCTTTCCTGTCCCGCCATCTCCTCGTCTTCCTCTTCTTCTTCCCCTTCTTCCTCTTCCTCTTCCTCCTCTCCATGTTCTTCCTCCACCTCCATCGCCACCGCCAGATCCGCCGGCGGCTCCACCCCAAAGGAGGAAGAAGGAGAATCTTCTTCGTCTAGCTTTCGCTTCAGACCCTTTCTCCTCTGGGTTCGCTCGCACTGCTGATCGTCCTCCATGGCAAGAGAGAGATATGTAGAGATAGGGAGAGAGGAGAATCTCCACTGAGAGAGGTTTCCGCTTTTACGGTTCTCGTTCGCCACTCCTCTCTCCGTTTTTTTTTTACTTCGGTCGTTCTTTTCAGTTTTCACTCTCTTGACCTTTGGCCCTTTTTGTACTGGGTATTGGGTAACGCAGTAAAGCAGCTTTCTTATTATGTGGGATTAGTTTCACATAACCCTCTTATTATGTTTTAATTCTAATCGAGCCCTTGATTTTCTTTGGCAAAATTGCATTCCAGTGGGGTCGGGCCGTCAGGGACAGGATTATTGCTGCTGCTAAAATTTGCTAACAATAATACGCCGCTCAGTTTTGTGGGTAGGATAATTTCCTTTAGCCAATGATAGAAAAACACATCTTGAATTTGTACATGTCCGTGAAACCTATGCGTGTAATTATACATTCTGTGTAGTGCGGCAGCGGGAATGGGACCTGGACAGGAAACATGGAGCTGTAGTTTGGAATTCGAAAGGAGGCAAAAGTTGCTGATGGACCTGTGTCGGCCCTGTGCCGAGCGCATGAAACTAAAATTTGTGCGGGAAGTTTTGGCGCAGTATTGTCCTCGCGTCCCCCGCCTAATATTTTCGGTCCGTTTTATAACTTTACCCTAATAGAAACTGAAAATTTCGATCATTTTCCCGGTCATTGCTCCAGACTCCAGAGTCAAGGCAGCCCTACTAACCAGGACTTAAGTTACCTATAGTAACACAAATTTTGAGTTTAAATCCAGACCGTCAGATCTGTTTTGGCACGAATATTAAAGGCACCGTTCATTTCACCTAGGCCACATTGGTCCGGATTCTGATCATACGATCGTGATCTAAACTCAAATTTTGAGTTATTTCGGAGGATCTGGACTCGTTTTTCACTTTTACTTCTTATTTTTTCCCATCCGATCTCCGTTTTTCTGGAAAAGGAAGGACTTGTTCGGCCGACAAATGAAAACGGGCACGAGCACGGGAATTGACTGAAAAACACTGTTCTCGTGGAGAAAAAAAAATCAGTTGAACTGAATTTTTTTTTTTCTCACATGAACAGTGATTCGTCTGGACATGCTCGAAATGTGCGTCTCCTGGGGTGTCATGTCATGTGCCAGTGTCATGTTTTAGACATGAATTGAACCTGATCAGAATTCAAAAGCGTCCCGACTAAATAAACAAGTAGTGGCCCGAAGTTACAAATTATTCGCTATATAGTTTATACCCAAGCTATTCTCAAATTTGACAAACATTATGAATAATTTTCCTATATTTTTAAATCATTCATCTTTAGTGAATGAAATATTCACAAGAAGCTTAGGTTAATTACTATTTTTTTTTTATAAATTACTTGTGTTGTTAGAATAAAATATTTTTTGTGAATTTTGATGAATTTTCTATATCATAACCGAACCATAAATTTTTCAACCAGATTGAATTATTTCTAGATCTCAAAAATATTACCACTTATGCATTTTCTATATAAAAAATAATTACTTCGTATTAATAGCTTTAATAATTACCTCTCAAAAAATATCAAATTATATCTGTACATGTAATTCATCTCAAATCTTAATTTGCGAGATCCAAGTGATATTATGTTATGCTGCATCCATGTGATATTTCTTGCAATAAATTGCAGCTGTTAATTAATAGTTTTAGCCATAGTAATATGTTCCCACTGTAATAACAGAGAAGGATAAAATAACCCATGACCCTGTTATTTTAACCAAAAAAAATTATTGCTGCGACTTTTACTTCTCTCGGTTCCTAAAAAGCCGGATATTCATATTCATATTTGTGCAATTTCAACGGCGGAACTATACCGGAACATCTGCATTAATAAATAGTGGCAAAATATAATGTTTTTTTTGTAGGAGATTGCAAGCTTAAAATTCAGATGAAAGAATTTATTGTGGATATTGAATAGTGAGTGTCTTGACTTCTAATCTTTATTCACAAAAAAAATTTAAATCATAAGTGGCTATTTCATTTACAACCTAATATCATAAATAAAAAAAAAATATTTTAACGAAATTGTTTTTAAAGCATCATGTTTGACAAAAATATTAGTTCCTATTCACTCATTTATCTTAAAAATTAATGAAATTGTTTTTAAAACATCATGTTTGACAAAAATATTAGTTCCTATTCACTCATTTATCTTAAAAATTAATTTATGGGACGTATGAAAATTTCTTTCAATTTCTACAAGCTAAAAGCATTTAAAATTAATTGCTCGAGTGCAGTGCTTTTGCAATTAATTTTAATTGCAGTCTAATTTTACGAATGTAAATACTGTCAGAACTTCGCTACACTCTGTCAAACACTTGCACCACCCCCGTCTTTGCTGATAAATTTAAAAAAAAAAAAAAAAGGCACTTCCCAGTGCCTCCCCTCTCCACTGAGAAAGCCAAAAAAAGGGAAAAAGTTCCATCCCGATTCCCGACCCTTATGTTGAATGGAAGAGCTACTAAATCAACAGATTAAGTTTTAAATGAAGTCAAATTGTTCTCGAGGGCAAATCAAACTTGGCACAGAATAAACAAACTACAAAGAAATTTACTCATAAGAAAAGAATAAATGCATCACTGTTAAATTAGAGGTTGATGTACATGGGTTAGATACCAGTAGGATGCATTCAGCCAGCTGGTCAAAAGAAACTCTGATGAGTGATGTTTCCCAAAAATCTAAGCTTGGAGGAAGCACAATGCAATTATACAGTGAAAACAAGAAGAAAAAGAATGTCAAACTAAGCACAATGCATTACTGTTAAATCGTGGGATGATAAAAAGTAGAAGCGGAAACTATTGACAAAGCACAGACCAGAGCTGAAAGGAAGGTGACAGCTGATACAACAGTAGTGTGAGCTTCATCTCCGCATGGTATAAGCCACGTCACTGTCACGGCCGGTCCCGCTTCCAGAGCAGTGACCCTCCACTGACAGGTTTTGTCTGTGTCCTTTTTCCTACATCTTGTGTATAAATCTGCCCGAGAAATCTCAACCTTTGAGTAGCCACTACCATTGAGAGGCTGCAAATTCATAACAAACAATCAGATCCTTTTTTTACCAAGTCCGAAATAATACAAAATTTTGTTTTCTGAACTTACAGGATATCTAACATGGAGAGGCATCTCAATAACAAGCTCATGATTGTCTTTTGATGACAGCACCAGGTCCATGTGGATTTCAACAAAAGAGCTATTTGAAAGAGCAGAGGGTAATTCCAGATTTGCATCCCCAAAAACGGCAGCATCAAGGTAAACTACACTAGTAAAATATACTCAAGTCACCAATAAATTGAGAACAAAATGAGAACTGTGTGTGCCTCAGGTAATGAAGTACCACTGGTATAAATTATAATTAGTATGAAGTTTTTTTGGTCCTGAACAGGTACAGTGGTCGAAGCCGATATACATGTACTTGACTACTTGAGCAATTAGTTAAGCATTGGCTAAAATAAAGGTTCTTGTAAGATGTATACCTTTACGGTTTACAAGTCTTTGCAACTCGAACGGGTCAGCGAAGACACCATTAAGACTCTCGATAATCACAAGCTCACAGTGGAATCTGTTGAGGTATGTTGATGAAAAGTCCGAGTCAACTTCTACTTTTAGCTTTGAAATTAAACGGCGGTGAGAGCCTTCACCTTCCAAACTCCGATGCAAATTGGGAATTTTTATTACTTCTTCAATACCAAGATTCTCACATGGTTTAGTTGCAGCAGATCTATTTGACGATAAATTGGGGTAGTTCGGATCAGCCGCAAGATAGGCAGTGGAGCAAGGACTACATGCCTTGGTTCTTTGAGTGTCATTGTCATCCTGGGAAAAAGCAAATCATAGACCTCATTTGAGTTACTATTAGTACACTGGAAAATAAAGAAATCAAAGGATGATTAATTTTACCAATTCAAGTATTCCAGAAGGGAGTTGTATTCTTTATATAATCCACTTACCATATTAGCCAAACCATGACTAAACAGAAGCAAAATTGTGATAGTGCATGAATAGATAACAAGTGGTTGGAGAGAGCAGTGATGGCAATTTTCAGAAAATAACTTCATCATCTCTGGGTACTACAACAAATGCAAAACATAAGAAGTTAGCTTGATACACTATTTAATTTACTGGTACACAGTGATCAGAAGTAGGTGGGAAGATCTCACTGAGGCATTTCACCGAACATTTGGTAGGCATAACTGTTCTGTTATACAATTCATCAAAAAGAATGAGAATCAGTTTTGACAATTAGGTCCTCAGTCAGTGGGACGAGACTTGGCTTAACAATAAAAATTTCAAATAGAGCAAACTATTATCCTTGACAAAGCTAAAAAGTTAGGATAGATTGCTTTTTAGAGTTTGGCCTAAACAGAGAACTTCTGTAAATAAAAATTGAGGATGTAAAATAGTTACGATACAAAAACTCTGTCAGCTCCGACCTCCGAGTTGGATCTAATTGGCTGGTGTGGAGGGAGAGTATGAACCGAGCTTGAGGTCTGAGCCAAGTTTCTCCATTTTTATGTGAAATAGACCCAAATTTTGCCGAATCAGAAACCAAATTTCACTTTCTGCGCCTTTTAGTTGGGATGAATTCTGAATTGTGTTCGAGGAAGAGGTGAGAGAATTTTGAAGAGGAAGAGAACTGCGCGTTTGAGAAGAGAAGGGACTTTTCCTTTGTAAGATACTGGATGGACTCGGTGTTTACGGTGTTTAATGGTGGAATTCTGTACAAATACAATAACCTGGTTCAAAGTACTCATCAAAAAAACCTGGTTCAAAGTGAACCGCCACCACCTCTCATTGGAATTCAATGACTGTAATTAAATTTCGGACAAAATTAAATTTATCCTGTGTTTTTACGATTAAAAACTAGATCTAGAATAGATTTCTTAAATTATTTTACTTTTGGAAAGGCATGGATGCATTAGATATATTATCTCTACTCGCTTCGCTGATCATCCAATACTAAAATCTCTTATATTGTTTAGGCTCTGTGGCGCGATCTGAGTCAGGCATGAACACAAAAATTCAACAATAAACACAAAATTTTTAACAAATTTAACGATTTATACAATGATCTGATAAGTCCAACAACTCACTGAGAAATATGAAAAATTAAGTATACATACTTGAATAAATTTATATACTTGGAGAAATCAAGTATAGCATACCTAATTTAATCAATTTATAAGGCAGTGCAGTCGTCTCAATTTTACTCAATCCATGACTCAGTTTAATCAATTGAGAAATCAAGTATAAACATACCTAATTTAGTCAATTCATGACTCAATTTTACTCAATTTAATCAATTTATAAACATAAATCAAATAGAGTTAGGGTTCAAATCGCCTAGATATCTCTCTTCACGCCTCGTCAATCTGTCTGTGCAGTCGTTTCACCTCCGCCTGAGCCCTGAGCCGCTGTCCGCTTCTTTTTAGGCGAGCAGGGTCCGCCTCTACCTGAGCCCCAAGTCCTGAGTCGCTTCTTTTTGAATTGCCTCTGCCTGTCTGTTGTGACGCTGTCCGCTTCTTTCTTTTCCTAAACAGGTACGCTGATGTTTCTCTATAGGAAATAATAAGAATTAGGCTTTTGGGCTGCTTTGTGGGCGGCAGAGGGAGGCAATTAACAAATCAGAGGTAGGTATCAACTTGAATAACTATGATCGATTAAAAAAAATCAATTTCCAGGGGTAGGTAACTGCCCACCCCTGGTATTAATTGGCTCCGCTACTGGTTCCGCTTAGGCTAATAGGATGTCATCAGTACGAAAATAGATGAAAATTCAGCGATACAGAAAAAGAAATAAACACAATAAACAAGTTCATAAAATTAAAATTTCGTAATTCGCTAGACATCTCATGGAATGAATTTATTTTTTGAAATTTTGTAATTATACTTAAAATTTCTTGGAATTTATGTATATTGCTATCAAAGCCTAATTTTTAGGATTTTAATTTGCGAGAGAAAAACAGCAAGAGAAAGTAAAAATAGTTGCTTGTTTAGTTGTTTAATCGGAACATACAAGAGAGCGACTTACGGTTAAAAATTATTTGTCGATTTTCACTATACGTGGAACCTTAATATTCCCACCTACTGTCAAGATTTTTGCCTATTTGTGTCTACAAGGGAAATTGCTTACGCATGACGTAATGGAAGTGAGGGGTATTAATTGTGAGATGAGATATGTTATGTGCCAATCCTGCAATCTAGAAACAGCGGTACATATTTTCTTTCACTGTGAATATGCATCAATTTTCTGGAGGAGAGTAGCCGGGTACTTGGGATACCAAATCATGTGCAGAGGAGGGTCTATTCAAGATACGGTGACAAAATCTCGAAGGAACTGCACACGACAAATATCTAGAAAGTGTTGGATCTTAATCTAACGTTGAGCATATATGTGATAAGGGTTCAAATGCACCCAAATTTTTGTGCACTCAAATGTATTCTATCTTTCAAATTCTTTTTCTCCGTTTTCAAAGTCCGAATAGTCAATCCAAACCATTAGATGCGATCTATATATTAAGATGTGCTTGGAGACCAAATTTTATATTTTTTGAAATTTTTTTTTACTATTTATTAAGCCACTTTGAAAATCGCTGATTTTACATTTTCTGGACCATTGGATCAGCGATTTTTCAAAGTGGCTTAATAAATAGTAAAAAAATTTCAAAAAATGTAAAATTTGGTCTCCAAGCACATCTTAATATATAGATCACATTTAACAGTTCGGATTGACTATTCGGATTTTGAAAACGGAGAAAAATGATAGGGTGCATTTAGGTGCACAAAAATTTGGGTGCATTTGAACCCTCCTCAATTATGAATTGTTTACTGTCATATATGATTGTCACAATTAAAGTGATTTAATATGGAATTAAGATATTAGACAATCTATGTATTCAATAAGATGTGGTCCATAAGTGTGTAGAACAATTTGGGCAAAGATCAAATCATTAATGGACTGATTCTGAACTTTGCAATTGAGAAAACTGCCTTTTGGGAGCCCAGTGTGGGTGGCTCACCCGCACTGGATCTGAGTGCGGACGCACTCAGGAGTTAGCCAATTTTTGGGAGCCTTTTGGTGGCCCAGTGCGGGTGGTTCACCCGCACTGGATCTGAGTGCGGACACACTTAGTACTTAGCCAATTTTTTGGGAACTTCAGAACAACGCAGGAAAAAAAGTCCGAGCGCAGTGCGGACGCACTGAGGACTTAGTTGATTTTCTGGAAGTTCAATGCAGGAAAAAGTCCGAGCGCAGTGCGGACGCACTGAGCTCCAGTGCGGGTGAACCACCCGCACTGAGGACTTGGTCAATTTCAGAAGTTATGTTTTAAGCTCAGTGCTGGTGGCTCACCCGCACTGAACCTGAGTGCGGACGCACTCAGGATACAAACTATTTTTGGGCTGAATTTTAAGGCAGTTACTTAGACACGTTTTGACCCAGTGCGGACGCACTGAATCCAGTGTGGGTGAACCACCCGCACTCGTGTCGCCAGAAGTGTATAACTATATATAGATGGGTCCCCAAGGCACAAGATGAACCAACTCAACTCAAAATTCTTAAAAGAGGTTATTCTTAGACATAATTCTGAGAGTCTTCTCCCTTCTTCCACCATCAAAGAATTGAGAGGAGAAATCCATTAGAAACTTGGAAATGATTTATCAAGGGCGATCTTGTTGCTTTGAAAGACCTAATCTAAGATCCAACCAAAAGGGCGTGAAAGGAAGAGCTTGCAAGAGTCTTGTCTCGCGCTCACGGAGACGGTTGCTTCTCCAACCTAGGGTTTGATATTCCATGACAAGCGACATGGAATCAGGTATTATATTCCGCACTAAAGATTATGTTTTGGGTCTCTTTGGCATAGGACGGTCTTAAATTAAGGTGGGGATTGTTTCTTCTTCCGCGGGTTGTAATTGTTTGACCTCTAGATGAGATGTAATTGTTTGATCTCTAAATAAGGCGTAATTATTTGGCCTTTATGATTCCCATAAAAAAGAAGTGGGGTGTTGTCTTCTTCTCATCTGTTTGGAGAATATGGAAAGAAAGAAACAACAAGATTTTTGAGAGAGGATGTGTTCGTCCCGTCACGGCTGCAGAAGGTGCAATGAGAGAGGCGCTCCTATGGCTAAAATACTGCTAATTTTACTTAGTTGTGTTGTTAAGTTGTGTAGTTCTTTTCCTTCAGTGTTGTATTTATATTTTACCGTTTCCTGTAACACTGATAGTAGCTATCAGGATTTCAAAAAAAAAAAAATATATATATATATATATATATATATTTGTCAATTTTCAACGATATTCCAACAACGAAAGAAAACAGAGCAAACAAACTATTCACCCGGTGAAAATGAACTCGAAGAAAGTTTAAATCTCAACCCTTTTCACACCATTTCTTCGTACAATTTTCATCTCTCTAAATCAGCATCAAATGAAATCGATTTGCGTTCAATTTTTGTTTTAAGTCAGGTGTCCTCACTAGGGTGGCAACGAATCGAACTTGCCCTAGGTTTGAGTTTGATTTGAATAAGATTCGAATTGAACATGGTTTGATTCGTTTCGAATCGAACCCATTTCTAATCGAATTAATTGCGAACTACACATTTTTCGAATCGAACCCGAATCGAATCACGAACTAAATTATTTTTTAGCAACCCTAGTTATACCGGTAGTTTATACATTAATTTTTTCTCGCGTGACAAAATCCACATAGCTTCCTTTTACCGGTATGAAATGAATGTTTTTAAGGTGAAAAATTGTTAATGAAAAAATACATCACAACAAATAATCGTAAAAAGAGGATTAAGTACAAAAACTGAAATATGCAGTAAAACAAGTAATCGTACCTTGAGTGCTCACTCGATCAAACCCTCGATCGGACCATCTAATGAAGTGAGAATCCGAAAGGTAGAGAAGACAGAGGAGAGACAGCAGCCATCTAGGCCAGAGAGAGGAGTGACGGCCGGAGAGACAGCTAGTCGTCAAGAGTGTCGACTAAGTTTTAGAGCGAGAGGGAGAGTGAGCTAGAGAGAGGCGGAGAGAGAACTAGGTTATTGAGATTTGAGAATAAGAGAGCGTCGGCTAAGTTAAATTATGACTCTCTATCTTGGGTTTTAATTTCATCAGGTAAATAAACGACCAATGTTATTATGAGATTCGAACCATAAAAGTTAGCGAACCCATTTCGATCGAACCAGGCTAGGTTTGAGTTTGGTTTGAATTAATTTCGAACCGAACCTGATTTGAATCGTTTCAATTCGAACCCATTTCGAATCAAATTAAACTCGAATCAACCAGAATTGAATCACAAACTACGAATTTTTTTGCCAGTCCAGTCCTCACCCAAGATAATATTATATTTTTCGTTTTGACTTAGAAATTAACCTTTAACGTGAAATTATATGCATAAAATATTATCACGCAAAAAAATATTATATTCCAAATCATAACTTTTAACGTGAAATTATTATCACGAAATTTTTTTTTATGCGAGTTCTCCACTTACATACAAAAAATTATTGAAGAGAAAAACTAAATGTAAAAGGTTGGATAATATAAGCCGAATTCGTTATTGTGAAAAAATGATTAGCTAGGTATTTTAATTTTCAACTGTGTACGTGCTTTGCAATGATAATCACTACCACTGCATATGGGGCAGTTGGGCGAGAGATCGATCGATTCTCCTTGGAGAGATAATTGGAACCTAGAGGCTAGAGTGAGTCTATGGTACTATGCATATCACAGGTTGTTACCGTGTTACGGCTCTATATTTGAGTTTTCAAATCCTAACGATCGATCCAAACCGTTCATCTTGTTCTCCATATTAATATGTGTTTGGAGACAAAAATTTATATTTTTTGAAATTTTTTTACTATTTTTTAGATATTTAGAAAATCACTTGATCTGAAAATTCTGGACCATCCAAAAACAGTGATTTTCAATAAATCTAAAAAAATAGTAAATTTTTTTTAAAAAATGTAAAATTTGGTCTCCAAACACATATTAATATGGAGAACAAGATGAACGGTTCGGATCGACCGTTAGGATTTAAAAACTCAAATATAGAGCCGTAGCACGGTGCCAAATCGTAATATGCATAGTACCATAGACTCACTCCTATAGGCTATACTATATAAAAAAAATTGCATTAAATCAGTCAAATCCTATTATTTTGTTTGTAATGTTCGATTATTATTTTCTAAATTTCTTTATTTTTAGTTTTTTTAAGTTTGACCGTGGTTGTCAAGTGGATAAATTTCTTCACTTTTTTCATCCTCGTATAAAACAGGACATCTCCATTTCTTTAAAATGGAGAGGATGTGAATAAAACATGGACCGCGAGACAAGCGATATCCAATAGATTCTCCTATTGGAAACATACACCAGGCATCCAAAGTAATTCTCTTAACTGCTTTGCTAATGATTTGGTAGGTGAGAATCAATCAGGTTTTTCAGTTCCAAAACAGGACTTTGGTTAATTGATTTTCGCATTATCCGGTTAGGTTGGTGGTGGCAGATATCCAACTTCATCTGAATCTGAACACGATTCTTCCAAACTTGCTGATTAAGACCCACGCGTATTACAAACAAAATAATGTATAAATTTAGGTTTGTTTAGTACAAAACTACGCCTAGCCGCGTACCCGCGTACAAATGTGGTCCCTTACCCTTAACGGGCCTTGCCGCGAGACAAAGTTGCCATTAATCTGATTGGCATGGAATTATTTTTTCATGAAGTGGGTTTTAATTTCTATTTTCAAAACCATGTGGGTTTTATTCTCATTTCGGACCTCTTATCTGCGAGAAAAAAAAAATAAGACGTGTTCAGATGTTCAATTTTTAATGAAATGAGTGGGATTTGAGGTCAATTGAAATTTAATTATCAAATTCCGTTCGGATGGTTCAATTTTTCTCGCTCATTCTTATTTATTTTTCTCCCACTCGTAAAATTTGAACCATCCACCATCCTTAGAGTCCATTCGTCATTTAACCTATTTTATTAGATCCGATCATTCTTTCTCTTTTGTCCTTTCTCCTTTTTATTTGACGAGTTATGAAATATGTCTTAAGAGAATGAAACATAAGCTCTTATTGTGAGCAAGATTCGGACCTCGTTTCTCACTAAATATCTGTCAAAGCAGTAATTTTTTTTTTCTAATAAAATGTAAAGAAACATAAGATTACTTTAGATTGAACTTCACAAAAGAGAGACGGGGGAGAAAAAAAAAATGGGTTGGAGGGAGAAGATGAAATCTTACACTAATTTTAGAGGTACAAATTAATAGAGAGGACTATGATAATATGCATATTACAGATCAATCCGTGCTATGAATATATATCTCTACTTTCAACATTCAAATAGTTGCATAATCTTCATATGAAAATGTACTTTAGACCAATTTTTACAATTTTTACAATTTTCTAAATAGATAGAATATCATTTTTTTTATGGTCCGGAATTTTTAGATCGAGTAATTTTCTACCTATCTAAAAAATAGTAAAAAAATTCTATGGTAGTTTCACTTAATAGCTTTCACAATAATTTTCAAATTAAGTGAAATAAAATTGAAATATTAAAAAAATTTATGACGCTGGACCTGGATGTATAAATAGCCTCACAACAAAAAAAATAATATATCAAATCTCATCATTCAATATAGATACAGATTAAGCATATAATTCTGGGTTTAAAAATTAAATTAATAATTAATAATTGTTAAATAATTCTTTTAATATTTGATTGCCAAAAATTGAAAATCTGTTTGTCACAAATAAAAATTTGAGTTTTAAATCCTATATAAAAAGCAAATCTTCAAATTAATATTACTCTGAGCGTGTACACCGGTACTCTTTTTAGGGTTATCAATTCATGAAAAAGGACATTAAAGTTCAGGCGGCCCAAGGAAAAATTATATGTTATTTAAGTGGATTTTACAGCAAGGAAGCCCACAAAAATCGCATTCCATGACATGGTGGACTTTTGCAATGTGCAAAAATTAAAGCCGAAAATAAAGAATTGTAAAAAATTTAAATAAATACTTTCTATAAAACTACTAACCTAATTTACAGACACAAATACGTACATCTAACTACAAAGAATAAGTGAAACAAGCCAAAGAAATCTCAAGGTACTGGAGGGTCTGGTGAGAAGTTATTTCCTGGATGAAGTCTGTAAATAGAAAATAAACAGAAGATCAGGCTAAAGAAAAATGCGCTTCAAGGATTTGAAAGGATGGCTGTACTGATACAGGTATCTCTAATTGGTACTGGTTATTTACTTATTATGGAGGCAATACATCTGTTTTGGTCGAGCTAAGTTACCCTTTGCCAAATGGAATATTTTATAATTTGTTGCAAATCTGTATCGTGCAAGCTTAAGTCTAAACATTAACCAGACCTGGCATTCCACCAGTAAACATAAACCGGGAATTCCAGGATGATTATACTTGATGTAAATTATATATCCAGGCAAAAGTAAACTTGAGCTATTATTACCTTAGGTTTAGTTTGGTATTATTCAACAAGTTTGATGGAACTTGACCAGTCAAGTTATTGTTCTGCAAAAACCTGAAACAAAGAAAAAAATGGACAATTCAATATAAAGGGAGGACAAGAATGGGAATCCAATAAAGATGTACCGAACTAATGCACCTATTAACAAAAGGAACAGCAAATATTGTTCCTAAAAGAACAGAAATTAGATAGCATGACTTACAGCTCCCTTAAGGATGTAATGTTTCCAAGTGATTGAGGGATTGATCCGTTGAGTTGGTTGTTTTGTAAATCCCTAAAAGCATACATGCATATGTTAGATTAGTACAGGTAGAGGAAGAGGAAAAAGAAGAAAAATAAAAGGATTAGAAAACTTAGAAGTGTTGACAATGTGACTTACAGTCTTGTTAGATAGTTTAATTGGCCAAGGTTGGGAATGCCACCGGAGAAGTTATTAAATGCCAACGAGCTGTTCACGAGAGAATAAAATAGCATTAGTATCACTTGCCTTCTTTAGACTAAAGTAGGAAAGAAAATATTCATATTTACCATGAATAACCTAAAAATGTCCCAACTCCTAACATTTTTGAGAACTAAGCATCAGCTGATCACTGTTTTCTCATGCTTAATGGGGAACAATGTGATGTCTTTTACTCTTAAGGAATACAACGGTCGTGTTGATACTTTATAAGAGTTGTACAGGACAAAATAACAAAAGTTAGATGCATACATATTAGCTATTGCAGTCAGATTAGCAATGCTAGGCGAAATTTTTCCCGTAAGACCCATATTTGCTAGATTCCTGTTCAACAAAATAACGGTCTCAGTCATAATAGCATACAGAATAAGGCATTGCTTACACAAGAAATATGAACAAAACAGACAGAAAACACACAAGCATATATATACTTCATGATAGAAAATATATTAAATTTCCAACTCACAACGAAACCACACGGATTCTGGAACCGAAAGTACATGTCACACCAGTCCAAGGGTACTCAGGAGGCATACAAGGGTCACCGGTCCAGTCCTCAGGGGGGTTATCAATTAGTTGCTTTATTGCTTGTAGAGATATCACTGCATAAGCAAGAAAATGCTTCAATATTTAAGGTAACAACCAAACTTCACTGGTAAATTTGAACTTAACATGCGTTCAAAGCAAATATTCATGTGCAATTAATTGCTGCAAATGTAAAATTAAGATTCCCATTCAGCTTGTTGCGCTCATAACTAGTAGTGATCAGTCAAATTAGATAGAATTTTATTGCACTGCGTACCAATATATCTATCATGGATGCTACAAGTATAACAAAGGCAAACAGCAGCCAATAAAGAAACCATAGGAGCTTGGATGCCAGATGTGTTGACCCTCTTTCCTTTTATTAGTTTTTTTCTGTCTCTTTGTTTATTTTGGCAAAAGACTGAATTCTTATGATGAGTGAGGCTATGGTACTATGCATAGCACAGATTGGTCCGTACTATGGATCAATATCTTCGCTTTCAAATTCCAAACAGTCGATCTGATCTGTTCAACATGATCTCCATATGAAAATGCACTTGCAACTAAATTTTACATTTTTTAGAATTCTTTTTTTTAGATAGGTAGAAAATCACTACTTTTGAATGGTTCAAAATCTTTGATCAAGTGATTTTCTACCTATCTAAAAAAATAGTAAAAAAGAATAAAAAATGTAAATTTGATATACAAGTACATTTTCATATAAAGATTACGTTGAACGGTTCGGATCGACTATTTGAACTTTAAAAATGAAGATATTGAGTACAAACCAATATGCGCTATGCATAGTACCGTAGCCTCACATTTAAAGTTAAGAAGAAGATCACTCTTTTACTGGTCTGCTTACAATTAGGAGCATTTAAGTGCAGCAACTAAGAAGAAAAAAGTTGTAATACCATCTCGAGTGGTAGTCAAATTCTGCAATTTAAAAAGCCCAAACACCTCGCCTGCATTGATCAACGGTGGCAGATTTGAACCCGAACCAGGTGCTAGCGTCACAGTTGTCAGGCCTGAAAGACTCCACTCTGATGAGAAAACAACAGTGCCATTTGATGTCACAGACCCATCATAAAACTGGTACCCATTTATGTACACAGCCAAGTTCCTTGACTTCCCGGGTACTGTATCGGCAAAGTAGAGTGCCACATAGTAGGTGGAGTTCTGGAGGGACACTAGTTGTGGCCACTGAAATGCTAAGGGGCTCCCCTTGTCAGCCACAATAGCTGTGTTGAACACATCCTGTGGCGGAAGGTTCCAGAAGAATGAGGTTGAAATGTTGTGAGTGCTAGTTTTTGCATGCTTTTTGTCTGGGAATGGTTGCCAGTATCGATGGAATCTGTCTTCAGGATACCTACTTTTTGCATATTTATGGTGAAAAACAGAAAATGAATAATCCGGAAGGCAAGGAGTTTATACATCAGACTTATATCATGTGAGTCCCTTCTGATAATAATATGGTAACGAGACAAATACAGTTTCAAATTTTTTGGATGAAATTGAGCAAGGCAGTGATCAAGGTTCTTTCCTTTTTTGGAAGAAACAAGACTTGATGAGGTAATAATAATAATTGAGACCTGCTATTCATGGTATTGGACCAGTTTGGTACTACAGATATCCGTACATATTGCCTGAATAAATAAATGCATTTGAACTTCTTGATCAATGATCAGTAATGAAACAATCCAACTGCTCATTGTGAAAACAGTACTAGCAATAAAATAACCAAAAGAATCAAAAGAAGAAGAAGAAGCATTACCCCTCAATGTCTCCTGTAGCACCAAATTTGTTTCTTGCAATCAGCCCCATGGCCATGGTATTAAAATCAGTAGCATTATACACTGAATAATCCAGCATAATGAGCTCAAGTGAAGATATAAACGGGTCACCCTTCGTGTAATTCGGGTTACCCGCCAAGCAAACGTTCATAGACTTTCCCTTAGCTTGAAAAACTCCCTCATGATACGATGCACTACCCGCCACGTAATCGGCCGTGGTGTTCACCATAGTCCACAAGTTAGCATCCACGATCAGATCAAAAACCGGCGGTACCCCTGGTCCACCGAAGAAATAGCTGGTCCGTACAAGGTACCTGGCACCACGGTAAGAAGGCAAGGTATAGCAGAATTTGCGAGGCCGGGAGGCATTGAAAGGGAAGGAGCGGAGGGTGGAGAAAGTGGTGTATAGACCTGGTGTAGAGAGGTTTTTGGATTCGCCGGAGGTGATGTACGGACTATCCGGGACCCACCGTAGATTCCGGTCGTCGGTGTAGGAGGTGTTGACACCGCAGTCTATGAGTAGACCTGAGATGTTGAATTGAGAAAGAGCCGAGGGGAGGAGAGAGAAGAGGAGGAGAAAAAAGAAGGAAAAGGGAGTTGCCATTTTTGAGTCGGGATGAATGGGTCAGTGGAAAAGAGCCCAGCTTAGAAGCAAAGAAATGAGAGGAGCTTTGCTGACTGGATCAATGGAGAAAGAGAGAGAGAGAACTAGGAGAAAGAGTCAAAAGTCAGCGAAGAGCATTTGATAGGAGAATACTTGATTTCTATTGGTCGGTTCGGCTGTTTACTGTTTCGGACATGCTTTCAGAGATCATATAGTACATCTAAGTGTATGGCGGGTTATAATTCCCGTAATTTCCGGTAATAATGCGTTCTGGTACGACCCGCTATGTTAATTGTATACACAGAACAATTTGGTCATAATTACCGAGTGGCGACTAGCACCGAAGTGAGACGGCGTTTGATCAAACGCTGGATCTCGGATCGTTATCTCGTGATACAGAGACGTCTGCCGTACCCACAGGACTGGAGAGAGACTAGACATCTGGGCGGAGCTCTCAAGGCTTTAACGCCTCAGATGTACAAGTCCTCTCCATTTTTGCAGCGCAGCGTAAATTCTCTCCTCCTGACAACTCGATCTGTTCTTAACCCAACACCGTTCGATCGTCAAAGATGCTAGCTTGATGGTAATCATACAACTTCCCTGAAATAGAGTTTGTCATAACAAATGGAGAGGTTGTAGAATCCATATCACAGTTCGAGCTTGCCTCCTACGATCTCTCCTCCCTTCTTAAACCCCCCTTCCGAGAAACGGTTTCCTCATAGGCTGCATTTTTTAGCTCGAGTTTATCTTAATTGGATCCACAGTGTCTTGGAAATCGTGGTGGCGATGGATTCAATTCTCGCTTCCAAGACTGCGTTCTGCTCTCCTACTGTGAGTCTACTATTCTTATTCAATTTCATTTCTGTACTTCTGAATTTAATTTGAGGTTTTGATTCATCTATGATGAAATTTATTTCCTTTCTACTAGCAAGGATTGTACGCTAGTCCCGCCAGAGGAATCTCGAGCTCACAATGCAAGTTTTTGGGAGCCAAATCTCCAAAATTTTGCAAGATTGCCATTGCAGCTCCACGGCCAGCACGGGCCACAACCCTTTTGGTGAAATGCCAAGCCACTGATGAGCTATCAAGCAAGCCTCAAAAGATCCTGGTGGCCAACAGAGGTGAGATAGCCGTGCGGGTGATACGTACCGCGCATGAGATGGGTATTCGATGTGTGGCTGTGTACTCTACAATTGACAAGGATTCTTTGCATGTGCGGCTTGCCGATGAGGCGGTATGCATTGGTGAAGCTCCCAGCAATAAATCGTGAGTGAATTATGCTCCTTCACTATCCTAGGTTCTCAGTATCATCAGTATCATCAGTATCATATCTGTTGAAGTCCCAATGGTACCAGTACGCATACTATGCACTGATAGGTAATAAGCAATTCCATCCTTTTACCGAGTTGTTGCAACTGTTATAACTACTGCTGGTATTCTTAATTTTTGAATTTAGATTAAGGCTAATGGTTGACTAGGCCTCAATAAATTTCTAATGTGAAAAAGCGTTCAATGCAAGAAATCATCAGTGGCTCTCTAACTATACAAGTACATGTTTGCTGTTATAGTAATCTTTGACTTTAGCATTGTGATGTTGAAACAGTACAAGGGCCGTCTAATATATCTGTTTTTTTTTTTTTTACTTCTCTAGGTATTTGCTGACCGAAAATGTCATTTCTGCTGCTATAACGCATAACTGCACCATGTTGCACCCCGGCTATGGTTTTCTGGCTGAAAATGCTGAGTTTGTGGATCTGTGCAAGACCCATGGCGTCAACTTTATTGGCCCTGAGGTAGAATTCATTGCTTCCAAATATGTTAGTCATATAAGTAGTATTCCTCAGTTAAACTTTACAAGGCATGTCTACAAAGAGTTTGTTCACATGCAATGCAGTTCCTTCATTCCTTGTTCATAGTCTCCACTGCTCGAAAAGAAGTCGATGCTGTTTTTTAATTAAAGTTTTGACTTATTTTATCTTTTTACAGCCTAATAGTATTCGGGTCATGGGAGACAAATCCACAGCTAGAGAGACAATGAAAAATGCAGGAGTACCAACTGTCCCTGGAAGTGATGGATTGTTGAAGGTATGTAGTTTGTTGGTGCCGGGTCTTGTGCTTGTATTCTACCTGTATGTACCATGTGATTCCATATTTTTGTCTTTTCAACAACTGTTCTTGACTTATTTTTGAATATCTGGGCTCAATTGGTATTGGGGCAGTAATGTCCAAGGGGAATATTTTTCCGTTTAAATAATAACCCTCATTTTACTTGCCTTTTCTCTGGTCATATTCATGATCTTTTGGTAAGTGTGGCACTAGTTTGATAACTGCTTGTATCATAAACATGCATTGCTATTATAACTGCAAAATATCAAAATTTTGAACTTTTACTGAACCCTGGCTAATTATGTTCTCCAAATGGTACCTGAGTAGTGAATATGTTACTATGACGTGCAGTGCGGTCGAAATTTCCAATAATAGGTTGTGAAATAAAGTGAAACTTTTTTTGTCAAAATATTGCATTTTCGCTTGTTGACCTGAGTCATCTTATTTATGTAGTCAACTGAAGAGGCTGTTGAGCTTGCAGAGAAGATTGGCTATCCTGTTATGATCAAGGTAAATCATTTAACTTAATAACCTATCTTATTATCCAACCCAGGTAAACAAAAAACATATTTAGGTACCTTAAGGAAATTGCATAGATGGTTCTCTAGATGTTTTCTAATTGCATCAAAGGCGCAAGTGTACTAGTGCACATTAGAATATGATAAAAATGATTTATATATTTTATAATGTATTTTTGTTTGGTTCTTTAGGCAACTGCTGGTGGTGGAGGCCGTGGAATGCGTTTGGCAACTAATCCTGGTGAATTTGTGAACTTACTTCAGGTATGTCAAAATCTCGGTGCAGAACTAGTTGAAATGAACCAAGTATTTTTGTGTAAATAAGTAATATCATGATGTTTGGTCTAAGGAAGAGTAGTCTGATGCTTGTGTATTGATAATATATTGATTGGAGTTGTTTCAGTACCTGTTATGCCATCATACTTGGCTTGAGGTTTTTTTTTTTTGCTTTTGACTTCTTTCTACATTAATTCTGGTTTTCTGTGAATACAGCAAGCCAAGTCTGAAGCTGGAGCTGCTTTTGGAAATGATGGAGTTTATTTAGAGAAATATATCCAGAATCCAAGACACATAGAGTTTCAGGTAGGATTAGTTGGATTATTTCTGATGTAAAAAACAATATTGACTTCTTCCCCCCCTGCAATTAACAGTGGAGATAAATACGGAAATAATGGTTTCTATCTGGTATATTCAATATTTGCACTTAATGACCTACTATTGTTGGGAAAACAGAAACAACATTCTTAATGATTTTAGTAAGGATCTTCACCTAATGTTAATATCCAAGATTGCATTAGCAAAAGCTTGTTTTAGGTCTGGTTGGATTATATTGGACTGATTATGTTAGTGGACCCTACTGCTTGTGGCATCAGATTAGTATTTCCAATGCATCCCGGACCAAAGTCTTCATGGCCTTAATCTAGCTTCATAAGTCCAACCATATGAAAGAAGCCCTAACCCAAATTATTTAGTGGTACCTGCAGTACTATTTAGTTGCTGACTGATATACACGTAACTCTATTATTCAAGTTCAAGAAATCATGAGGTGCTTTATTATTATTGGTTTTTTTTTTTTTGCATTAACATTCCATGTCACCTTGGTTGTTGAAACAGGTACTTGCTGACAAGTTTGGAAATGTTGTTCACTTCGGTGAGCGTGATTGTAGCATCCAGGTATCATTTTTGTTTGTTTTTATTCCCTTTAGTGTACTTTTGACCTTTTCTCTTGAGTTCATTTATCTACACTTCTCTAGTCACTTGAACCTCTTCTGCAAGAATCCTTATTAATCTAAATTTTGACCGTCTACTATTTTCTTTGACAGAGAAGAAACCAGAAACTTCTAGAAGAGGCTCCCTCTCCTGCACTGACAACAAAGCTCAGAAAAGCAATGGGTGATGCAGCTGTTGCAGCAGCCGCATCCATTGGTTACATTGGTGTTGGAACTGTTGAATTTCTTTTGGACGAGAGAGGTGATTTCTATTTCATGGAAATGAACACCAGAATTCAGGTAAATGTGATATATAATACAGCATATTTATCTTTTGTTCATACCAAGGAAAGTAGCCGATAGTAACACCTGATCTGTTTTCGGGGCCTTCTTGGGCATGGTACGTACCATTCACCTACACAGTATGATACCTGAAGCACACCATGAAACAACTGCCATTCATATTGTACTACATTCATCCTTGGGTTAGAATGGGTCTTTGTTTATCGTTTTGGGGACGGATCAGGGCATGGCAGGGCTAACTGGATGTGCTTGATGCACTTTATATGTTTTCCTTCTCTTGAACCTGCTTCTGCTCTTTTCTGCAGAAAATGACATGTAATGATTGAGGGACTTGTATATATTTTATAGTAGGTTAGTTGGTAGCTTTAAGATATGTAACATTAAAAAATTACATGATGTAAAGGTGTGAACTTTGATGTATTCATCCTATGGGTTCTGAATTAGGTGGAGCACCCGGTGACAGAGATGATTTCATCTACTGATTTAATTGAGGAGCAAATTCGTGTCGCCCTTGGAGAAAAGCTAACAATGAAGCAGGTAAACATGTTGGAGTTTAGAAGATGATTTTTCTTTTGAAAACAAAAAGAAAATTGATTGACATGTGCTGAACAGGAGGATATTGTTTTGAGAGGACATTCAATTGAGTGCCGCATCAATGCTGAAGATGCATTCAAAGGATTTCGTCCAGGCCCTGGTATTATTATTTCTAAATGGAAGCAAATACTTCATTGTTGAACATTATTTATTTCATATTTTTTAATTATACTTTTATTATCATTTGTGTACTATTTGTTTCAGTTCTTATTTTTCAAATAATAATTTTCTAAGCAATAACCTATTGCAGGGAACAATTTTTTAAAATAAAAATAGAAGGGAATTAAATTTTCAAAATTTCAAGTCTCTGTGGATGAATGCAGGGAAGATTACCACATACTTGCCATCTGGTGGACCATTTGTCAGAATGGATAGTCACGTTTATCCAGGCTATGTAGTCCCACCCAGCTACGACTCTCTACTAGGAAAGGTGCATTTTTATTCTTTCCTGCTTAAAGTTTGCTTTTAGGTGAATTATTTTTATTTTACTTTGTAAAAAATAGGGTGTTACTGCTCCTGCCAGTTTCTGTTATCATAAAGGCCATTGATGCAAGCATATTATCTTACTATAGTGGTATCAGTACAACCAGGTGCCAGTTCACCTAGATTCCCACCATCCCCTACAAAAAGCAGTTATACTTGAGCAGTACTGAATTTTACAGCACCATGACTTATAAAACCCTGGTTACCCTACATAATTTTCTTTTATTGTCTTTAAAATTAAATATCTAAAACTAAGCACCACTTATATTTTATGGGCGAAGCTTATTGTCTGGGCACCTACTCGGGAGAAGGCAATTGAGAGAATGAAAAGAGCTCTCTCTGATACTATCATCAAAGGTAAGTTTCTGGATCTTGTTATTATAGAAATTAAAAATCTTTCCAGTATGGCACTCTTTAGAATTTGTTATAGTGTGTTCCTGTGTTCTTCATTCTTTATGCCAGTCAAAATTGGATTTACTCTATTTGGTTACCAAAATTAAGCCTTCAAGCTAGGCTATGACCCATCGGTTCCAAACTGGTTGTGTTTTGTTGTGTTGGATAATTTGTTATAATGATTCATTCAGCTTAGTATCGTATGTCTTGGTAGCGAGCCTCAATGGCTCAATACCAAGACCCAAGACTGAAATCCTTGCTAGCTGGTACATGTTAGGGATGTATTTGAGTGAACCATAATGATTTCTAGGAACTGATTGTCATCTTTTTTTCTTTTCTTTTTTATCTTCATTTCTTTACTACACTTAATGACCGATAATGTTTGATTTCGTTTTGATTCACAGGAATTCCCACAACCATTGATTACCATAAGCTAATTCTTGATATCGAGGTAACCTATATACTGATTATTTCATCTACAAATGCCATCACCTTTTTACTTTTGTTGACCAACAAAAGATGCTGTTCGAGTAGTCGGACTCTTGTTTAATTTGGTTTTTGAGATTGAAACATATGGGAATTTGTTGACTTTTCAGGACTTTAAAAACGGCAAAGTAGATACTGCCTTTATTCCCAAGCACGAGGAGGAACTCAAGCCGGTTAGTTTTCTGCCCGACTCCCTTTTGTCATACTCTCTTAATTGTTAGGTATCGTAATATACCTGCCAGGTCCTGTACTGGTACAAGCCTGTATCTCTCAATTGTTAGTGTTTGAGCGTAAGGCAAACCCTAAACTTGTTAAAACCTCATTGAAGCAATAATGTGGCAAAGAAAATGAGGAAATGTATACCTGACCGTGTACCGGTGACGGTAATGCTTAGTTGACTTGTTTGTTCTCACATTCAGCCATCATCAGAAATGGGATTGACTGCTGTTGGGGCACTAAATTAAAGCAAACCAAGAACCTCACATTCAACAGCTACCTGGGTTAGGAGATGTAATCAACGAATTTTGTACTCCAATTAGATTTTATCCTAGGTGCTGCTTTCTAGATGCTTTTGGGCATTTTTCAGCTTTTATCTTTCTTGTCATAAATTAGTAACATGATTGGAGTTCTCCTTGGAAATTTGCTCTAGCCAGTGGTGGTCATAAATTAGTAATATGATTGAGTGCAGTTTTGCAAACTTTGGTCTTGATTACTGTATTGTGTAAAGATATTCTAAAACGTTATCATTTTGATATTGCCCAAGTACTATTTGGTAAAATAAAAAATGATGGAAATAATTTAGTAGAGAAAAAATTCGTAGAGGTTTATTTTGGATACTCGCCGATCTCCACTTGGCAACAGAAACCTCTCTTAGTTTGTGCTTCATTGGAACTTTGTAGATGAACTACTATTTTCTTTGTTTTGAGCAATTAAAATAACTGAAGCTAAAACATGATAACGTCTGATACTATATGGCAAATAGATGTATTGCTTTAGTGTACTTGTCCAAAATTAGGAAGACTTCTACTCTGTTCATGTTGTTAGTCTTGCATTTGTTATGTCGGAGTTCTTCCCAATTTTATCACTATTTAAGTGGGAATTCTTATTCTAGTTATATTGTTTTATAATAATTGCAAATTGAATTGAGTAAATAAATTAGTATTAGCTAAGAAATGGGAATCGTACTTCAATGCAAGGTGGTGCCAGAATGTAAACTAGTTATTTCTCTTTAATTAATGCATAAAATCCACAGCTGATCGGTTATATCCCACATGCAAGGTGGTGCCAGAATGTAAACTAGTTATTTCTCTTTAACTAATGCATAAAATCCACAGCTGATCGGTTACACTGGGATATAACGAAGTCGTCATAAAAAAAGGTTCAAGACAAAAGGAATGGAACTGTATTGAATATTAACAAGAAAGCAGCCAAAAGAGTCTATTTATGGTCTGGTTCAGTTCACAAGAAAAACTTTAGAATTTTTAGATTATGGTTCAATTTTGGTAATTGAGAACCATGTAACCTAAAGCAACCAAAAACCAAAACATTATTTGATATTATTTTAGGCTTTGTAATATGATACGCACAATTAACACTGAGCTGTGCAGAACTCCATCTGGAAACCAAATAATTCGCCTTGGCTTCTTGTTCGTTAACAGTTGCAAACAATATAAAAAATAGGCTCATGTAATTCAGTTCGGTTGAAGAGGCGAGCTAGCATAAATTGGTTTTTATCTAAAACTATCATAGTATCATACATGCACCACAATGAAATCTTTTGAGAACTCATTACCCATTTTATTGGAAGAACAAATCAAAATTCTATCGTTAATTTATTGACAACAGAGGAAAAACCAACACTTACCTAACAGCCTCCCCATACCATTGCTCCACAACTCAACAGCAAACCAAGGATTATTAATAGAAAACTATGCCCTCTCATTTTAAGAACACAAACAAGCATTAATTAAACACAAAACAGGAAATGCCTCGTAGCATTCCCCACACTTCCTTTGTTACAAAGAATATCCAGATCCTGAACTGAAGTGATTTTCTCCTTTTCTGAGTTTTTATTATTTTTCAATTCCTTTTTCCGCACTCTTACACACTCTTTGCTCTTTTCTTGTTAGTGATTAGATGCTGCCTGACACCCATCAACGCAACCCACGTAAATTTTGAAATTTTTTCTTTAATCATTAGTAAGAGTGCAGAGCTAAGCACAGTTTTCAAAATTTGGGCTTGTATACCCTTGAAGAAACCCGGTATGCCTTCTTTGCTCCAAATTGCTCTCAAGGCCTCAAAAAATGTTTTCGGTTGTTTTGGTTTCTTTTGAGATTCTTCTTCATCAGGATCGGCTGACTGGATCATGACCTTACACCTGTTGGTACGAAATCAAGTCCAGATATGAAATAAGCAGAAATAAATGCAGGTACATGAATAGCAGTTCAACTCTGTACAGATTGGCTTTACAGATTTGCGAAGGACCTAACAGTTATAACTTACTAGTATGCATTATTGGACCCCCACAAATCAAACTCAACCAGTACAGCACAAAAATGGTTGCACAGTATGCCAATACAGCACTTTTCATATTTATTCATGAGGGGGGGGGGGGGGGGGGTTCCACTTTACAATTTTTCATTGTGACAATCTTCAAAGATAGTTTAAATTTAAAATACAACATTATACTCATTATTCACATATCATGTCTACAAAATTTGATGAGATTTTGTATACGTTTCACCGTTCATCAAGTGACTTGAAATTTCAATGGTCCGAAATTAACAGTCCTTGATGTATGAAATTTGATTGTTAGGCTATTTCATGTCCAGTAAAATATCTACAAATTTACTTTCTAAATTTCAACATTTTTGGAAATTTATTGTCATGATTGTCAATATAACCATTGTCAATACATAACTAAGGTTCAAGCTTCAATCAAGCATCGAGTTTCCACAAATCATAACTTGAGCACCAAAAGAAATACCAGAAAGTAATTTGAGCAGCAAGGAAACAGCAAAAGTATGTAACTCAAAGCTGGCCAATACATAAGCATATTTGAAATGAAGTTCCTTGAGATGTACCTGATTGCTGGGTAGGTCAGAATGGTTGCCACAGTCTTTGAAATGGCACCAAGCATAAAGGCCGAGAGGGCCGAAAGAGCCACAGCCTTTGAAACAGCCCCATTCGATCGTGCATTTTGATTCTTCTCACGTAGGAGTCGAAGTTTCAGCTGATCAAATACTGTATACTGTTTTTTCCAAGAAGGAACAAAAACATATTATTAATGCTGTTGGACAACTTCCAGAAGACTAGGAAAGGCAAAAAGGGGAAATCTGAGTTGTGGAAGACCAGAAGACTATTAATATTCTAATGACAGAACTTGTAGAAAAAATTTCATATTAAAATAAAGCAATCATGACAAAAATTCTAGTGGAGAACTTATTGTACATATCACCCAGTAAACTGACCAAGGGCTAAAGTGGGAAATCTGAGTTCTACTTCTTATCAATTGAGCAGAACTTAGCCGCGATAATAATCCAGTCACTATTTTATCATAATTATTATCGTGAATACTAACTTGGTATTAATGGCATCAAATTTGAAAACAGTTGTCATTTAACACTTTGAGAGGTCCCCTTCTTTTTGTTGGAGTAAAATCCAAGAAAATTACAAAAACTAAACTAATAAAAAATACAAAAACTAAACTAATAAAAAAAAAAGTGTCACAAGACAACTACCTGAATAGCAGGATTAGTAGTTAAGAGAATAGAGATGCCTATGGCATCAAAAGCATCACCAAGTGAACCCTGAGTGAGAGTTGACCACAGCCCTTTCGATTTTCCAAAGGCACTTGTTTGCATTTTAGATGAAGCATTATCCAATGGCTATACAACAAAAAAATTATAACAATATAAGTCAGATAAATAACACCAAGAATTGAGAAGATGCAACCAAAATTGAAAGTCCCAAGTTAGAGAAACTAGCTGATTGGGGCAAAATTTGCAAAAGAAGTTGAGCATTTGTAATGTCTACAATGTGTCGACTTGGTTCCAAACAAGATTTTTGGTTTGCTAAATTAGACTTCTAAACTCAAATATGTGCTACAAATAGCAAAGTTTGTCCTTGGTGCACCCATTTTAAATTATACTTCAAGTATGACAATGCTTCAGCTTCTGCCATTAAACTCCTATGCATTAGGCCTAACTTTGTCACAAATTCTCCTCAACCGACAGTAACTGGCTCTTTACACCATTGTCCCTCAGTTGTACAACCAAACACCCAAAAAAGAAAAAAGAATTAAATAAAGCACGAAAATGCAAGCCAACAAAGGACACAATTTTCAATTTAAAACAGAAACCTAATAGGTACTAGTACCATAGTACTGACTGGTACATAACAATACCCCAATTACTACATTTAAGACTTGGTACCAAACAGATACCAGGCTCGAAACTCGCAAGCATTAAAATAAAATATAAACTTTTGGCCTATTGTCAACAACATACCTGTGTCAATATAACGGTACAACAACCTGCAGCAACACCAACCACAAGATTGGCAGACGTACCAATAGATTTTTTGCCGCTCTTCCTAAGATACAGTTGCCTGAAAAAACTATATCCATAGAAATATATGAATTGGGAAATGAAAGTTTGTAAGTTCTTCGTCGTCAACCCTTGATAAAGAGAAAGAACTTTGTTCTCTTTAATTGCTTCTTTCAATACATCTGTCAGATGCCTGTAAAATAAAAGCAAAATATTCCAAATCAGCACAATGGTATCATCTAAAACTGAAATAAATAACAAAACAATATCATGCTTTAAATACCTATTCCCTCTAAGGCCTTACGCATCTAATATGTACCTCAAAGAAGTGAAAAGTAGTAATTCACCCAAAAGATATTATGGAGAAAGTGCTATTGAGATAAATATTCGCTAAGTAACAAAAGAGAAGTACAATTCAAACCCAAGTCTCAACTCAAATGACAAAAATGACCTTAAGGTCAGATCTATCGAGGTTACTTGACCACTCTGGTCCAAAGAAAATTCACCAAACTAGTTCTCTGTTTGATTCCTATTTGATCATAAAATTAGTTGCATAGAAATAGTGAACTCTGCAGCTGCAGGACACATTGATCAGTCATGCACTCATGCTGTATGGAATATGGATACTATATACATTATGTAGGCTTTCCTTAAAATATAACTGATATTTCTAACTTACTCTTAAAATGCTAATTTAATACCAGCTTGACCAAATCAAAACCACCTCAATTATTTAATAAATAATAATTTCAAACCCCCTCTGGTAGAAAACCGAGAAGATCAAAGTGTTTAATTTACTTTAATTATTTAATCATTTATATATTGGAAAAAGAAAAGTGATACACAAGAAGATCATAGTGATTCTCAACTACACAATTCTAAAAACAATCAATCATTATCCAATTGGATGTCAAGTGGAGCCCACACCAGATCGAACACCGAGAGATCAATGAAAAATTGCAAGATCGAACCATGATCATTCTCAGTTATGATCCTTAGTTCCAAAATCAAAACAATGGCTTACGAAATTTCTCAAATTACGATCACAGCAGCCAAAAGCAAAAAAGGGATGACTTGATCCGGCGATCATAACATGATAATACTCCGATCAAATGAAACTAGACTAATAAAAAAAGGAACCGATTGCAATAAACCCTACCTGTATTTCTGATTACCCCCCTCAGACTTGACCTCCGCCTGATACTTAGTTTTACACGTGTCGAGAGGGTAGAACACGGTAGTGCTAACAAGCGACCCGACCGCCCCTGACGTGGCTTCCGCCAACGACTCCCAATCCACTCCCGACATCTCTCTCTATTCCTTCTTACAAATGAGCACTCGACGTTGGATAAGGACGCAAGTGCCAACTTTTTACTACAGCTGAGAGAGAGAGAGAGAGAGACGGAGAGAGAGGTAGAGAAAGAAGAGAAAGAGGGGGTATTTAAATCAAACCCAAGTTGAAAAGGGATTTAGGTGATTGATTCGAGGGTGGTAGTAGCTAGCATGAATCTGCGCTTGTTTTTTATCGAGCTCGGTATTGTCGTCAAGCTGCACACGTCATTGAACACGGCACGTTGTTGTAAGTTTCTGTAATTTCTCGAGATCGGAGGGGCTGAGAGAGAAATTACTTATTACCGTGTTGCTTTTCTCAAACGACTAGGGGACTAGGGGTTGAGAAATAAGTGCAGGGACAATGACCGAGGGAATGGAGGGAAGGATCAAAAAGAGAGAGAAAGAAGCGTCGAGGTAACAGAAACTTAGGAGCTTCTTTGGGAATAGCTAAATGCACGGAGGAGGCGGTTTTGATATTGGATCTTTTGTGGCGAGCATGACTGCAGCTAGATGGTGTGCAATGTTGCCGACAAGTTTAATGGTTAATCAAATAGAGCATAAAAAATATTTTATTAATAGAGTTAGAAGAGATTAAGGATCTGAAAATGAGCAACTATTACAAGATGTTTGTATTATAACTGTTGTAATTGTTATAATAATCAATGACCCCAAATTAGCAATCATGAACCGAGTCCGGTATAACAAATTATTTAAATAATTTGAATATTGACTATTGAGTCAATAATAAAATGCTAAATCTGAATAATGAAATATTAAATATAAATAAAGATGCCTTATGAATATTTATGAATTACTTATTTCGTCTTTATCCGAAAAAAATAACCGAACACTATGTATAGTGTGATTTAGTTTGACCTTAACACATTTAAGATTACTTTAGTTTTGATTGATTTTTATTGTTAAAAATATTGTGTATTATTTTGTTCGGTCAGAGCGGATCCAAAAACTCTTTTACATGAATTTTTTTTCTATTTTAATTCATTCACAGTTAATTTTAAGAGTAAAGATGTTGTCCCCTTGAATCTGTCCCCTATCTGTCCCCCTAACAACTTTCTTTTTTTGTTCTCTCACGTGGTCAAAATCCACCCTCTTCAATCTTCAATCTTCTCACGTGACGAGGAGAGCGTGGTGCACCGTCGAGATCCGGCGAGGAGAGCGTGGTGCACCGTCGAGATCTGACGAGGAGAGCATGGTGCACCGTCAAGATTCGGCGGAGAGAGCGTGGTGCACCATTGGAGGGGGTCCATGCTAGCCCAGCGAAGGTTGTCACAATGCAACATATGAATACTTCATTAGTTAGATATGAATACTTCAGTTGTTAGATATGCGTACTTCATGTTACATATGAATACTTCTTGGAAGAGGTGGGATGAGAGAGATGAATCTGACTTTGAATTTTGAATTGTATAAATTATTTCGAACATGTATGAATACTTCGTAATCGTCAGTATGAATAATTCTTTAGTTAGATATGAATACTTCATTGTTTTAGATATGCATACTAGTCTGTTGAGAATATTTCTTGGTCCCAATCTGGGCAGGTGTGAATATTATTAGTGTCAGATGTGAATATTGTTAGTGTCATGTGTGAATACTTTATTAGTTAGATATGAATAGTTATATATATGAATATTTCATTTGTTATATATTGAGTACTTCATTAGTTAGATATGAATACTTCATTTGTTAGATATGCATACTTCATGTTAGATATGAATACTTCTTGGAAGAGGTGGGTGAGAGAGATGAATTTGACAATGAATTTTGAATTGTATAAATCATTTTGAACATGTATGAATACTTCGTAATCATCAGTATGAATACTTCTTGGAAGAGGTGGGGTGAGAGATGAATCTGACTTTGAATTTGAATTGTATAAATTATTTCAAACATGTATGAATACTTCATAATCGTCAGTATGAATACTTCATTTGTTTAGATATGAATACTTCTTTATTTAGATATGAATAATATATAGTTTCGCTGTAGTGGTCCCCAATCTTGGCAAATGTCGCTTTCAGACGATTGCGGTCCCCAATCCAGGCTGTCACAAGACGTCAGCGGTCCCCCTGGTTGTTACTGGTCCCCTCCAGCTTGTGTTTACATATGACAAATGTTTATGATAATAAGTATGAATACTATAAATTCGTAGGTATGAATACTATATGTTTTGACTATTAATAAAATAGCATTAATCTTGCTCTTTGGTAGTAGTTAGCACGTTTTAACTATTTTTTTGTCTTTTAGTGCGGGGGACAGATAGGGGACTGAAATAGGGGGATTGTTAGTCGATCCCTAATTTTAAAGGTTCAACAATTTAATTAGACACTAATTTATATTGAATTGAACGCTAAAGATTGTAATAACCATGGTAGCAATGATTGTATAGCTAAACTTCCATAAATCTTTAAATGTTAAGTTAATGTTATTATAATAACAAAAGCTTCTAGAATCTAAGAGTAAAAATATTAATTAACATAATCCGAATATAGTGACAACCATTATGCGAGTTTTGTTGTGCCATGTGGCCTAATCACCTGAACACACTTTTATTTTATGCATGAAATCAGGTTTAATTTTTTTTTTCTTCGAGCGAAGCTATGGTACGGATTGATCATGCTATGAATCTATATATTTGTTTCCAAAATTTAAATAATCAATATAAATAGTTAAATTTGATCACCATATAAAAATATTTGTAGATTAAATTTATATATATTTTTTGATTTTTTACTATTTTTTTAGATAAATATAAATTCGCTTATTTGAATGGTCTGGGGCCAGAATTTTTCAAGTGATTTTTTTACCTATATAAAATATAGTAAATAAAATTTAGAAACTGTAAAATTTAGTCAGTAAACACATTATAATATAAAAAATAATATTAAATAATTCAAATCGACTACATAAATTCTAAAAATAATAATACAAATTCAAAGCTTGAACCATTATTTAACAAGCATATTACTGAAGCCTCGCTCTCTCTCTCTCTCTCTCTTTTTAACGAAATACTGTTAAGGCAAAAGATCCAGAAGGTCCTAGTTCCCCAGCCACTTAATGGTAAAAGGTTGGTGTCATAATCCATGCCACTTGGCATGTTTTGAGCAAGCTCTGTCGACTAGCCGTTAAATTGGTATCCAGGTGGGCGGGTAGGGTAGCATATAAACCAGGGGCGGATCCGCGGATGCAGTGTATAACAGGGGGCCGCTCCTGTCTTAATTTTGTGTTTTAGTTAGGGGTGCAAACGGATCGGATACGGATCGGATGGTGGTAAAATCATATTTGTATCTGTTTTTATTTTCTGGATACAGATACGAATACAGATACGGATCGGATATTAACCGGATACGAATACAGATATCCGTTTTTTATAATAGTGAATAACATAATTTTTTTCATAATTAATATTAAATTATATAATATATATCTACTATTCGGATACGGATAATTAAAATTCAAAACCATATCCATATCCGTATCCGCACGGATATTCGGATATCGGATATCCGTATTAAATTTTCGGATACGGAGTCGGATACGGTCGAATAATATCCAACCCGTTTGCACTCCTAGTTTTAGTGGCGATCGATTTTGTCTTTCTTTGAATTTCTTTTTTAATCTCTTCTGAATGTTTAATAATTTGTAATTTGGATTAAATTTAGCATTAAAATCAAAATAAATTTATTGAATTATGATTGATAATTATAATTATAAGTTAAAACATCAGAAATTACAAGTCAGAGCATTAAAAAATATAAGTCAAAATATTATGTTTTTAGTGAGTACCTAATTAGTTAATGAATTTAAATCCGATAAGCAATTAAAATCTGAATCGGTATTTTTTTACCCCCGGACAAAAATTCTGAATCCGCCTCTATAAATATGAACATTGGTTCAATTTTGATGCACCGTGTGTCCGGACTACACAAAGCGGTGGCAATGTCTCTCTCAGTCTGTCACACCCCGCGGCCACGGGTCGTAACAGTCCCCCGCCGTAAGCATACAACGCCGTGTATGCTTACAAGGCTACTCACATTTCAAACCAAACAACAAGCAATTCAAACAAGTTTCTAATATATATATCAGAGTACACAGTCTGGTCAGCATATAATACAACAAAAGTATCTCATCCGGATACCAACCACGAGGCCTACCCTAAATCTATACAACAAAAGATATCTAGGGTCATATACTGGTAAGCTACTAAGGCCTACTACTCTCGTGCCTCTCCGGAATCAGTCGCACCAATACCTGTAAAATAACGGGGAAGGTGGGGGTGAGAATAAATTCTCAGTGCGAATTTGCCACATTTGAATTATTGGACTTGCAATCAAACTCTATATTCAATAATGAAACCCAAACAACAACAATGCAAACAGTTATATAAGAAAACATAAATAACAGAATGCCACTACTCGACAACAGTTAATCAACCTGAAACACAGTTTACGGAATTTCCAAGATGAATCTCAAACACAACATATATTTTGGCTTAACTCGATTCCTAACTCAGTTCAGTAGGGCTTGTAGCAATTACAGATGTTCTTTCGAGCTGAACCTTTATCAAACCCACATCTGTAGGGTTACTGACACCTACAGATGGCCAACCGCTGGACCCTTTATCTGACACCCATCTGCAACCGCTTGGCTTAACAGTTTATTAAGGTCTGGTTCAAATCATGTAAAGAAAATCCACTTTAGAATCGTTTCCAATATTCGTCATATTCAATCGACCGTTCAAATGCATTAACACGTAGGAAAATGCTACCGAGCCATAGACGTTACACAAGTCAACCACGATTTCCAATCACACATCTCATAACATAATCACCCTCCCTCGTCCCAACCGGTACTGGGAATATCGAGGGCCGTTCACCTAAGGCCATTTAGGATCCTGGGAATCCAAGTCAGCATACAGCCCGACTTGGCAAATTCATTGGATCCAAGTGCTTAACTTCGTAAATCCATTCACATACATATCAAATCAAATCAAATCAATCGTGGTGACTTTCAATCAAATCAGATCATAATAGATCGACACAACCTACAACCATACCAGCATGCAAAATCACTCAAGTCATATCAATTCGAGTTTAATTTGATTGGGCTATGCAAATGCTTTACACAATTCAGATGCAATCAATGATATTCAACATGACAAAACGAATACACAGTTTAATTCCTGAAAATAAAGTATCAAACAAGTCCAAGAATCCCGCACCTTAGTATGACGAGCGTACCGCTTAATTTAAGGATCGGACGTCTCGTATTGTCTCGCAAGTTCTTGCTCGACCGAGCCTACACCTATATTATACGTATACTTGGTTTAATTTGGATTCAGTGGTCCATACGTTTACTTAGGGTTTGTACATTCCTAAATCAATTCTTATGTTTTGGTATCGATTCTTTTCGGTTCTTTCTTTCTTACCAAAATCTCACATAACGGTACACAATTCCATCTAGGCCCTCTAGCCTTATACTATTTCACTTTGGTAACCATCAATCACCGTTTCACTACTTTGGTTCTCGGATCAATTCAATTCACCGTTTGGTTAACCCTAATTTGGTCAAAACCTCAAATCAGCCGTTAAATGTTCTAAAAATTCACGATCAGGAGGCAACCCTACCGATTACAAGTCTAATTGGTTGGGTTAAGCAAATCAAATCACGATTATGCCAACTTTCAATTTTGGCACGAAACCCTAGAAATCAGATTTCACAAATCGGAAGAAATCGGGAAAAAGATTGGCAAATAAACTAGTAAGGAGTGTAGATGAACTAGTCCTCGAGCAATTTGAACACAAATCTCGGGTTTGAAACGACAATCTGAGAAATCGAGAAAATTCGAGGTTTCGAAAGAAAGAAGGAGAGAAAGAAATACCAAATAGGAGAGCTGGGAGAGATCCTCAGCTGCTTAATCGGTTCCAAAGTCGATTTCTCGCAACAATCGGGAGTCTGAAAGAAACGAAAAGTTCTCGCACTCTTTTCCTTCTCTTTGGCCGAAAATCACGCAATAATGGGGAAAATATGAAGTGGGAGAGAGAGAGAAGGTTGGATTTGAGTTTTAGGGCAAAAATCACCCTAAGTGCGGATGCCCCCATCCGCACTGCGGGTGGCTTGACCCGCACTCGGGACTTAGAAAGTTTTCAGACCAAATTCAAGAAAAATCCGAGCCTAGTGCGGATGAACCCCACCCGCACTGCGGATGGACCCTTACCCGCACTGCGGATGGACCCTTACCCGCACTGCGGATGGACCTTTACCCGCACTGCGGATGGACCCCATCCGCACTCACTACTTAGCCGATTTTTTGACCAACACAGAATTTTAATGAGTGCGGATGCACCCCCACCCGCACTGCGGATGGACCCTTACCCACTGCGGATGGACCCTTACCCGCACTGCGGATGGACCCTTACCCGCACTGCGGATGGACCCCAGCCGCACTGAGCCTATAATGTTCTAAAATCTCGAAATTTCGACGCGATTTCAATTCACAATTAACTTACTTATTTAGGGAAACCTTAATTAAGGTTTAAACTTCCATTTTATTAACACAATTAACTTGATTCTTTCTTTTAAATCATTTTAATTTAATTGTAAAAATTTCGTAACGTAACACAGTCTCAGACCTCCGTTTAATATTTCACACGGCAACACGTGCGGCACATTCGGATTGACCACATGGCACAATTTGTAAGTCAAATCAGAAGTTCGTTCTTGCGCTGAGATTCGTGCAATCTCAGTCCGCTTCCATGTCCGTTGCAGGTTGGATCTTGGAATGTTGATAGTCCGAACTTTTTTATATTTACCGTTAAAAAAAAACACAATAAACTAACAAACTACGATTTCATAAGAATTTCATATTTATCATGAACGCATCCGGCGTTGCAGTTATTAAAAAAGCGGCTGCAATCTATCGTTGAGACAACAAAAAAATGGATAAATATATTAAAAGATGAGAGCTTTATAACTTAATTTATAAGTTGTTTTATATATTCAATTTTTATCAGATCGACTTTATTTGCTATAAAGTCAAGCGGTTAAAGAAATAATAAAAATTGAATATATAAAACAACTTATAAAATGTTTATTTCTTCCACCGCTTGACTTTGTAGCAAATAAATTCGAAACTTTTAGAATTTTGCATGTACATGCATCACTCATAAAGTACATGGACTTTAACAGTTTGAATTCAGCATTTGAAATCGATCCGATATATTTTTGAAATTGTGCTCACCAAACCCTCTTGGGGAGCACATCACACTCTAGCTTTGCTCATATTACATTTTATAACTTTAGTGACGAAGATACTCTAACGCAAGATCCCAAACAATTTTTTTGAGAACTGATAAGTTTGCAGATATTTGAAGGTTTTTTCCTAACTGTGAAATTTACAAAACAAAACAACAATAAATATTATTACTTGATAGCTATATCTGAATCTAGTTAAATTATACATCCGTACAGAAAAACTAAGTTTGCAAATTTTTATCTGCAAAATTAAGTTCACAAAATTCTTTAAAATTTCTAATTTTTTAAACTTAATATTTCGTAAGAATTACATTTAACTAATTTAATTAAGGTTATTAAGAAAAGGCTTAACTCAAACAAAAGAAATTAATATTTCAAATTTCGCTTTCTTCATTTCAACGTTTTACATTATTAAAAAGACAACTGGACTATATAATGCAAGACATGTTCTCTTATCATTGTTTTCTAGTTATTCTATATATATATATATTTTTTTTTTTGAATTATTCTGGAAAAACAACCACAAATCATGCAGCCTTTTTTTTAGAGAAAAGGTAATGTTCCCCGGGCTACAGTCCCCCAAAAATCTCCGTGTATAAAAGTCTTCCCTTTTTAGTTTAGTTCTGACGCGTTTTTAACTGCCACAACTGTCATAATTTCAACTGCTATAATTTTAAGTACACTGTGTATGTTTACAGAATTATATGTGTATGTTTATAGGATAATATGTGTATGTCTACAGGATAATATGTGTATGTTTATAGGATATTTCAACTGCTATAATTTTAAGTACACTATGTATGTTTACAGAATTATATGTGTATGTTTATAGGATAATATGTGTATGTCTACAGGATAATATGTGTATGTTTATAGGATATTTCAACTGCTATAATTTTAAGTACACTATGTATGTTTACAGAATTATATGTGTATGTTTATAGGATAATATGTGTATGTTTACAGGATAATATGCGTATGTTTACAGGATATTATGTGTATGTTCACAGAAGGTGGTCCCCAACAGCTGTCACGCATTTTCAACAGTTGTCACGCGTTTTTAACCGCTTTCACGCATTTTTATGTTTACAGAATTTGTTGAATTAGTTTACAGGATTTAGTATTGATGTTTACAGAATTAGTTGAAAATCTCCGAAGATTTTTGAGGGACTGTTAGCTGCTTCCTTTTTTTTAACTAGTGAAAATGTAGTAGACTCAAAATTGATATTGATGCAGCTGAAATATATAAATAATTTAAAAATAAAAAGATATCAAATAGGTAGCAAAGTCAAAATGCACTGACAATCTGGCCTACAAAATGAATAGTGTCTTGGGATATTATAAAGAAATTAAGAAATAATTTGATATAGCTTGTAGATTCTTAGATTTCTTTGCTTTTCTAGACAGAAAGCCTGTCAACCGAATCATCTATGATACTAAAAAATAAAAATAATAACTGATAACAAAACAGAAGCAAATATATAATTTGAGGATAAAGCTTCCAAACAATGTTGATAGAATTAAAAAAAAAAACGTTAGTTGAAGACCAGATACTAATAAAAAAAATTAATTATCAGCAAGCTATACAGAAAACCGATTTATAAATGAATATATAACATAAAAAATTCAAAATACTTGCGGTGGTTTTGATTGATTTTAATTCTATACATTCTTAGGAAAACTTGCCTTGATTCAATGAATGCATTACACTTTTGAAAAATATTAACAGTGCGGAACACAGCAAACTAACTTCAAAAGAAAAAATTAGATACCAGTTTTATTTATTTATTTTTTATTTTATAGGAGGTCACCAATTATTCTTTTTAAAAACTAGTCAGCAATTTGATAAATCCTGGCTATTGGATATCATCATATTAGTTATATCGCTCCTTATATAAATAAGAATAAGTTCTATCCAAAATATTTATTTTTGACAATCGCCAACAACTTATATAATTATTCTATATGAAATTAAAAATTTATATTTGTTCTCTATTGGTTAGATAAATTGTGTATCTAATGTGTTACAATTTAAAAACTGATTGATTATTCGTCAAGTAATTTAATTTATCAATATATTTTTAAGTGATCAAATAAGTACTCAATGTATCTAAATAATAGTTAATATATTTATAGCTTTAGTTCTTAATGTAAAACAAAGATAATTCTAGCACGCATTCAACTTTTTATATACTATTTCTTAACATACATCGACAATAATTGCCATAAATTTATATAGGGCAAAATTATTTTTATATAATAAATCAAACTATGGGTCTTTAATATAGCAAAAAAATTATCACAATTATATCAGTATTTGCATATCTTTATATTGTTAATTGAATCATGTCGTTGAGGATCACGGAAGGTCCACATTATTCTTCCTTTAATTGAATATTTTGGATGCTTAAAGCATCAACCTTTTTGGACCAACATGGAGGCAATTATTTTTCCCTTTTAAGGACCCATTAAAACAACAGCAAATTAATATAAGTTTTCTCTGAGCATGTAAATCAAATGCAGATCAAATTTTACAGCGGAAGGTTACTTGTGAAATTGGGCGTCAAGTCTCTCTAATTTCAACTAAAGTAGAATTACCATATTAGTTATTGATTATTGAGGAGGGTTCAAATGTCACTATTTTTTTAACCTCCATCATATCTCCACTTTTTTTATTTTTTTCTAATAATAAAAATTCTAAAATTCATATGTCAAAATAAAACCAATATCAATTATCTATTTTTGTTGTATATGAATCAATAATTTAAAAAAATAACATTCAAAATTTATTCTTCTCCAAAATTCTATTTTGTGGAATGAATGCATCGCTTTATTTTTTGCAACCTTTTGCCTAAACTCTAAACCTCAAAACAAAATCGAACTATCATGATTTTCTACATGCACAAAGAAGATGATATAGATCATATCTCATAGTTTTATTTTAACATTTAAGTTATTATAATTTTAAAAAATAAAAACATAATAAAGACATTTGAATTCTCCTCTTAATTATTTGACAAAGAAAATACTTTCAACTAAAAGACGCGTTGAAAAAAACATAAGCGTAACGACTGACACTGACATCAGAAATGCATAAAACAATAGAACAATATTAAAAAAGAATAAACAAAGACTTGAAAAATCAGTCAGCAAAAATAGTCACAAAAGGGACAAGCTGTTGTGTGGGAGAAGAATTGTTGGAATTAATTTATAGACATCTTAACTTCACAATTCTAACAAAACGCTAGGAATATGATACATGGCCAGAGAGGTACTGTGTATTAATTAGGTGTTCATTGAATTTTATATTATAAAATATTGAAGGTCTGATTAGAGCAGTCCAAATAAAAGCTATACTTAAAGACCACTCTACACACAACCTAATAATCAAATCTTCTGTTATTTTCTATGTTAAAAGAAACATTTGACCTTATTTTTATCCCTGAAAGTATTTTCTTTCTTGTAGAATAAAACAAGAAAAAGACTGAAAGTTATTGATTCTTGAATCTTGATGCCAAAAAACAGACCCAGAAAAGGAAGCATAAACTGATAAATAACACTCTTCAACAGAATTCCATCAACACAAACAAAAAACATTAATATTTGACAAAACAAAAACAAAGTCCCTAAAACCTAAAAATATAATCTACTTCCTACTTTCCTGTTCCTCCATCTTAAGCCACCACACCTTAGTCTCTGGTGAGAGTGCCATGAAAACCTCCCTCTTATCCATATCTAATATTAACTTAATTGCAAAATAATAAAGTGGGCTTGCTTTTGGTACCTCACTAATGCTATCCAAAAGACGTATCGCATCAGTAATCGAACATGTATGATCACATTTGATTGAGGCAGCTTTGCTCCTGCTCTCAAATTCATCTGGCAATCGGTCTTGCCGATTAATTGACTGCTGATCCGGATCCAGAACTACCTCCACCTTTGGAGAAATTTCCGGTGACAATGTTTTCTCAACTGGATTGTTTGTTATAACTGGTTCCCTTGGAACTTGAACCACAACTAATTGCATCTTTTCTGATTTATCTTGCAAAAAAGATTTGTCACCTGATTTTCTTTTTCTTGAATGTTTGGGTTTGGGTTCGGGTTCGGGTTCATCTGAGTAGACTAGCTCTTCTGCGTCACTTGGCGTGGGAGCATATTCATCCAAATCAAAGGAAACTGTAAACATCTTATCCAGCTTTTGCTCTAACTCGGGGTCAATACCATGGCGTCGAAATCTCTTTGCCTCAGGGTTAACCTGATTTTATACTTCCAATTTAAAAACAATACAGAAAATTAAAAAAAATACAATTAAGCAAACTAATAGAAAAATTAGTACCTTGATTTTCTCTTCCCACCAAGCATTGGAAGCATCAATTGTGTCCTTGCTCGGGTTCCATTTGATTTCGGTCTCATTCTCTATCAAGAGCTTCCATTGCTTCCAGTCTCTTTTCAACACGTTAAACTTGCTCCTCAGCTGTACGGGTTTAAAGTCCCGACCTATTTCCTTTGCAAAATTTGATATAACATTGTTCCAACCATTTCTTGTCAGATGTATGCCGGGTCGGTTTCCAGCCTCTATTTCTCTTACCCAGAGGTCACAAAACGTGTGCACGGCATGCTTGTCCCATGAAGCACTCATCTTGGACCCATCTCTCTTAGCCATGTCTAAAATTACCATTATAAAGAAAAAGTGATATCTTAGAAAAAGGATAACACATGTATTAAACTACCATAACTACGAAATATGCCTTAGGCTGTTGGTTTATAATAATTTGTGGTCACAAGTTACAACAATACCATTTAACATAAAAAGTGAATTAAGCTCTTCACGACACATCACAACATGCATTTGACACAGAGGCAACTAACTAAGTTCTCAGTTAATCAAATTAACTAAATTACTAAACAATCAATCAATTAATTAACCCAAACTACCTAATTCAACTAACCTAAAGTCCTAAATTACCAATATCTCTAGAGTACAGTTGTAGCCTTCATCCTTCCATTAAAAAAGAAGAAGAAAAAAAAAAAGAATAGACAATCAATTAATTAACTAGAAATCTTAATTTGCACTTATACCGAGGGGGCCCATCGTCTCCACTGGGTAACATTCAATACCAATTTCTCTTTCCTAGGGTAAAGATATTGAAGGAGCAGTTCTTGCTTCATGCAGCGCACGGACAATATAAATAAAACAGCCTTGCATAGAATTCGTGCGCTGCATGAAGCTAAAACTACTCCGTCAATATCTTTACCCCCTCCTCAGACCCCCTAGCCTCGGTTCCACAGTAAGCAATTGCACCTTATCTATATCACATCACATGCAATAACTTAGATCTGTACCTGGATGAAAGCTGGAGACGAGACGGGAAGAGGGGCAGCCGCCAACCGGCAGCTGTGCTTCTTAGTGGATGCGAAAGATCCGCTTCGCGCGTATTCAAACCCGACAAAAGAGGGACAAAACGACGAGAAAGAGTTCGGAGTTCCACGCTTTGATCCTGTCTATAAATTGTTCGATGAAAAAGTCTTTAAAGGAAAAAAAATGATTTCTGCGATTCTCTCTATGCACTCGTATTTATAGCCTCTAATATATAAACTCATATGCACTCGTATTTATAGCCTCTAATAACTTTTATATATAGAAAAAAAGGAAAGTGAACTCTTGCCACTTAAATCTTTTTTTTTTTTTTTGTGTGAAAGCTTGTCAGCGGCTGACAAGCATAGTAACAGGGTTCGGGTATAATTCGCGAATTATTCGCGAATTAAACGTTTTGGAGTATCCAACGAATCAAATCGCGTTTAATACGTTGATTCGCGTATTATTCGCGTTTTTAACGAATTTTACGAATTAAACGCGTACAGTTCGGAAAAATTCGCTGCTTTGTCACGCGGGAGAAATTGAATTTCTGAGCTGGAGTCACGGGAAAATTTAGACATAGAAAGTTGTGCTGGGCTTTAAGTCTTCAACTCCACTCCAGAAAGAACACTTTTGATGCTTCTAGACAATCTGAACCGTTTATTTATAGTTTGAACCGTTCAGATTATTAGTGTGACAAAGAAAAGTTCAACAGTGAAGATATCTTATGTTTTTATGTGTTGTATTTTCGAGGAGCATCTTTACCTCCAAGATTTGTGTTCTTATGTTGATGAATCTGTATAACTTTGTGTGTTGTGTTTTGAATTTTTCTTTTAATTCTTTATATTTTGTATTTAAAATTTTAAAAATAAATCCGTATAATAAAATAATTATTTCCGAATTATATCCGAATTATACCGAATTATACCCGAATTATACCCGAATTATACTGATTTTGTGTTTACAAAAACGATTTATTTCCGAATTATTTCCGAATTATACCCGAATTATACCCGAATCACGAATTTTTGACTCTGCCGAACCTTTCCCGAACTATTAAGTTGTCACTATGCTGACAAGTGAATTGCTATTTATAAAGTGAGATTACATCATGTGTCCCATGGTTAGGCCACATCTGATCTAGCGCTGGTGTGTGCACAGTTTACAACCCACATAAGGATGCATTATATTGGGAATTTTTTATTGGTAGTAATTAATAGAAAAAGGGAATTTTTTATTGGTAGTAATTAATAGAAAAAGGGAGAGAAAAATAGAAAGAGTATAGCTGTTTTTTTATTAGTAAGATTTGTTCATATGATCATATCGATTCTAATTTTTTGTTTTTAAAAAAAGTTAAGATCGGTACTGTTCATACTGATCTAAACTTCCTTTTTAAGTTATAATTGGTACTGTTTATACCGATCTAAACTTTTTTTTTTTGCAACTTAAAAAAAAGAAGTTAGGATCGGTATGAACAATATCAATCTTACTACCCATATAAAAATAGCTGCACTCTTTCTGTTTCCCTCTCTTTTTTTCTATCAATTACTACCAATAAAAAATCCCCCATTATATTTCCACACAAAACTCTTGCCACTTAATCTTACACTGTTCTTTTTTTTCCATTATATTTCCGACTAATATTTTTTTTTGGTTGATAAAAAGGCTAAAAAACCCATCTTCATACACAGTACCATAATGTCTTACAATTTCCGACTAATATGAATAGATGGGTTTGATTTTTTTATTTTTATTGTTTATAATAGCCATGTAGTCTCTATCCATTCACACACTTTATTCATGCTCATCTTGATCTGGGAGGTGTGTTATTGTCTCGTTAAATGTGTGGGAGTAAAATGCATATACTTATGGTATTTAATTTCTAATACATTTTAAAGTACCAGATTTTATAAAATTGTTATAGAAAAACATGTCATTAAATAATTAGTTACTAAGTTTTATAGCTAATTTTATTTTAATTGGCGATGTAAGTTGACGAGTCAAGAGTAAATGTTCTGTAACATTAAATTTTGGTTGGCGCCGTTAAATAACGATTATTTACTTCGGTCGTGAAAAACATATGCTATTAAATTTCACTGTAGCATCACAAGCTTTACACCGGGGTACGTAACACGGTATCCATTGGGTTTCCTCAACAAAAAAAAGAGAAATTTGGATATATACCCATCATAACTTCATCAATTAAATATTTCCCCATCAAAACCTTAAAATTAGTTATTTCCCCATCTAAATTCATCAATATTATTAATATACCCATTGGTCAATTAATCCATTAAAAATACTGATTAGTATTAGTAAAAATAAATAAAATTACAATTCTACCCTCCATTTCATCTCGTCCAACTCAGGGAATAAAGATATGCTTCTCTAGTTAATTTTGTATCTGTTCTTTCATCTTCTTCATTTCGCTAACAAGTTCTCATTCTCCTCTCATAAGATTTTCATTCTTTTATGGGTCTCCTCTATTGCCTCTTCTATAGAAAGTTTAGTGATTTCGTTTTTTTTTTTTTAACTGGACTTCTTGTAAAGAGAAAGTCAACTTCTCCATGTCCATCTTCACCTCCTCTTCACACTCTTTCTATTTTTGTTTCACCTTCTCCAGTTTCACATTTCTATAAAATTAAGAATAGAGGAGAGAGGTGGGATGACATGGGAATGAAAAAATCATTATATGAAACAGAGGATCACATTGTTTAAGGAAGCTCTTTGAGTGTTTGATAAAATTGAAGCTGAAATGGGTAGTTACCCAGGTGATTGATCCAATTCAATTCATCCATAATGTAATGATTATTAATGTAAACTTTAATGAGTGCCTACCTGGATGTCGCCCCCATTTATGTTATGTAGTCTCACATGTCTATAAAATCAAGAATAAAGGTGGGATGAAATGAAAACGACAAAATCATTCCTTGAAAATGTGGAGAAGGTGAAACAGAGATAGAGTGTGAAGATGGACATGGAGAAGTCGAGTTTCTATTTACAAGAAGTCCAGAAACAAAAACTGAAATTACTAAACTTTCGAGGGAATGAAAGCTTTTATCTGAGGAGAATGACAAATTTGTGGGAGAAATGAAGAAGACGAAAAAAAGCACAAATCGTTTTTTGAATCTGTAAACTGAAGAACAGATATATAATCAACTAGAGAGAAGAATCATATTTTTATTTTCTGAGTTGGAGGAGATGAAAAGGAGGGCAAAATTGTAATTTTATTTAATTTTATTAATAATAATCAGTGTTTGTACTGGATTAATCAACAAATGGGTATATTAATAATATAAGTGAATTTAGATAGGGAAATAACTAATTTTAAGATTTTGATGGGGAAACATCTAATTGATGAAGTTATGATGGGAGACCAAATCGTCTGCCCCCAGAGTCACTGAAGAGTGGGCCCCTAGTAAACAGTAACCAGTTAACTTTAACCCTTTAACAGTAACCGGGCCCACCCCGCAGTGACTCTGGGGGCAGGAGATCTGATCTCTTATGATGGGTATATATCCATTGGGAATCGTGTAACAATTTGTATTTCTGTAACATTAAATTTTAAAAAAAAAATGCAAAACAATCCAATTTTTGACATACATATGAAATGCGATATTGAGTAACTATGATAAAATTCATTTTCTTTTTTCAACACATATTCCCTTCTATTTTGAGTGCAGCTGGAATTCTTTATCCATGGTAACATCTCTAGCAACTCTGTTTTTACTCTCCCGGTTAATGTAACTGGTCTCAACGGGTCCGGATCCCCTGAAGTAACCCAACTTTTGGGTTTAGATCCGATTCGAATCTGAGCCAATCCGACCGAGTTGAGAGCTTAATATGACGGTCCAGATCTAAACATATAAATTGGGTTACTTTAGGAGATCCGAACTCGGTCTCAACTACAGAAAGATCACATCTCACTGGTTCAATTAAGATTTAAAGAATATATAAACTAATGCAGGTGACTTGTTACCGAGAGCTTATAATTAATCCAATATGCAGCCAACTGATTAAAAAGTGTCATAACCCAAAGTTTTCCATGCAACAGAAACATCGGGTAATACAAAGGAAACAAAATATCGAAACACGTCTAATTAGCATAAATGGGATTCAGTTATCTTCAGTTCTAAAGCTATATACCAATGCGAAACTATGCTTTCAAGTGTGAGGGTAGATCAGCACCTTTTATTTCCAAGGTTATTACAGATTATAGGTTCAACTCAATTCCGGCATCTTTTCACATACATAAATAAAATGTGATTCAAGGTCTTCAATAACAAAATCAGCAGGTAACTGACCATTCTCTGTTAGGGGAACTGGTTCCATGGTTAATTCTGCCGAACTGGATGATCCATTAATTTCCTCTTCAACTCTAGAGCTGGCTGTGAAGAACAAATAGATAGAAAAGCAACATTTAGGCCTAAAACTTATTCCTTTTCTTTGATTTTTTTTAATGTAGTTACTGGTCAGATTGGATAGCGTCCTTCAAAAGTGTATCACGGGCTTCCTGATATTTAGTTGTAATTAACTGTAATTTATAGTTGTAATACAACAATAGTGTCGGTATGGTTGTTAAGAGTTCAAACCCTACCATTTATAAAAGGTACACTAAATAAGGGTTGAACAGTCTGATGCTTATTTTTAAAAAAATGTTGTAGTACTTTGCTAGAAGGTTTGAACGAGACCAGACCATAGTTGTTTCTTCACCAAAGAAAAAAGTTGAAAAGAGAATATACAAAGTATGTATAATGTAATCTTCCAATTAGGTCCGGCTTGCTTCAAATACTGCACTCGAACTGATGGTGCACCGTATGTTATCTGCCAGGGAACACAAATCACATGTATTACAGCCCAAAATTATAGGCAAGTTCAAGCTGGAAAAAAAAAAATCAAAACTAGAATAAAAATTTACCAACATATAAATTCCGCTTTGCTTAAGAACCCTGCATTGAAATGTAAAAGGAAATACTTAACAAGCCTAACAAACATTGGAGCGGACAGAAAAATCACAGGAGAAAGAGCCTAAAAACCTGTTCACTTCTCCAAGCATTTGAGATGCAGCTTGCAAAGCATTTGTGCCACACTGCAGCCAAAAAAATCAGTAAATCCGAGTAACTCTAAAAATGAAAGTTGCAGATTGAGAATAAGAAAAAGACTTACCAGCAATGCATCCAGAGTACCTTCAAATTAAGAATGAAAACATGTTAATTTTCTGATGTTAGTAAGAAAATTTCAAAAGCAGAATGATGTAAAAGGGAAAGTAAAAATCAATACCTTTATCAACAACACAGTCAAAAGATCTATCAGAAAAAAGCCTCATATCCCTTACATCCATTTGCACGTCTAAAGTTCTCAAGGACGACAAATAGAATGAATCATGAACAAGTTAAAACCATTACTGGTAGATTCAACAATCAGAATGCCACTTTGTTGCAATGCTGACATGTCCATGAAGTTAAGAGGCTTATGATTCAAACTTAAAAGAACATTGAATCTCACCAATACATAATATGCCAGATTGTACAAAAAGGCTGATCTAGAAAAGGATACAGGTCAACTGAGGAATATGCCCATGTCTCTGTTTCATCATATCTATGACCACTGATGAAATGTCAACATTTACTATCTCTGGATAGCCATCCTTCACCATATCCTCTGACATCACTGCAGTTCCAAGAGAAAACTAACATTTAGCATTTTGACATGCATCTTTATTTTTACATAACTTGGCAACACAATTACTCTTTCTAGGTTTGAATCTATTCCAAGAAACCTGACTGAAACATTACCAGAATTGCCTCTCATCATTTGGCAATTCACTGGAAACAGTAATCAGATGGTTAGACCAAATGAGCTGGATCCAATATTCACAAATCTGGATATTTTTACAATGTCAGTCTCAATACCAGATTTAAACGGATTGCGTAATAACATGCGTCAATTAATGTCGCCAGGTGCCGCTAATTAGAGCTGACACTGTTTTGTAACCGATACCAGCCAGTGCTAAACCCCAAACGCCGCCAATTAAACAAATAGATAATAAAAGAGAGAAAGAGGCGGTACGAGAGTTGCCACAGCCGAGCATGAGGACGCGGGAGGAAGTGGGGACGAAATGGCGGAGGAAAGGGCGGAGAGCGGCGTAGGAGCGGTACCAGTCGAACGGAGCGCCTCCCTTCTCCGTCTTGTACCGGGCGTCCCAGTACCCCGCGTTGCCGTAATCCGTCGCTTTCCACATCGCCGCTTCGGATTCCATCTCGCCGCTGTCCCGCTAGCTGCTCAGACCAGACCGACACCTGGCTGTGACCCTGCGACTGTGACTGTGAAGAGTGGCATTAAATTGTGCCTAAAAAGGTTCTTTCTCGAAAACAACTGTTGTCGTGTCTGAAGAGGATCTGATTCCTCTGCGTTTGTTTCTCTATAGTACTCTATGTAGCGAGTTTTATTTTCCGTGAAAGAGGAGTATGAGGCACAGTAACCAGTAACCAGATTCGCGAATAATTCGGATTTAATCCTCCAGCGAATCAATCCGCGAATAAAACAATAATTTAAGAGGTTTGTTGCTTTTTTTGTTTTTTAATCTTGAGTCACGCACTCATGCTCCCACAGGTTCTTCTGTAAAACAACACTGAAGATGTTTGTATCAGTTAAATGAAATCATTTTACACAAAAAGATTCATTTAAAAGTAAAATATGTTAAATAAATTATTATGCTATCAAATTCTCAAAATTTATATGATTAAACAATTTATTAAATAGAATTAAATAGAATTAAGTAATTTAAAATTTTCCTAACACCTCTTGTTTAAGTCACTAAGTGTCAAATTCTCAATAAGAGCTAGAGAGGAATTAAGTTTATAAGTGTATCAGGTTGGTTAAATTATTATAATTAGATAATTATATCCTCTTAAATTATCATAAACACCTCCATAAAAATAATAATATATCTCTCATGCACTCTTTTAAGCATTTTATAAAGAAAAATATAATTTTTCACAACTAATTCCACGATACAACCGAACACTCAATTCAATACATTCTCAAAATTAATCCTGTGCGTATTCGTCCTCGTGGGTTCTCAATTTTTCAAAAGTGAGTTTTCATTTCCGTCAAATCTCATCCCGTGTAATTCTATGACATCCGAACAGATCCTTAAAGTATTGGATCATTTTTGTTGCCCCAATTCATATATTCATGCATATTTGATTGTATCAGATTGGTTAAAATCGAGTCAAAAAACACTTCATATCTATTTGAAATATAGAAGATCTATCTTAAAATTTGTACAAACTTATATTTAATAGTTTGAATTTAAGCTGATTATGTATGATATCTTACTTAATTTGAATTTTGAATGTACTTGTTAGAATGGATTCCCAACTGAGTCAAAATAATTCGTCGCTTATTTAGATTACAGAGAATCTGTTTTAAGGGTCATAAAGAACCATAGTAACAAGATTTGCGAATTAAATTCGTATAATTTGTTTTCTTTGGTGATGTCAAACCAAACGCTGAATTATTCGGTTAACTGAACTTTGACCGAATTAAACTAGAATAATTCACGATTTTACAATTTTTTTCCGAATTTTACAATTTTTTAGCGAATTTTTCCCATAACATTTTTTTTTTGCTCTATTGCAGGACTGAGATCTCTGATATGGATAATTCCGAATTATTTTCGAATCACGAATTTTTAATCTCACCGAACCGAACCCGAATAATTCATTTGTCACTATGTAAAGAACAATAATGCAGGTCTCATTCTAATATTCTACATGCTACAATACCGCACTGGATCTGAACTCTTTCAAATCCCCCCTTGCCCTAAAATCTTAGTCGTCACCGGTTAAAGTGCTACCACCACAATAGATGTGTCAATAGTGCATTCGATTTACACTGAATCGAATATAACGATAGAAGTAAATCAAAGTTACAACTGGTTTCTAAACACACCAGTAGATTAATTACAAAAAAAAAAAAACTAAAAATTACCGAAATTTAAGAATCAGTCTTTTGATTTATGATTTAGACGTTTAATAGCAAAAGGTTCAAAAATAGGGAAGAAAAAATGTTCTAGCAAAGCAAGCTTAATCTGCACGCTCGATATTCTTGTTCTATATGTTGTACTGTTGCAATATTCAAACTAGGAAAAGGATTAAGAAAAAAAAAAGGTCCATTTTGCGCAGTTTCTCATTTGTGCAGCCTTCTAAGCATTGAGTTTTTGCTTGCTCTGTTAATTTTGTAAGTAAAACTCTCGTCTTCAAACAGAGATAACGATATTTGTATTAAAAAAAGGAATGTAAGGAGAAGAAAAAAGAACGAAGGAAAAATTAAAATTGTCACCTAATTAAACAAGAGGAGGGTTCAAATGCCTCCATGTTTTTGTGCCTCCATCATGCCTCCATCTCTCTCCATTATTTTCAAAGTTCAAACAGTCGATCCGAACTGCTCAACCTAACCTGCATACTAAAATATGTTTGGAGACCAAATTTTATATTTTTAGGAATTTTTTTACTATTTTTTTAGATAGGTAAAAAAATATTGTTTTTAGATGGTTTATATTTACTGATTTTGTACCTATCTAAGAAAATAGTAAAAAAATTCCTAAAAATATAAAATTTGGTCTCCAAACATATTTTAGTATGGAGGTTAGGTTGAGTGGTTCGGATCGACTGTTTGAACTATGAAAATGATGGAGAGAGATGGAGGCATGATGAAAGCACAAAAACATGGAGACATTTGAACCCTCCTCATTAAACAAAAGGAAGAAAGAGAATAAACAAAAAAAGCTAACTTACACAATATATTTCTTTCAAGTTAAGAAATATTATAAAACCGAAAGCTTTGTCCGAATTACCACCTTAATCTTTCAAAATTCAAATATTATCATTAATTTCTACAAAATTCATATATTACCACATGCACAGTTTGACCCTGCGCATGAGTTTCCTATGTTTTCAATTCAATTTGAGCTAATTTGGAGCTTGTGGAATTCACACCATCACATGCAACACCAATGAATCAATAATAATATTTGACTTTTGTACGAATCAATAGTAAAGTCCAAATTCTGAGAGATAGTGAGGTAGTAACAAAAAAAAATTAGAAGCTATGTGAAGAGAAAACAGTGTAAACCAAATATATCAGATATTTAAGTTCTTATAATTAATATATATTACTTTTTAGATTTTATAAGTATATATACACATAGAGAAGGGACCCACTTACAACATTTTATAATTACAATACCGTGTAGTATAATTTTTTAAAGTTCAAATAATCGATTCAAACCATTTAACATGATTTCTATATTAAAATGTGATTAGAGATCAAATTGTACATTTTTTTGAACATTTTTACTATATTTATTAAGAGTGTGTTGGACGAATGCTTGAGTTATTGGGTACATTTGGATGAGGTAAATAATAGTGCTAATCAGGGTTAGTGACTATTCCAAACTGCTATTCTATGTTTGGATGTGTTTGGGTTAGCAAAAAAAGACCATTATTTGTTTGTCTTTTATGAGTTAGCATGTTATTTTATTAATCCAACTAAAAATTTGGTTAGCTCATGATAGGCCTAAATTATATACATATTCGGTCTGATTTTTATCACAAAATAACATCAAATATCTTGTATTTTGAATATAAAGTGAATAGAATACACTTAGAATCAAGTTACTGCGTTTGCTTGGTTTTAACTTGCAGGAAATAAAGAAAAATGAAGAAAACCGAAGAAAAATGCTCAGTGCGGACACACGATTTGCGATATGACTGCAATAAGTACTTAGATGGATTTCTGGACGCGCGCCAATTTTAAAAAGGTATAATAAGCTATACATCAAAATCCGTGCGGATGCACGGATATCGATGCGGACGCACGGATCTCGATGCAGCCGCACTATGGTCGCACAGGAAAAGTCCGAGCCTAGTGTGGATCCCAGTGCGGATGGTAGCACTGTAGCAGAACGCATAGCTGGAGTCTGATCTTAAAATAGCCATAACTTTTGACTCGTAACTCCGATTTAGGCTTGCGACCACTTTTTGGAAAGCTAGGAAGAAGATCTACAACATGAGAAACTAAAAAAAGAAATTTGGAGTCAGTTGGACGCACTAAACTCGCAGATAGCCAAAATTACACGGTTTCTATTTTTGGCGCACCAAGGACACGTTTTTACAGCCAAATGTGGATAAGGCAATCCTGTGAAACAATCCAAATATAGCACCCACTAACTCCACTTCCTAGCCTCTTAATTGGACATGGTCATTGGCTATAAAAGAGGAGGTTCATTCCCATTTACATCATGAATCATCCATCATCTCTTCCCATCCATCATCCATCCTCATCTCATTCTCTCCCTCTCCACATACATCTCTTCCTCTTTCATTCTCTCTATATACACAATACTTAGCGATAAATTCTGGAGAAAATGAAAGCTTTCAAGCAAGGAGAAGAAGGGTTTCTTGAGCAAGAAGTCGGCAAGATAGAGGTTTTTGATTTGTCAAAGGGTGTAATTACTTCCTTTATTTCATTTCTTCTTACTTTGCCAATTTTTGTAATGGATCTCTCCATGAGGGAGTAGTTCTCTCTTTAGGGGTTTAGGTCAATGCATGAACTTGTTTAATTGTATCTTATTCGGTTATTTGTCTTTGTTATGATTGTTTTATGGGATTTGATGTTAATTTCTGTGATTTATCATTTGTGTTAATTACATAATTAGTACTTGAAATCGCAGTAGTCCCGCTTTGGTATCTCTTTGTCAAAGGATCCAAAGAAGTTAGGACGAGAGGAGAGTACCAAATTATGAATGCAAATACCCTAGGTTTAGATTAGGATTGTAACCAATTTGTAATCTAAGCCGGAACTATAGAAATTAAGGTTAGGAATTTTGTGAAGAACCTAACTATGAAGGCAAACCCTAATTAGGACATCTCAAATCGAATCAGGTATTGGTATGAAGGACTTAATCGTGAAGTATCAATATTTGAGGAGAGGAGAGACTAACAAGAGCTTATGGTCTAAGTAGCTAGGGTGAAGGACCTAACCGTGAAGTCCGAATTACTTAGACACGTTATTAATTCACGAAAGTGACCCTTAATGACATATTAGGTTAGAAACCTCATTAAATCATACATGAACTTAAACAAATACCGAATAGATATAGTTAGCAAGGAAATGTAGACCAAAGACCCCTAGATCTCTAAATCTTGAAAACAAATCAATTCCTTTCTTTTTCATTCATTTACTTTTATTGTTTTAAACTCTCTATTCGGGTATTGAACCCAAATTTAGGAATTGTTAGAACAAACCCCCCCAATTTACTTTTATTGCATTTTACTTTTATTTTCTGAAATTTATTACTAAAGTTTAAACTAAGTTTTTATCATACTCCCTGTGGTTCGATACCTCAAATACTACTTTGATAGAATTGTGCACTTGCAATTTAACTCAAACGTGTGTTGAAGGTTTAAAAAGTACATATTTGTGCTGAAACTTTGCACCATACCCTTTGGACGCATCAGCTCACTGTCTCAAATTTGAGTTAGCTCACTATTCTCAATGGGTGTGAGAATAGTAAGCTATTTGTATTTGGATGAAGGCTTGAATGTGAGAATAGTGAGTTAATTTAAATTTGAGACAGTGAGCTAACTTTGAACTTTTGATTGAATTAATTATGAACAAAGAATAATCTCTTTTTGCTAATTCAAATACATCCAAACACATAATAGTAGTTCATAATAGTTGCTAATCTAGATTAACATTATTTTTTGCCTCATTCAAACACGCCCTGATTATTTAAAAAAAATATTATTTTCAGACTATTGAATTTTGTAACTTACATAAAAAATATAAAATTTAATCTCTAAAGATATTTTAATATAAAGATCATATTATATAATTTAAATCAAATGTTTGTACTTTAAAAATATTATAAAATTAATATTGTAAAATGTTGTAAATAAGTAAATTTCTCGTATTATCATTACGTAAAATTCTCCCAAAAATAAGGGGGCGTTTGGTTCATGCTATTAGAGGCTGATTCCCTAGCATCTTAATACCCTAGAATGGGATTACCGTGTTTGGCAAAATTAACGCAGGTATATACATGGTAATGAATGATTCCTGTCTATCTCGATGCCCTCATTTACGGTCATCGTGATGGCCAAACAAAAGGCGGAATTTTTTCATTCCCGCTCCGCGGAAATCACACCAAGCGCGCGCGCCAATTCTTATTTTTTTTGGTTGGAAGTCTTTTTCCGTTTTCTTCTCCGATAATTTCAGGGAATAATTTCGCAAGGGGAAAACCATCTCCGACTCCACTCTCATTCTTCAGCCTCCGTCTCTAATTTCTAATCTCCGATCACAGGTTCTATCTCTTTTTATCTCTCCGCATGACCTTTCCCCTATTCGTCAAAATTTGAGTTATTTTAACACCAATTACTTGGTTCTAGCGGGAGGCAAAGGAGAGAATTAATAGAAAGGGTTGAGGTGTTGGAGAGAACAAAAATTCTCTGAACCCTCTTTGGCTCTTTCTTCTAAAACAAAGATTCTATTTCTTTCTCGTTCTTTACTAAAACCCTACAAATCAATACTATCCATAAGTTGACCTCACCATATCGATGTTCCATTGACAAATTTCTAATCCTTTTCTATACTGCTGCTCAAGTCTTACTTGAGTTTTGATGGCAGCACAGAATAGTAATAATAATGCAGACAAGGTGTTTGTTGTATTGCCTGAGACATATGACGATGGATTATCTCTTTTGTCATGGGTTCTTGAGGGGAAATCTGGGTTGAATTATTTAATTGTGTGAGAGATGGTCATTTAATTGTGTCGAAAATCTTGGTTGAGGTCTTCATTTTTGAAGGCCACAAGTGACCATCCTTGTTCCATTTGTTATGTGCTCATCTGTACCAGTCCGGTATCCTATTCCTTCATGCCAGTGTATCAGATCAGATCCATATGTCAAACATACCAGGTTCAGCTGTACCAGTCCAGTATCCTATTCCTTCATGCCAGTGAATCATATCAGATCCATATGTCAAACATACCAGGTTCAGCTGTACCAGTCCGGTATCCTATTCCTTCATGCCAGTGTATCAGATCATATTGATATGTCAAACGTACCAGGTTCAGCTGTACCAGTCCATCAATTTGTTGTTTCCCTGCATCCACGCACTCACAGACTTGTTAACCAAAAAATATTTGAATGAAATAAATTTTAGATTTCCAATAAGGGCTGTTTTGTCCTTTCTTTCTGTTTTTAACATGCTGTTTTGTTTAGTTGATTTTTTTATAATTAATAAGTAGTAGAAATTTATACATTCTTTGTTTGTATGACAGAAGGTAAATTTGGAGCTGTTTTCATGTCTCCAATTCAAAAGATTGTATTTTTTATAACTACAGGTTACTACTATCTTTGTGATGCCGGTTATCCAAATGGAGAGGGTTTTCTTACGCCTTACAGAGGTCAAAGATATCATTTAAGTGATTGGAATGATGGCAGATTACCACGAACAGCACGGGAGTTTTATAACTACAAACATTCCTCGGCACGCAATGTTATAGAACGATGTTTTGGTCTTCTTAAAGGGTGATGGGTAATTCTTAGGGGAAAATCATTTTATCCGGTAAAGATTCAATGTCGAATAATTGCAGCATGTGCGCTCATTCACAATCATATTCGAAGGGAAATGCCTATTGATCCTTTGGATGTCGAAATGCAAGAGTCCAACCTACTGCTAGAGGAGCTAGATGGTGAGCGAATTACACATATTGAATCAACAGATGAATGAACCAATTGGAGGAACACATTAGCTCATGAAATGTTTACCACGTGGAGAAACTCAAGAAATAATCACTGAGTTGAAATGTTATTAGTTGTATTATATAGTCATTTTTCTATTTTGTCATTTAAAAAGTTTTAATGGGTACAGAGTATATGGCTTATGTATTAACATGATTCTTGTTATTCTGTGTTTTTGTAGTAGATTTTCTTGTTATTATGTGGTGATGATTTACTAATATGGTCTAAATTTTGGAGTGTAGATTGATAAAATACAAGGCTTATCTTTATTAGATCGTATCAAAGCTGGGGCTATCATTTCAGGAGATACTAATAAAACCAATTATTTCTTTTCTTTAGCGGATGACAAAAGCCAGAGTATGTGATTTGGATCCTAGGTGGTTGTCAGATATAGTAATTTTCATAATCAACTATGCTTTTATTTTTTAATTTAAGACAAAGGGATGTTATTTTATATTATTACTTTTTTTTGGTTGCTGAAGTAATTTTCAGTGTCGAGGATTTTTTTAGTGTTTTCACGTTATGTGTTTTTTCTTTTTACATTAATATAATTTCTGATTATTAATTTATCTTCGAATAATACATTAAAAAATTAGATAACATAATATTATTTAGTTAATAATTAAAAAATGGTGAAGTTATGTCTATAGCCATTGTAATACTTATAGCGCGAACCAAATATATGAATGCTCATTCCAGGGAATGTTGAAACAATAGTCATGTACGAACCAAACATGATAATGATACATGCCCTGTAATCCTATTCCCTGACATTACATTACCCTGAAATGCCAACCAAACGCCCCCCTAAAAAGCACCGAAGCGGGTCCAATACAAACACACAAAGAAATTGGTCCGTCCCTGGAAAATTGACTGCCGTGGCACCGGCCTTTCTTGCTGAAAACCCCTTCCGATTTTTTTTCACCTTACGCAAGCTCTCTTCGCCGCAGTCTCCAGAACTACGCGCGCCTCTCCGATTAAGAAACTTAATCCGGTCATCGACGCGCTACATGGATTTACCTGAGATTGACGTAGATATATTCGGAGAAGAGCTTGATCAAGAGGAAGAACCTGAGCATGAGCAAGCGGAGGGAGGCCATGGCGGCGCCGATTCATCCGGCTCCTCGTCCCCTTCCTCCTCCTCCGCCTCCTCTTCTTCAAGTGGTAGTTCGAGGAGTAGTAGCAGTGCCGGAGGTAGCGGCGGCGCCGTTGCCGGTGCTGTTGCCGGTGGAGGTGGAGAGGAGGAGTATGAGTATGATTCGGTCGGAGTATTAGGTCAGGCGGAGGCCGAGGAGGTCGAAGATAAAGATCTGTTTGGTTCTGACAACGAGGATTATCAGAATACCCCTGCACGGAGTGCTTACTTAGTACCTGGTATGGGTTAATTACTTATATATAAAGGCATGGGTTTTTTCTGTTAGTTTAGATATGAAATAGTTCTCTGCAAGTGCAGTGGCAGCTCTAAGCTTTTGTTCTGCTCAACTGTTTGGTGTAATGGTACTGTAAACATTCATGTTCTCTAATTTTCTTCTTTTGCTTAGAATCATATTAAATTTGTATCATGTAGTGTTTATATCGGTTTATTGCGATTGCCCAATGTTTCTTATGCTTTTCATCACGTATATTATTTCTTTCAGTGCTCCCTCCTATCAGGAGCAACAACCCGGGCAGAGGTGGATTTGGACGTGGTCGGGGTGGTGGCATTTTGCCCCGTCCATCAGGACCTTATCCTCACAGGGGAGGCTTCGGTGGTTTTGGTAGGTTTTCTCATGGGAATGGTCGAAATGACGAACGGTTTGTGTCTGAGTTGAAACTTAACAAGAGCGAGGAAACTTTGTCAAGGAAGTCTGTTGTCATTCAAGAGGTACTCAGGCTGTTATTCTCCTGACATTTACTCTTTACCAAATTGCGGAGCTTCATGAAATCATTTTCTTAGTGAAACTTTATGAAGTAGTATTGAGCTGTGTATATTAAATGGGAATAAGTGTAGCTTTGCTACTTTTTAGTTTGCAATAAAAATCCGTAGGAGGGTCATCCTGTGGAATGTTGCTATGAATTTGATGAAATTTTGCATTTGCTACTTAGTTTAAGTTATATTGTAAAAAAAAAGATGATGTAAATCATAATAAATTTAATTTAAGTAAAATTGGAATTGCATATTTCTTATTTAAAGGGAAATGTGAAGGTCTGTGTAATTGTAGGATTGTCTTTGACTGCACTAATACTATGTTTTACAGCCTTGTGAAATTGCTTCTTACAGCCGTGTCGAAGGCGGAGAGGTTTATTTTGACGATCGCAGCCTGGTAGGATTTCTCACCCTTTCTTTTTCTGTTTCTTTTAGATATAGTCCCTTTTTGGTCTTTTATCGAACTTTGGCAAGCATTTACATATATTGACTAGCATGTAATGTTAACACTTAGTTTATTTGCTCCTTGAGCTTTCTCTATAGTGCTTTTGCCATTCATTAGTTCATTTATTGACATGTGATTTATGTTTCTCTTGTCTTGATATTTCAGAGGCTTTTCAAGCGCTCTGTTCAGGACTGTGTCGGTTCTGATCTGAACATTGGTTTTGATACATTTGTTGAGAAAAGAGGTGATTGCTCCTAAACTTACTTGAGCTTTAGTACTTAAGTCTCCTGGTATCACTCTTTAATTATATAGAAACTTGACACAAGTGGTCATAATTAATTAGCTCTTCTAAGGGGGGAAATATCTTCTTCACTGAATCCATGTAATCTGCTTTATCATTTGTTTGTAACACCAATTGCGCGGATCTCTGAAATGTTTCAAAAGTGTATATTAAAATAGTTTATTTTGCTTTCAGACTTGGGCTCTGAGGGATTTGGTGATCTGCTTGCTTGTGTAAGGAATTCAACGGTCCCGCTTAACAATATACATTTTGTGGTAACTATTTCTTGCTATATTGAAGTTTTTCTATGAACCGATCATATACCTACCAAAGAAGGATTTACTAAATGGGTTATGCTTTTTTTTATTTTTTATTTTGCAGACATATCGAAATAATCTTAACAAGGTACACATTACATGCTACTTCTTTTTATTTGATTCAGTAAAAAGTTTGCAAGTACTCTATTATAAAAATATATTACATTTTTAAATAACTTAAATTCTGTTCTGATGCTGTACAAGTGCATACCCAATTAGGCAATTATAAACCTTTTTTAAATCACTGTTATTTTATGAACACGCATGTTACATTGTTAATTAATTACATTACCAGATCATGGCTACAGCTTACATAAGACATGAGCCATGGAAAATGGGCGTGCATAAACGAAACGGTATTGTCTATCTTGATGTGCATAAACTCCCTGAAAGACCACAAAATGAGCTAGTTCGAAGGAGGTATAATCTTTTATTCAATTTCACATCCTGATATGGTAAGAAAACCAACAGTTATTTTGCTATATCTTATAAATGTGTCTCTTATTAGATGTTACTGGGGGTATTCTTTTGAGAATGTTGCCACAGAGGATAGCGAGAACATGGGTATTGATGCGAATGTGGAGTTCTGTTCAGTAATTAGGACAAAGCTTGGCGCTCATCGAATAATTATGGGTGCTGAGATGGATTGTTGTGACTCTCATGATGACGGGAGGAGGTTCTACATTGAATTAAAGACAAGCAGAGAGGTATCTTCTTATTCATGTAGAAATTATCTCTTGCTGTTTGTCCTGTCTATCTGTCACTAAAGCACTGTTCTTTTCTACATCTTAATTGAACACAAGGATGGCCATGTAAAGCACAGGCAACAAAGGGCACCTACGGGTTTCAAATAAAAAAAAAATAATAATAAACAAAGAAAAAGGGTGGGAATGTTGCCAAATTGATACATGTGGGGTAATCTGGGACCTCATGTTAGTGGACCAGTTCAATGTTGATATGAAGATCTGTGGCTTAATACTTAGTTTGTATGATTATGGTTTTGTTTTATTTTGTAACAGCTAGATTACCATACAGAGGAAAGGTTTGAGAGAGAAAAACTACTGAAATTCTGGGTAAGTATTTTGTTTTAATTCCTGTTTGACTAATGCTCATCAGCATAAGTTCACATTACCAAACTAGTTTGTCTGTATTTCTAGTATGTCTTTCTGTTTTCAATTGGTTAAATTCTTTTTTGATGTCACACACCGTTTTAACTTCTTTTTAGATCTTATGTCACCTCTTTCTACTCTTTAAGTTGTGGCTGTGTGTGGCTATTAATTATGGTTTTTATGAGTAGTTTATTTTCTTGTGGTGTACTTTTAACTGTCCATCCATTAATGTTTATTTCTCTGTTGCAGATCCAATCATTCCTTGCTGGAGTCCCTTATGTTGTCATTGGCTTCAGGTAGTCTGCTTAAGATTTTTTAACTTGACCTTTTGCTTTATTTATGTTATCGTTTTTTCTTTTAACATCAACATCGCTGATACATTTGGGTAAACTGCTATCTCCATACTCCTTTTTTCTTTTTTTGAACTTCGCCTTGCGCATTTTTTGAAGGCAACAACACCAATAAAGAATTACTATATAAGATACTCAATTCCTATAGTTTCATTAATTGGGAAAAGTGCGAAGAGCAACTGCTATGATCATATGAGCAAAGTCCATCTAAAATACGAGAAGCATTTCAGTTGCTATTCTTTTACAATGTTAGAGATGCTAAATCTAACATGGATCTTTTGGCAGGGATGATGCAGGCGTACTGGTGCGAACTGAAATGATAAAAACCAGTAAGATCACACAAAGAGTGAAGGCGAAGAGTTACTGGCAGGTGTGCTAATTAGCCCTCTCCTTTTGACTGTGCTCTCTTTTTACCCTTTTTTTGTGCTTTATCATATGAATCGGTGATTCTTTTTAATGTCTTTTCTAATTATTTTTTCTTGTTCATTATTAAGTCATAGCATTTTAACAGCGGTATGGAATAATTGTCCTTGCAGTGGGTTTGTTTAATTTTTGTTTGTGTTTTTTTTTTTTTGATTGGAGTATGTTGCCCGAACAGTCCTTGAAGTATCAACCTTTCCCCTATGTGGTTCCTACAGTTGAGAACGGGTTCCCATTTTTGGCTCATTTCCTGACATTTGCTGATTGATTGAAGCTATATTCGGGCAAAAAAGTGGACCAAACTATCACAGTTAGCTGTGATGTAGAACAATATAATTTTTTTTTTATCATTATGACAAATAGGAGTTGCTCATTCCATAGTCATCACTGTTGTTGACTAAGATTTATTTCCAATTTTTCATTAATTAAAATATGAGGTAGAGATGGAATGTTTGGGGACCAAAACAGGAAATGAGTAACACTCCAGACTGATTATGAGAGTATGGAAGTGTCTTAAAATAATGTAGCAGTTCATTGCTTCATCACAGTATTTTAGTATGCTTCATTCTTCATTGTTCTATTAAACAAAATGTCACATTAATGATTAAAAACTCTTTAAAAATTATGATGGACCCAATATGAGTAATTGCAAGAAGGTATTGTACTGTGCTCATCTCAAATTATCACCAATCAATGCAATGCAGGGAGGTGTATGTCTGGCCTTCACTGATGAAGTTCTTTGTTGGCTGTATGGGACTGTCAAAGAGGGTAATTTTTTTTTTATCTTTCAAAATTTTAAGCTAGATGAAGTGGATGTATTTGTTAATTCCATTTTCTATTTAATTGTAGGTGAAGACTACATTTTACAATTCATGCCTCCATTCCACCGATTGGAGCTTCTACGTGGCCAGTCTTGTCCTGATGCTATTACCCGGCACGTGGAGCTACTCACGCAAAATTGATTAGTACTCCTATCTAATATTTACAATTATTTATGAAGAGGAACATTGGTTTCGTCATGCAAAATCAGATGATGGCGGATGCCTTATCGCTATAGCTGATTTGAGTTCTAACTAAATAGCTGAATGGATAGAGCAAGGATGAATAAGTAGGTTTAGAACAGTTTTCTGAAATGGAACGATGTATAACCCAATGAGCTGTTGTAATTATTGACTCATGTTGTGCGTGTCGATAGTTGGAAGTTTTGCTTGGAAGCTAGGAGATGGATTAGAGATGCCTTTTCTTTTAGTTTTCCTTTTGTTGTTTTAGGGGGTGGGGGCGGAGGGGGAGGGGCGGTGGCAGCAGCCGGATAACTGAATTTCATTAGTGCTAGGCTATTTATAAATGGATGGAAGTATTTGGGTAATTACTTTACATAAATGCATGTTCTTAGAAAGTATTCTGAATAAATGATTATATTATAATTTTCTTTTATTTTTAAATCTTCGCAAAGGATTATATTATTATTTTCATAAGTGCATTTTCTGATACGAATTTCTAATTTTTGTGCTTGGTGGTAATGAAATATTGTGCTTATTATCTGGGAAAGCAACGTTTCTCAACTCTCATGACCAGGTGGAAACTGTATTGAGATTATAGTTACAATTTTCTCAACCTATTATTCATGGTACTGAAATTGTTGATAAGTAGAATGAACTATGTGAGAAACTATGTTAAATGTCATAAAAGAAACAGATTCGATCTTTTTGCTTTTACGGTGTCAAATAGGTGTTTGCTACAAATCATAATATTCGGATATCAACAGAAAATAGTCAAACAATTCAAATTGGTGCAATGTAATCTTCCAGCTTTGGAACAACACCTTCCAAGTTGGATCCAAATATGGAACCGGACTTTTCTAAGTTCAATTCCAGACTTGCTGACAGCTTGATATCCTTTTTATTTCTCCTGTTAAAAAAAAATAAACAGGTGAGGAGAAACATTCCAAGTCCGTCCGATTCATTTTTCATAGCATCTTTGCAAAGTTTCTAAACATTTAATTTGAAAATTAATTTTCACTAAATAAACAAATTCCAGCGATATATATATGATCCACACCCAAAAATTCCAACTTAATTGTTAACATATCTCATAAACACTAGCTAGATTGTTGTCGCTTTAAATACATTGTTGTTGACACATTGAAATAATTGTGCCTCAGATAGCGACCTTACCTTTCAAGAAATTACATCTTTGCATTTCAATTAAATTTATGTCGCTAATTTGTTGTGCCTCAATTAGATTGTTGTTTGAAACATTGAAATAATTGTACCTCACAGAGACCTCAGATAGTGATTTACCCTTGTAGAAAGCTACTACAGTTGAATGCCTGCTAATTACTGTGATTTGAAAAAAAATATCTGTACTTACTTTAGATAGCTCATAAAATCAAGTTTGTATTGCAGAATCTTTATTCCTACAATTATAAAAACTAAATTTATTTATATCATTAAAAAATTTATAATTTCCTGCACGTTATATTAGATTTTTTTTTTGTCTCTATAATTTTCATTTCTCTGACATGATTTTTTTTTTCTTAAATTGATAATTTGTAATTACTAATATTACATTCTTAAAATTAATAATTAATTTATATCTTTATAATTAAAATTAAAATTATTATATTTATATTTAAATTTGTAAATATGATGAATATGCTCTTATAACTCAGAAAACCAACTAGGCCCAAGCATCCTTGGCGTCTCCAGTTAACTCTGCCGGCTCACCTCCGTTAACACAACTCGAAAATGGGCCGAAGCCCAAAAAAGAAATAAATAATCAGGAATTAAAATTTCGGCCCACAATGCCTAAATCTGACTAGTTTGAATTATTATTCCTGCTCAACGGTCCCACCGGCAGATCCTTTCTTCCCCTCTTCTGCTCGCACTTCACCAGGCACCTTCCTCCCCTTCTCTTCTTTCCGACTTCACCATTTTTCAAGTTTTCAACCTATTTATTCCCCTTCTCTTCTCTCGGACTTCACCATAGGTAGGAGATTTCAACTTTTATTTCCAGATCTGCTCGTGATAATTTTTAGACTCACGAAAATTCCTAATTCCTGGAAACTTTTTTGAGATGGTAACATGGTTGCTTATTCTTAGGAACAGACTTTGGTCTCAGGTCTCGACCATTTTAAAAAAAATACATAGTTCTGTCAGGCTAATAACTGTTATGTGGTCAATTGAATGATTAAATGCTAAAGTCCATTGATACAAAAAGGTTGCTTTTGTTGCTTCTCTAAATGACCAAGAGCAGCTTTCTGATAACAATAGCAGGTGTTTGCTGTAAGAATTCAGATCCAGTGCAATACCTGACTGAGTACAATTAAATCTGAGTCGTCAGTTTTAACTTGGCACGAATCTCAAAACGGACCCCCACTACATAGGCACCGAATTCCAATCACTGGGCTGGGAGCTCATTGTACTAAGTCAGGTACCTGGGAGGATACAGATTCCCTGTATTGATCTTGCTTATCATTCACTTTTACAATTAAAATTGTCAATGCATATATTGAACAAAAAGATCAATGAAATACAAAAAAGGTTTGTCAGTATAGAAAAAAAAAAGGAGCAAACTAGAACTGTATATGAATTAAACAAGAACTGTTTTCAGTAATTTCAAAATACTCAAGTCATGTGCAAGCTATAATTCCAACTCATACTATAATATCAACTTCTCTTTCTGATTTCTTCATGGAGTCATCCTCACTGATCGACATATCTATGACCTCACTAAACGACCACATGGAAGGAAAAACCGGTCGAACAGCACCGGAATAGCTGCCGAGCATGACATTGATCGATTCCATGTTGGGTCTATCGATCGGGTTGTCTTGCACACACAGTAGCGCCACATTGACGCATTTCGTGATCTCTTCAAGATAATCATCCTGTAAAATTGGATCCCTTAATTCATGTATTGTTCCTTCAGTCCAGTGTTGCCGTGCCTGCATTATACAGAATAAGAGAACTTTAATTATTGTTCTCTGTACCAATATCAATCAGATTTAAATAATTATTGGATTTGTCAACTTCTTTTTACTAGTTAAATTAAATTTCTGGAGAATTCCGTTTTTCTCATCCCTTTTCCATCTTTCTCACTGAAGTACTAAATTTTTGACAAGAAAAAAGAAGGTACTGATGTTTCACATCGGCAAAAAAAAAAAAAAAAAATACAAAAGTGAAGTATTGAATTTTTGGCCTTTCTAGTACTTACATAGCTAATTAAGTCTGATCCATGGCTCGAACCGAAGAAGTAACTATTTTTTTGACCTGTCACTATCTCTAGAAGTAGAACACCAAAGATGTATACATCTGATTTAGTTGAGAATTTTCCATGCAAAACATACTCCGGTGCCATGTACCCACTGTATGAGATGATCAGATGTTCAGATGTTCAGAACACAAAGATGGTAAGATAACATAAATCGATTGTATGAGGTGAAGAATTCGCATGAAGAATTGGCTTACAATGTTCCAGCAATATGGGAGGTTTCCTTATGAGTAAGTTCATCCTCGAAAAACCGGGCGAGGCCGAAATCTGAGATTTTTGGGTTCATGTCTTTGTCAAGCAATATGTTGCTAGCTTTTAAATCCCTGTGTATGATCTTCACAGGAGATTCCTCATGGAGATAAAACAAACCGCGACTGATTCCTTCGATTATCTTGTACCGCATTTTCCAGTCAAGCTCCATATATTTAGAAGATTCCTTCTCTAACTTGACAACAAAAATCCTCAAAATTAAATGAATTAAAACTTAAAAAATAGAGAGAAATCATCCATCTTACCGAAGAAAGAAATTACCAAAAAGAATCTTGTCGAGACTTCCATTAGACAAATACTCGTAGCAAAGCAGCTTCTCTTGTCTCTGCACGCAACACCCCAGTAGCCGTACCAGGTTTTTGTGCTTCAATTTTGCCAGTAAATCTACCTCATTTGTGAACTCTCTAATTCCCTGAAGTGAGCTCCCTGATAGTCTTTTTACTGCAATTTCAACTCCATTCGGAAGAATACCCTGAGAATTTTTCTCATATTAATTCAGTAATTATTTTTTTGACAGTCTGTTACAAAAAGTTGAAGATATTACTATTATTATTACGGAAAAATTACAGAATTATAGACATTAGGGCAATTAGGAAACCTTATAGACTGCTCCGAAACCTCCTCGACCTAACTTATTTGCATCAGAGAAATTACCAGTGGCATTTGTCAGTGTGCTCAAGTCAAACACTTCATACTCTGAGTTAGGACTCAGAATACATCTGAGGCTAATGTCCATGCTGTCTTCTAGAAAGGAACTAGTAGATGCATCCTTATCTGCTAATATATAAGAAATCTTTATGGAATCATTGAAATGAACTCGTTGTAATGCACAAGATCATTTGATCTTTCTTTTTTAATTTTTAAACCAAAATGAACAGCTACTGCTGGACAATCCGTGATGTTAGAATCGTTTACCTGTTCTCTTTTCAGTTCTCCCCCTTCTTTTCCATAAGAAAATTCCAATTATAGCAAGAATCAAAGCTGAAGAAATAGACACTGCAACTATAACAATTGCCTTGGAGTTTGATCCTGTATATTTCAAGTGTTTAATTAATTAATATCCCTAAATAAATTAGATGAATGTTAGCTTCAAATAGAGTAAACAGATAGCTATGATTTGAACTCTGCATTACAATTAACTTGCAAAATCTACAGTAATGACAATTAGGCTAATTGACAGGAGTAAAATATTAACTAAAACTAGAACAAAAACATATTCCGACATCTCAATTAGTACCTCCTGCTGAATTGGTCGAGGAAAGCGGTGCTGGAGGTGGCGACGGTACCAGTATCTTTGGGAATTCTGTAATAGTGTATGGAAGTGACTCGTATCTCACATAACAACTCAGTCCCACAACCCTCATTCCTTGAGCATTCCAATCTCTTGAGCAACTCTTTGAGAATGCGAGAGCATCACCGATGCACTTATCACAGTCCTGTGGCAAAAGGTCCCTTGTACACTGCATGAGTCCTGTAATATTTGTTCTGGCGATTGTGCTGTTCGCAAACATCAGAGGAGTATACGGGACTACAGACCTCAGACTTGCCATCATTTGTGATAAAGATCTTGTGGCTTGATTTTGATTAGTCATGTTTGCTACATTGACAATGCAATTTGGGTTTATTGAGGTATCAATTCTTGCAGTGAAATTTTTTCGAGCGTAGCGTATGAGACACTGGCCATAAAATAATACAGTTGTTGCGCTGTTAGCACACGGACGATCTTTTGTGTTGTAGATGCTTACAGCATACTCGAGACAAAACACGCAATCAGTCAGTGTACAATCAGGGTAGCACATCATTAGGCCAAATACTTGATCCGGGCCCATGCCGCTATAACCTTCTGAAAAGCCGCTATTAGATAAGGCTTTTGTGAGAAGGGAAGAGAGGAGATTGTTCAAATTTGATTCGAAAACGCTGCCTGTAACATAATGATCTGAACTTGAGCAATTAAAATAGTTATCGTTCGCAGAGGCCGTATGGAATAATGCGAGTGTAATAATGAGTGTAAAATGGAGGAGAATGAAAGAGGGGAGAGGCATGGTATCTCAGATAGAGCAAGTGTAATTGTTGCATCAAGCCTTGTTCATTTCTGTTTGATATAGGTGGCAGATGGTTAATAAATTGAGTATTTTTTAATAGGGAAAAACAGTGCAAGTATTTTATCATGATCTTTGATACTCACTGATTAATTATAGGAATAAGTAATATTTACAACAAAATTTATTTCATAATTATTACAACCGATTAAATTATTCTTAAAATTAGGAAAATGAAATTACAAATATTTCCTCCATTGTTCAATAGGTTGTGTATCTAAAAAAATGTGGAGCAATTTAAAAAATCAATTAATGGTTCAATTTTGTTAGTGCTTGATTGATGACTAAATCAATTTTGTTAGTGCTTGATTGATACATTAATAAATAACCTATTTAAAATATAAAACATATATCTACAATTTACCATTTTATATTGTCTAACATGTTATCATAATTGTAAAATTAATATATTTGTCATTGTATCTTTTTCCTTAATTATATATCCAGATTACATCCCGTTCCTTATAACAGGTGGAGACGAGGTAAGGTTGATTTCTATTACTATAAATATTAAATATTAAGAAAAATACCCTATAATATTTGCTGTCTTTAAGAAAGACAAAAAGATGAAACTCTTGTTCCTTCAGACTAGTAAAACAAACATGAACAAGCAAATCATGCTAATTAAGTCTGACATAGACCTCTTGTCATTTTACTGGGGAAGTCAAATTAAGTATCCTGAATTAAGAATAGGAAATGTGGAAGAAGGACAAACTAATTATCAAATTAGTCATTCACACCTAATTTGACATTTTCTAACTCTATTAAATGACTTGACATAATTAGCCCATTTGATGTTTGATTTGTAGAGATGTGAAGAAAAATATAAGAAGATGAGCCAATATTTTCTCCATGTTTTATTGTCAAATTTCCTTAGAAAGAGATATTTTGTCTCTCCTTATCTCCTTTTACTGTAGATAGTAAAATGTGTGATTCAAGAAAGATGTACCATCTAAATAAAACTTAAAGATGGTTTACCGGGGTGTCAATTCCTTTTTAAAATTTTTTTTTTATGCTGCCAACATTGCAATATAGAGGAGGTATAAATATATAAAGGGAAACTTTCTATTGTACCCATGTAAACTTCTAAAATAGTTAAGAGGTGGGCTACGGTGAGTTGCGAAGTAAAACGCGTTTCTACTTCACGCCGTATTTTTATTTTGAAAGTCCAAACGACTGATCCGAACCGTTAGATGTTTAATCCATATTGAAATGTGCTTGGAGACTAAATTTTACATTTTTTTGAATTTTTTTACTATTTATTTTGTATTTTTTTAAATTGTTGTTTAGCTGTGAACAGTAAAAAACAGTAAAATTTTCTGGACCATCAGATCAACGACTTTCAAAATTACTTAATAAATAGTAAAAAAATTCAAAAAAATATAAAATTTGGTCTCCGAGCACATTTCAATATGGAGAACAAGATGAACGGTTCGGATCGACGTTTTGAACTTAAAAATCGCAAAATATGAGCGTAAAGTAAAATAGTCGCTTTACTTCGCAACTCACCGTAGCCTATCTCAATAGTTAATATCCCCATAAAAAAAACATCATAATATTATATCCCCTCATAAAAACTTAATAAAGCTTCCTTCCATCCCCTTTTATTCATTTAATTTTTTTATTTAGTTATTTTAAATATTAATTTTACAAATATACCCTGATCTCTTCCAACGACCTCCAAGGGCAAAGGTTAATTCTTATTTATCCCAACCTGTACCATAAGAGAGTGAAAAGATATATTTATTTAGATTTAAATTCATAATGATAGGTAAAAAATAACAGATGACTCTTATAATTATTAGCAGTTAAATGCTTTTGCATTGAACCAACATTAATAAAAAAAAAAAATAATAAGAAAAAGAGAGTAATGGCCTTTTATTGTAGGCTCCAGATTTTGTAAACCGGGCTAGGCCCATTCTGAAAATAGTATTGATCCAATATGGCTCCTGACTGTAATCTTGTTGTTCTAGGCACAGTGACAAATGAATTATTCGGGTTCGGTTCGGCGATATCAAAAATTTGTGATTCGGAAATAATTCGGATATAATTCGGGAATGATTCGGAATTATCCGGATCAGAAATCTCAGTCCTACAAGGGAGCAAAAAAACAAAATAAAAATAATTGTTCTTGGAAAAATTCGGAAAAAAATCGTGAATAATTCGTAAAATTCGGGAATTATTCGGGTTTAATTCGGTCAAAGTTCTGTCAACTGAATAATTCGGCGTTCGGTTCGGCATCACCCCAAAAAAGAATTAAACGGGTATAATTCGGATAAAATTCGGGTATCTTGTCACTATGGTTCTAGGTAGGTTACACAGTTTTGTTTATAATTACATGTTCGGAAGCACTACTTAATTTTTGCTTAATTTCCTAATACAAATTTAGCTTTGATTTGAATTTAAGCTCAGTGACTGAAAGTCAATTTTCATCTGCCTTTCATGTTAGCATTTGATGTGTGAAGCAGAGTACAAATACAGTGAAACCTTCACTTTTGTATTTTTAATGTGTTGGTGTTTGATGATAGAATAAATTAGTATAATAGATTAAATTGTCTTAAATGAATTAGATATTATTAGATCCTCAAAAATCAAGTTTTAATGACATAATTAAGAAAAATATTATATCACTTCACTTAAACGGAAAGGCATATGCTCAATCTGTGCTACTTTAATTTTAGAATACTGTATATGTTTATATTACAATCAATTAGTGGATGAATGATGTGGAAAAGTTAGTATATTTGTTAGGAACAAGTACCTAATTAAGAAATAAACTAATATGTTTGTAATTGATACGGTTTCAGTATTTTTCAGACTTTAAACTTCAATCTGATTACAAATTTGTCTGAAAACTGCTTGATCATATCGTACCAATAGTACAATTTCATCTACCTGTTCTTAATTCTATCTATTTTTCGAAGAAAAAAATAATCAATTCATTTTCCGATTTTTTTTTTAAAGAAAAAGAAAAACCCATTCTCAGCTGTATAAAATAGTACGGATTTTTTTTACAAACATGGTTGTCATATTTTTACCTATAGCATAAAAAAAAAAATTCCGTAATATCATTGTCGGAAAAAGTTCAGATATCACGGATCAACCGCTAAAAATGATAATTGCTCCGTTTTTGTTTTTTGTTTTCCTTCCGTAACGAAAAGGTAATCCAACTAACGCACAGTTTCATACAAAATGAGCGTTACAACTCAAGAGCAAGATCGAATGTCGGATTGAATGGCTGTGGTCACACAAGGTCTAGTAACTTTATTGATTAGCACTTGCAGCTTCTTTTATGATCCTCAAGCGACTTTCGTTAACACATCAATTGCATATACCATATATCTTTCAAAGCACATAACAAAAATATATCATCAAAAAGGTGTTTATGTTTTTTGTTCTTTTGTGTTTGTTTAAACGAAAAAGATATACCTAGTCCTTGCAAGGGTGAAGCCATGTACAAAGACTTCTCACCTTATCGGAATTAAAAATTGAGATTGAAGAGACTAAATAAGATGATGTAGGGTAATTTTTTTTTTCTTATAAGAGATTACAAAAAGCTAAAAATTGTTCTTAAAATGTGGAACAGTAATCTCAGAGCATCTACATCTCTGATATTATTAGAGTTTCTAATCTGAGGTGACAGTTTTTAATTAATCGAATTTCAGAGATGTGAGAGAGTTTATTCTTATTTATAAACTATACATGAAAGTTTTTTATTAATTAGAAATGGTTTATAAATTCCACACTGGTCAAATGATTGGCTTAAATTATTTCTTATTTTTAATTTATTGCTGATGTGGCTTAATAGAAACCCTAAATTAATTTCAGAGATGTAAGAGTTTAGAAATTTTAGAGATCTTAATTTTTAAAAAGCAGTTAACAATTATTTAGAAACTTATTTAAATTGCTGGGATGTAGATGCTCTAACATACATACAATTAATTACACTAGGTTCAAATCAACATACTAACTAAAATTGTTCTTGAAATATTGTGTTTCAAAAATAAAATTGTAAATTAAAAGGAACACGTCTACATATATACCTGGCTAACAATATCAGCCCTTGTGTAACTTTTCCAGTTGTTCACCCTGTGATATAAAACATTGAACAACAAAATTAAATAAACAAAATATTAGAAATGTTTTACGGCCCAAATTATTTGAGACATAATTAATATATTAATTTCTTAAATTAAATATAAATTAAATTATATCGCGCCACATGAATTAGGGCGAAATTTCTACACTCTATTTTGGAGAGGTGCAATTGAATATAGAGAGGGTTCAAATGCCTTCATTTTTTGTGCCTCCATCATGCCTTCATTTTTAAAAACTTAAATAACTCAAAATTTAAATTATAAATGTCAAAATAAAACCGTTAGATGTGATCTATGTTATTTTCTCTATATGCTCATAAAATATTATCATATTTCAATTTTGTTTTTATGTGAATTAATAAGTTGAAAAATCAACGTCCAGAAATTATCAACTTTAGTACATTTTTTTACAATCTCTTGATGACAACCAAAACAAAGTTGAAATGTCGTAATATTTTACATGTGCATGCATAAAATGATGTAGATCGTATCCAACGGTTTTATTTTTACTTTTAAGTTTCAAATTTTTAGTTATTAAAGTTTTTAAAAATGGAGGCATGATGGAGGCACCAAAAATAAAGGCGTTTGAACCCTCCTCTTGAATATATATGTACAACCGAATTGGTGCAACATGAAGTTATATATATGCAGCAGTTCAGATTTGTAGATATATCTAAATACGAGTATATTCTCCCAAACAAAGAGAATGTGGGAAAGAGAGTTCATTAGTTGGTGTTAGTACATCGACTTATAATTATATTCTAACTTGTTTATGTGGATATTGGTAGAAGTGCGGTTTCTATTGTTGTGCACATATAACAAGTGAGAAAAAAAATTACAGATACAGCTGCAAAAGCTTTTACTACGTTGCTAGTGGTAATGCATGTCTATGTAAAATTTAATTTTATACATAGATTTTGATTTGAATAATTATTAATTAATTGATTGAAATTAAATTTTAACCTTGTACTCTACACGTATTTCCAACATAAAACACAAAAATGTTAAACAAATATATAATTCCATAACCTCAAACGTAACTAAAGTAGAAATCACAACTATTCCAGTTCATCAGTCTAACCGTTTCTTCCGAACAAGATGTCTTCTTTTATGTTCTTATTAATACAAAAAAAATGCTAGAGATATATGCTGACTGATGAGGTTTATCTTCTTGAATATACAAAAAATGCTCTCCTAATTAATACAATATCGATAAATAATCAATAGCGAAACTAACACTAAGTATGTGATAAACACATATATTTAAGTAAAAAGTTGTGATAAAGCCATCTCACTATCTAATATTTAAAAAAAAAAACATTTGAATTTCAAGCTTATGATCTGATGAAGAGTATTATTATTTATTACTAGACTAAAAATCAGTTTTTTACATAATTAAGTTTCATAATATCAAAGGCGGATCCATATGAAATATTTATTTAAAAAAAAATTATGCTTATACATAATTTTATATTTATATAATTGAAATCTAATATGTATTTGACTCTCATAACTTAAGTCTGGTCCCGCCTCTGTGTAATATAATTGATATAGTTTGATTTGTTCCTTAAATAACACAAGTATTTTAAAGTGGAAATCAATGAACTAACACTTTAAGCCATGCCCAGAAAGGGTGACCGATCGTGAGAGATCATGAGGGATATGAATTCGCTGCCTCTGAGATATCTCATTTTTTGCATGACTTTTTGGAAAATCTCAACCGTTGCAATACGTTCTGCGCGAATCTCAAAGCTCAAATAATACTGCGCCCCCACGTTACTGCCGAATCGGCACCGGACACGTCGGTCACGCAAAATATGAGATATCTCAGAGGATACGCACTCGAGGTATATAGATAGAGACGGGAAAAACAATAATATATTCCGGGCCTGAGGGGTAAAATAGGTAGTTTATTTTATTGGGCTATGGACCATCAACTTTGGGCTCTGTACAGTGTACACTAGGCCAACTCATGACTCGCCACATTTACGGATGTATATTTCCTGCCACAGAATATTATATAATATTACTAGGTACATAATTCCATACAAAACCGCACGGGTATTCTTGTCTGGGAGAGGCAACATGGTACAATAAGACAGAGGTATTAGGAACATGAATACATGATGCCTTAAGCTGTTAAGCAACAACCTACCCATTTGATTTTGTGTAGCTGTATTCTGCTTTTGATTATTTTTATTCGCACCTTTAATAATTTCTTTTTGAGGCAGTGGATCTGAAAAATGTAATAATTTCTTTTTCATGAATTGGCTTTGAAGATTGCTGTTGAAATACGGAACCAGTTATGCAGAAATATATCTCCAACTTTTTTTAAATTAATTATTTTTTTTTCTTCTGAAATAATTTTTTGTTGTTGAAATGTTATATAAAATATGTTTGTGTACTTCAAGCAAAATATTGTCATGAAAACATTAAAATTGACCACCAAATTTTGTAAAATTATTTTATAAATAACCCTTTCTCAAGCAATTTTTTGTTTCTATAGTGAACCTCTATATTTTAAATTTTTCTCTCCTGAATATTGTCAAATATTATGTTGAAATACAATTTTTTGTGATGTGGACATCTTTGACAAATATGTACTTCAAAGAGAGAAATCCAAAAAAGTGACTTTATAAATGATCTAAATAAAAGCTAACCAGAAAAGGCACATATTGTTAAGTCAAAAATCAAGAATATCATCTCCTACATAAATACACACAATAGTAGATATAAACAGGTCACATTTATAGTCAATGAACATATTAAAAATCAATCATATACAATCAACTTGCATCAAAGCATATTAGTCCTTCATTAAATGACATCACATGTGCCTAACCCCTTTAGGTTTTTATTTAAATTTTCAATTTCACCCCTACCGTATATTAGCTTACATGTGTCCCCAATTTATACATAAATTAATAATATGTACATAACCCTCCAATAATAAATTAAAATTTACCAGTACCTTATATTCATATCTCAGAATATTCACACATGCATAATTTGATTAATAATACAAAACAGAACTTGGGAAAGTAACAACATAACAAACTCCTTTATATTTTAAAGGAGATGTTTCCTTTTGTCAAGATGCCACACAGTCATCAATCAGTGACAATCAAGGAAAAAATAAAAAGAAAGACAGGAAATATTGCACAGTCGGCCATTAATAAATGTTTTCATGCAACTCCCACCTTGCCTTTTGCAATTCCACCCGTTAGCACTATACTAACTCCTCTGTGGTGTGTCCCATTAGGTTATAATGTGGGGGTCCCACTTGACAGGTTGGTTTTATATGATACACAGTAGTACAGTACGAACCTACCCCTGTGTCTGGCCTTCCATGTCTCTATCTCTCTCGTTTATTTAACAACCTGATATTTGCAGATCAAACCCTATCAATGCTAGTTTTGTAGAGTAGGCCTTCAGGCAAAACAAGAGAAATTAATATAGCATTATCTGAAGAGCAATTTTAATTTTATTATTTGTAATGAATGATATTTATTTATTTTTTATTTCGTACTTAAGTTAACAAATTTAATCAATTAGACATGTTCACCTCGAGTTGCATGCATATGAAAAATAAAGAATTTTTATTATTTTATGCTTAAATTAACATATTTAATTCAATGAGCGTGTTTCGTTCATCTCAAGTTGCATGCTTATAAAAATCATAAATTTTTATTTCATTTCAATAACATCAAAAGAGAGAGAAAAAAAAAAAATTTAGTCATTTATTTTGACAGGTCTTGAATTTTTTTTATGTGCACGATGTATAACATGTATAAAATATTAAATCAATTTTTATTTGAATCTAATTTTATTAACACTCATTTAATAAAAATTTAAATTGGCACCTCCTTTTATATTATTTTATTAATTTATTTGTACTTTCATTTAAGCATCAACACTTCTTATAATTGGTGGGGTGGTCATTTGACAATCTCAACATTTGTCACAAACAGTGTTCTAAATAGCGCGCTATAGCGTTTTTGGACCCTAAACGCTAAGCTATGGCATAATAACATGCTATTAGAGCTACGGACGCTATGGCGGTAATAGCGGTCCGCTATAGCGCATAGCGTATAGCGCAAATAGCGTCCGCTATGTAACATGAGCTGTTTTTTTTTTCAATTTATATGGGCTTTAAATAAAGGCTCATATTAGATTTTAACCGTGATTTTTTTTTGGCAATTGACGTACTAAGTTTTATATTAAACTATTAAATATATAATGAGAGATCCATCAAACGAAATCAAAATAAGAAAACTACAACGAGTTATGCAACATGAGTTTTTTTTTTCTTTTCAATTTATATGGGCTTTAGGCTTAGATTGAATATATTAAGATATTTCTTGAAGTAACAAAATTATACTTACTATATAGTAGTTTGAATATTTTGAATAGATTAAGATAGTTAATTATGCCATGATGTCTATATTATTTTGAAATTTAAAAAGAAAAAAGATAGATTATGTCATGATGCTGAATATATTTTGAATAGAAAAATATCAATAATTTATGATATTAGTATTACTATTGATATTTTGAGTCACAATTTGGACTTTGTATTGGTTCAATATGAATATTATAATTTTTTAATCAATTTGATATTATTTATTGTTCTATGAGACTTAGATAATGTTGATATTTAGTACAAATATATGATATAATTTTTATAAAAATAAAAAAATGCCATGTGGTATAGCTTTCGCTATAGTGACACTATTCGCTATGGCCTTTTTTGTAGGCTTCCCGCTATGACGCGATAAACGTTATTTAGAACCTTGGTCACAAATATATTTTGTTTGAAATTCAATATTATAATCATAATTGGTGTCTATGGAGCATATATCATAATTATAAAAAAAAAAAAAAATTTCCTTCCTCAAATAATTTGAAACTTTTAAGTCCTGAATTAATTATATTTTAAGCATTATGCATTATCTAACTACATTTAAATTGCGAAACTTAATTGGTAAGCTATCCACATTTCCAACAACATAGAAGTGATCCCCCCTTCCAATAATTTTTTTGGTGTTTATATTTTGTTGTACTGAATTATGATGATTTTCATCTTTATCCAATAATTGATTTCTCCTTTACGTTTCTCGGATCCGTATCCTTGTAGGTATCTGACTTAAAATTGTAATGGACGGTCCAAATTTATTCTCAGCTGGTGCTTGCTTGGAATAACGCTGGAGCAGTATTATTTGTGCTTTGAGATTCGTGTCAAGTTAAAAAGAACAATTTTGAACCGTCCGATTCAATTGTACTCGGTCTAGTAACCTGAGGGGATGTGAATTCTACGTTTCTCAATGATTTATTATTATTTTTTTTTGGAAAAACAACAAAATCAAAATAACATTTAAAAATTAAAATTGTAATTTGAACACCAAAGAAAAAAAGGGACCATCAATGTCCGGTCATGATTTTCCCAAGAATCATACACTCATCTTAACTTAAGTCTTAAGTTGTACTTTGATCATAGCCAGACTTTCAAAATCCGATTTCAATTTTTGTAGTTTTATTCTAAAAAATTGATTTTTATTGTGTTATTTTAAAAAAAAAAAATTCTCAATGATTGTTTCAGAGAGTGTTGTGTATGTCTGTGGTTTTACTCATTAAAATTATTTCTAAAGTATACGCATGTGATGCCCAGGATATGGAAACAGTATCACAAGGGAAGTCTAAAAGAAACTAAAGTGATGTATTGGTTGTCAATCATGTTATGCCTATATTGACCTAATCAGATTATTAAAGGGGAAAAAAACCAAGCTGGAAAATAAAATAATTAAATCTTGGTATTAAAAATTGGAAAACCCATTTTCTTTAAAAAAAAAAGAATAGTGATATTTTAGATTACCGCCTCTATTAAAAATAGAGAAAGAGAGTTTGTGTGTTTATCGGTTTGTTCGGTTAAAATCAAAATAAATAGGCAAATTAAATTTTTATTTAATTTTAAAAAATATGACCAAGCTGAGTGAAATAAACTTATCAACTGAATTAAAACTGGACTGAATAAACTAAACTAAATTTTAGTTTGCTCAGTTAAACAAAAATAAGAAAATTCATTATATATTTTTTAAGATGGATATAAAAAAATTATTTCCTTTGGTCTAACTGATTTTAAACTAAACCAAATAATATTAATTTTTGAATTTTTTCAAATGTTTTATTCAGACATGAAACTCGGTTAATTTTTTTTTAAACCAAACTGATTCAAACAATTAAATCAATTTTAAAAAAAATAAACCGAATTGATCTATTTAATTGCAAAACTGAACCGTTTAATATGAACTCTCTCAATTCAGTTTAAAACTGATTAAACCGGACCAATGAATACCACTAACGGAGAGCACACATCAAACGGAGTAGGTTAAATATATATATATATATATATATATATATATAGAGTACGGCTAACGCGCTTCCTCTAGCATATGGGCCGAAATGCTTCCGGTGGAAAGTTGAAATTTCAAAATCGAAAAAGTCGATCTGAACCGTTCATCTTCTTCTCCATATTAATATCTGCTTGGAGACCAAATTTTACATTTTTCTGAAATTTTTTACTATTTATTAAGCCATTTTGAAAATCACTGATCCAACGGTGGCTTACCAAACAGTAAAAATCAGAAGCTACCGTTGGATCAGCGATTTTCAAAATGGCTTAATAAATAGTAAAAAATTTCAGAAAAATGTAAAATTTGGTCTCCAAGCAGATATTAATATGGAGAAGGAGATGAACGGTTCAGATCGACTTTTTGGATTTTGAAATTTCAACTTTCCACCGGAAGCATTTCGGCCCATATGCTAGAGGAAGCGCGTTAGCCGTACTCTATATATATATATATATGAGTATGGCTAACGCGCTTCCTCTAGCATATGGGTCGAAATGCTTCCGGTGGAAATTTGAAATTTCAAAATCCAAAAAGTCGATCTGAACCGTTCATCTCCTTCTCCATATTAATATCTGCTTGGAGACCAAATTTTACATTTTTCTGAAATTTTTTACTATTTATTAAGCCACTATGAAAATCGCTGATCCAACGGTGGCTTAACAAAACAGTAAAACCATTGGATCAGCGATTTTCAAAGTGGCTTAATAAATAGTAAAAAATTTCAGAAAAATGTAAAATTTGGTCTCCAAGCAGATATTAATATGGAGAAGAAGATGAACGGTTCAGATCAACTTTTTGGATTTTGAAATTTCAAATTTCCACCAGAAGCATTTCGGCCCATATGCTAGAGGAAGCGCGTTAGCCGTACTCATATATATATATATATAGGAATATGTTAGCATGCTACGCGTAGCATAGAGGCCCTCCGTGCAACGGCTCAATATTCGACTTTTCAAAATTCTAATGGTCGATCCGAACCGTTCATCTTGTTCTCCATATTAATATGTGTCTGGAGACCAAATTTTACATTTTTTGGAATTTGTTTACTATTTTTTTAGATTTATTGAAAATCGCTATTTTCAGCAAATCTGGACCATAAAAAAACAGCGATTTTCAATAAATCTAAAAAAATAGTAAACAAATTCCAAAAAATGTAAAATTTGGTCTCCAAACACATATTAATATTGAGAACAAGATGAACAGTTCGGATCGACCGTTAGGATTTTAAAAAGTCGAATATTGAACCGTTGCACGGAGGGCCTCTATGCTACACGTAGCACCGTGCCACCGTATCAGGTTCCTATGTATATATTAACACCCGAGCCTGAGAGAGAAACTGAGAAAGTGCAGGGGCGGTTAGGAAAGAAAAAGTACTTGATAAATAAATACCCGCTTTACTAGGTGCGCTAGTGCTACTCTTTAATAAATACAAGCTTTAATAATTACGAGGAGGAACCGAGGAACAAACATCTCATGCCTATATAATCATTCCGCTATTATAAGCGGTTGTTACGGTGCTGCTGTGTTGAAAATTCTAATGATAATAAATTGAAGAGAAAGAAAGAAAAACTGCACCACACTCAATCCCATGTTTCCTCCCTCTGCTCTGTCTTTCATGTGAGATGTTTTCTATTTCTCTAAGTTGGAACTTGTCTTCCTTTCTCACCTCGCCAATTTAGATTTCCATTTTTGCCCATTCCTCTTTAATCGCACAGCGCAGCCGCACTCTCTCCATTTCACTTCGTTCGAGAAAGATTGAGACGCGATAGAAACGGAGAGGAGGAGGCGGCGGGGCTGCCCTCAGCTGCCCCTGCTAGAGATGTTTCATCGCCAAAAGGGGAAAATCAAATCCCTCTGCCCCGCTTTTCTTAGAAAATCGAATTCACTGCCACTGGAAAAGGAAGGAAAACCTCACTCAATCCACCGCCTTGTTTTGTTGTTGCTACTCGCCTTGTACAGTGCTGCTTCGGTTTTCAGATTAGCTAATTCTCCAATAATTCGTCACTCGGAATCAGGTATCGATTGTTTGTTGAATTTTTTTTTTTATTCCCAATTTAGCTCATTTGGTTTGAGTATTGAATTTGATTGCCATTTTATTTGTAAAAGATTCTGAGATAAAGACACATTTCTCGAATCCGCGCAATTTGCAAGCCAGAAGGGAGAAGCCGAGTCTCGCCTCACTCCCCTGTTCAGCTCTAATCAATGGTAATTTGATCAATTTTTGTCAATTCGATCAATTCCAATTTGGATAGGGGGTAGCATTTGAAGAATTAAATGAGATTACTAAATAAGATTTTCCTTTCATTTGCTTTTTAGGAGAAACAGATGAGACAAACTCAAATTCAATTGAAGGGATTCTTTGTTGTGATCGAAGTCATTACAGAACGGATTTGTGTTATATAAGAGGCGATATAAGAACTGAACCGGCTTCTAATCCAGCTAACATATTTCTCTATGGCGCTCAGCAAGAAGCTGTAACGGAAAAGGTACCATTAGTAATTTACTTTTCCATTCACTTTTTAGCCCTTCTAAATTTAGTAATTACTTACACCATTCGGTAATACTTATACTTCATTAAATTTACCCAACTTTTCAGATAAAACCATACACAAGAAAGTTTGAGGAAGGTATAATGAACTCAATCGGGGAAGTAGCAATCAACCCAAGCATTTTACTGGCCGACCAAACGACAGCTGACACTTGCGATGTGGTTCACGACGTACCAGCAATTGTTTTCTCGACTGGTGGTTACACAGGAAATTTGTACCATGAATTCAGTGATGGGTTAATACCACTGTATATAACATCAAAGCGTTTCGAGAAGGAGGTGGTTTTTGTGGTGATGGAATATCACAAGTGGTGGGGTGTGAAATACCAGGGAGTCCTGGAGCAGATGACGAACTATCCTATTGTAGACTTTAGAGAAGATCGACGGGTTCATTGTTTCAAGGAAATGATTGTTGGAATGAAGATCCATGGCGAGTTGATTATCGATCCACAATTGATGCCTGGAGGTAATTTTATTTTTAATTTGGCATTATAATTTGAACTAATACCCACTAATTAAAGAATATATTACCAGTTATTTGGAAGTTCAGGGCATTAGATGTAGAACGTTGAATCATTCTATGCTAAAAATGTCAGGTTCCGGTCAATTCGTATTATTAGAAGTTAGAAAGTTTTCGATTGACTTCTTTTTGTGCTTCTAGAAGAAATTCTACTTCTAGGTTGGAGCCTTTAATCCATGACTTGTATTAGATAACTATCAGTAAAACTCACTCAACTGTCAATTTAATGCCAGCAATTCCAAATAAAAACTAATAAAAGCTGCTATATGACCGTAGTAGATAAGTGAGTAGGTCGGCTCTTTTGAATGTCTAAATTTGTTATTTTCTGCTATTTTAAATGACATGATTGGTTTATGACTATTAATAAGAAATACAGTTTTAGTTAAGTTTTGGTGAGGTTGGCACATCTTCTAGTCTTGTCCATGAGATTGGATAAGGCTTCCAATTTCAAGCATCTCAAATCACTTAAAGCTGAATTGACAAGCCACCAAATGTTATTCTTGCAACAATTTTTAAGAGAACCTTTACATTTTATCGTAGAAGAAATCTGAATATTATCAAGAAATGAGAGATCATACACAGATGTAGATAATACTATGAAAACAGCCTTCTAACAAATTGGAGAATTTTGTGAGGTGACACTGTGTAATTGCAATTAAATGTGCTTTACATGCAATTGACATTTTATTAGCTAAAACGGGTCATAATATTTTCATAATTTCAGGTAATTAGAAGTTTATAAATAAATATCTGATAACACTTTTGTAATCTTTATCCATGATCATTCCTTAAAATGGTATATCTTAGTTGCAGATTAAACAAATAAGTATTAATTTTGTCGTAATATATTTTCAGTTGTATTATTTATGAATTTAATGCCAGCCTTCGTCCATCAGTTGCTTTCTTTATGAAATTGACATAGAGGAAAAAGATAAATCTTTCTCATAGAGACTACTTTGTTTGTTGTACTAGAAGAGAATCAGGAGAGATCAACATCAACACTTGTTTATTAAAAAACAAATTGGTTAGTAAGCAGCATGAACTCCATCCAGAAAAAAGACATCCCATCTAGAAATCTATTAAAATTACATCCAAACATTACATTTATCACAAATAGGTACCTCTTTTTTTTTTCATATGGACAGCTTAAAGTTTTGCAAAGCAGCTTCATTTAGAGGTGGTATAAAATAATATAACATTAGTTACTTAAAATGGATTTTTTTTTTCATTTCCTCGTCAAAATCCTACCAAAATTCATAGTGCCCCCTGGCTCTGCTACAAGTAGAAAAATATTTCAGTGTGAGAAGTGAGAACCCTACAATAGTTAATGTATATTAAAATAAAAGAAAAACAAATTGTGGCTTCCACTAAAAGCATCAGCAAGCCGCCTCCAAGATATTATTTTAGTAAGATATTCCTTCTTTGTTTAGTAGGCCTTTTGTTTATTTTCTTCTCTTATTATTATATAATACATGCATCTTAGTTTACAAGCTTAAAATTCCAGTTGTATTTGATGATTACCTTGTGCTGTCGCTGTCTGCTGTCTTCTCTCTGCTCTCTGAAGCATAATATATCGATCCCTATGAAATTGTTTTTTTCCGTTAAAAATTTGGGGCCCATTTTTCAAGACATAAGTTACTCTCCTGTTTTGATTGGAATAGAATGCATGCAATTTGAAGGAGTTGGGAAAGAGGCTTTAGTTTTCTCTGACAGGTGTTCCATCTCTGTCTTGACTCTTAAATGAAGTCATTGATTGACACGTGTCCAATTTATGAATGCCATCATAGGTCCACTGGCCAGAGAGACAAAATAATATAGGGGTGGCCGGCCCCACCAATTTCTTTTCCAATTCCACCCATATCTTTTGCAATAAAAAGAGTATTTATTTCACCACCTAACGGTCAAGATTTGGAGTGATTGGCTCCATGTGGGTCATTAATATACGAGCAGCAAAATATCCCGTTAAAGATTTTTGCTAAAAGAAAGCCTATCTATAGTTAACTATCTGCTTTATGAGAATAAATCTTATTTTATAGTATAACCATTTAATACAATATTTTATGTGATATAATTTACTCTTCTGATCTAGTATTTTGTTTAATCTGAATTTCGCGTACATTTCGGTGCATTTTCTTTTGCATGGATAAATAGTAGCCCTATAAATAGAGTCCAAAGAAGAGTGCGTTATTTTTATTTCTTTTGAAAATAAAGAGTACAAAATTTGTTTGAAAAAGTACCCAACAGGGGAAAAAAAACGATGTTTCTTAATATATTATCACAATTTGTATATTATACTAGTTGTCTGTAAACTTACTATTTGTGGAGTGAAATTATAATAAAAGTTTTGTCTTTTTGACAAATTTCATATCGGGCAATATTTTTTTGTAAAAAGAGGCAAGTCGTTTTTTGGTATATGTGCACGAATGTACAACCCGAAAGTGTAAATGTCCTGCGATCATCACACACACTAGCATCATTTAATTTATTAGGTCTATCTCGGATTTAAAAACAAACAGCATTAGCATTTAAAAAAAAATGACACTAGCATTAATTCTCAAAATAAAACACATTTAAGTTTTTTAAATATTTACGGTTCTATTGCTAGATTAAATGGATGCATGCATTCACAATTTTTTAATTGATTTCGTGCGTTTAGTCCATCAAAGTAATTGATTAGATGTGTTTAGTCCATCAAAGAAATTGAGGATGTAGGATTGTCTGAACAACATTTAATAGTGAACACAACATTGTCTGAATAATATTTAATTGATTACATGCATGCACTAGGCTTTTCTCCTCCAATTTAGGTTATCTTTTGCATTAATTAATAGTTAATAGTCTTGTCAAATTTTTGTTGTTTTTCTTTTTAATTTTGGATAATAACAAATTCTTATAAATTATAACGGATACATAAATAAAAAATTCTGCGCCATCAGAACCTCAAGTACCCTACTACACTGGTTGCATTGGAATTGGGAAAAGTTGTCATTTAATAATTGGTTCGTTAAATTTGAATGAAGAACTGGTAAAATAATGTACATGTTTATCCACTTGTCAGATGCCTTTTCCGAGCTCCTCTCGCTATGTAACAAAAGTTTCACGTGTTTCCTCATTTCATTCGGTGGGGTTATTTTATCAAAACACAAATGTGCACATGCACCTCCCAATTTAGTAATTTGGGGTGGAACAGTTTAAACTATTCGCCACACACAAAATGTAAATAACGTGCCATAGAAATAGAAATTGGGGATTGCCTCTGCAATGTCTGAGAAATCTAGGCGGTGGTGGTAGTCCGCAATTAGTTACACGTGGTGGGGCCATGTGAAAAAATGCAAAGAAAACCATTGCTTTTTAGGTGAATAATATTATAGTATCATTGATGGTACCAATTCTCTCCATAGTAGATCTACTCGAGAACCTCCAAACAAAGTAGCAATAAAAAGTACTGCTGAAAGTGAAGTGGAGGAACCAACATATAATTTGCAACAAAAAGTAAACAATTTCGTTGAGGTTGTTAGGATTGTTTTTTGTGCTACAAAATTTACATCAAGTAATAGTACCTTTTTTTGGGGCCTAGATATGGTCCATTTTTCTAAACTAATTTTAAAGGTACGTGTGATAAAATGTCTATTCATGTATTGATATTAATGAACATAATTTTAGATCAATTGAGTTGTACTTTTGGTGAGTACTTTGGCAAAAGCATATTTTTAAAACGTTTTCTCAAGGGCGTTATAAGGTTAAAAAAAAAAAAAAAATTGTTGTACATCTGGGATGTTAGGTGCGTCTAAGTCATGTGCGCGCTTCATTAAATTATTTTAGCGCCTAGAACTAATGTGATTCAAATTTTGTTATTTGAATCTTATTCGTTTAACTAGTTCAAACACAAACACTCTTGATTCTTTTCTATTTTCTATTTTGAGGGGGCAAAATAGAGTAGTAGTTCCAAACTTCCAATATAAAAACATGTCCACTCTTTCAACGTGCACGTTGTGTTGCCAAGTTTTTAAGAGTTTCACTTCCCAACATGTCTGCTAGCTGTTTGACAGCTCGCAATAAATTAACGGGGATTCCATAAATAAGGGTTATATACTTGTGTTTTCCGTTTTAAATTATTGTTTTCTTTTGGAAAATGAGATCTAATAATTTGTATCTGCATGTCCTTGGAAAAGATCGTCATTTTCTTTCTAGTCCTTATTACTGTTGAAATTTACAATTTACAAATTACACAAACTATTGCAATTTTTGGGCAGAACCCATCTAAAGTTAAAACTGGTAGTTCACAGTTACTTTAATAATAAAGTGGTCATTTTATGGGAATTACTTGAAAGCATGTCGTGGTCCACATAAGATCCTTTTAGCTGGCAATTTCCTGGCACAAAAGCCATTTTACTTTGTACTAAACCTTGTCCCATAATCCTTGCGGTATGGTTAGCTAAACATATCATCTGTGTGTCGGTGCCAGCACTGTACCAGTCTCACATGTGCTAGGTGCTAACTAGTTAAATGTATCCTAATTTGAAAATTGAAAATTTCTAATAGATCCAGTAGTGTGGAGACTGGATATATCCCTTGGGAAATTAATGAGAAAGAATTTGATTTGTTACTCTTCAAATTATAAGGAAGTTAATCTTTGAATAAATGAATAGTGAATTTTTTTTCTTCACCTCCTACAATTTAAACTAGGTTAGGCTCCTGCAGTAGTTTTTTACCTTTTCAGAAATTGTTTTAATTGAAATATATAGCCATGGGTTTTGATCGGGCAAGCAACTCCCCTAACAAAGAGAAATAGAAAATGGATTAAATATCCATCCATGCACTCTTATCAGATAGGATGGCTAATTAATCTGGCAGCAACTTATTCAGGTGTCCACTTATATATATAAATCATTTATACGCTTTTAGAAAATTTCAAAATGTTTTTCTTTATTGGTCCCGTCCAATAAGATAAATCGTTGACTTAAATCATAGTGGGGAACAACATATTTGTACCTTATTAAAAATACATTATCCTCTCTTCGATAATAGCATTGTCAAATATATATAGGTCAAACCACGCTTGACTCGGTCAACAAGATAAGTTAGCACTAATACATTGTATAGTTGAGTGTCTCTATAAATTGTATCCCATCTGAATAATTAACTATAAATGTTACAGGTATATTAACATTATATTATCTTTGATTAATTAGATGAAAAATATGTTATATTATCTTCGATAATGGAAAAGAACAGGATATGCTGCTTTATACATTGTTTACTATAAACAGTCTATAACCCTAGGCGTATTTTGTAACAAAAGTTAGAGTGAGTCTATGGTACTATGCATATTACGATTTGTTACTGTGCTACGGCTCTATATTCGAGTTTTCAAATCCTAACGGTCGATCCGAACCGTTCATCTTGTTCTCCATATTAATATGTGTTTGGAGACCAAATTTTACATTTTTTTTTAATTTTTTACTATTTTTTTAGATTTATTGAAAATCACTGTTTTTGGATGGTCCAGAATTTTCAAATCAAGTGATTTTCTAAATATCTAAAAAAATAGTAATTTTTTTTCAAAAAATGTAAAAATTGGTCTCCAAACACATATTAATATGGAGAACAAGATGAATGGTTCGGATCGACCGTTAGAATTTGAAAACTCAAATATAGAGCCGTAGCACGGTAACAACCCGTGATATGCATAGTACCATAGACTCACTCCAAAAGTTATACTAAAAGTGTTTGTCCATTCCGAGGTCATCACGTTATTAGAATGAAGTACCTTTCTTTTTTACCTCTTTGTGTTATTTTTTCTTTTAAAAGTTGCTAGATTCTCTGTCGGTCCATGAAGTAAAAAGATAATTACAGCTGTGCAGTCACAATCATTTATGGGAAAGAAAAAGCTATATCCAGTTATTTTAGAACTGGAGGCATCCCTAACCTTGGTGGGGAGCACTAGGCAGTTATGGCCGATGAACATTAAAAGATCAAACTTATTAGTTAAATATTGTAGCCCATGGGCCTTTTACCTAAACAAACTCTTCCAATTTATCGCCCATAATAAATTGGTCAAACAATAAACTTGTGGGACAGTGGACAGCACGCCAAGGATTTGACAGAATAAATTAAAGAAAAAGACACCCCCACTAAAGAACCAAGGATTGCAATCTATTAAATCTGATTATGATGTTTTTTTGAAGTGGGGATTTAAAAATCCAAGTACCAGACTATCTGTATTGTCCCACAACGACATAAGAAAAAATATCATCACACTTAGTTTTAGAAACGAATAAATGAATATCTTTGTACTCTCTGTGCATAATTTATTACTTTCCATGAAACAAAATTAATTACAACCACTAAGGTTGTCTGCAACTTTTGAGAATATGAACCAATTAAACAAGAAAGTTCTATTGTTGAATATAATTTTACTGATCAATTGCACAATTTTGTGATTATGTTTTAAGTTGCATTTCTTAATTTTATCACAGGATACAGTATCAAGGATTTCCACTCTCTACTCCATCGCGGGCTGAGCTCCGAATCAGACTTTCAGTTTAATGAACTTGCACTGCCGCAAAAGATAACAAAAGCTGAACCCCTCAATCCCCCTTCGCACTGTTTAAACGCAAGCACGATCACCATTTCAACCAACTCAACAAGAAACCTCAAAGTTGTACTCTTCATTCGAAAAAAGACACGTGTGCTCCAAAATGTCAAGGAGGTGGTGAAGACATGCCACAGATTTGGGTTCAGTGTTCAAATCCTCAATGCTAAAATGGGCACACCTCTAGTAACGATTTACGAGGCGCTTGCATCAGCTGATGTGATGTTGGCTGTTCACGGTGCGGCAATGACCCATTTCCTGATGATGCGACCTGGTTCAGTACTGATCCAGATTGTGCCGCTTGGGCTTGACTGGGCGGCCGAGAATTTCTACGGCGAACCGGCAAAAAGGCTAGGGTTAGAGTACATGGAGTATAAGGTGACAACTGAGGAGAGCTCTCTTTCAAAGGACTATGAACCCGATGACCCGGTTTTGGTCGACCCAAGTGTGGTGACAAAAAAGGGGTGGTGGGAAATGAAAAAGGTGTATATGGATAATCAAAATGTGAAGGTGGATGTCAGGAGGTTCGGTAAATTATTGCAAGAGGCGCATGAGCATGTCATGCAAAGTAGGTGCATTCGAGAGATGACAGGTGAAGCCAAGGCATGATTGCTGCGGCTGTCGCGTAAATAGGTGTATTTAGGTTGTTAATGAGTATTCATTTGTTGTTCCATAGGATTTTTTTTCTCTTGTATTGTTTTCATGTGTTTTCCGATAGAAAGCGAGCGTTTTTAATTTTCCTTTTTTTTCTCGGCAGTTGTTGTTCCGCAGATGTATGGGAGGGAGGCCTGTAAATAGAGTTGATTCTTTCTTTTTTTATTTAATGGGGCAATTATAGGATGTGGAGCAGTTCATGGGTTTTCCTTCTGTAGTGAAAAAAAAAAATGCTTATTGTTCAGGAATAATCTTTACACGTCAGTGCAAATTAATTAATGGTCTAACCTTATGCTTCTTGGTATTTATCTATTTTGCTTGGTGTCCTTGTGTTGTATCCTTGCGTTATGGTTTACCGTTTACATCTTTCAAGTAATATCGGGTCTTTTAAAGGTTTATCAGGATTTTGATTGTACTTCTATTAATAGAGAGTAATATGATAGCGCAGGTAGTTTAGCAAAATTAGGAAGAGCATATGGGTGGGCCTAATGTTATACTTTTCCCTTATTTTTGCAAACTTTTTTTATGGGTTCTGACTTCTGATTTCTGAGTAATTGTAGTAGGGAGAAAGGAGTATGATATATGTTGTAATTTTGCCTATGGGTTTGTTGTGAGCAAAAAAAAAAATAAAAAAAATATAATATCGGGTCTATTTTAAACGGATTGATAGAAAAGGATCAATAGAAGTGTGTGCCGCTAGGAGGTCAATCGGATAACGATTTAGGTCCTATCCTCTTATGTGCTGGCCGCTTCTACCAAATTATCTTATTGGTTTTGTACTTTTGTTATACAGTTATACCAACAATACCGTAGTTTGAGAATAATCTTTTTAAACAGTGCACATGATATAAGTGTAAAATGGGTTACCATTTAGGCGTAATTTATAAATGGATAAGTTTATATGAGGCCCGGCCCAATAAGGGGTAGATGAATTTCAGGGACTCATTCGGCCTTATGGTGCGCACAAAATGTTTGCTGAAAAATAAAATGTCAAAGTGTGTGCAAAGCATGGAGTCAGTAGGCTGTCACCCTGACGAAACTACATACAACGGGTTTGCGGTAGGTGGACTTGTTGTAAGGATGGAGAAAGCATACAAGGCTCTCCTATCCCAAAAAATGAATGTACATCCCTCAACTGCAGTTGCCATGCTGGAGGTCTACACATATCTTGAGATTTTGTATAAGATGGACATGGCTAACAGAAAGGTTAAAAGTCTCTCTCTAGGAAAGTTTGGTTAGGAAAGTGGCATGTGTGTATATAAAAAATGGAATGTTTTCTCGGCTGGAAGAGATGACAAATGATATTAGTTCTCTTTATCAGAATATTTTGGTAGTCTTGATCAGAATATTAAAAGTTAAAACCTGATATTCTAACTATTGAAATCCTTTTTTACAGGTATGAAGTAGGATTTGAGGGAACACGTGTACTGGAAAAAAGGATGACAAATGGTTGTTTGTTGAGTATAGACTATAGAGAGTGATACACTATAAAACAATTTTTTATTTATCTCTTTGCAATACAACTCTACTATTCAATTATGAAACCTTCGAGATTACACCTTTACTACTTATGTTATCCTACATCTCCAAACTACTACAACACACTCTACTTGATTTCTCTCTTACTCTCATATTTAGCTTGCTTTTTTGCTTGGATGACCAAGACCCCCTATTTATACTTATAATAGAGTTCTCTGGAATCCATTAAAATATCAATAATTATAGAAGTTTCCTAACCAACCTAGCTGAAGTTAATTTCATGACTATGATGCTCTCTTCTAGAAATTTCCTAATCAACCTTGTAAAATTAATTTTCTGAGTCCTCTAGAAATTTCCTAGGACTGGGCTAGTGTTGTCTTCTCAATATTGTTTAAAGAAACTGCAAGGATGATGACTGATACATTAGTCATTAGTCGTCATTACTACAGCATTTGGGAAAGGAAAATTTCTGGTCAATTATGAGAAAATATACAGTTCTCTTGAATTGAGAGAACAAACGAGGCAACTATGGACTTTTCGACTTGATCAATTTGACTTGCAAGGAAATGTGACACTTGTGATATGTGTAGTTCTCGGTAGGAATATCTTATTCAACATGTACATAGCAACTTCTTCATAGTTTATATTATTTCTTCGTCGGTCACTGCCTCTGCTCGTGTTTGCAGCGATGTTGCTTCATAATTTAATACTTATAATGAACACCTTTTTATCCAGAAAAATGGATCTATAATTTCAAATTTATCTTATATATAGTTGCTAAAGTGGATAATGTAGCAAGGAACACCACACTGGAGATTACAAAAGGAAAACGAAACAACTAAATTAAGTCTTTCAGGTCCGAACCTGTACATACGTATAATACAATGATTGTTTAACAAAAGAAAAACAAATTGACAGATAATTATACATGTAAAGGAAGGGGGGGCGAGAGGCAATAAATTACCTAATGTCCTCAAAGGAGTACAAACCTCCTTCCAACTATCCAAAACCCACCATATGATATCATTAAACCACTACCTGACAAATGTTAACAAAAATAAATGAAACAATCCCCTAAAGCTCCCTACAAGGAACCATTAATTGGTTCGACTATAGCCGGGCTCTCATCAAGTATTATATCAGCAGGGTCTCCTATCCAAAGGCGATCCCTCCACCTAAACTTAATTCTTAATTTACCATTTGCATCTACTCCCGTTATCTCCCCTTTACTCGAATTGTTTTCCATGCCCCAACCCCATCTAGGTGTTACCAAACCAGGTTTGATCCTTATCTTGTCACCGACTCTGAAAGCTCTCACTCGCTCCATTTCCCACTCTTTGCACAACCATAACCTCTCAGTAAAGCAATATGCAACAGATAATTCCCCATCCTCAGCACGGTGTACCACTCCTATGCTAGAATGAGTCACGTCCCCCCATTGGTATGTAGGGGTTGAGACGGATTCTCTCACCTTGACCCAATCCCCCACCCGGATCTCCTCCTCTTCTTCGATTGCCTCTGCCTCAGCTGGATCCATTGTCCATGCCTTAGACCCAGTTGGGGTATATATCCTTAGTCTTCCATCAGCATCTATAGATGATATTGTCCCCACACTTGAATGGGTGTGGTTTGACCAGCCAAAACGCGGTTGCCTCACATTTGTTTTAAATCTCACTCTCTGGCCAACAACAAATGGAGAAGCTACCTCTAACTGGGAGGTGGGTCCCACCCACCTCTCCTGCTCGCTACAAAATGCCACATGCACTGTCCCATCCCATACATCACCCTCAAACCCAAGTCCATGAACTACCCCTATGTTGCCAGGCTTCACAGACTTCCATGCATCTGCTCCCTCCCTCAATTGCACCCAATCACCGACCTCAAAAACCTGCTCCTTTTCAAGGTCAGCTGGGTCACCTCTCCACAGACCCGACAATCCAAAAAAGGCAATCCGAACCTCTCCATCTGCATTGACTCCAGTAACAACACCTCTAGAATCAGGTCGGGCGTCCCTCCACCCCCATCTCGGCTCAGTTAGACCCAATCGAAACCTAACAAATTGGCCAACCTTTAAAGAAGGCACCTTCTCTACATCCATATAATGGGTACTCCATTTGCCTTTTCTAAAGCAACCAGCTAGATCTAAATAAACTGAGTCTTGTATGCTGTGAACCACAGCTATGTTGTCTTTCCCGACAATATTCCACTCAAAGGTGGGTCTACTGCCTATGCTGGGCTTCAGACGAACCCAGTCGCCAACCTCAAAACCTGACAGCCTCTCAGCATCTCCTGGGGCCACTTTCCAGAGGCTGCTCCTGCCTGAAACTCTCACCTGCAATAAAGGAATTTAAGGGGTCCAAAGTGAACCTTATCATCATCAACTACATCAATGTCAAACACAACCCTTCTAAATTTAACTGCTTGATCAAATGTAGAGTTTGGTCATATTCAAATGGGCTAATTCGGCAGAAACAGTTAATCCAAAATGATTTTGGTCTCAATAAAGCAACCTAACACGTGGTACTGCAATAACTTATCACTAACAAAGTACACAATTCATTTTGGTGATTAATTAGATACCCTTAAATACTAAATACTCACATTTAGCGTCCCATCCATGTCGATCCGTGCTATCGTGCCAATGGTGGCAGCAGTCTCGTTAGACCAACCAAGGCGGGGCTCGGAAACAGAGGGCATGAGGTGAATTTTCTGTCCCACTTCAAATGGAGGCAATTTCTCCATGTCAGCCATTGAGCACGAGAATGGACGACTTCTGAAACAAAAGGCCACACCCATGTCACCATCATCCTCCAAGCTGTGCACTATCCCAATGCTGTTTCGTGTTACATCCTCCCAACCGTACTTTGGCGATGGGACAGTAGCCTTTACTCTTACCCAGTCTCCAACCTAAGAAACCCAAAATCGACAAGGAAAGATTAATATAATAAATTTGCTCGACTACCTATAAATCTAAAAAAGACAAAGCTTACCTTAAAGTTCTCCACCTTTTCCATATCAGATGGATCAGCTTGCCACATGCTTGACCGACTGGAGATGTAAATTACAAGAAGGCCGTCAGCCTCAATCTCAAATATTTTCCCTACACTGTGATGTGTCTCACCACCCCAAGCATATCTTGGCTCAGCGACAGATCTCTTTACACAAACTTGGTCACCAATCTAGATGCATGCATACAAAACATTGTTAATCATGGTCAATAGAAGTATGAACTGAAGTGCACCAACATTTTACCACTTATCACCATTGTTTCTTCACGATGCTTTCTGGTTTCTAACCCTTTTATCTGCATTAATCTTCTCTTTTAATTTCCATTTAGTCTGGTAAGTGGTTCGCCTGGATCCAATGAAATAAGAACGAATGTGATAACACTTGTATGAATTGCAATACCTTAAATGGCTCAACATGCTCGACTTCTTCAGGTTCACAATGCCATGGCTTAGGCACATAACAGAGACCCAACAAGAGGCTGCTATCGGGTCTAATGGAGTACACAATTCCAATACTGCCTGGGGTGATTGCCTCCATGCCGTTAACAGTAACAGTTAAAGAGGCACGGACACGGACCCAGTCACCAACTTTGAACTCCTCCACTCTTTCTACCTCAGAAGGATCTGCTCGCCATCCCCTTGAAGCCCCTGGAAATCCAACACGCAAGCTCCCATCATCATCAACACAAAGCACCGTACCAATGCTATCCCTTGATTGGGCACGCCACCCAAATCTGACAAAGTAAAAACCATTAAAAAAGAACACACAAATGGCGTAGGAATGTACAGCTGAACTAGAAATTATGGAATTGGTAATCTAAATGTGTCATATAAACAAAGGTTCTTATATATTTATCAGAAGTTCAACATTTGAAATAACTTCTTTTGTAAAATTAACAATTACATGTAACAAAAATAAAAAGTAAATAAGTTGCCCATGTACCTGGCCTCCCTGACATCAGGCTTTAGCTGGACATGCTGTCCCCTGTTTAGAGGGATGATCTTTATCACTTCATTCAACAAAACCCTAGCTTCTCCAGAGCAAAATGATATAAGAAGAGTCTCGTGGTCAAGCACAGCCTGCACAAAACCAACGCTCCTGTGACTTGCACCTTGCCAACCATATGCTGGAGCAGTAATATTTCTTCTAAACTTGACCCAGTTTCCCACATCATATCTGATTAAAGAATAGTCAGATAGTCACAAAAATCAGTTAACACTGAAATTACAATCAGGATAATACCAGTAAGTTTGACATGGCTTTTCTTTTTATTGTTTATTCCTCCTCCCAAGTTATCAATTTACAATCCTTGGAAGATATTGTTCTACTTAATGGTACCCTTCTCTGGGCATGATGAAAAGTTTTAATTACACTGATCGATCCTTTTTGCATCGAGTAGAACCCACTTTTTTGGTACATACTGAGTGGAATTATGTACAAATATATATTACTTTTCTCTTATGTCTGAGCTCGGTTGACCAGGCATTCAACAAGATTAAAGCTATTATCATAATGATGGGATTCATTATTTCAAGTAGTACAGAGAAAAATCAATGCGGAGGTTTCTAGTTAGCAATGAAACAAAATGCCAAGACCAAGTGAGGTACTATAGTTATATGAATGCATCCTATGCTAATCCAATAAATAAAAGCAAAAGGCATACAACGTAGAAGAAAGATGAACTCCTTTATTCTCTAGTGCTTCCATCAATTCTTCTGAAATCCACTCTCGAGGCAACCGTTCCAGACAATCCCGCAATGTCAAACCCCTATAGCCAAAGACTGTTGAGACAAATGTTCTTCTCGGAGTACCATTCAAATAAAGGAAAAACTTCATGCTCAAGGACATAATTATCCAATAAAAAAACCACTGTTTTGGTTTTCTGGTTTGTTTTGTTTTCCTTCTTTTTTTACTTTTTATTTTGATGTAACAAATGTGCTTTTTTGAAAGCAGTTAATCAGTCAATGGGGTTTTCTTATACATCAGGAGAACCGAAAAACAATTTGTAAGGTCAAAAGATAATAAAGAATGCTTGCCTGTGGTTTCTAACTTCCATATCCGGATAAGGATGTTTCAGCATCTCAACTATCCATTTTAGATTTTCACGTATCATTCTTGCTGCATCAGCGGCTATGTGAAATGCATTGTCACCATCATCATCCTGATTATTTTGTACAATTTAGAAATTTACAATAGTTGCAAATAAAAGTTGGCATATCACTACTGGGAAGTTCTACCACATCGATCAGTAATTAGTGCACTAGAAAGATTTTCAGTAAAATATCTTTTCTTCATTTTCAAAGCAGTAATTGCAGAGTAGTATTTCACGTTAACGGCAAAAGGAATACAAAACGAAGTTTTGATTTCCCCATATTTTCTGATTTTGTTTTTTTTTTGTCATCTCATCCTCTTTTTCAACTCCGCCTGTGTAGCTTCTGCACAGCCTATCCCAATCCAGGAAAAAAGAGGAGGGTTGTGATAAGGCATGGCGAGCCAATGTAAAAAAAACAGCCTCTTTATGGAAATGAAACCCTACCGAATTGTGGTGACTCCAGTTGGGTTTCATTTCTGGCCTACCCCACCTTTTTTGGGACTAAAGGCTTGGTGGTTGTTGTTGTTGTTATCTCATTCTCCTCTTTATCTAGGTTGTTGGTACTTGTGCTCATAAACCTCCTTATTTTTCTTTATTTACTTCATCTGAGCAATATAATTGAGATAAGCCACATTACCTGCAAATTACAGTCCGCTCCTGCAGATAAAAGCAAACCGACACATGAATTAGCCCCCCTGTTCAAAGCCACATGGAGAGGAGATGTATTTTGTGCATTTGTAATATTAACATCCACACCGGCTTCTAAAATAATCTGTTCAACAAAAGATAAATATGAGCAAATATTCACGACAATTTTTAAGAGAAATAATTAAACAGTTGAGCCTTTTAAGTGGTTCCAGAGAAATTTCACCAGATTTCAACAGAAAACATTACCTTTACTAATTCTGCATCATTGATCATAGCAGCAGTGTGCAGTACTGTTCTAAAGTGAGGATCTTGTGTCCTTGAATCAGCACCAGCAGCAAGCAATATTCTCACTAGCTCTCGGCCCTCTGTCAAACACAGAAAAATTCAGCAGTTAAAGACCAGAAAAGAAAAAATTGTGATAATAAAGTGATTGATAGGACTGCAACTTCGAGTACATTCTATACTCAAGTTTCACCTACCAGATTCATGATCTCTCTTAAGAGATGCTGCCATGCATAGAGCAGTACCATGTTCGCCGGGTAAGTTGATTGCTTCTTCTATATCTTCCCGAGAAGCGATTTCAGCCCATCTTTTAACCACAGCCACATTCCAGGTGTCAATGCATAGATGCAATGGCCTGTGCACATAAAGCAGAGTAGAAGGTACAAATTGAGGACAGTAAGCAATCAATGATTTCATTAAATATTGTTTACTGGTTAGAGCTATAGCAGTATAATAACAGAACACTCACAATATAAACAGTTCATTTGTAACTAATTTTATATCATTCTGTACAATTTGGAGTGCATAAATGAAATAGTAGTGGCTATTACTATTTCCATTTTATTTGATCTGAATCAGAAATCCACACAATTTTTGTTTGGTGACTTACTGGACATACTGGGCCCGTGTCCTGTACTTGAGGTAAATCTAGCATATATTCCTTGTTAAAGAAAGAAATCTTACGTTTTTCTCTGTGAATTGAATATACTCATTGACCTACATCCACCGTTTTCCAAAATGACAATAGCACAGTCGGTGTATTTTCTGGAAATGGCTCTGTGCAGAACTGTTTCACCGTCATCATCTATTGCATTTGGGTCTGCCCCAGCCAAAAGAAGCTCCTGAATAATTGCAGATAAACTAAAAATTAAGAATAATAAAATATAACCCCAAGAGCATATCAACTCAAGCATTTCCAAGGATAGCTGAACTTGAAATTCAAATTATTTTAGTTTGGGGACTCAGAAAGCATACAGTCCCCAATCCTACATAAGGCTATAACCCTATTTGTAAGTCCTGAAAAGGAACAAATTTACCCTCTCACTCGAGTTGTATCAAAAGCAGAGGAAAAAAACAACAAAACTATCTTACCCGCATGCAATCTGGATAGCCATTGAAAGCACAAACGTGTGCAAGAGAATGGCCGGTGTCCTTCAGCCTGAAGTTAACATTTGCCGATCTCCTGATAAGAGTACAGACACATCCATACGATCCAGCAAAAAGAGCAAACAAGATTGGTGGATTACCATCCCTGTCAAAGATATCCACATTGACCTCGTTACATGCCAGAATGACCTCCACTATCTCTGCTGAGCCCCTGCGGCTTGCCAAATGCAGTGCAGTGTGACCATCTGCATTTTGTGCTTCTAGAAGGGAGCAGAGTGCTTTGCTATTTCCCTGAGATGCAGCTTTGGCAAGTATGTCCCTGACACCTGCTATATCCCCTTCACTTATAAGTTGGTGTAAGATGCTTGGCCTGTCTAAAAAGGCTTCTAGAACAGATTTTGGAGAAGGCTCTGTAGCGTTTGTTGGGGGAGTTCTAGTAACATCACTGTCAGCCAAAGTTAGCAATGAGAAATTCAGTTATTTCTATAGACAAGGGAAATATAGCAGGATAATGCAACAAGAGTCTTTCATTTCTATATGTTTCTGACAAAATTGTTAATTGTATTACTTTTCTGGACTAGCAGGAGGACTTCTTGGTACTTCAAGCAAATGCCGCAGAAATATTGCCAGCATTGTCTGAAAATTTGGTCTTTTAGAAGCAGTGAACTGCAAACAATCACCAATCATTTTCCATAGTTCTCCAGGAAGCCCCACACCGACCACTCTTGAGTACTGAGGAGGTAATTTCTTCATCTTTACAACCGAACGAAAGATCTCCTCTGCACTCAGTCCAGCCCATCTGCAAAATAGTATCTCTTATTATTGCAATGATTAGAAAGTTTACGGTTACAAGATGATGTAGTCCATAACAAGGAGTGCCAAGTTAGTGACAGAATCATATGACAATGTGTGAACATCAGTGATGGGGCCACACATCTAGTTTGATCCAAGGAATCTTCTTGCATTCATTTTCTTTGGTCGGATATGATGTTGGGTTCATACTTTTTCTCCTGAATTAGGGTATGATATAAAGCCACATTGTAATAAGAACTTCATCTCCTACATAGGGCACCAGTAAAGGTTGTACCAGTCAAATTGTAATAGGATATGAGTACCCAATGTTTAGACCAGATTAGAGGATGTATGAAATTAGAATCTGATGTAACTCTATCGTATATCTGTCCAGAATTCCAGATGGATGGATGTTTGTAAAGCCTACAGGCATGTCTCAATGCAAAAAAAAAAAAAAAAAATTGTAATAGTCTTTCTCTATAAAGAATAAGGTAAACAAGAAATCACTTACGGTACAGAACCAGTACACATCTCCACCAAAGTACACCCAAAACTCCATGCATCAGACTCCCGCGAGATTCCATTTGCGTCATCCCAAAACAAGTACTTTGATTTCTTTAGCGGCTCCCATGCCTCAGGGGCCATGTAATGTGGGTTTAAAAGAGGGCAGTCTGTGGATGACTGCATGCTAGAGCTGGATGTGCTTTCATCTGGTACTCTTCGGTAGGAGGTTTTCTTCAGAACTGCTGATAGGCCATAGTCTGAAACAACTACATGCGAGTTTGAATCCAGGAGGAGGTTGGATGGTTTTATGCTCATGCATACTATTCCAGCTGCATGGAGTTCAGCTACCCCACGTGCAATATCTGCTCCATATCTGAAATTGCATATATTTATTTTAGTTGAGGTTTATATATTCGAGATGAAGAGAATTAAATAAAAAAATTGGTTATTTTTTTAATTCAAGCATAAATTTGGTGTGTATGGAGTAAAATGTTTTAAGGCAGGGGTGGTCTCCTGAATCTTAGGCTGATTTTATTTTTAGTTTTCATTGAATTGGTTGTTATACTGCTTCATGGGATGTGGATTTTTATTGGTTTTCCAAAAGAAGGCCCTTAAGAGTAGTATGAGACTCAATTGATTTTTTGGAAGATAGTAGCGCTAGTGAACAAATTTTTTTATGTGCATTAAACTCGTACTCACTGGCAACTAGCAGACACTACCATCCGAAATAAACTAAATGCACAGAATTCAAAACTTTAACGCCGAGACGTCTACAATTTATAGAATTAATTTGAATTGTACTTTAGAAGTGAATATGGTTACCATATGAGGAGAATTATAAATATTGTTATCAGATAACAGCTTTGAAATTGATTACCATTTCAGTTATCAATCATTTCACAACATCTCATGTATTATGTACATAGGCACCTCAATATGTCATTTCTAAATGATATACATTTACTTACCCCCTGATTCACTTGAATTTTGTATCAGAATCAGATGGACTAATGTGTGTCAAATATGCTTACTATATAAATTTTGGATTATTCATTTTGGGGCATTTGTTGTACCTCACAGGTTATAGAAATTGATTAGCTCATAATAAGAGATAAATATCCTGCTCAATCCAACTAAATAAAGATTAATCCACTCTTTGAGAAGCAATTAGAAAGGTTAGATAATCTGGGACCTGAGAATCTGCTCCAAGGTGAGGCGGCGATTATTCTGCTGCATCTCATCCTGGATAGACCCAGTGTAGCGGTCCATTACCAAGCACAGATGGTTGTCATTTTTCATCACTCCATGATAAACACACACATTCCTACACCAAATAGAGGCCCGGCGCAGCCGATCCAGCTCATCATGCACTTGGTCCACGGCCATCTCCTCCGTCACCACAAACCTCTTCACAGCCACCTGATGCCTACACTTCTGAATGGCACTCCCTCTGCCAACTGAACTTGTTCCACGTCCCAGCACTGCGGACCAAACCTCACAACCAGCATTCCTCCCATCACCGAGACGGCGCACAAGGTTCAGCTCCTGATGTGAGCTGAGATCCAGGTGTGAACATGAACGAGAGCAGCAACAACCCGAAACAGATGGACCTGATGTACTCCTAGCACGTGATTCAAAGAAATCATCCTCATCTGCTTCACTCCCCGCATCAGAATTTACTTCAAAATCAAAAGAAGGAGAAGAATTGGAGGAAGAAATGAGAGAGAGAATGGAGAAATTCTTCTTGAGCGTGTTCACACTGTTGCCTATGGCGGTGGGGTGGCGACAGCGGGGGCAGGAAAGGGTGGAATCGGGAGTGGAGGCGAACATTTTGGAGAGGCAAGCGCGACAGAAGCCATGACCGCAGTGGAGGAGCAGAGGGGTGTGCTCTTCTTCGTCGTACTTGGTGCCACACACAGAGCAACAAGGAACTCGCTTCATGCCTTGGCCTAGCTTGACTAGGTAGAATCCGATCAGATCTGGGTAGGGATTCTGTGAATTGGGGCGGAGCAGGGTGGGGAGAGGAGGGGAAGGGGAGGAGGGTTAGTAGAGAAAAAAGTAGAGAAAGGGGAGTGGGAGGATTTTTGTTGAGAGATTTATACGCTGCTTTTGTTTTAGTTTTAGTTTTCTTTTTTTTCTTATTTTTCTTTGCAATTTTTCTTCAGCTGTGTAAACTGTAATGTGTTTCCTTTGCAGCTTTGCTCTTGCCTCTTGCTTCATGTCCTGACTTGTGGGGCCCCGTGTAGTTGCGCCTTCTCTACTTATCTTCGGCTGCTCCGCCAACCTCTTCGGTTTGGACCGGACCTACATGGTATTCTGAGATATCTCAACTTTTGCGTGACCTACGTGTACAGTGACTATTCAGGGATAGCGGGGGCCAATATTATTTATGCTTTGAGATTCATGTAGAACGTACTTAAACGATTGAGATTTTCCACTATAACACTCAAAGTTTGAGATATCTCAGAGGATGCGAATTCCTTGGTCCGCGGTTAGTTTAATTTTTCTCTGGTTTTATTTGTGCGCGTATGAACTTTTTCCTGGTCTCAAACTCTCAATTAGCGAATGACTTGCCGCGGCGTCCCAGGAATTCGCATCCTCTGAGATATCTCATATTCTGCGTGACATTTTGGAAAATCACAACCGTTCAAAGACGTTACGCACGAATTAAAGCACAAATAATACAGCACAAATAATACAGCACCCTGCGCTATCACCGAATAGGCACCGGACACGTCGGTCACGCAAAAGTTGAGATATCTCAGAGGAAACACACTCGTCCCACTAGGTGGCAGTCCGAATGTTTAGGATCCTCTCCAGTTCTAGATGGACAGTTGCTGTCCAAGCAGATCTGGAATTTTTCTTTCAGATTGGGATTCCCATGTCACGGCTGATGCTAAAACATCTGCAAATTGATTTCTGATTAGAATGGACATAATTTAGTTAGCAGAAATTAAAAATATCATGGCTTATAATGTTAAATTAAAATTCAATGATCAATTTATTACGACGGATAAAGTTCAATGAAAAGAGGAGAGAAAGCTTGTACCTTAGGGAAAAAAAAAAGTGAAAAGCCAAATCAAAATTTGTTAGTTTTGCAACTATAAAATGACACTAAAACTTATCTAGTATATAATCAATTTGATACGTTCAATTTTAGTCTCTTTTTTTTATAACACACTTTGAATATTTTACATCGTGAATTAAAGCAAGATCAATCAATGAATCATATTTATTTTCTAAATTATAAAATATGAAATAATTAAACTAAAAATGAACTTTGACAACTTGTGACATTAAGTTTATAGAGTGAGAGTAGGGGTGGCAACGAATCAAATCGAATCGAACCTACCCTAGTTTGAGTTTGATTTGAATAAGATTCGAATTGAACTGGGTTTGATTTGTTTCAAATCAAATTACGAACTAAATTTTTTTTTAGCAACCCTAGTTATACCAGTAGTTTATACATTAATTTTCTTCTCGGGACAATTCACACAGCTTTCTTTTACCTTTCACGAATTCACACTAATGGATTATGAGCTAGTTTATTAGTTGTTAGCTGCTATAATCCTGCCAACTAAGCATAGACAGGTGTAAGACTGATAGCTGCTACATTAACTCTCACAATTATCACTATGGTACTAAAAAAAGAGCTTCAGTGTAACATCAAAGTATGAAATGAGTGTTTTTAAGTTGAAAAATTGTTCATGAAAAAATACATTATAACAAATAATCGTAAAAAGAGGATTAAGTACAAGAACTGAAATATGCAGTAAAATAAGTAATCGTATAAGAACTGAGTGTTTTGAGAGCCAAAGAGCGTCGGCTAGGTTAAATTATGACTCTCTATCTTGGGTTTTAATTTTATCAGGTAAATGAACGACCGATGTTATTATAAGATTCGAATCATAAAAGTTCGCGAACCCATTTCGATCGAACCAGACCTAGTTTGAATTTGGTTTGAATTAATTTCGAACCGAACCTGGTTTGGTTCGTTTCAGTTCGAACTAATTTCGAATCTAATTAACTCGAATCAAACCCAAATCAAACTCAAATCGAATCACGAACTGCGAATTTTTTTGCCATCCCTAAGTGAGACCATGGTAATATGCATAGTGCAGGTTGGTGTGTACTATAGATCAATATTTTTTTTTTCAAAGACCAATCAGTCAATCTGTACCATTCAACATGATCTCCATATAAAAATATACTTTTAGGTCAATTTTTTTTAATAGATAAAAAATCATATTATCTAAAAGTTCTAGATCATTCAAAAGTAGTGATTTTCTACCTTTCTAAAAAAATATTACAACAGTTTCTCAAAAATTATAAAATTTAGTTTTTAAGGACATTTTGTCATGTTAAACGGTACATATATCGAATATTTAAATTTTGAAAATAAAAATATTAATTCATAATACAAACTAATCTGCGCTATGCATAATGTTGTAGTTCCACTCAAGTTTATAATATTACAATCCTCTTTTTATTTATGTTGTAAATTATTACATTAGCATTTTAGACAATTGAGACGAGAGAGATATCGAAAGGGAAAATAGAGAGGAATTTGTATCCTCTGAGTTAACTCAAATTTTGAGTTTAAATTCAGACCATCTAATTTAAATTCGCACAAATTAAAGTAACCATGAGTATTAATTGCGAAGACTGAATTGGCTCCGATTCGGATCGAACGGTCCAGAGCTAGATTCGAATGGTACAGAGGATGTGGACTCTGAGCAAGACTTCCCATAGTGAATAGAGAGATTTTATAGTTTTTTTCTAAAGAGAGAAGAGGAAGATAACGAGAGATGAAGAGAAAAGAAAACAATGACTTTTAGGCACGCTGACTTGTAGACCTGTAGACCATGTTTGATAGTAAAGAAAAAAGGAATAACTCAAGATGAAGTTAATTTTTTTTCTTTTAAAGCATAGTCTTTTGGAGAAATATATATATATATATATATATATATATATCAGTCACAATCACGCTTTTGTCATTTCTTGAATACAGGCTTCAACTTTGAAAAAAAAAAGAATTGAAGAAGGTGCCAGCAATGGCTGTCAACCTGTTATTTGAGAATAGAATTGAAAATTGATACTTTTTCTCTGATTCAACAATTTTTTTGGGTTTTATATTCAACATGTTATAATTGGTTGGTGGGACGATCGGTTCTTCTTCCTCTACAATCTAAAACACATTGATTGCACTGGTGGATAGAAACGGCAATAACTTTATCTTATCAGCTGTTTTTTTATTTGATAATCCCAATCAGATTATTCATGTTTATATTACCAATCATCAATAATATAAGAGTGGTTTCCAAATATTGAATTTTTAAATATAAAAGCAAACTTTTCTTATCTAATGTGAACACCATTGACCGGGTCAACCAAAAAAAAATCTAAGTGAAAAAGGTAGGGGTGTCAATGGTACCTTTTTAGCCGTTTACCCGACGCGTATCGTATTCGATGAGGCGGGTATGGGTAAGTTTTTTTTTTCGTTAGCTTATTGGGTATGGGTAAGAAATTTTTTTTCGTTAAATAAATGGTTAAGGGTATGGGTAATGACTATTTCGTACCCGTTACCCTATAGGGTAATTATAAAATCCAAATATATATTCAATTCAATTTCCAACCCACTTAAATGTATATTTAATTCAATTTCCAATCCACTTAAATGTATATTCGTGTTTTTGAATTTTTATTCTTTACAAAAAATAATTTAGTTGGAATTCATTGCACTTTTATTTTATTTTTTATTAGAAATGCAATTATATATGTGTTAAAAACTTAAAATGAATGAGTTTTTGATGTTTAATTTGTAAAATATAATAAAACTAATTATTATACTAGTATTATCCGTTATTCACCCGCTACCGTTTCGTTACCCGATAATATTAACGGGTAAGGGTAGGGTAGGGTAGGGTAAGATCAATTTTTAATTGGTATGGGTAGAGTATGGGTAAGGTCAATTTTAATGGGTATGGGTATGGGTAAGAAAATGTCTCCACCCGACCCGTACCGTACCCATTGACACCCCTAGAAAAAGGTCAACGAAATTAATTATGTATTGAGACAAATTCAAAGCTTTATCATCATTGCAAACTCAATAGTGTATAAAGTAACAGAATAGCCAATATCTAAATATGTTTTTTCAAAAGCATCTATGTGCAGTTTTATAAGAGTTAAGGACAAAAAAGAGAGTTCAAAATTAAAGCAAAACGGTGGCCCAATGTTATAAAAAAAATATTATTAGTAGTATATAAAGAGATTCTCCACAATGTTTTTATTTTTAGAACGATAATAACTTTAAATTTAAAATTTAAATGGTAAAATAGAACCATTAGCTAGATATGATCTATATAATTTTTTCTACGTGCACGCATAAGATCATGGCATTTTGATTTTGTTTTGATTAGATTCAAAAGCTTACAAAATATATTGATGAGGATAAATTTTGGACATTGATTTTTAAAAAGTGATTTTTATTTTTATGTGTGTAGAGAAAATAATATAGATTATATCTAACTATTTTGTTTTGACATATAAATTTTAAATAAAAATTATTTAAAAAAAATTAAGAATGGAGGCACAACGTATATTAGAGTGGAAAAATGGCACGACAGAACTGGTTCCATCACGGAACGGTACGACACGCGTGTTGGTTACGTGTCATGATCATTTTTTTTTTCAAAATTTGACATGTCATATGAAAGATTTGATCACGACACGGCATGTGGTCACGTGAGTCGCGTGTAATTAAGACCGTTAGATTTTGATCAAATGGTGAATCTTGAATAAACTAATTTCAATTATGAAAAAAATAATTAACGCGAGAAACTTAACTAATCACATTTTAGACACGATACATTTTAACATAGCGTGACTCACGTACATAACATGACTATTCACTTGCTTTGATCATCCCTCGATATTTTAATCACGACATAGTACGATACATAAAAAATTAACTTAATTATGACACAAGCACGTTTACACATAAAATAAATACATTCAAATATGAAATAGATACAAGAACGTCTTAATCATCTCAAACTTATGCAAGTACACTTGGTACATTTACTAAACTTCTCAAGATAAAAAAAAAAAAAAAAAGTAACTCTTTGACTACAAAATTTCTCCTGCATGCGCTTCACGTCCTTGTCACGTGACCACATCAGTGTGTTAAGTACCTTCAAGTCTTCAACATGTCAATTCTTAATTAAGATGCAAGACATGATAATCAATATGACAATAGGAATTAGGTAAAGACTAAATCGTATATAATTAATTACGTAAAGGCATGTGATATAGAAGGCCATTTCACCTTTCTGAAAAGAAAAATATTAATAATGGGACAGCTGCAGGTAGTTAAGTTGTTTTGGGTACGTGTCCCATATTAATTAAATTTTTCTCTAAAACTATTGCTTTAATTATGAGGTTGAGTAGATATTTACTAAGTATATATATCTAATTAAATATATTGATCTGTTGAGCATCCAGTTAATGAAGTACATGTAAAGGTTGTTAGTTAAATACCACTAGTTATTAATTTATCTGGCCTTGTACACACTCAATCTACGTATTGATAGAGATATATATATAATGAGTAAAACTTAATTAGGTGTTATTAATCTCACCAAGCTTCTTGGTAATCTACTTATGAAATTGACTTTAAATGACCAATTTAAATTGTTAAAAACTATCTATCATACAGTGATGTATTTACATGTAAATATTATAAAATTTTGAATTAATTTAGTATAAAATCAAGCGGTAACAAAAAAAATTATAAGTTAATTTTAATATAATTTAATATATATTTTTGTTATTTTTTGACCACTTAATTTTATACTAAATTAATTCGAAAATTTATAAATTTTGCATTTTAACATCACTCATGAAAGTTTTTGCATTATAAATTTTTGAATTAGTTTAGTATAAAATCAAGCGGTAAAAAAAAGAAAATTTATAAGTTAATTTTAATATAATTTAATATATATTTTTGTTATTTTTAATTTGACCACTTAACTTTATACTAACTTAATTCGAAAATTTATAAATTTTGCATTTTAACACATCACTCATGAAAGTAGATTGATTTTAGCAGTTCGGATTCGTCGTTTGAAGCCATTTCGATAGATTGTAGAGTTAAACTCGCCAAGAACCATTAACTTTTTTTTATTAGTAATCAGTGGTGAAGATGTACCAGCTTTTTAAAAGTATGAAGCGATGAGGAAAAGGAGTTGAAGGGACTTTTTTATAAATAAAAAAAAAAAAAAAAGTTGAAGGGACTTTAACATCAGTAGATATTGCATTGCTTGTTTTAGAGATTAGTAGTATTAATTTGGTGTGGCCGTGTGGGTCAAACTTATCTTCTTCTTGGTCTTTTTAACAGGACTTTGCTTTTTAAATATTTGTTCATATGATTAAAATCGTACGGAACGGACAATTCATTAATGTCATTCGATATTCGATAACATATAAAATAAAACTATGTTTGAAAGAATAAGGCATATATTGATTTTAGAATATGTAGCGTGCTCTTATATAATTATTGTTTTCATGTATAGAAGCAACAATAATTATGGATAGTTTCTTTTTCCAGTACCGGTACTTATAAACTATGTATACAAATCCAACGGCCATTTTTATTAATAACCCAAAAAAAAAAGTTTTTTACAAAAATAACCTCAAAATCTAATTTTTTTCAAATATAACCAAACCGCCAGGGTTGCTGGCGGTCCACTTCTATAGCGGACCGCCACTATTCCTGGCGGTCCACTTTTTTTTTTTTTTTTTTTTTTTTTTTTTAGAGATCTGATTTTTTTTCTTAATATTTTCATTTGTGAAGTTTTAGTTTTTTTTTTTGTTTAGGGTATTTGTCAAAAAATTAAAGACTTGGTCTTTATTAAAATTTTAAATTTCAAGTTCTGACAGCTTGTTGGTCTTTTTTTTTCGGTTTTTATAATATATGTATAATATATACATATATACAAACATACATACATACATACATATATACATACATACATATACACATACACATACACATACATATATACATATACAGTTTTTTTATGATGTATTTATTATGATTGCAGTTTTTTTATGATGTATTTTGGACTGTAGCTCTTTATTATGATTGCAGTTTTATTTTATATTTCATGTTGGTTTTTATGTTTTTTCTGCTTTACATCGAAATGGTCTTCTGAAATTACAACGTATCTTTCACGACGTCGGAATAATAAGTTCACAAATACAATTAAAGTTCAACGATACAACTGAAGTTCACAAATATTCATAACTTAGTTCACCTAAGCAAAATAATAAGTTCATCTTTCACGACGTCGGAATAGACCCAATAGACGAGAAGATTTTCTGGTGTCAGCTGCAGGAGCAGCAGTACTTGTAGACCCTTGGCTACTAGATGATTGGGTCGCAAGAGGTGGTTGTGTTCTACCAGTTGCTTCAGCAACAACTCTCGCATTTTCTCTTTCATTGTGTTCGTTTATGGCATCTGAACATAACAACAGAATTCAGTTATTAATATAATAAAATCATAAATTAATTCCGAAAAATGCTACATACCTGCCCTGCGCCTGTCAGAAACGGAACGGCGAGCCTGATTTCCCGATGGCCTCCTACCACCCATCTCGTCCATGGTCATTATAGCACGTTTGTGTCTCCTCCTCCCCTTCCTTATCCATCCTTCTGAAGGGAGTATTCTATCACCGACATACGCAGGCCACTCATGCTGGTTAGGATAAGAATGGAAAGATCCACCCCAAGTAGAAGCAAGGTAATCGGTACGATACATGTCAGCGACATAGTGATCCTCGCAGAAGTTTCTCACTCGGCATACCGCCATCACGTGACTACAAGGAATTCCAGTTAGTTGGGGTCCTTGGCATGTACATGTCACCTCTCTTGCCTCTCGGAATTGCACTACGTACTTGAAAGCCCTCTTCACAAACTCCATAGTGCCATCTGCTCTACGGCTGGAAGGAACGTACTCATTTGGATTGTGCACTTCGAATTCTGTACCATCATTACCCATCGGGATCACGGTCATAGTTGCACCTTTGTTCCTGTGTTTTCTTAGTTTCTCCTCCACCCTTATTGAAAATGACTGGTTCATCCTTATTAATTCTGCGGCCTTAGCACGCCGTTCCTGAAACCAGGTATTTAACTTGTAGAAAGTGTCTTCTACAACTGCAGCCACAGGCAACGTCCGGCTCTCCTTGAAGACTGCATTCAGCGATTCAGAACCGTTGGTGGTCATAATTCCCCAACGGTAACCTCCATCACGTGCTTGAAATATTTTCTCGTATGCTGGTGGCTCTTCGACATCTCTGGGGTTATTTTTGCCCACCTTCATTAAGTAGAGATTTGCTTTCGGCATATACTACATATAAATAAGGAAATAAAATAATATAAGTAAACAATTAAAATAAAAATATGTTAACAAAGTACAATAAGACATGTAAACAATCAACAAACACATACCTTTGCAAATTCTCTACTCATCTCTTCCACCCTTCTCGGCTTCTTCTTTTTGCAATTACGTCTGAATGTTTCTAGGACCCAGCTATCGTTTCCGGTTGCCTTGCTAAGGTTCTCCGCAACGTGTTGCATACACAACCTGTGCACACACTCGCCAGTATGTGTTGACCAACCGTATTCTTCACGATCAAAAACATATTTTATTCCTTTGTGCTGGTCTGATATTACAGAGAAAAACTTTGTTGGCCCAACCACCCGTCTTCTTAAAAACTGCATAAAGAATCCCCAGTTCTCACCATCCTCTTTCCGAACAATTGCAAACGCCAAAGGCAACAACTGGTTCTCAGCATCATATGCACATGCTATCAGTAGCCTCCCCTCGTAACGGCCAGACATGAAGCATGCATCAATGCTGATAACGGGTCTGATGAATGGCACAGCTTGGATACAAGGACCAAAAGCCCATGCTATGCCCTTGAATTGTTGAACTCCCTCTATTAGTACTCCATTCTTGTCATAAATGGGGCCATGCCACCGCTGAAATACGGTGCCAGGATTTGTACTTGCCATAGCCTGGAGCAATGGTGTCAGATAGTTGTATGAATCCTTCCAACTACCGAATACTCTGCAAATCGCAAGTTCACGACCTCTCCACAACCTGTTATATTTTGGGATTACATGTATGTATTTGTGTCTGACGGCCATAGCCACCGCCTTGATGCTCATCGATGGATCCAACTTAATGTCTGCCTCAATTGCATCGGCAATTAGTGATGCTGTCAGGTTTGAATGGTCTGTCCTTGTGGACGCAGACTTGCATGTATGAGGTGGTTCACACTTTTTAATTATCCATGCTTCCCCCGAACCCGCAGGGGTTGCATAAAGGCGAAACTCGCAACAAGGGGCATTTTTGCATATCACAACCAATCTTTTTGATTCCCTTTTTTCTAATATACATTCCCAGTTGCCGTGAACGTGAGTCTCGTGAATTTTCTTTACAAGTTCATCTATGTTGGTATAGACTTGCCCTGGGGCAAGTTCACGATTGTATACAACACGAGGACCAAAGAAACTAATGTCAGCCTCTTCAAAAGCTGTGGTATCGTTGAATGTGGCGACAGGATGCCTATTCCCCCGACCCCTGATTGGGAATTTTTCTTCCCTGGACAAACCTGGTACATTTGCATCACCATCTGATAAGTCATCAGATTCCCAAATTCCTTGGTATTCATCTCCAGTTTCCATTTCTCTTTCCGGTATGGCATCAATAGCATCAACATCAATATTAGTATCATTTCGATTAACGGATAACTGTATCGGTACTGACTCTGGTATAGCTGGAAATGTAGGGATTATGGGTGCCTGTCTGGGTGGTGGTGGTGGTGGTACAACTTCAGTAAACTCACAGGAGTTTTGGTACCCCGGGTTGTCATAACAGGGACTGTGGTACCCCTGGTTGTCATGAGGGGAGTGGTGGTACCCCTGGCTGTCATGAGGGGAGTGGTGGTACCCCTGGCTGTCATAAGCCGAATTGTCATAACCTGAAGGTCCAACAGGGGGAGCCCTAGAAGGTCCAGCCCCAGCCGCACTAAAAGGTCTAGCCCCGGCCTGGGGAACCCTCCTGGAATATAAGTCTATCATCGCGACCCCCCTAGACTCAAATTGTTGGTACACAGCCTTCCACAACTCCTCATCTGTTATAGGAAAACTCACAAAGTAAGGTTTACCCGCCCCAGCCCGTTGTGTGTCAATTCGGGTAGCCAATTCTAAGTCATACCGGTTGGGGTTTACACCAGTCTTTTCGTATACTAGTTGCTTAAGTTCAATAAATGTGGTTCTTTCATTAACCTGCAAGCCGAATGAGGCATCTTTCGAGTAATACACGCCCTCTACACCCTTAGTTAGCTTACCGCCCACGTACAGTGCAACCAGCATTTTTTCCTTAACAAACTACATTTAAAAAAAAAATTCATAAGAATTACAGTATAATAGATTCATTATTTTTTGCAATTTAAAAGTTAATTATAATATTAATTAAAGACTAATTTATAGTATTTACATACTGCGGGTATAATAATTATTAATTAAAAATTAAACAGAAAATAATTAAATAAAAAATAAAATACCTGTAGCAATCGCCTCTAAATCGCCTAAAATCGCTTCAAAATCGCCAAAATCGTTCTCTCTTTCTTCTCTGTGGTTTAACAAATGAGACTGTGTGATGGAGAGAGAGAGAAAACGTGCTTATAAGACAGCTAGCGGACCGCCAGGGATACTGGCGGTCTGGTCCCTAGTGGACCGCCCAAGCTGTCAGAACTTGAAATTTAAAATTTTAATAAATGCCAAGTCCTTAATTTTTTGACAAATACCCTAAACAAAAAAAAACTAAAATTTCACAAATGAAAATATTAAGAAAAAAAATCAGATCTCTAAAAAAAAAAAAAAAAAAAAAAAAAAAAAAAAAAAAAAAAAAAAAAAAAAGTGGACCGCCAGGAATAGTGGCGGTCCGTTATAGAAGTGGACCGCCAGCAACCCTGGCGGTTTGGTTATATTTGAAAAAAATTAGATTTTGAGGTTATTTTTGTAAAAAACTTTTTTTTGTGGGTTATTAATAAAAATGGCCGCAAATCCAAGTACAGAAGTTTTGCATCGAACGATTACTTGGCCTTAGAATAATTTAAATTAACATTGAGAATACTCATTTAAATTAAATTTAAATCGATTAAAAAATATCCGGCGCAGTAGGGGTGAAAACGGAGCAGATAGTGGTTTTCCGATTCGGATGTACGGATCAAATATTAGACGGATAGATTAATTGGATCGGATATTTATTGAAAAGAATATAAAATTATTATTAAAAAAAATACTAAATTTTATAATATTTATTTAATATTTTAATAGTGAATAATATAATTTTTTTATAATATATATTAAATATCTACTATTTCGATATAAATATTTAAAACATAAAATTATGTATGTACCTATATTTATACATATATTCAAATATAGGATATTCATATCTAATTTTTCGATTACAGATAGAATATGGATCGGATATTATGTTCACCCTTACCGGCGCCACATGCATGAGAGATGAAAGAATGAAGGAGGGGAGGAGCTAAATGAAGCATACCGTCACTATTTGGTTATGTATTAAAAAAAAAAAAAATCGGACTAACTATCTGGAGTTCATTTTGAAATTCATATCAAGTTAAAAGAACTAATTTGGACCGTCTGTTTGTAATTGGCTTGTGTCAGGTGCTTGGGGTGATCCGAATTCCAGTACAATGAGCAATCGATAAATTTTCTTTCTGTAATTTTGTATTTCTTGCTTTTACTAGAAGCGAATAATTGAAACAGAAGCATCCAATTAATAATTGAAACAGAAGCTTTTACTGTCAGGTATGGCTGGTACTGCTGGTACTGGCTCTGCCTAAGTTGCCTCCCCTTTGGGAACTCTAATTTCGAATTGATGAGTTAAGCACTGTGTTTTTATTATAGTTTTAGATGCTGTATAGATGCAGGGTTCTTGTTTGGAATTTACCAGTACAGTGGGATGAGAACAGCTTATGTTGGGTGAGATAGTAGAAGAGGGGTGTTTCTGATAATGACTGACAATCTACTGTAATTTATCCTTTTAGTAATGAAAACCTGGCAGCCACTGCCTGGCTTTGATGAAAACTTAAAAATTCAAATTTGAGAACGAAAATAAAGCTAACCAATTATGGTATAGGAAGACTTTTTATTTGGTGGACCTATTTCAATTTTAAGTTCAGTATTATTCTATTATGGGTGTCCAATGTTAATTATGTGTTCTAAAAGTTATCTTATGTTGATTATTTTTACATAATATGTTTATGAATTAGATGATACATGCATTTTGTTCCATAAAATTTATATTTATCTTTAGAAGTGTTCAAGAAAATGCTCTTAGTCTTGAACCATAGAACTCTAAACGATAACAAATATAAATTTCTAAAATGTTCACAAACATGATTATTATCATGGAACACTAATATACTATAATAAATTTGTCATGTTGATTAAAGTACATTGTAGTTTTATAAATGTTGATAAATGATTATCGTTTAATAATATGAGTATATAAAATGTTTCATATATTGAACAGACCCAACAAATGAAAATATTATATGGGTTATGTTAGTGTCATTAATATTTTCATTGTGTCTCGGAATTCTAAGATATGAGATGTATTTCTTTTTCACATGAGAAGTATATAATGTAATTAGTATTAAAAACTATTTATCATAAGTGGTGATAAAAATATTAGTTCCTTATATATAACTTGTGCGGGAAAAAGATATATGTCAATAGTATCATTGTCCCTCATTTATAATGAGTGGTGATATTTTATGGGTCCCTTGGTAAAGTAGAATTATAATGCATGCAATATAACTGAAGTGCAGTTATATATTTATAATTTACTTAAGAGACCAAGAAACGAATATATAATACAAAGATGACACAGTCCGACTTTGTATAATATTCATAATATCATGTGGCAAGGAATAGACACAAGTGATGTTAATTATAACATTATTTTAATGGATCATGTATTGTAAAAAGATACTTTACATCTGTGTCATTTGGGTAACTATAATGTATAGCTAGTACCGCTTATAGTTTATGGTAATAAAACATTTTATACCATTGCTAACATGACATGGATCTCACAGGATCACACCAACAAGGAATTAATTAGAAAGGTTAGCTCCTAGATTTATTTGACATGTATGACATGGCTAATAAATGAGTTTCTCTACTTAAAACATGAGATAAATAATTATAAGAATAATTATGAGATATTTTGAATTTAATTAAATGTTTAATGCAATCCAAATATTTGAAAAGATCAAGCGGGAAAAATCTTTATAGGCTGGAGAAGAGAGTTTTTGTGGGTAGTAAAGAGTTCTGAATTTTTATCACAGTTCCTGGCCAAAACCAAAGTGCAGAAATACAGTGTGTTCGGCCAGAGCCGAAACAGACAGTTCTTGGCTAAAACGAGGCTGGAACAACTGCCCAGAAAACAGTTTTTTTGAGGATAACTATTTCTGGCTGAAAGGGAACCATGGGAATAACTTATAGGACGTGAGAGCCGCCTCTATAACTGCATATATGTTATTTAAAGGAGTCTCCACTGCCTAGAAAGTATATGTTTTTGATTTAGAGAGTAAAATTCTACCCATATACTCTTTCTCCCATTTTGATCTCTCATGTGTTGAGAAATCACAAATCCTAAACTCAAGATCTTCCATTGGAGTATAGGGATTAAGGAGTGACTGAAAAAGTACTCTATAGCAAGAGGAAACTTCAGTTTCTAATTAATTTCTTGGTGGATACCGTAGAGGGCTTCTAATTTAAAGTCTTAACTTGGTGCAAGACATACTAGGAGGCCGTATCGACAAACGAAGGTATCCAAGAGATCTAGAAGGGAATACAATTTCTCTCTATTTACCAAATATCAAATTGATATTTGGTAGAGGTATATCCAATTCTCATTTAATAAATATATTTGTGATGAATTGAATGAGTAGATGATTATTCATTCATATAAATTGTTTTAATAGAATTAACATAATAAAAGAGATCCGTAGATACTTGAAAAGGGATTAAAAAATTTAATTTTACCACTTTTACGCATCATAAAATCCTTCATCCAATGCACCAGAAATAAATTCCTTCTATTACTAAAGACTTTGTAGAAATAACAAGGTTCGAATCCACACAGGGTAGTTGATTAATTTATGTTTAACGTGACAAAATAAAAATGGGTGTGTGTGTGTGGGGGGGGGGGGGGGGGGGGGGGGTTTGAACTTAGAAAAATAAATAAAAGTGATTAAGAACAAACACTAATGATTTCAAATCTTGGTTTAGTTTTCACCTAAGTTTGATTGCCTAATCAATTGTACCGTAGTTTCTAATCAATCGACACGCATCACATTTTGGTGCCGTTGTCGGGGGGTTGAAGTCCTAATTATAGCATCCAATTTTGGCACACATCCGACACGTATCAAAATCAGACGCACTATTTATTTAATTTATGTTGTGTTATTCTTAATGATGCACGATCATTAATGTGCTATTTAAGAATCAAGAACAACAACCATTACGGATTGAAGTCCTAATAATTAATGGCGTAGTCAGAATTTGAATTGGAATTGGACAAAATATTAACAATAAAAAAATTACAGTTAGTCAAAATTTGCAGCTCTTTCTATTTTTCTCTAGTTTAGAAGGAGGAGAAAGGAGATGAAAATAAACATTTAGTCTTCAAAACTAAAAAAAATAATCGCCAAGAGAAAATAAGAAATGATTTCAACTTAAAATTAGAAAATGAGCTATTTTGAAAGTTCTGATGAGTACATTGGAATTTTTTTCTATTTTTATATATCCGAATGAAGGGTAGAACTAGAGTGTTACTCAACTCTAAAACCCGTCAAATCATCTTTAAATGACGAACATGGACTGTTGAAACATGTCTACCTTACGAGTGATGCGTCCACATGTAAAAAAAATTAGTTTTGAAATTAATTTTGCATAGATTCAAAAGGTAAAAAGATGTTCAAAAATGAATGCATTAAAATTAATTCATTAAACTTCTAATTTTGACCGCTTAATTTTATATTAAATTAATTCGAATGTTTGTACTTCCCTACGATTCCGATCTAGAGTATGCTACTATTCACTGATTAAAAAAATGACTATCAAGAACGAATTAATCTTTATTTTTTAAAATTTTTTCACATGTAGATACATCACTTGTAAGGTATGCGGGTTTCAACTGTTCAGATTCGTCATTTGAAACCAATTTGACGGGTTTTAGACTTGAGTTCACCAAATAACTTGATAAACTTAAGAACACCCTGGTTCTACTCTTGAATGAAAATCGAAAAAAAAAAATTGTACACATGCTAAACAGAGAAGGGGAAGGAGGAAAAAAATAAATAGAAATTTTAACAAATTTCTAATTAGATGTCTTATTACGGATCATGTCTTACGAAATACATATATAAAAGCTTTGAGTCTGGAAAATAATTCTCCAGTTCCATTGTAAATTGTTATTTTCCATTTTATTATCCAATTTCAGGCCCAGTAGCCTTTTGCTTGACACGTGAAATTCCAGCTTACGGTGTCAAATGCTTTCTTAATATCTACTGGGCCTGAAATTGGATAATAAAATGGAAGGATGGAAGGATGGGCTGTAAAATTCCTATCAATGGCTGGCAGGCTAACATTGTTAAATTCAATTCTCTCATCCTTGCCAATATATTTCATGTCAGTTCTCAAGTTACCGTAATGGGTCATTCAGGAAATAGACAAAACACGTCGCAACTTTCTCTGGCATGGAGCGCATGACCAACATAAAGGATACAATTTGGTAAATTGGGAATCCGTTTGCGAACCAAAGAAAATTGGAGGACTCGGAGTGCTAGACTTGGGGAGATTCAATGAGGCCTTACTCTTAAAATGGCTATGGTGGTGGTTTCAGCCGGAGCACAGACTATGCAAGCCTCTATTCCGCCAAACGGCAGCAATAGAGCATGGCATACCACACGCGCTGGTGTTCACACTAATCACAGGCGAGATCAGAACCTTCTTCAATGTGTCAACGAAATGGATACTGGGAGATGGTACAAACATTCGACTATGGGAGCACAACTGGGGTTTCGGCGCCATCAAAACCTCACTACATAACCTTTACACCTTCTCAATTAGCACGGAAATCACACTGGCATAGGCTGTGGCGGCTTTGGAAAGTGGTATTCAGCATTAGTTTAGGCAAAACATATCAGTAGAGGCGCAAGAAGAGCTACTGCAACTATGTGATTACTTGCAAGAATTGCACCGGGACCAAACGAAGAAGGATGAAATCTTATGGAATTGGACCACAAGTGGTTCATTCACGGTCAACACAACATATAGGTTTTTAAAGGAAGGGCCAAGGATTAAAATGAGCATCTCAAAACTCTGGAAATTCAAGGCCCCTCCAAGGATGAAGACGTTTATGTGGTTGGCATCTCGAAATAGTATACTCACACATGACAATTTGCAAAAGGGAGGATGGGAATTGGTCAGTATTTGCCTCCTATGCAGGTCAACGGCAGAAACTGGAAAACACCTATTCGAAGAATGCATCTATACCAGAAAAGTATATGACAATGGAGATAACAGACCGTACCAAGACTGGTACCATGAGCCAAGCACAAAAATCAGCAATGATCATTATGCAGTTTATAGTGTGGAGGGAACGATGTGCAAGATGCTTTGCCAACTCAAACAAAAGCACTCAGGATCTCATGGAAGAAATTAAATGGCAGCTCAATTTTTATGAAAAGCAAGACTTCAATGCGCCAAGAAGGGGAATAACATAGCTGGGAGAAATTCAACCTGACATAGAGGGCTTTCCTGCATTTTTTTTACTTCACAACTTTCTTTCTGCCTTTTACACTTCTTTCATGAAAATTTTGCATCCTTTTTTTAGGTTAGTCTTTTTCATTAGGTTCAATTTCAATTAAAGCTCAATACTCTTGAGCCATGCAATTTCGTTTTTCATATGTAAGTTACACATTCAGTATAACAACCCTTTTTTATTAATCAAATACGGACTAGACCCATATTTCTACTCAAAAAAATTGAAATAGTGCACTTCACCCATTTTATACTGAAATGGAATAGTGCACTTCACCTAAATAATCATCATACTGAAATCTGTTATTAGACAAATGCAATAGTGCACTTCACCCATTTTATGAAATAGCAGTTCGAATTCATTGGGAATTAAAAATCAAGATAAAAGTGTTAATGCTTAACCAGTTATATTTATGCTTCTGTAGTGATTTATTCTGTATGACCTGTATTGTTTATACTTGATCAGTCCTAATAAAAATATATAGGGAGGGATCCGATTGCACCATTTTATAGTGACTCAATTGAAACAGTCGATCCAAACTGTTCAACATGATCTCCATATTAATACTTGCTTGGATACCAACTTTTACATTTTTTGGAATTATTTTATTATTTATGTAGAATTTTTGAAAATCGCTATTTTTCAATGGTCCATAATTGTCTGGAAATAGTAATTTTGTACACATCTTGATAAATACTAAAAAAGTTCAAAAAAATATAAAATTTGGTCTCCAAGCACATTTTAATATAGAGATTAGGTTAAACAGCTCAGATTGACTGTTTAGACTTTGAAATCGCAAAAATAATATATATACATATGGTATAAAAATATACAGGCCCTGATAATTGTCCCCCCACTCTCATCCCCCCATTATCCCCCCAATTTTATTTGTTCAATCTCATCCATATTTCTCACGATCTACAAGGAATTTTGCGAATCTAAAACCACGAACGTCTTCTACGCAATTTTATCTTTCAAATGAGATCCATGATGACATACTTTTGAGCTCGTCGTCATACAAGTATTTATACCTCGAAATCTAAGTATTTATACCTAGTATTTTCCACATATGACACTGCTGACATTTAAAAGTATTAATATCAAGTATTACAAGTATTTATACCTATGTGGTCAACTATTTTTGTTAGAGAAATGTTGACGCAGGGACGATTGGGAAAGATTGATGCGGAGATGCGGAATCCACGATTGGGGATAAATACTTACAAGTATAGGTATAAATACTTGCACGATGAGGTATAAACACTTGTGTGACGATGGGCCCGAAAGTATGTCATTATGGATCTCATTTGAAAGATAAAATTGCATAGAATATGTTCGTGGTTTTAGATTCGTAAAATTCCTCATAGATCGTGAAAAATGTGGACGACATTGAAAAAAGAAAAAATAAAACTCACCTCTAAAAACGTATATGATTCTTCTCCCCAAGTAGTTTTAGGGCCCCCCCCCCATATAGTGGGAACCCATTTTTACAGCGTAAAATTCTGTACATACAGCGTTTAAAGTTTTCATGGACCAAAATGCCCTTCTACTCTTTTCTCCCCGCGACACTTGCGTTTTTTTTTCTGATTTTTTTTTGCTGTGGGTCCGTCGGTCAGAGGAAGAAGAGGGAAAAGAATAGGGGTCCGGACCCAAAGTAGGGATTTGATTTGGGTTAAATCCAAGCTTTGAGATTTGTGCTATTTTCATTTAAACGGCTACATGCTATTCTCATTTGAATGGTTAATTTATTTTATAATTTCTAATTTGTCATGTAGCGATTCAAGATCAGATTCAATTTCTTTGCTAGCTAAGAGTCAACGGTATTTTTAGTATGCATAAATTTTATTAATTTTAGGTGCTTCAAGATTAGTGGTGAGTTGCATCCAAAGGTTCAAACAAACTAGAATTCAATATGTACTCATTTAATTTGTTAAAAATATGTTTTCGTCCAAATTTCGAATCGAATGTTCGTAAAATATTACAGTGTCGTACGAATATTATTACGTGTTTATAATTTGACTTTTAAAATATGAATAGTTCAATATCAAATAGTGCGTATATATATACATAAAATTATAAAGTCACATCTTTATAATTTCTAAATAAATAAAATTTGTAACTTATATATAAAAATTATTCGTGCAAAAATTTGTATATTTATTCGACTAAGTACAAATCTATTTATTTATTTCTTTACACGAGTTATTTTATTTTATTATATTTATTCGACTAAGTTACCCTCTTAATAATTTTTTGGTTTCATAAGAACTAAGAAGTTCAAATGCTAATACCTGAGAATGTTTCATAAGAATCTGATCTTGAATCGCTACATGACAAATTAGAAATTATAAAATAAATTAACCATTCAAATGAGAATAGCATGTAGCCGTTTAAATGAAAATAGCACAAATCTCAAAGCTTGGATTTAATTTTTGGAGAGGATTTAACCCAAATCAATTCCCTACTTCGGGTCCCGACCCCTATTCTTTCCCCTCTTCTTTCTCTGACCGACGGACCCACAGAAACAAAAAATCAGAAAAAAAAACGGGAGTGTCGCGGAGGAGAAAAGAGTAGAAGGACATTTTAGTCCGTGAAAAATTGAAACGCGGTACGCACATAATTTTACTCTGTAAAAATGGGTTCCCCATATAGTTATATCAAGTTAGACATGCAAGTATTAATATCTTAGTTTACAAGTATTAATTTATTATCTTCCAAATATTTATACCTATGAATTTAATTAAACTTGGAAGAACACAGTGTTTTGAATAAATTTAATTAAACTAGTTAGTTTATGGAAGTTAAAATATGTTTAAGAGATGGGGGATGATGGAGAGATGTGGGATCCACGATTGGGGAAAAATACTTACAAGTATATGTATAAATACTTGCACTAAGAGGTATAAATACTTGTGTGACGATGAACCCGAAAGTATGTCATCATGGATCTCATTTGAAAGATAAAATTGCGTAAAATACGTTCGTGGTTTTAGATTCGCAAAATTTCTCATAGATTGTGAGAAATGTGAACGACATTGAAAAAAGAAAAAAAACTCACCTCTAAAATGTGTTTAAAAGATGAGGGATGATGGGGGGATGAGAGTGGGGGGATTCATATAATTATTGAAAATATACCACTATAAAATGGTGTAATTAGATCCCTCTTCTATATATATATATATAGATGGGCTATGGTGCATTGCAATGCATAGGCCATGGTGTGCATTGGACCATAAATCACCGATTCAAAGTCCAAATGACCGATCCAAACCGTTCATCTTGTTCTCCATATTAATATGTGCTTGGAGACCAAATTTTATATTTTTTGGAATTTTTTTACTATTTATTAAGCCACTTTGAAAATCGCTGATCCAACGGTGACTGTTTGGAACAGTAAAATCAGAAGCCACCGTTGGATCAGCGATTTTCAAAGTGGCTTAATAAATAGTAAAAAAATTCCAAACAATATAAAATTTTATTTTTTTACGTATAGAAATCTAAGTTTATTTAAACACGTACCACGTACAATTATATTATATTTCTAATTCGCCTTTGATTTCTTTATGTTTATTAAATGTTATTTATAAATATTTTGAAGTGATTTATAATTGCTTTGTCATACCTTCATTTCTTTCCATTTTTTTATATCATTTAAAAATATTATTTGTCAAGATTTTCATATAAAAATATGTCAAAAAAAAATCATTTAATATGTCATTAAGGAATGTCATTTGTTGTTTTGTCTAATTTTTTTTTTATAATTGTGTATGATTTTTTTTTTATTCTCGTATTAAATGTTTACTTCCAACGGGCACGATACTAGTAAAAGTTAGATGTCATGATTTATGAGGTCAAGTAAAGCAAACATGTACAATTGAAATAGACAAATGTTTGATGTGCTTTACAGTTTACATACATACTCATTTGCTTGTATCAGTTCTTGCCATAACTGAGGCAATATGTACACAACCCAAATTACACGTCTAACCGGCATCGTTTGTAGGTTCCTATCAGTTTTGAGAACCTATTTTCTAACTCTCACTATTCAATCACATACCGGTCCTAATATTTAACCTCACAAAAAAGGAGAATTTTTGTGGCCAACAATCCTCAGGATCTAACATTTCTCGAGGGAGACGGCCATATGATCCCTCTACTTCTGTGAGACCCACCGGCCGAACCAGTTCTGCTACCCCTAGTGATGGTGCTGTCCTGACTGGCCGTGCTGTTCAGAACGACGCACCACATCCACCAATTGCACCATACCGACTGGCCGTGCCATACCTGCTGGCGGCATTGCACCTGCCAGCTCTGCCTACCTTTACGGCGTACACAAAATTGGTCACATGCATCCCAACAGACCAAGTTTCATTTACCCTAAGATAATTGGCAAAAGACAGTATTGTTAATTTTCTTTATCCAACTAGGTTAATAAATTGAGATAAGTTTCTTTACTAGGGCCAGAAGCTACTTAAAATTTCAACTGTTATAACAGATCAACCTGATCTACTAATAAGTGATGTTGACTTGAATTCCTTTCGAACTATAATCAGAGGCTTCTCATAAACCCAAAAAAACTGAAGAAGTGATAAGTATAAATTATATATATATTAGATCTAGTTTTTATCATAAAATAACATTAAATATCTTGTATTTTGAATATAAAATGAATATAATACACCTAGAATTAAGTTACTGCGTTTACTTGACTTTAGACTGCAGGAAACGACGAAAAATGAAGAAAAGGCTCCCAGTGCGGACGCACTCAACACTTAGACGAATTTTCAGCAATTCAGCACTTCACAAAAAAAAAAGTCCGAGCCTAATGCATCAGCAGTCTCAGCCAGTGCAGGTCAACCCATTCGCACTCAGTACTTAGGCGCCGATTTTTGCAAGTTTCAAATTCTTCAGGAAAAGAGAAGAGTTCAAGGACAGTGCGGACGCACTCCCACCAGTGCGGACACACTCAGAAAAATACGCAGAATTTTCAGGAGATCTAAATAAGAAAAGTTGGAGCCAGTGCAGATCAGACCACCCGCACTCACCACCAGTGAGGACGCACTGGACCTGCAGACAGCCAGAAATACGCGTTTTCGACAGTTTTTCTATTTCTGGCGTACCAAGGACGCGTTTTAAGAGCCAAATTTAGACATGATATTCTGAAAAACAATGTAAAGATAGCACCCACTAATCCCACATTCTAGCCTCTAAATTGGACATGGCCTTTAGCTATAAAAGAGAGGGTTCATTCCCATTCAAGGCATTAATCTCATCTCTCTCATCATCCCTTGGTACATGTCTATTTCCATAAAATACAGCGAAAAATCTGCAGAAATTCTCGAAGTTCCGGAGGCTTTTTAAGGAAGGAGAAGAAGAAGATCCGATCAAGATTTCGGCAAGATTGAGGTTTTTAATTTGATAAAGGGTGTAACTATTTTTTTTATTTCATTTCTTCTTATTTTTGCCAAACTTTGTAATTGATCTCTCCAATCTACTCTCTCTAGGGGTTTAGGTTAATACATAAACTTGTTTAATTCTATCTTATTCGGTTATTTATTTTTATTATGATTGTTTTATAGGATTTGATTGTTAATTTCTGTGATTTATCATTTGTGTTGATTACATAGTTAGTACTTGAAATCAAAGTAGTCCCGCTTTTGATTCAAAAGAACCAAAGTAGTTAAGATGAGACGAGAGTACCAAATTATGAACACAAATATCTTAGGTTTTGAATTAGAAGTGAACTAGTGTGTCACAATTAACCTGACCAAACCCTAGAGGTCATTTCCTTCTTTTTTTTTCTATCGAACTAGTGTGTTACAATTTGCACAGAAAAATAATTATTTGAAAAATGTTGCTCAAGAAATTCTGAAATATTCAGTTGTACTTACATTTCAGAACCTTAAAGCAGAGTGAACAACCCTCTTTTTATATGTCTGTTATTAACAGATCAAACGCTACCTCCTACAGACTATACATGAGGTGCGCAGCTTGGTTGATTCAGAAGTTTGCGAGATTCTTAAAATAAGTGCAAGCTAGAAATGGATCGGCTGGATCAACTTAGTTCGAGTGAATTAAATTTATTATTTAAATTAAAAGGATGTTCCGTAGGATATGATTTATGTCAATCCACTCTTTTATTAAAGGACTTATTATTTAAAATTTGTATTTATTTCATAGTTATTGGCCCCTTTTAAGAGAGGAAACTTAAGAATTTTCAATTGATGTTCACTCGCTCTTAGCTGCATTTCAAAGATGATCAGTATATATATATATTTGTATGTTGATTTGAATTACAATTTTTTTTTAAAGATCGTCTCCTCTTTGAAATTTTTACAAGTATTTATATATATATATATATAGAGGTTGGCTAAGATCAAAGTGGTAGTTCCTGAGCTTTGGTGCTACCAATTCGTTTTTTAATTTTTAAAGTTCAAAACGACGATCCGAACCGTTCAAGTTGTTCTTCATATTAAATTGTGCTTGGAGACCAAATTTTACATTTTTCTGAATTTGTTTACTATTTATTAAGCCACTTTGAAAACAGCTGATCCAATGGTGACTTCTGATTTTACTGTTTTGTTAAGCCACCGTTGGATCAGCGATTTTCAAAGTGGCTTAATAAATAGTAAAAAAATTCAGAAAAATATAAAATTTGGTCTCCAAGCACAATTTAATATGGAGAACAACTTGAACGGTTCGGATCGACGTTTTGAACTTTGAAAATTGAAAAACGAATTGGTAGTACCAAAGCTCAGGAACTACCACTTTGATCTTAGCCAACCTCTATATATATATATAGAGTACGGCTAACGCGCTTCCTCTAGCATATGGGCCGAAATGCTTCCGGTGGAAAGTTGAAATTTCAAAATCCAAAAAGTCGATCTGAACCGTTCATCTTCTTCTCCATATTAATATCTGCTTGGAGACCAAATTTTACATTTTTCTGAAATTTTTTACTATTTATTAAGCCATTTTGAAAATCGCTGATCCAACGGTAGCTTCTGATTTTTACTGTTTGGTAAGTCACCGTTGGATCAGCAACTTTCAAAGTGGCTTAATAAATAGTAAAAAATTTCAGAAAAATGTAAAATTTGGTCTCCAAGCAGATATTAATATGGAGAAGAAGATGAACGGTTCAGATCGACTTTTTGGATTTTTAAATTTCAACTTTCCACCAGAAGAATTTCGGCCCATATGCTAGAGGAAGCGCGTTAGCCGTACTCATATATATATATATATATATATATATCCGAGTTAGGCTGGGGTGCTATGGATAGCATAGTGGCCTCTATGCTACGGCTCAATATTCGAGTTTTCAAAATCCAAACGGTCGATCCGAACCGTTCATCTTATTCTCCATATTAATATCTGCTTGGAGACCAAATTTTATAATTTTCTGAATTTTTTTACTATTTATTAAGCCACTTTGAAAATCGCTAATCCAACGGTTTTACTGTTTTGTGCAGCCACCGTTGGATCAACAATTTTGTAAAATACTTAATAAATAGTAAAAAAATTCAGAAAAATGTAAAATTTGGTCTCCAAGCAGATATTAATATGGAAAATAAGATGAACGGTTCAGATCGACCGTTTGGATTTTGAAAACTCGAATATTGAGCCGTAGCATAGAGGCCACTATGCTATCCATAGCACCCAGCCTAACTCTCTCTCTCTCTCTATATATATATTTTAGTTTTCATTATAAACTAAAATTATACTGCAATAACTTATTCAATATGTTCAATCTGAGAATGAGACATTGGGAATCGATCGCTCCAAAAGCATTTTCGATTTTTTTATTAATAGAAAAATAAATAAAAAATATTGGCAATGAACATTCATTTCTCTTCGTATATTATCTCCTAGAATTTTTCTCAACTGGAGGCATCCAATAACTATATCTTTCCCTCCGTGATTCCTTCGATAATCCAACCTCCTCTCTCTCATGCGTGATTTCCTCTCTTCTTATGTGTGACCTTTGGCCGGAGTCTAATCGGTCAATTCTGGCGAGTCTTCCTCCTCGGACACTCCTTTTAAATGCGGGACAACCTGTCGCGTATGGTTTGGAAAATCGGCCGAGTCCGAGTTGACTTGGGCCGAGTCATAACGGTATTGGTCAAGTCTGTGCTGATAATCACCCGATTTTCTCGCCCGACCAATTTTTGCATGAAGTTTATCGCCAAGGTAGATTCTATCAAATTAGGTTGAGCGAACCCAAATTTACAATCAATCTCTTGCATCAGAGCAAAATTATGCAATTTCAGTAGTTCAATCAACTCAATTTTGTATTTTTTAATGGACAGTCAAAGGAATTTGGGGCGGAAAAGGGTTGCGCCTTAGAGAAAAAGGAAATCAAAACATTAAAAACTTTAAATAGACATAATTTACATATGGTGTATTGTTTAGTTTTGAGGGTATAACTTGATACATAGTGGGCCGTGTCCATATTATTTACTAAAGAGACACAATGTGTTTTTTTTTTATCTTGATTCGCTGTGACACAAAATTTCTATTTAATATGAATTAAGAATATAATGAAAATTATCACTGGTGGGTACAAATACTTGCTAGCATCGATATGAATAGTTATCGGTGATTCTAATGTAGCTGGGTTTTTGATATTTCTTTAAAAAAAATATGACAGGTAACATAGCAAAATTATCAAACTTTATCAATATTTCTTGTTTGTTGAATTAATAATATAATTAAAATAATTAAAAATATATATATATATATATATATATATATATATATAATTGTTGTATTGTATTTTAGATTTTTGAAAATTATCGTATCGTTGTATCCGTATCGTATTTGATACGATAACTATACATGTATCCATGCAACATAGTTTACAACATAAATATTAGTATGTAAATGCACAGGAGTGAATACTTTAACATATTACATATTAATATATAATCAAGCATCCAACAGAGTAATTTGTAAAATATATATTAAATTAATATACTTTACAACGTAATAATTCATACTTCAGTTTGAAATATGAATACTTGCAATACTTGATATTAATACTTTCAAATGTCATCTAATGCCACAAGAAAAAAAAATGATAGAATCTATTACATACAAACACATGCATGACGAGGTATCACTAGTACAAAACCCTTCACTGACTGTTCAAATACCTCTACACCAACTGATATAGAGGCGTCAGTGATGGCACAGAAAGTATAGGTATACATTTACAGATGGATAAAAAATAGTCAGTATGAGTGATATCACTTTATTAGACCTATTATTTCGACTTGTTTCCATACAAAAATCTATGTTTTGAACCAACAAATGGTGCCTTTTACATTGAATATCCATAGAATGTGGTACTGCTATGTTTTGGTTCTTACTTTGCAGGAATCAGGCGAAAACGGGCAAAATCAGGGAAGTTACTGAAATCTGAGACATCCGATGCGACCCTCATCACATCCGATGCGACCCTCATCACATCCGATGCGACCCTCATCAGAGCCGATGCGACCCTCATCAGAGTCGATGCAGGTTGCATCAGACCTGATGCAGGTCGCATCGCGAGTTTCCAGAGCAGACAGCAAAGGCCCAGAATTGAAGCACTCGTTTTAAAAAGCCTATAAATAGGCCACCCCTGCTACCAGAGAGGGAGTTCCGAAATTTAAAGATTCAAAGCCTCAAGGAGAGAGAAAAGATCAAGAGAGAAGAGGGAGATTGGAGATCGCTTGGAGAAGAAGAGAAGATTGCAAGATCCTCTCCAATCCACCTTGGATCTTTGAGCTTCATCATGATCTGCCTATTCTCTCTCTCTTTTATGCTTTCTTTTGCTATGCTTGAGTAGATCTCTAGTTCTTAGGGTTAGGATGTAGTCTCTAAACCTTGTCTTTGAGTTGAATGATGTTTTGATCTAAGTTTGAACTTGTGTGATTGTTGTTTGAGTATTCATTGTTTGCTTGATTGTGATTTCTTGATTGATTCTTGATTGTCTACTGTTAGATGTCTATAGCATCTCTTCTAGTAATTTGGCCTTGATGTATCTTGTAATTGTGATTGAGCATTTGAGGTAGATCTAAGATCAATAGTAGCCGAGAGGTGAAATTTCTATTATCGAAAGGTTGTAGATACCTCTAGTTAACCAGACAATCAATTTAGGTTAGATACCAGTAGGCGAGAGCCACAGGTTGAAGCCTCGCACAAGAAATCAACTTAGATACGAACACATGTCAGCTCTGCTCGAGGGCCATGCGACCCGCATCAGAGATGATGCGAGTCGCATCATACGGGTCGCATCAGAGATGATGCGAGTCGCATGATAGGTCCAGAGAAGGCAAAGTTTGGGATGAAACCTGAAACCCTAGGAACGCCTTTTATCATTGTTCAAAACCAAAACCTTTAATTGCTTTCATTTACTGTTAATTGAATTGACACCCGAAATTAGGAAACATAAACAAACCAAACCCAACTTTTCACACTTCTAGTACCTAGCTTGGATAAGTGGTGATTTAGAATCGAATTAAACCGTCCCTGAGGATCGATACCTTAATATACTATACGGATAGGGTTGTGCACTTGCAACCCTAGACGAGAGTAGATTCAAGGTTTAAACTGGTATAGCTTGCTATACCTGAGACTTTGTAGCCTACCTTTGTAAGCGAACAATGGGAATACTTGCTCGAAGAGATATGAATACGAATGTATAAATATTTGTTCGATGTGGTATAAATTCTTGTATTCTAGATTTTTGAAAATTACCGTATAGTCGCATCTGTATCGTATCTGATACGATATCCGTACCCATATCCATGCAACATAGTCTACAACGTAAATATTAGTACATTAATGTACATGTATGAATATTTTCCATATTTAATACAATTAAGCACCAAACAGAGTAATTTGTAAAAAATATTAAATTAAGATATTTTTCAACATAACTATTCATACTTCAGTTATAAGTATGAATACTTACATTACGAGATATGAATACTTACAATACTTGATGTTAATACTTTCAAACGTTATCTAGTGCCACATGAAAAAAAAGATAAATAATATGTTAGATACAAACACTTGATATAGAAACTATTTACACTTGCATGACAAGGTATAAATACTTGCAATATACATCATCCAGTGTCATGTGAAAAATTTGATAGAATTTGTTAAATACAAACACTTGATACATGAACTATTCATACTTGCATTGTGATGTATGAAAACTTGCAATACTTGCTCGAAGAGATATTAATACTTGCCATATAAAAAAAATGATAATATATGTTAGGTACAAACACTTCAGACATTATTTTTACACTTACATTATAAGGTATGAATACTTACACTATGAGATATGAATACTTGTTCGACGAGATATGAATACTTATTCACGACGAGGTATAAATACTTGCGCGATGGACAATTCGAAATTATATCATCAGGAATCTCATTTGAAAGAGAAAATTGCATAGAAGACGTTCGTAGTTTTAAATTTGCAAAATTCTTCACAGATCGTTAGAAATATTGGCGAGATTAAATGGAGAAAAAAAAAACCTCCTCTAAAAACATGTAAAAGATGAGTTTGTGATATGTTCAGTTTTTTTTTTTTGAAATACTTGGTATCTTAGATATGAATTAGGGGTGAAAACGGAGCGGATAATGCTGATACCATATCCACATCCGTCGGATAATGAACGGATACGAATACGGATACGGATAGTAAACGGATATCAAAATTCAAAACCAAATCCCCCTTAAACGGATACGGAACGAATAGTTCACGGATACGGATTCGAATACAGATATAAAACGAATAATGGTCGAATAATTAAACTTTAGATACAAATACTAATTAACAAAATTCAAATATGAAAATAAATAATGTATATTAATTTATTTAAGTTTATAATTTAAATCTATGGAAAAAAACAAACTAAAACAAAAAATATAATTGTTGTAAAGTAGATTAGAAGTTTCAGTTTATTTAAGTTTATATTAATATATTTTAAAATTTCGGCAGTTCAGATTTAAACCCAGTCCAGCGCCTCTTCATTTGTTTATTTGGGCTAAGGCGCTAAGCAACAGCCAGTCCAGCGCCATTTGTTTCCGGTTTATATTCATTTGTTCCACAACTTTAAAAGAAAATATTCAATCCGCTGGATTCCTTGTATAAGAAGCTGGGAACTAGAGTTTTTACCTGGACAAGTCCGGGACTCAGTAAATGAGTCTTGGATTCGGGTCTGACTCAATTAATGGGTTATGGATTCAGAATTTGAATATGTTTAAATATTTTTAATTTTAATTTTTAAAAAACTTATTCGGATACATGCGGATATCCGATCTGTTTATGCATTTCTATCCGTATTCGGATACTATTGCAACTTTTTTATGCGGATATCCGGTCTGTTTATGCATTTCTATCCGTATTCGGATACTATTGCAACTTTTTTAAAAATTATCTGAATCCGTATTCGGAATTATTCGGATATGTTTGATCCGGATTCAGATAATTTCTGGATTCGGAGCAGATATTCGTCGGATAATCCGGCTCCATTTTCAGCCTAGTATGAATATTTGATAAATTATATATTAGAGGAGGGTTCAAATGCACCCAAAATTTTGTGCACCCAAATGCACCCTATCCTTTTTCTCTATTTTCAAAGTCCGAATAATCAATCCGAACCGTTAGATGTGATATATATATTAAGATGTGCTTGGAGACCAAATTTTATATTTTTTGGAATTTTTTTACTATTTATTAAGCCACTTTGAAAAATCGCTGATCCAATGGTCCAGAAAATGTAAAATCAGCGATTTTCAAAGTGGCTTAATAAATAGTAAAAAAATTCCAAAAAATGTAAAATTTGGTCTCCAAGCACATCTTAATATATAGATCGCATCTAACGGTTCGGATTGACTATTCGGACTATGAAAACGGAGAAAAAGGATTTGAAAGATAGGGTGCATTTGGGTGCACAAAAATTTGGGTGCATTTGAACCCTCCTCTATATATTAACACTTCCCGTATAGATATCCATATTTGCGCGCGTCAGTTATAAAATCTATCAAATATTATGCAGTCCCCAAAGTAATTAATGATGCTCAGTTAATGAGCAGTCTCCACAGATAGTTATTGACTGGGGATATATAAATGAGAGAAATTAATTAGGGGATAATTAGTCGATCACAAAAAAATATTTAACAAGTGACATTTGAGAATAAAATAACTCAAAAAAGAAAATAAATTCTCGCTCAAGTAGAATTGTTCTCCTGAAAAGTAAATAAAAATTACAAACTACAACAACAACAAGCAATAGCAACTTCCTAATTCGCTATATTCATATCATTTCCTAGTCCGCTCATGCTGCAACAACAACAATCAATAGCAATTTCATAAAACATAAATAACTCTTCAAAACCAAATTCAATTGAAAACTCTCAAGGGAAAATAACTTAAGTACATCAAACTTCAATATTTCTAAGTTTATCTTAAGAAGATTTTCTCTTAACTTACTTTTTGCTGCTAGATCCACCCACATTGCATGCACGTTTACGGGAGGTACTAGGTATCACATTGAACTGGTCCCGCTTCCTCTTTTCCTTTGAGTGATGACTCATGTGCTCCCCCAATGCTTGGTGGCTAGGGAACATTGCTTTGTTGCCCTTGATGGTGAGCAACCCCGTGCACCAACCAAGAGGGCCCGATAATCGGGATCAACTTCCCAGTGAAAAAAATGAGGCTCCTGCATGTTCAGGTAATTTATTTTTAGCCTTATTAAATATAATTTAACTATTTTCGGGTTGTTTCCTTTACTTTGGTTTCAAGTACCTGTTGCTTTTGTAACAATTCAACTTTGTTTGTGTGCTTTATTGGCATTGTGAAGATGCTGGTTTAAGGATGTTATAGTGTGTGGTTGGACAAGCAAGCATGGTCAGAAAGGAAAAATTGCCAAGAGAAAAAGACAGGGCAGGGTCCTATGGGTGGACTTGTGCCTTTGTTACTGGGACCTAACCTTCTTCTTTCCTTGGCCTCAGCAATCACCTTAGTATATTTACCCTATGCGGTAATTGACAGAAAACGGTACGGACAATTTCCTTTATTGAACTAAGTTAAGAAATTGACACAAGTTTCTTTACTAGGGGAGAAACTTGTTACAAATAAAAATAAAAAAAATCAAAGAGAGAATTTGTTAAACTGTAACAACAGATAAACTGGATCTATTAACAAGAGAAGTTGGTATGAATTCCTTTTAAACTATAATTAGAGGCTTCTCTCGTAAACCCAGAAAACTGAAGAAGAAAATATCTGAAAGAATTGGAAAGAAGGATAAGAGGAGGGGTATTTGGCATCAAGACAACTCCTAACACAAGGTACTTACCGGTATATATAGACCCAAAATGTAAATGTAATACTTAGTACTTACACACAGTAATGCATGAGAAGATCAGAGAGCACCTGTTTAATATATGAGAAGCCACAGCAACTATAGGGATACCATTAATCAATAATATCAATTAAAGTTTTTACTTTTTAGCTATATATTTATACCATTTCCTAGTCCGCTCATGCTAAATTGAAGCGAAGCGAATCTCCCTGTAGACTTTCATCACTTCTCATTTCTAACATCTGAACAAATAGCCATAAAAGAAAACCATTAATTACATAAACAATGATCATGCGATTGTTAGCCAATTAAATAGCAAAAGTTTGCAGGAATTGTAATACAATTTGTCCTTGATTCAATTTGCAATCTCAGTTGAAATGAGCAAACCGGGAAAATAATGAAAGCAACTGGCTCATACTTATCTAATTAAAAAGTTCGACCATCTAAGTTAACTCGATATTCAACACTTCTTACAAACAATAAGGGGAACCACGGTCTATGTTATTGGATTCCATGTATACAAGCTGCTATATTATTATTACAATTACTTCTTTTGGATAGTTAAATGTCTTGTAGACTATGGACAGAACTACAATTTCATATCGCAAGTACTAGATGCAAAGCAAATTATAGAGAATCTCGCAGACTGAGATTGCGGAAGAGGTTTCTCTGGAAAAGTAAAATTATTTTTCAAGAATTCATCTTCAAAGTTGTTTTTCTATGTCAATTTCAAAATGATACAGTATCAGATGAGACATGAATTAAAACACTCGAATTCAACACCTTACCACATATTACATGCAGATCGAGAACAAATAATTGATTTTGTGCAAATCGCAAATAATGTTTGCGAAGGAATACCAATGTCAGTATCAAAGAAGCTGTCAAATTTTCCTAGGACCAACTAACACCAGCAAGGACGAATACCTAATGATGTATATGTATCTTTTTTTCTAAATTTTAAAAAAATGGTAGACTCAAAAGGCATAAAGATTTAAGTTTATCTAACAGATACTGCTTCTTTTGGCCTAGAAATTTTCAGAACTTCCTTTCCGAAGGTCAGTGGATAAAATGCAACTAACAATTGTTATTGATAAGAAAATTTTCTTTACATGGTCCTATTTCCCTAACTCCTTATCCTATATCCCTATAGTTACATCATTCTCAAATTGCGAGATAGCTCATCCAAAATAAGCAATGTTAAGTACTACCCATTATTAGAAGATAAAACTATCATTGAAGTCAAATCTTGAATCATGAAGTGCCTCACATGAAAGGACCAGGGATACATGGGATTTACCAACTTAGTACATGTAACAGCTAGAGACCTTATTTTGATGTTCAGGAAACCGCAAATAACATTTGCGAAGCAATACAATTGTTGATAATGGCCTGACAGGATGATCTTTTTAAGGAAGGATGATTTTCTTTTCTTTTTTGCCAAGTTTCAACGAAATTAAATTAAGGAATAAAGATTAAATCCTCCTAAGAAATAAAATTTAAAACTACAAACACAACAAGATTTTGTTAATTCGCAATGTAAATATGGAAAATATTTCTTGCCTAATATAATTGTGTACAGACTAGACAAAATAAAAAGGCATAGATAGATGGGATGATGTACCTGACATATGGAGCTTGTTCTGGCCAAGTCCTTACTTTACCACTCGTTTAACTTTTCTCCTCCAGCAAGCTACTCACAGTGTGTCTTCTGCAGCCATCGCCAGTTCAAAAAAAATAAAATAAAATAAAATAAATAAGTGTTACCAAAAAAATAAATTCTTGAAATCTATACTAATAGACAAGAACTAGACCTGCTCCTGAATTTCGGTAAGGTTTTCAGACTTGGTAAAATCTATATATCTATCGTGTGATATAGAGAAAATTGGTTGCTTAAATGCAAAAGTCCGGTTAGGGTTTCTGATTTGGGAGAAAGAAGGCATCAATTATGCAATATTGGATCAGATTATATGGTTAGAACAGGAGAACTGGCACTGTACGCGCGCGCCTAGATGAAAACCAATAAATCCGATTTTTGTAAATTGTAAAAAAGAGAAAAAGACAATCAATACATGCATGTTGCATGGTAGAAGGTAAAAAACCTGAAGTCAGAGAGATCGTTGAGAGTTGAAGCTAGCCTGGGGGCTGGGGCGACGAAGAGGAGATAGAGAGAGAGAGGAGAGATCGACTGAGAGAGACAGTGTCGCCAGATATCTGAGAATGTTATGGAATGTTAGATGAAAATAGGCGGCACTTCCGAGATACGGCTTAGGGTTTGCCGCATATTTATAGTAACATTTGGATGTATACGAATTCGGATTCAAAGTAACCTAAAGTTTGATTTTAGATCCGAACCCGTCCGATCAGAACTCGCATCGCCTTTCAAGTTTTCAACCTGGGTGCGTCTGATCAAACTCAGATTTTGAGTTACTTTAGAAGAATCCGGACCCGATATATAAAAACCTCTCTATGGTTCTATTTTTGAATTGAAAATATATCGAATAATTTGTTGGGAAGAAGAAAGATAAAAGAAATTTCGATACATTAAAAGTTGTATTGATTTGATTTCTTTAGATAGCTTTTAACAAACTGATTCATTTTTATTTGATTTCTTAAAAATAAAAATCTAAAAAAAAATCAGATTTATGATTTGATCTCTTATATAGCATCAAAAAAATAAATTTCATGTCTGATTATTTACAAAATATTTAATATATTTAAAAAATAAAACATCTGTTTGAATAATTATCTGGCAAATATATGGAATCTATAAGCTTTTTAATTTATGTTCACTCACCCTTAACAGTAATTTATTGGTATCGGTCAAAAAAGAGGATCGCTGTATTATTTTCTTTTTGTATTTTGATTTGAAGATTCAGTTTTTATTTTTATTTTTAAACAGTTTAATAGTTAGAGTTGATGTTGTGCAATGATATTATAACAAATTTATTTTATTTTTAGAACTATTATAAATATTTTTTTCTTCATTTGTTATGTAATATATAGTCAGCATTTCACCGACAATTATTTTCTAAAGAGAGAGGGAGAGAAAAGAAAAGGAGAGAAGAGAAAGAATTCAGAGAAATAAAAGATAAAAGAAAAGAAAGGTATTTTCATATTTTAGTTAATAATGAAATATAATTCTTAATTTCATTACGATGAAATTAATATGTTATGGACAACTTTTTTTGCTCTTAATTTTTTTGATGGGTATAAGAACACTCTAGTTCTACTATATATTAAAATATAAAGCCTAGATGAATAAATAGAAAATAGAAAATATTTGATGGATATATGTTCGATTTTTTTTTTTAATCTAAAACAATCTTAATCACAACTTGTAAAGGATAGTATGTTCTGCCACATCAGAAATTTTATGATAATTTTTCCATCAATTTCGAATTACATTTTATTTTATAAATTTCAATTATAGGTAACTTTGTATTTTAAATTTATATTCAAATAATGGTAACTGCAAATTAATTATAAGCATGACATTTTCAGAATGATTATTAATTAATAGATTTTGCAACATAAAGGATTATCCAACACTAATTGTTTCCATACAATTGTAATTATTATATTAGCATTTGCAATTTACTTTAATTGAGATGAAGTTGCTCTAAGCCTAGTGAAGACATGAGACTCCACGTGTGATGGAGATTGAAGTATTAAATTGATCTTTTGGAAAAATATTGCCTTCAGATGGTCTATTGGAAATCACGTTTAACTGTTCAGATCGACTATTTAAATTTTAAAAATAAAGATGTAAATTTATAATACAAGTCGATACATAATATGCATATTACCATGCATATTCTCACTCAACACATGTTTGATACTTCATGAACTCACCCTAAACAACTCCGGGACCCATTTTTACAGAGTAATTTTTGATGTGTACAGTGTTTGAATTTTTGATGGACCAAAAGGCCCCTGTTCAGCTCATCCCCAGCCCTATTTCTCCTTTTTCTATTACTTCGCTGTAGGAGCATTTTGATCCGTAAAAAATTCAAACAATGTACGCATCAAAAATCACGTTGTAAAAATGAGTTCCCAAACAACTCTATGAATTATTCACGTACCTTCAAATGTACACTTTTGATTGTGTCGAAGCATATTTGTCTATTGTGTCACATGCACACTTTCCTGTAGATGTTGTAAAATATTATATTGGATATCAATGGATGGATGTACATTTAATTTTTATGTTACACTCATTTTAGAAACTAAATATGACTTAAATGAAGAAATAAATATTATAGATTTATTCTCAATTATTTAGATATAACAATCATTCAATATTAGACAAATTGAAATTTAATTGGTTTTCATCCTGAAGCAATCAAAATTACACCATTATAAAATTTATATTATTTGATATATAGAAACAAATCGACTCAAATTTAATGCACTTGTTAATTAAAAGTTGAATGTACGTTAAAAGTATCCTAATTAAATTAGCTAACAAATTCGATTATCTAGCAGCTTAAATTAAGCACAAATGAGAAATATTTGCCTTTAGTTTGTGGTTTTGAGTAACTTCCACCGAGATATATATAACATGTGTGCTAATCGTCCGATGTTATGAATATAGTTAATTTGGTATTAAAGATAGTATTTTTCTAATTAATTATATTGGTTTGTGAATTATCATGCGGCCATTTTTTTTAATACCCAAAAAAATATAATTTTAAAAATAACCCTGCATCCTATTTTTTTTCAAAAATATTCTGACCGCCAGGCCCACGGGCGGCCCAGAAAAATAGCGGACCGCCTGGAACAAAGGCGGGTCACACCCCAAGTGGAACCCCCCTGGGCGGTCCTCTTTTTTTTTTTAGATCTTAGTATTTTGATTTAAATAATTTTGTGAAGAAAAAATTTTCTTGTTTAGAGTGTATGTCAAAAAATAAGACATTTGATATATTTATAAAGTGATGTCGTAACTCTTTATAACTTTGATTTTATTTGTCTTGGATATCACAAGTCTAAATATAACACTAATTAAGGACTTGACATTTATTCAAAAATTTTCAAGCTTTGACAGCTTGTTGATCTTCTTCTATTTATTTATGGTACTAAAACAATAGTTTAAAGCTACTAAAATATGTTCAAACTTCAAATTAGACTCTCTTTTGGTGACACCGGATTACACTCTATATTTTCAAAGTCTAAGTAGTCGATCCAAACTGTTCACCATGATGGATATGTTAAAATGTGCCTGCATATCAAATTTTATAATTTTTTTGAATTTTTTTTTTACTATAAGCACATATTAATATATCCATTATGTTGAACGGTTTAGATCAACTATTTAAACTTTAAAAACTTTAAAAATTGAGAGTGTAATTTGGTGTGACAAAAAAATGTCTAATTGAATTCCTCTCTCATTGCTATGCTCCAAACCATAGGCCTAACATTTAGGCCCTAACTACATAATATAATAATCTAATTGAATGCTCTTTTAGCCCAACGAAGCGTCGTACTTATGAAACAGCATTTAACAAACATGTTTTCATGGTTCAAATTATATATATATATATATATATATATATATATATATATGAGTACGGCTAACGTGCTTCATCTAGCATATGGGCCGAAATGCTTCCGGTGGAAATTTGAAATTTCAAAATCCAAAAAGTCGATCTGAACCGTTCATCTTCTTCTCCATATTAATATCTGCTTGGAGACCAAATTTTACATTTTTCTGAATTTTTTTATTATTTATTAAACCATTTTGAAAATCGCTGATCCAACGGTAGCTTCTGATTTTTACTGTTTGGGAAGCCACCGTTGGATCAGCAATTTTCAATATGGCTTAATAAATAGTAAAAAATTTCAGAAAAATGTAAAATTTGGTCTCCAAGCAGATATTAATATGGAGAAGAAGATGAACGGTTCAGATCGACTTTTTGGATTTTGAAATTTCAAATTTTCACCGGAAGCATTTCGGCCCATATGCTAGAGGAAGCGCGTTAGCCGTACTCTATATATATATATAGATGGGGTATGGTGCATTGCAATGCATGAAGCCCCTTATGCATTGCACTATAATCACGGATTTAAAGTCCAAACGACCGATCCGAACCGTTAGATGTTTAATCCATATTGAAATGTGCTTGGAGACCAAATTTTACATTTTTTAGAATTTTTTTACTATTTATTAAGCATTTTTGAAAATTGCTGTTTTGATGTAAACAGTAAAATTTTCTGGACCATCAGATCAGCGACTTTCAAAATTGCTTAATAAATAGTAACAAAATTCTAAAAAATGTAAAATTTGGTCCCCAAGCACATATTAATATGAAGAACAAGATGAACGGTTCGGATTGGTCGTTTGGACTTTAAATCCATGATTTATAGTGCAATGCATAAGAGGGTTCATGCATTGCAATGCACCATAGCCCATCTCTCTCTCTCTCTCTATATATATATATATAGGATTTGGCTAATATGCTACGGGTAGCTAAGAGGCCTCCGTGCTACGGCTCAATATTCGAGTTTTCAAAATCCTAACGGTCGATCCGAACCATTCATCTTGTTCTCCATATTAATATGTGCTTGGAGACCAAATTTTACATTTTTCTGAATTTTTTTACTATTTATTAAGCCACTTTGAAAACCGCTGATCCAACGGTGGCTTAACAAAACAGTAAAACCAGAAACTACCGTTGGATCAGCGGTTTTCAAAGTGGCTTAATAAATAGTAAAAAAATTCAGAAAAATGTAAAATTTGGTCTCCAAGCACATATTAATATGGAGAACAAGATGAACGGTTCGGATCGACCGTTAGGATTTTGAAAACTCGAATATTGAGCCGTAGCACGGAGGCCTCTTAGCTACCCGTAGCACCGTAGCCAAGTCCTATATATATATATAGAGAGAGAGAGATGGGCTATTGTGCATTGCAATGCATGGAGGGGTTTGTGCATTGGACCATAAATCTAAAATTCAAAATTCAAATGACCGATCCAAACCGTTCATCTTATTCTCCATATTAATATGTGCTTGGAGACCAAATTTTACATTTTTCTGAATTTGTTTACTATTTATTAAGTATTTTACAAAATTGTTGATCCAACGGTGGCTGCTGATTTTACTGTTTTGTTAAGCCACCGTTGGATCAACAATTTTGTAAAATGCTTAATAAATAGTAAAAAAATTCAAAAAAAATGTAAAATTTGGTATCCAAGCACATATTAATATGGAGAACAAGATGAACGGTTTGGATCGGTCATTTGAATTTTGAATTTTAGATTTATGGTCCAATGCACAAACCCCTCCATGCATTGCAATGCACCATAGTCCATCTCTCTCTCTATATATATATATATCTCTCTCTATGGTCCAATGCACAAACCCCTCCATGCATTGCAATGCACCATAGCCCATCTCTCTCTCTCTCTCTCTATATATATATATACAGTAAAAATCAGCAGGCACCGTTGGATCAACAATTTTGTAAAATGCTTAATAAATAGTAAAAAAATTCAGAAAAATATAAAATTTGGTATCCAGGCACATATTAATATGGAGAACAAGATGAACGGTTTGGATCGGTCATTTGGACTTTGAATTTTAGATTTATGGTCCAATGCACAAACTCCTCCATGCATTGCAATGCACCATAGCCCATCTATATATATATATATAGAGAGAGAGAGAGAGAGAGAGAAAGAGAGAGAGAGTTAGGCTGGGGTGCTATGGATAGCATAGTGGCCTCCCGTGCTACGGCTTAATATTTAAGTTTTCAAAATCCAAACGGTCGATCCGAACCGTTCATCTTGTTCTCCATATTAATATGTGTTTGGAGACCAAATTTTACATTTTTTGAAAATCTTTTACTATTTTTTTAGATAGGTAGAAAATCAAATATCTTAATGGTGCAGAATTTTTTAGATCAAGTGATTTTCTACCTAGCTAAAAAAATAGTAAAAAATTTTCAAAAAATGTAAAATTTGGTCTCCGAACACATATTAATATGGAGAATAAGATGAACGGTTCGGATCGACTGTTTGGATTTTGAAAACTTGAATATTAAGCCGTAGCACGGGAGGCCACTATGCTATCCATAGCACCCCAGCCTAACTCTCTCTCTCTCTCTCTCTATATATATATATATATATATGTGTAGAAAGAGATGGGTTATGGTACATTGCAATGTATATGTATTTTTGTGCATTGGACCATAAATCACCGGATTCAAAGTCCAAATGACCGATCCAAACCATTCATCTTGTTCTCCATATTAATATGTGCTTGGAGACCAAATTTTACATTTTTTGAAATTTGTTTACTATTTGTTTAGATTTATTAAAAATCGCTGATCCAATGGTGCCTTTTGATTTTACTGTTACCGTTGGATCAGCGATTTTCAAAGTGACTTAATAAATAGTAAAAAAATTTCAAAAAATGTAAAATTTGGTCTCCAAGCACATATTAATATGGAGAACAAGATGAACGGTTTGCAGAGGCGGAGCCAAATCATCACAGGATAGGCACTTGCCTACCCCTAAAAATTGAAATTTAATTACCCCTGTATTGATTACTAACGTTTGCCTACCCCTGATTTACTACATGCCCACCTCTGTTTTAGCCCACAAAAGCAGCAACGTCACGCCAACATGTGTCATGCGCATGAGAATTTAAATAATCGTAGGTTGTTCGATCAGGTTGACTGGAGGACAACAGTTAACATTGTCCGTTTGATCTTCGCAGTAGTTACTTTTTTGTTTCTACGCAGCAATATTTAACATGGTGGGTCCCATGACCCTGCTGAGTTCTCTAAGGGTGTGCTCCAATTGAGGTTACGCGGAGGGAGAAGAAGGAAAATACACTGTGTGGAGGTGAACGGTGCCTCAGATGGCAGCTGCCCGAAGGTTTCACTTGCTCCAGAACTGAAGAAGCGGAGGTGAACGCGTACTCTGCAGAGGTGAACGCGTAGTGATTTTTAGCGACAATCTTCACCCCCAAATCGGGGTGTAAAGATTACTGTTTGGGGGTGAGCGTCTTCCTTCCCTTTCCATTAATGAAGGTTTTCATCCTCAATTGCGAAGCACACCCTAAATGTTGTGCGGATTAATTGTCTACAACTTTCGAAGAACACTGTAGTTAATTTACTTGGTTTTGAGCGTTCGATTCAAATTGGTCAGTTAATATTTGCTCACCTATGCTAACAGAATATTAGTGGATAAAAGATAATTTATCTTGGAAAGACATTTTATTTATTTATAATTTCGTAGCTGCAACCCAACTCTTTTCGCATTGTTAATTTTAATATAGCAGCAACTCATTTAGAAGAAGATTCAAACCCGAAGTCCTGAAGCCGTTTGTGTGCAAATAGGGCAATTTGGAAAGAAAAAAAATCAAAGGCACGATACGGGTCGAAAGAGACGATTCCAGAGGAGAAAAAATTCCGCCTACCCCTAGCTCAAATTCTGGCTACGCCACTGACAGTTTGGATTGGTTATTTGGACTTTGAATCGGTGATTTATGGTCCAATGCACAAAAATGCCTATGCATTGCAATGTACCATAGTCCATCTCTCTCTCTTTCTCTCTCTCTCTATATATATAGAGAGAGAGAGAGAGATGGCTACGGTGAGTTGCGAAGTAAAGTGGCTATTTTACTTCACACTCATATTTTGCGATTTCAAAATTCAAACGACCGATCCAAACCGCTCAACATGATCTCCATATTGAAATGTGCTTGGAGACCAAATTTTACATTTTTTGGATTTTTTTTTTATTATTTATTAAGCAATTTTGAAAATTGCTGATCTGATGGTTCAGAAATTTTTACTGTTCACAGCAAAACAGCAGTTTTCAAAATTGCTTAATAAATAGTAATAAAATTCCAAAAAATGTAAAATTTGGTCTCCAAGCACATTTCAATATGGAAATCACATCTAACGGTTCGGATCGGTCGTTTGGACTTTCAAAATAAAAATACGACGTGAAGTAGAAACGTGTTTTACTTCGCAACTCACCGTAGCTCATCTCTCTCTCTATATATATACTAGCATCGTACCCGTGCGTTGCAACAGAAACATATTATTTCATTATAAAATATTATAAAATAAAGAAGATCAAGCGTTTCATTATTTCATTATTTGTGTGACCTTTTTAAAAATCAACCGTTCAAATACATGCTGCACAAATCTCAAAGCAATAATAATACTGATACAATACGGATACGGCGATACGGCAATTTTAAAAAATGAAGGATACGATATGGCTATTTATATATATATATATATATATATATATATATTTATTATTTTATATATGATATTTATATAATTATAATTTAAATCAAATTTGTAGAGAAAAATAGTTAAATACTATATTTATCTACAAGATAACACATGTGAACTCTAGTGTAGTAGTAAGAATTTTGGCACCAACAGAACCCAACTGGGTTCGAATCCTGCCTTCAGCAGAAAAATGGGTGCGCGGTGCACAAGCTCGGTCCGCAGGCGCCATGCATGGTTCAGAGGCGCGGTCCACGGGTGCGGCGCGCGGTCTACGGGCGCTGGGTGCACAGGCTCGGTCCGCAGGCGCCGTGCGTGGTTGAGAGGCGCGGTCCACAGGTGCGGCGCACGGTCTACGAGCGCTGGGATCATATGCGGCGCGACCAGTGCATGCTTAAGTGTTGAAGCACATAATTTGAAAAATTCGTCTATGTGTGATCTAAAAATTCAACGGCTGAGCATCCTTCCAAAAAAAAAAAACAGTAAATCAGGACTCTTGCAGGATCTAGACATTAAACTCCTTAATAAGGAGGAGAGATATATATATATATATGTTGAAAGGGCTATTCAAGCTGTTGAATATGTTCTGCATATTAAAATTTTGTGTTGTTTATTGTAGGATGTTTATTTTTACTTTTTTATTTTTTTTTGGAATGTTTTACTATTTTCCGAATCTTAAAAAAATGATCCTATACGATATGCATATTATTTTGTATATTTTCATATCCTAGACTGAATGAGGCAGTGTCGCCAGATATCGGAGAATGTTGTGTAATGTGAGAGGAAAAGAGGCGGCACTTCCGAGATGCGGGCCCTAGGGTTTGCTGCTTTTTTTGTAGTAGAATTCGGATATATATACCTATATAACCCTCTATAAATTTATATGAAGTTATATTCGTTAAATTTTCAAATTAAAATATTTTTTTCGTAAGATTTTTATTTTCATTTTTACCCATAGCATACTTAATTCTATACTATAAACTAAATTAGAAGGTCGTTCACTGCAAAATTAAAAGGATGTTAATGGGCTTAACCCAAGTGATATTTGAAGGATAAAATAACCCTCCAAGAAAATAAAATTCTCGCTCTCAGGAAACGGTTTCTAATGGAAAATTATTATATGCATTTGCACAAATTACACTCAATGGAACTTTATTAATTCACTAAGCACAATTCTAGCCAAGAATATCCTTACATAGTACATTAGTTGAAGTTGGTACATACTCGTTTTTTCAGTTGCATACATGTATGTAAAATCCAGCAATCAGGCTTTCTACTGGCATCTGATCCATCTGGCAAATCAACTAGCCACTCAAAATCTACATCTCATATTAATTAATCAATTTTCTTTATGAGATACTGAGTTACATAATGGGTATCTCAGGTTAGCAATTGGCTAGCCAGGTACACGGGTACAACTGAGACAAGAACCAGTGTGTAGCAAAGGTGGGGCAGTGCAATTCCGAGTCCAGCATTTGCAATTACATTGCCACCATGTCTGTCCTCCTATGTATTTCCATAATAATGCTAAACATCGCCCCATGATGTGGTATATTCTCCATGTATTTTGAGCTACTCCTTAAGAGCTCATAGAAGGAAACCCGGCATTATCTTCAACAACATCCAAACAACATCGAGGCAGAGAAGCATCCACTCATGCAATGGAGTGTCCAGTCCCCACAACCTGAGACTGTCAATGGTCCAGTCCCGACTGTCTCTGATTCCAGTTGACCAACCAGTCGATCACGTGTTGTAACATAACACCATGGGTTAATGGTTTGAGGTTAGTCTCAAGTGCGGATAAGATGATCTACATGCAGGTTGGTAGCATGGCACATATATCCATTCTTTCTCCGGATTCTGAAGAACATTGCATTTGGACTGCTACCTGATTATATGGTCGACTACTTCCACTTTCGCGTTGTTTGCCGTGATTGGTGGTCTTGCACACCAGATCCACAAGACTTTGCCTTTTGTTTTCAGTTTGCACCATATTCCTGAAAATTACAGATGATACATTAAATATCTCCAATTTATCAGAAAGAAATTGTAAAAAAAAAACTGTCCAGAAAAAACAGGTTAAATAATTGTAAAAAGCAGAATCTTTGCAAGATAGATTAGTCGCACATCATAACTCTAGTTGATTCCACTTGTCAATGTTCGCGCATTAATTAGGTTAAATAATACCCAAAGAAAAGATCGATGATGTTTAGCAAGAAAAAACAGAGAAAGAAACTAATTAAATCACTTGTGAGGTTTCACAGCCGGGCAATCTCACAGCCTCAACTCCTCTTCTTCCCCCATCTTGTGATAGTGATGGCAACTTAAAATTGAGTGGTGGTGATCCACGGGGAGAGAGAAAGAGAGAGAGAGGTACCATCAATTAGTACTACCAATTAAATTTTTTAGCTATAAAATATTCATACCATTTCCTAGTCCACTCAAGCTAAATGGAAGGGAAGCAGAATCTCCCATAGATACTCCTCAGTTCTCATTTTCTTATGTCTGAACAAATAGTAAAAAAAAAAACATTAGTTACATAAACAATAATTTTGGTCGATTGTTAGCCAATTAAGTAGCAAAAGTTAGCAGGGATTGTAATATAATTGGTCCTTGATTCAATTTGCGATCTTGAACAGTTGAAACGAGCAACTAGGAAAATAATATATGCAACTAGCTCATACTTTAATCTAATATAAAAAATCAACCATCTAAGTTAACTCGATATTCAACACTTCTAATAAATAATAAAGGGAACAACAGTCTATGTTATTGGGTTCCATGTATACAACCTGCTATAAACATGGCTTGTTATTACTATAATTGCTTCTTTTGGAAAGTGAAATATCTTGTAGACTTGGACAAAACTAGCTACAATTTCATATCAGCAAACACTAGATGCAAAAGCAAATAATATGAACTCCCGCTGGCTGAGATTGCGGAATAGGTTTGTCTAGAAAAGTAAATTAAATTACTTTCCATGGATTTTATCTTTGAAGCTAATTATTTATGTAAATTTCAAAATGATACAGTACCAGATGAGACATGAATGAAAACAATTGGATTCACCACCTTACCGCATATTACATGTAGAGAACAAATCATTTATTTTGTGCAAATCGCAAATCAGTTGTTAGTACCAGAGAAGCTGTACAATTTTGCTGGGACCAATTAAAACCAGCGAGGACGAAATACCGCACATGTATCCTTTTTTGTTTATCAATAAAAATAGTATACTCAAAAGGCATAAAGATTTAAGTTTATCTAATATAGATTGCTTCTCTTGGCCTAATTTTTTTCAAAAGTTGTGTTGTAAATCTACAATTATACCTCAATTTCACCACAAGTATTATAATTGTTCCTGTCATTAGATCTACGTACGTTTCAATTAGGTTAGGGTTTCTGAATTGAGAAATTTAAAAGAGAGGAGAGTGAAGAAACCTGGATTACGAGAAATCGATCTATGACATGATCGTGTTGTGAGTTCGATAGAGAGCAAAGAGGGAGTCTTTTTGTACAGAGATCAGGGAAGAGGTGTGTGAGAGAGAGGAAGCGCTTTCAGTATAGGAGAGTTCAACGGATTTCAACTCTAGAGAATAGTAATAAAGGCAACTCTGAAATGAATACTAACAAATTTGTGAGATGCACTCACTACTCAGCGTTGTATTTATCAATTCACTGATAGCTTTAACGTTACGGTTCATGATAGTGTATCTTTTATTCTTCCTTCGATAACGAGTATAACGTTATGATTGATGATGATCTTGATGTAGTGTATTTTTCAATTCACGACCTTATGTAACATTTTGGGTAAAAAGATCATGTTGTTGTTCAAAATTTCTAGTAAAAAGATCATGCATGTTGTTGTTCAAATTTTAGTAGAAATTAAATATGAAAACTTTCATTACTTCGGCCATAATTTTTTATGAGAGGGTTCAAATGTCTTTATGTTTTTGTGCCTCCATCATACCTCCATATCTCTCCATCATTTTCAAAGTTCAAACAGTCGATCCGAACCGCTCAATCTAACCTCCATACTAAAATATGTTTGGAGACCAAATTTTATATTTTTAGGAATTTTTTTACTATTTTTTTAGATAGGTACAAAATAAGTAAATCTGAACCATATAAAAACAGTATTTTTGTACCTATCTAAAAACATAGTAAAAAAATTCCTAAAAATATAAAATTTGGTCTCCAAACATATTTTAGTATGGAGGTTAGGTTGAGCGGTTCGGATCGACTGTTTGAATTTTGAAAATGATAGAGAGAGATGGAGGCATGATGGAGGCACAAAAAACATGGGGGCATTTGAACCCTCCTCATTTTTTATAGAGTAGGCAATACTTTTATTATAAAAATATAGAATTTTAATAAAATTATGAATGTCTCTTTTATTGTTAGCGTTATATTTATCAGTTTACTCAACATTAACGTTATGGTTCATGATGTAGTGTATCTTTTATTCTTCTTTTCATAATATTATGGATGATGATAATCTTGATGTAATGATTCGTTTGTATTAAATTTTTCAGTTTACGTTTTATGTGACATTTTGGATAAAAAAGATCATGTCGTTGTCTAAAATTTAGTGAAGATTAAATATGAAAACTTTTGTTACTTCGACCATATTTTTTATATAAGATAGTACTTTTATTATAAAAGTATAGAATATTAATAAAATTACAGATGTCTCTTTTATTCTCAGCGTTAACGTTACGATTCATGATGTAGTATATCTTTTAATCTTCTTTTGATAACTTTTGATAACTTTTAATAACGTTATGGATGATCTTGATGTAGTGTATCTTTCATATTAAATTTTTCAGTTCTGACATTTTGAGTAAAAGATCATGTCGTTGTCTAAAATTTAGTGGAGTTAAGTATGAAAACTTCCGTTACGTCGACCGTAATATTTTATATAAGGTAATACTTTTATTATAAAATATATAATTTTAATAAAATTACGGACGTCTCATTTATTCTCAGCGTTATATTTATCAGTTTACTCAGTGTCAACGTTACGGTTCATGATGTAGTGTATCTTTTATTTTTATTTTGATAATGTTATGGTTGATGATGATCTTGATGTAGTGTATCTTTTATATTAAATTTTTCAGTTCACGGTCTTATGTGACATTTTGAGTAAAAAGATCATGTCGTTGTCTAAAATTTAGTTGAGGTTAAGTATAGAAACTTTTCTTACTTCGACCGTAATATTTTTTATATGGTGTAATTTTATTATAAAAAATATAGAATTTTAATAAAATTACAGACGTCTCTTTTAACAAAGAATAAAAAATAATAAACATACACGAAAAATGTATTATTAATTAAACATTATATATATAAAGATAAAACATCTAAAAATAATTTAGAAAGAAATGTATAAAACTTAAAACTAAAATTTATTTTAAAAAACATATAATAAATCGAAACATACGAACTCGAGAAACCATTTTTTTAGTTTGGTGAAAATTTTATATCATACTAAAAGACTACAAATGACAAGAATAAAAGAAAATTAACATCAATACAACACGATGCATAAATTCAAGTATAAAAATAAAATTAATAAACAGCATGTTTTATAAAAGCTACAAATTGAGAATATTTTCTTAATATTGAAATTTTCAAATAACAGACAAAGTGCAAAACTTAAAATGATTCGATAAGACAAACAAACCAAAAAATTATAGTTAACTAAATTATTGCAGTAAACAAAATTTAAAAAATAGATGAAGCAATTCAATAAACAAACTTCAAACAGAAGATATCCACAAATTGAAAAGAATATCATTCTAATATTTTCTCAAACCTATTTAATACTGTAACTAAATTATGTATCTTAAATGCTCATGATAAACATGCTCAGTTTGACAGTTCGGCGTTGGCTGCATTGCTGTTTGCCTGTTTCAGTGTTTCTCCTCTTTTAGATTTTTAATAATTACTGAGAAGTTTGGATAATTAGTTAATTACCGAAAATCTAAAACATCTCCCACTAATTCCTTTCTTTCCTTGTCATGTCTCAACTGACTAGCGTTTATATTTTGTGAACATAGTGCATAATATTGGTTTGTGCTATGTATTCAAATCTCCGGTTTGAAAGCTTTAACAGTCGATCCGAACATTTCAACATGGTATCTATATGAATATGTACTTGTAAACTAAATTTTATATTTTTTTAATTTTTTTTTACTATTTTTTAAATGGGTAGACAAGCACTTAATCTGAAAATTCTAGATCATCCAAAATCAGTGGTTTTCTACTCATATAAAAATATAGTAAAATAATAAAAAAATATATAAAATTTAGTTTACAAACATATTAATATATGAAAACCATGTTAAAAGTTTGAATCGATCCTTAAAATTTTGAAAACAAAAATATTGATCCGTAGTGCGGATCAATCCACTCTATGCATAGTACCATAGCCTCACTCAAATCTTTAAAAACAAATTAGCAGCAAAGGCCCGTAGGCTTAAATCTTTAAATTTTGTTGTATAATAAATAGCAGCCATAATACAACGCTGCTTTTCTATGTTGAAAAAAAGGTTACTATAAATTCTATACTGGTCTTTCTCTGGGTAAAACCACTGCTTGATGTGGTTCATACAAGTTTAAGGTACTGACAAGATGCATGTGGGTACAAGCCCCGCCTGCTGATCATTAGCTTACCAGTTATGACAAAATGCTGATCATTAGCCTTAACACAAGAAATTCAGCTGAGATAATAATTAATTTTATTAACAAGAAATTTAACTTCTTACTATATACAACACCACTCAGTTAATGACTTATGAAACATTGCCTCAATAAACAACTAACATGTCTCATTACAGAATAGTATGCTTCTCAGAATAGTTCCAACCAGTGAGAAGGACACGAGGAACAACTCCCTCGGGCGCCTCAAAGGAGAGGTCGACTTTCATTGTTTCACCTGGTATAATTGAGAAATAATTATCAGAGTAATGCACAGGAAGTATTCTTGTATCCTCATAGCCATTATTTCCATGATCTTTCTTTGCACCATGAACTGATAAATGGAGGAAAAATGCAACTCCTGTGTCAGTTCCATTTATCGTAGATATTTTGAGACGGTTTCGAGTGCTTGAGATAACACCGCCTCCAAAGATATTTCTCCAAGGAGATGGCTTATTCATTTGTTTTGTAAAATCTTCAGCTAACGGTGCCTGATTGAAATTGCACAGATTGCTGTCGTCCTTGTCATCAATGTTGTTTAAGACTAGGACTTTAGAGTTCAAGTTCGTGGAGCTGTTCTCCAAGATCATTTTTACCTTGTATTTGGAACCTGAAATGCAGTTTTACGAAAAGATGGAATAATTTAGCATCTGATCGAGCTACACAAACGAACTGGAACAGAATATAGGTCATTTAAGCTTAATTAACCTGAAACGAGAACATCAGAAGTAATCTTCAAGGGAACTTTCTTCGTCCTATACTCCTCGAGCAATGTATAATCTTCTCCAGAGAGACGTAACCAATAGAAGTTCCTAGAAACTATTGCTGTGTCAGACACTCTGAAGAGTTTTAAAAGTAGGAAATATACCGGCTTTGCATTCTTCGAGTTTGGATACTTCATCTCTACAACTTGCTCCACCTTCTTTGGTGGGACTGACATTTTCTCTGTAACCTTGTAATAGGGACATGCACCATCCAAGTCCCACACCGAAATTTCAACTGCCATGTCTGAGAGTTCATCAGCAGTTGTATTCACAACCTACAAAGACAGTTTTCTGTAAACATATTCATTATTTCCTGATCGACCGATTTTCTAGTTTCCATGAACAAGTACCTCTATGAAGTAAGTTGCCAGATTAAGTTGTACATGAACAGGTTCAGCCGCACAACGGCAGCCATAGAAACCAGCTGTTTGATCATGAAGGTGGTCATAGAACTGGCCTCGGAGTCCGGTCCATGGGTTTTGGGTCTTCCAAATTAGCACACCCGTGTACTTGGTCCACATTCGAGAAGTCCATCCCTCAAGAAGAGCTCTATACTGTATATAATTTACGAGTTGTGCCTACAAAATAAAGAGTTTAGTTAAAGAAAGCACGCTCCATTTCAACCTCCACAGGTCCCAATAAAAGGTGCTGAGAGCAAACATCCGTCAGGTTGCATTAAAAATTTAGTAAGACTGGGTATGGACCGTATGGTACTATGGGGTATGTATTAACCTTTACTGATAAGAACCTTTCTATTAGAGTGTGATTTTTTTTTTCCTTTTATAGGTTTTAAGGAGTATTTACTATTAACTTACCTTCTCGCAGAAGTCATCAAGATTCTTCGGATAGCCATACATCAAAATCTGGTCATGCACCTTACCGGGCTTTGAATAGGGAATGTACTTGTGGTATTCCCATATCGGGTTTGGTATCTCTTCAACATATCCATTACACTTCTTTTTGAAAATTGGTATTGACCATCCCTCAGGTGGCATTGTAGCCTTAATTGTGGCAGAAACCGGCATACCAACATTACCCACCTCAGGATTAAAACCATACTTGTAGAAAGTATCCTTGAAAAAATCTTCCGGGTTTTGGATTTCATAAGGCCCATCTGTGAAATCCCCCTTTCCATCTGCAAACCCATCCCACATTGATCCTTGGACATAGGAGCGGGTCCCATCCATGTACTTACTTGGATCAGTTGAGTCAGTTGTATTTTCGTTTGTAAAAAGGGGATGCAGTTTCAGGTAGCTCTTCAATGCAGTGTTTATATCATATGGAGGGACCTGCTCATTTCCACCAACCCAGAGTGCCAGGCTGGCATGATTTCTGAGCAATTTAATGGTGTCTCTTGCACATAGAAGGAACAAATCATGGTCTAATGGACCATCAGGATTTGAAACTGGAATGCCTCGGCCATCTACATCTCCAGTTATCCAGAACTCTTGCCATACCTGCATGGAATTGATTTTTTTTTCAAGAAACTAATAGTACAAAAGCATAAACATTTTAATGTTCAACTTACCAACAAGCCATAGAGATCGCAATAATGGTAGAAGTCGGGCCTCTCTGCTAAACCGCCACCCCAGCATCGTAACATGTTGAAATTCATATCAGCATGAAACTTAATGTCAGTCATGTATCGTTTCTTTGTAAGCCGCAATAACCCATCTGATAATATCCAGTTTCCCCCTCGAATGAATACAGGCTGTCCATTCACTTTGAACAACCTATACACAAGGAAAATGACACACCTTAAATTTTTGTTGGTATAACTTTCTTTTTTGTTGGCTAGTTGATCATAGTATTGGTCAGTTTCACCACAAGAAGAAAGTAAATAACAAACCTTCCACCAGTGTTACTATCAATTGTACTCTCAATTTTACGGAATCCAAAGTAATGGCTCCATGAATCAGACTCGCCAAATCCCTTTACATCAACACTTATTTCAACATTGTATAAAGATTGTTTTCCCATCCCATTTGGCCACCACAGATTCGGTTTGTAGAAGAAGAGCTATGCACAACAATATAAACGGAAATTACTAAATAAATGAGTAAAATTGTCATAAAAACTGAGTTCAAATTCCAAGACTAATATTAATATAGTTAGCATTAGCTGGTGAAGGAATCCTTCTATAACCTGTACAGTACAGATGTACTCAGTTCAATATGGTATATCTCATCCAAGGAAACCAATACACAACGTGAAGTGCTACAAGGCACTTTTTATGAACTTCAATTTCCTTACTGGTACTCCAGGCTTATTTTGTATTCACAGAGATTTTTCTCCCCAAATGATAACTTAGATTGAGGTTAGCTGTACAATTTTTACCAACAAAATCCCATTTAAGCACTAACAAATGATTGATATAATATTATTATGACAATACCATATCAATCAGGGCTACCACATGTACTAGCTGAAGTTTTTACTCAACTGGCAGAACCTTATATTTAGTTACTGTTTATAAATAATCATACTTACAGGAGGAAAAGTATACTCAATATCTGATTTTGCAGGAATAGTTAACACACTATTCTGAAGGTGCTCAACTAAGCAGATGTTCCCCTCTAGTTCAGTTGTGACCTGTAGTGTGACTGTGCACTCTGCAACCCATGAGCTCTTGTTCTGCAATTCAACTGTTGTATGTAGGTATGACCTTCTGAAGTCATCAAAGAAACTCGATACCAGGTGGGGATCAATTATCTTCACTGGCTGTGCCAATCAAAATAGAAAGTCAAAAGAAAAAATAAACAAACAGATGGATTACATTAGAAGAATTACTTTCATAGTGAAAGATTATATCTACAATGCTCACCCCAGTTACAGTAATGGAAACTTCATCCCAGATTCCAGTATTCCTGTCCCTGTAAAGAAAGAAATTGGAGTAATATAACAACTCTTGTCTGATTAAATGAAGCACAACATAGCTAGAAAGTAAGAACAAAACCATTATCCCTTCAAACCAGTCAGAGACTTGCATGAAACACCTCAATTTAAGTTCCAAAAATACAGAAATATAAAATATCACGATGGTGGTAAAACTTACCTAATCGGGCACATCCAATCCCATCCTTCAACATACTGAGTAGCAACATCTTTTCCTATCTGACATTAACCAAATTAAACCATCATTAACAATTTAGATTACTCTAACTTACAACCTTCAGCCTCAATCCAAAACAATATACAAAAGGAGCAAACAGAACTGACCTCGTGATCACCACCCTGGCCTCCTTCTGCCGGGATTGTACCAGGATGATCAGGAGGATAAACTACGACTGCAAGGAGATTTTTCCCACTAGGATTGAGAATATCAGTAATATCAAGGGTGTGTCTGCGAAACATCCCTTTGGGGAGTGTCTGCTTATGCCCGTTCAAATATACATCCGCTGAATAATTAATTGCACGGAAGTTGAGATCCACATGCTGGTTCGCCGACTGAAAAGTAAAATAACATATGACAATAAACATTACAGAAAACCAAACAAAAATACCCAAGTATTGAGGCCAAATAGCATTACTGATATTTGTTAGTGTTTTGTTGTGGGGTTTAAACAGAAACTTAAGCCTCCATTGCGAATTTTAGGGTTATTGATTCCAATTGCATAGCATAGAGAAGTTCAGTGGGTAAATGTGCCAGTACCACCTGATACTGCACTGCTTATTGTATAATCTCATCACAATTAAAACAAGGTACATTGTACGATATGCCATACCAGTGCATATTCAAAGGATGTGAAGAACCAAAATGTGTAGTATTCTCTCCCAGAATCCGCAATGTCAATTATTGCTTCATTGTTTAGCCCGTAGAAAGGATCAGGCACAAGTTTGTTCTTCACGAGGGTTCCCAAAACACTGAATTTGAAAAGCAACAAGAAGACATTATCACAAACAATCGGTTCTATATAGTTATCAGCATCAATCAATTAAAAAAAATGAAAAATATATCAACAAAGCACAGAATTGATGAAATTTCAGTGCATGTAAACAGCAAATGTTAGTATTAGTATGGTACACTTCTGGCAGCTTGCTCCCCTAATTGGATGCTATTCCAGGACATCCAGTTCAAAATACATCATCGATTGTGATTAATCTAGAGCTTTAAAGAAGAGAATATAGGTTCATGTGTCAAGCATATACACTGAAGCCAAATTTTCTAAATAGGGATGGAAAACTATTACTGAAACTCCAAATGTGGAAAAAGACAAACTGGGAGTAGATGCTTACGTGCCAGGTACAGAGGCCTCCATCCAAGGGGCGGTGGAGCCCGACGGAGGGTGAGTGGTGGTCAACTGCACACCGGTGAGCGACACCTCCGTTGACCGCGCCGCCAGCCATCCCGAGTCTAACACCTTCTTCACCATCTGTATTCTCTACTGGCGTTTCCTTAAGATTCACGCTTCTCTGATCGACATTAAAGCGCCATAATTGGCGATGTAGTGAGAGGAATCAGAACTGAGACTGATGTGATGATCGGAGGTAGAGCTCTTGATTTTGAGCGGACCATTTTATCACAGGAGGCAAAGAGCGTGATGCGTGTCAGTTGTCATAATTGCATATGTGGGGACGGGGCAGTAGGACTGGGAATCATATCCTCTGAGTGCTATTATGTACTGTTCTGTGGAGTAATTGAATCTGGACCGTTCTTTTAGCTTTGCACAAATAATACTGGCTCCTGCGCTATTCCCGAATAGGCACCGTTTTTGAGTTAATCCAAACCGTAAAATGATAGACTCCATCCGTGCGGTACAAAAGTAACTGGATTGTCCGGATTCCCGAATAGGCACCGTTTATATGAAGAGAGGGAGTGAAGACGAGAAAGGAGGTAAATAGGTAATGCATCCTTATCTGAATCATTTCACAAAAGTAACTCAAATTTTGAGTTTATATGAAGACCGTCCGATCTGCATTAACACGAATATTAAAGAGATATCGTGCATTCTACCTCGGACAGGATTGTCCGGATTATGATCGAACGGTCTGGATTTAAACAAAAAATTTGAGTTACTTCAGAAGATTTGGACTATCTTTTATCTCCAGTCGATGCGACAAGGGGAGCGGTTCGTTTCCTCTCCTTTTAAATCGGAACTGGAGAGCACCTTCAAGATAAGATTTCGGCCTGAACTATTGTTTTTCCGATTTTTTTAAAAATACCCAAAACAAAAAATAAATAATTTAAAATACCCAGGTTTCGGACAAAATTTTAAAAATGTCCAAACCGCCTCAAAATTCGGCGGTCCGGAATTTTAATTCCTAACCGCCCCAAAATTCGACGGCCCGAATTTTTTTTTTTTTTTTTTTTGCATATCAAATTGTTTTATATATTCAGATTTTTTTGCAATAAAATGTACCTCTGATTTTCTTAGCAAAACAGCTTGAAAAATCATGAAAATGTACCGACATGTAGTCTCGACATCCTAGAACAGCACTGCCAAGTTTCATGTAGAATCTCTGAACAGAACATGAGATATAAGCTCGTAAAAATAGCCCCAACTGATTAATGTTTCATCCGGAGTCCAACTTTGCACTTCTGGTTTCCTTGGTAAAAAATCTCCAAAAATCATGAAAATTTACCGACATATAATCTCGACATCCTAGAACAGCACTGCCAAGTTTCATGCAGAATTTCTGAACAAAACGTGAGATATAAACTCGCAAAAATAGCCCCAACCGATGAATGTTTCTTCCAGGGTCCAACTTTGCACCTCTTGTTTTCTTAGTAAAACATCTCCACAAATCATGAAAATTTACCGACATACAGTCTCGACATCCTAGAACAGCACTGCCAAGATTCATTCAGAATTTCTGAACAAAACGTGAGATATAAGCTCGCAAAAATACCCCCAACCGATAAATTTTTCTTCCGGGGTTTAACTTTGTGGTTATTTTTATTAGTGTTTTTTTGTTCTTATTTTTGTTGTTGTACTATTTTATTTTAGTGTTATTTTTGAAGTATTTTTGTGTTCTTATTTTTTTAGTGTTTTTTTTTCAAAATTGTTTAATATTTTTTTATTGTACGAATACTATCATAAAACATAGTTTAACCCAAAACTAAAACTAAAACATAATAAAACATAAAACATAATAAGCTAACCATAATAAGCTAACTAAAATATAAAACATAATAAGCTAACTAAAATATAAAACATAATAAGCTAACTAAAAACACAAACATAAAACATAATAAAATATAAAACACTACATAATAAAACTATAAAAAAAAACCCACGAGCTCTAAAACATAATAAAACTAACTAAAAATAAAACAAAAAAAACTAAGTGCTCAACGATACTGCGAAGGTGTATATCGGTCAGCTGGTTGGCCCCTGTTCTCTCTGGTGAAAACCCGAGCCTGATGCCAATCATTCCACTGTACTTCTCCTTCCTGCGCCACGCGAGCTGGTGTGATCTCCTCCATGGGCTCAGCTTCTCTGCTCATCATGAGTGTTGTACCTCATGGATCATCGGCGGTGTGGGTAGCTGGCGGTGGCGGGGGGGTATGGAACAAGGATGCCGCAAGCTGGGAACCATAGTCAGGCTGAGTCCCGCTACCAGAGGCCTCCCAATCATGAGACCTCTCCGGATACGGCTGACGCGGTGTCGGGGAGGCGGCTGTGTCCAACTGATACTCTGGAACAAAATCTGCAAGGCTGAAAGTCAAGCTCTCATCCTGCGTAGGGTGGATCTCCGGAGACTCCCGCATCGGCTAGATCTCTGGAGACCCAGCCTGGTGCTCAGCCGGTGTCGGCATGTAGGTAGGACCCTGCAAAGATACCAATAATTTAATAAATTTTACCTAACTTACTTTACCGAAGGGGAAAAGTGTAACTATTTTGACATAAAATATAAAATGCCATACCTGGGGAAGAACTGCACGTCCATGCTCATCCCAGAAGCTGTGCCAACCGGACATGCTCAATATCCAACGATGGTAGTCCCACTCTGGCTGAGATGTGGGCTCCGGTGGCATCTGACTAGCATGAACAGCGGGCTCATCGGGCTCATCCCTCTGTACTCTGCGCCAATCGATGTCCTCTCCGGCGTCTCTGAGCATCGTGACTAGCTTGGCCTCATGGCCATGGCCCTCAATGCAAGGGGCAACCAAGTTCAACATCGTGTGCCCAAAAGCCCTATAGCCACGCCTTCCAAGACAAACGATTGAATGCCCGGCACCTTTAATTGCCAGTAGTAGCTAAAAAAAATAAAACTAAAGTTAGACGAAAAAAATACATTAGGGAAAAAATGAATTGTTTGAGGTGCATTACTTACATCGCGAGCAACTTTTCGGCCTGTATGGGTATAACCATCATCCTCGAAGATCTTCGCGCGAAGATAATCGCCGTAATCTCCCTCAAGATACACAGATGCCATGCCGACCCGCATGTACCAAGCCTGATATCGCAGTAGGGGAGACCCCTGCAACTGCATCTCACCAACCTCCGACATCTGCCACAAGTTCTCACTCATGCTCGCTGCTCTGTTGTAGTGGTCCAGGTAATACGTACTCCAATCTCTATCGTTATGATTACCGTGGGTCACCCTGTAATTATTATTTTAGATTCAATTTAAAGGCAACAACTAATATTAAGTACAAAATGCAAGAAAAACATAACTTGTACGTACCCGTGTAGTCCCATGATGATAGATCTCGGGATGTCTGGATCTGCGGGGATGAGTGGAGGAAGTCCAAACTGACGGAGCACCCGGTCTGGATAGTGGTGCTCCACTATCCAGAAGCAAACCAACGGACCCCTGTAGAGCCACATCTCCTCATCATCCGATACAATCTGCGGCAGCCTCCCCTCATCGTATAACTCACTGTACGGAGTCCAGCTCACCTGCGTGTCACCCAAACTCTGCAACTGACCTCGGACTAGCCTGATACCTACTGTCTTTCCGTGAGGCTGGTTAACATAGCGGTGATCTCCGTACCATTTCTTGCCAAGTGCCGGGCGATATGCATCATCGGGCTCATTCGGCACGGGAACAGCCACTGGTATACGTGACCATGACCAATGCTGCAGTAGAAGTGTCGGTCCATAAATCTGCTTACTTTTAGGCTGTATTTTGAAAAATATTAGCCGTCAGGAAAAAGTTAAATAATTCAAATAAGAAAATAATTACATGACAAGTTAAATAATCAAAATAACACAGCAATAACATACTGACTTTGCAAGCACGGCACAAGTTGGAGTAAAGATGTGCTAGGACAGCCCCACCCCAGTTGTACCTTCTTGACGTCCCAAGGTCTCGCAACAGCTCCAGATACATAATCGGGATGGAATCACCGCTCGAATCAGCGAACATGACAGAACCAAATAGATCCATCACGAAAGCCCGTGTGTATCTATAATGTCGAAATTACGGAGCACCTCATTTTTTAGTATGAAATATAGTACAAAATAAATATATATAATGGTTTATATGAGTACCTCTCAATGTCCTACTCTGTGGATCCCCAATGCAGACCTCGATTGGCGAATAGAGCTCGCAGTGCCGTCTTCTTCACATGAAACCTCGACTTCCCGCCATTATCACGTATAGCTGACTCCGCTCCCAACAGCTCTGCGAGGGTGGCATTAATCGTGTTATCATCAGTGGAGTCTGATATGCCACCGACGGGCACGCCCTGGATGGGCAAACCCCAAAGGACACTCACATCCTGGAGAGTCACTGTCATCTCTCCAAACTGGAAGTGGAATGTGTGCGTCTCGGGGCGCCATCGCTCCACTAGTGCCTGGATGAGGGATGCATTGGTAGCCTTACTCTCCGTCTCTAAAATATCGACCAAATGGTACAACCCCAAATTTGGTAGATACGGGTCCATCAGAGAGTAGTACTGCATGCCGTATGCCCGATTCTTACATTCTAGGGGGTCCTGACTCTGTGTTGAAAAAAAAAGAAAACAACATAAAAACCTAAAAAATGAGCAATTAGCAAAAATTTAAACTTTCAAAAAAGAAAGGAAAAAGTAATCAAGTACCTCTCGGGATGCCAGTGAGACTCGATGCTCACTATGAGGTATCCATAATAATGGACTAAAATGCTCTGTGCTGTCCACGGAAATGGGATCATCAGTATGGTCGGGTGGTGGTGGTCTCCTAGGCCGTCCCCTAGCCATCCTACGTTTGGAAAAAAATTAGACATGCTACAATTGATTAAATTACGTTAATATGAAAAAAAATTGTTATTTGGGCAAAATAGGATCATCACTAATTATAAATATTTTGGTACCTACATTGACACTAATTACTACTAAATTGGTACCGTAATTAATTAACCCTAATTATAACTAATTAACACTAATTGCGATCAAATTTTGGACTAAATAATCCAAAATACAATTAAAACTAACTTTGGTACCATAATTATCACTAATTATAAATATTTTGGTACCTACATTAACACTAATTACTACTAAATTGGTACCGTAATTAATTAACCCTAATTATAACTAATTAGCACTAATTAACATCAAATTTTGGACTAAATAATCCAAAATACAATTAAAACTAACTTTGGTACCATAATTATCACTAATTATAAATATTTTGGTACCTATATTGACACTAATTACCACTAAATTGGTACCGTAATTAATTAACCCTAATTATAACTAATTAGCACTAATTACGATCAAATTTTGGACTAAATAATTCAAAATAAAATTAAAACTAACTTTGGTACCATAATTATCACTAATTATAAATATTTTGGTACCTACATTGACACTAATTACTACTAAATTGGTACCGTAATTAATTAACCCTAATTATAACTAATTAACACTAATTGCGATCAAATTTTGGACTAAATAATCCAAAATACAATTAAAACTAACTTTGGTACCATAATTATCACTAATTATAAATATTTTGGTACCTACATTGACACTAATTACTACTAAATTGGTACCGTAATTAATTAACCCTAATTATAACTAATTAGCACTAATTATGATCAAATTTTGGACTAAATAATCCAAAATACAATTAAAACTAACTTTGGTACCATAATTATCACTAATTATAAATATTTTGGTACCTATATTGACACTAATTACCACTAAATTGGTACCGTAATTAATTAACCCTAATTATAACTAATTATCACTAATTACGATCAAATTTTGGACTAAATAATTCAAAATAAAATTAAAACTAACTTTGGTACCATAATTATCACTAATTATAAATATTTTGGTACCTACATTGACACTAATTACCACTAAATTGGTACCGTAATTAATTAATTATAATTATAACTAATTATAACTAATTACACTACAAATGAAATTTTAAAAAAATATAGGGACTTACTTGCAAATTGGGAGAAGAGAGAAGAAGAGAGGAGAAAAGAGAGGAGAAATTCGGATGGGGAGGAGAGAGAGTGAGATTTTGAGAAAATGAATTGTGAGGAGAGAGAAGATTGCAGTGTGGGGTATATAAAGGCCCGGACCGCCGAATTTATGGGCGGTTTGGAATTTTAATTCCGGGCCGCCGAATTTTGGGGCGGTTAGGAATTAAAATTCCGGACCGCCAAATTTTGAGGCGGTTTGGGCATTTTTAAAATTTTGTCCGAAACCTGGGTATTTTAAATTATTTATTTTTTGTTTTGGGTATTTTTAAAAAAATCGGATTGTTTTTTATTAAATTAATTAGTTCCTAAATATTTTGTCTAACAAATCCAAAATTATTTAAATTGATTAAATCAGCTCATTTCTCGTTAAATCGTTCACAACAGCATATATATTTCTCCTCTCATTTCTCTTTGACTTCTTTTAGTAATCTTTTCCTCTTATTTTTTATTGATGCGTTGCAATGATGTCTGATTCTTTAAATAAAAAGTCGTCTCCGTCGCCTTGAATTTATCATTATCTCATTTGTCGTCTCATTATTGTTCAAACTAAGAATTATTGTTACAGTAATTTAATTAGATATTTATATAATTTTACGCACTGAATTCAATAAGAGGAGGTTCCAATGCTTCATGTATTTCATATCTCATCATACTTCATATTTTATATCTTCGTTTTCAAAGTCTAAATTATCGATCCGAACTGTTCAACATAATATCTATACTAAATATGATTAGAGGTGAAATTTTATAATTTTTGAAATTTTTTTACTATTTTTTAATATGAATAGAAAATCACTTTTTTTTAACGGTCCAAAAACAGTAATTTTGTACTTATCTTAAAAAATAGTAAAAAAATTTTCAAAAAATATAAAATTTTATCTCCATGCATATTTTAGTATAAACATTATGTTGAGCGGTTTGAATCAATCATTTGAACTTTGAAAATGAAAATATAAAATATGAGGTATGATAAGCTATGATGAGGTATAATGAGGTATGAAAAGTAAGAATCATTGGAATTCCCTCCTCATTTAATAAAACATTCAGAATTTAAAATTCTTACTAATTCTAAATGCACGAATTGGAGTAAACACCTCGTAGCTTGACAATTTTTTAGTTGAAAGGGCTTTAAATTTTAGCTAGAAAGAAAAACCTCCAAATAATAATTCTATAGAATTATGTATTTTGCTCTAAATTTATCTTAGAAAGAAAACCTCCCAATGATATTTTTTTTTGAAAGAAAAATAAAGGTCTAATCTTCAAATTTCATACTTTTGTTATTACAACAAATAATTTCTCTCATCTGAATTTTGAACCCATGATCTTCTATATAAAAATCATATGCTTTGCTAGTTCTTCAAATGATAATTCTATAGTATTGTGTATTTTAATAGAAATTTATCTCTCGTGTTCGTACAACCAAATAAATATTTAGCAAGAGAGAAAAGACCAAAATATGAAATTCACATTTACTGTGATGGCAGCGATGTGCCATAATTTTATCAACCGTTAAAGATTAAACACCTTTTGTCACATTTTTTTTCGCAGCATCCTCAAAGTTGTAAAAAATATTTAGATCCTCACACGCAAATTATCGTTTCACCTTAAATTTTAAATTGTTTATTATAAATTAATATAACTTTTAAAATTGTCTTTTTTTTTATTAATTTGTTCTGTAAATTTCGATCTGATTCAAGTTCATCAACTGATTATAAAATATTGATGTACAATTGAATTTGTTCTGACTATATGTTTTTATTAATTTGTTCTGTAAATTACTCTAATAAAATTTGATGTACAATTGAATAGGTGACTTGATTAGAAAATTTTAAAATTTAATTCTCAAGCCAGATATTGAATTTAAATATTTATGCAGTTTGTATTTTGCGATTTGATGGAACTGAGAACATTCCAAAATTTAATTGGAAAAAATAAATTTACGAGTACAGTCGCTTAGCAGTCACTGTCAAGTTTTCGAAAATTAAATTGAGGGAGCATAGCAACTTTGTTAACAGAGAAAGAAAAAAGAAAGATATTTAATTGGAAGAGAAAGGAGATGATCGTAATTTGTTGCGCAAAGCGCTAGCAATTCCTAATTTAAACATGATCCTATGCTTATAAGTTATATATTGCGTGCAAGTAACTGGCTAAGGTTGTTTGCCAGAAGCAAGAGGTGTATTGTTATAAGGATAATGGAATTAGAATTCCTACGTTGCTTAACAAATGTTCAACACGCCTTCAATTTGATTGCTTTGAGATTCGTGCAATGTCGATTTAAGAAACCTCTCGGAAAATATTGTACAAGTATGATTTTTTTTTTTTTAAGAACTATGATCATGTATGGTTGTGGAGTAAGAGGTGGAGTAAACCCCTTACTCCATGCTTAAGGAGCCAAACGAGAAGTAACATAGGCGGTTTAAGATGGATTAATATTTGAGCTAAACCGGAGCAACTTACACCATCTAGAGAGGTGGTTTAGCTTACTCCACCAAACATGATTAACTTACTCCGGTTTAGCTTGGAGTAAGAAATTTAATCCGGTTTAACTTTACTCCACAACCAAACATGACCTATGTCGTTAATTTTCCGTAGTAATTAGCATCATTAAATTGAGCTCTCATATGGAAAGTTTCCGCTAATTTTCAAACTTTGTACTTATTTAGCTTGAAGAAACGCATCATATGGACTATGAATGCTAAGTTATAAATATGTAAAAGAGTTAGAGTTTTAAAACCTTTAGCGATAACGCATTATATATGTCTTCGTCCGGACAATCTTATTGTTATGATTCTAATTGGACTACTTTTGTGTTGCTATATTTTTTTTTTCTCATTTAAGGTATGTTTGGTTGGATTAAGAATATGCTATTTTTAAATTAGGTTATTTGGAATAACCTATTCGGTGTTTGATTGGATTAAAATAGCTAGAATAGTGAATCTAATTTTTTTTTGTCTTATTAGAATAACATACTCCGAAAGGTTTTGAGATTTATCTATTACTAGTCAAGTGCCCGTGCGTTGCAACGGGAGTGAAATATTATTTTGATAACTTTCTTTAAATATGATTAATTTTTAATTAATTTCTTCATTATGTGTATAATTAAAGATGTTATTTTACTGATACAACATGGTCAATTAGATTCTACCTTACTGATACTTATTGTTTGGCAATATTTTCTATAATAAAATGATACAACATGGTCAATTTAGTTATTTTTACATTTTAATTGTTTCAACAGCTGGATGCAGTAAATGTTTGGTCTGGCTTCCAACTAAACCTAAATTTAAGTTTACACAAAACCTTAATTGTACATGTATACGTAGTGTACATGGAGATAAAAATGCTAAGAAGCTGCTCATGTAAGAGAGGGCTTTTAAGAGAGGAAAATTATAATTATGAATCTCCATTGTAATTTTTTGAAAATTGGTACTTATTTAAGGAAATAGAGTATGGAAGGGCTACAAGGAATAAAAATATTCCCTCTTTTGAATAATTTTTATTCTTTCCACAGCAACTCACAATTATTCACAGATAGAATAAAATAACCCAAAACCCCAAATTTCACTTTAATCAAACAAACACAACAACACTTCAGATTGAACATAAATTATCCAAAAATATAGAATAGTTAACTAAAGAAAACAATTTATCGAAAGAAGGTCCTGACCAGCCTGAGTCGGAGGAGCAAGCTTGGAGGGGAACTTCGAGGTAGCCGGGGCGGCCGAAGTGGCGCCGCCACTGGAGCCATCGTCTTTTCAGACAATATCTTCTTCTCCTCATTCACGATCAATTGTGATGGGATCGTCGTTGTCATCGTCGAACCCTAGCTGCTGATCAGCTTCACTCTCTCTCTCTCACTTTCTCCTTCTCTCTCCTTTTCTCTCGCTCGCTCTCTACTTCACTCTCGCTAGCTACCTACAACGGAGGTAGGTTTCACGTTAGTAGCAGCGAGAGCACAGTCCCTGCCACCCACTGTACCAGACTATGAGTAGGAGGCGGGCGGATGGCACCGCTTTGGCTGTTCTCCAATGAATGCGAGGAACGCCGTGGCAATGACGCTGAGCTCCTGCTTAATCCGAGGTGGAGAAAAAGAAAAAAAAAAGGTTTCGCTAGGGTTGGTTTCCTTCTCCACACTAGAAGGAGAAAAAGATAGGTGGCATCGGGAAGGAGAAAGAGAGAGAAAAAAAGGAGACATTTGCGTCGGGAAGTGAAGAAGGAAAGCGCGTTATGCGCATGACAATCAAGAAAAAAAATGAAAATAATGTGGCGAGTATAATGGCTCAGATTATGTGTTGCGTTGAAACGGGTATGTTTTTAATTAAATTTCGACTTCTACACGTTTCATACTATGAAACAAATACATAAAATCTAAATTATTGATTAAAGACTGAGATTGAGATCTGTTTTGATGAGTGACTGAGATTCATAGAATAAATGGCTCAGATCTTCTCTGGACAAATAGAGGGTTGGATCCCAAAAAAATATAAATGCTATTATAGTAGTCCTGATAATAAGAAAAATAATAGCTATTTTTAATTTAATTATTCTAACTATTATTATTTTGTAACTAAACCTACCCTAAAAGAGAAGAAAATTATGTTCAGTTTATCTCGAAAAAAATTATGCATGACTTTCTATCCTAGACTTTGAAAAGATCTATTAACATTTTTTAGTTTCGAAAAAAAGTAATATTACATTTGAAGTACGATCACATGTATTCACAAGCATTTGCTCGACACATGTGTTCAATTAACACTATTAAAAATGCATGCATTCTTATTTCAAGCAACATCTTGTAAGATTAATAATACAATTATTTTCTCGACACATGTGCATATATTTAATTAATAACATTTCAGGCACATGTTTAGATTCTTGAGTTTTTATGCATTCATGACCAAAGATGGGACTATAAATTTGAGAGGTTTCTCTAGTAATAATAGAGGGAAGCAGCTAATAGTCTCCGGTCTTTAGTCCTCTAAAAATCTTCAGACTTTTTACACTAATTTTATAAACAAGTTCATTAGATTATGTAATACTATGAAAACAATCATATAAACAAGTTCAATGGATGTTCTGCAGATGAAACCGCGTGGTCCCAGTTGAAAACGCGTGATAGCTGTTGGGGACCACCTTCTGTAAACATACACATATTATTATGTGAACATACATATTGTACTTGAAATTATGACAGTTGAAAGCGTGTCAGAACTAAGCTAAAAAGAAAAGACTTTTATACGCAAAGATTTTCAAAAAACTGTGATCCGAGGACATTACTTTTTCTCATAATAGAGATGGGAACATTGCAGTTTTGTTAGTAATAGAGATGAGGATTAGCACCTTGAACGGTCAAATCCACAATAACCGGACTCAGGACGGAGCCAGTTGATCAGTCAGAGACTCAGAGGTGAGCAAATTCATCACTGGTCACTTGTCACTGACAAGTCATTACCACAATCTTTCTTTATTTTATTTTTATTTATGAACAATTTTTTCCGTAGTGATTTTTTCGCCATGCTAAATCTTAAATTGCATGACTCAATGATACATAAGGAGTTTTTTTTTTTTTTTTTTCATCTTTTTCATTTTTTTGAGTACGATTTCAACCGAAAATTTTAAATATACCATATTCTAAAAAATAATAAATTAAACAATCACGTTTTATGAAAAATTCGAATTTTGACACGGTCGCACTCCTAGATGCGGCTATCTTTCTAAGGTGGCCTCATCTAAAAGCTGAGCCCCGCCCCCCTCCCCCCCCCCCTCCCCCCCACACGAGAAAAAAAAAGGGGGGGGGGGGGGGGGGGGGGGGGGGGGCCTCAGCCCCTAGATGCGGCCACCCCATAAATGATTTGCATCTGGAGGATGCGGCTGTGTCAAAATTCGAATTTTTCAGAAAACGTAATTGTTTGATTTATTATTTTCTGGGGTATAGTATTTTTAAAAATTACGGCGATTTCAACACGGGGAGCATCTTTCTTTTTGAGTAGCGAATTCAACAATTGAATTTGAATCTCGATCGAGACATATAATCAGGCTTAAGGCCCAATTTAGAAAAAGGTAATTTACATCCAGAGATATCGTCCCGACAATTGAAAGTTTGAAACTATACGAATAAAGAACTTATTTTCAAATTTAGAAATAATCAGTCGCCTAATTTTGTTGAGGGTGGCTTCACCATGACTGGACTCTATTATTCCAATGACAGAGACATGTTATAAGATAATGAAAAAAAATCTCATACAAATTACATTAAATGACAAATAATATTTTTTAAATTAAATGACATATATATTTTTTCCTTTTGAAATATTTTCACAATTTAAAAAAAAAAATGACATATTAAATAACGAATAACATTTTTTAAATGATATGAAACATAGAAAGAAATAAATACATGACCAATTAATAAAAAATTCCTTAAATGATATTTAAAAAGTAGAAATAAATAAGAACCGATCAGAAAGATGATACAATTTGTATGTAGAGAGTATGTGCAGCAAGTATGCATCTAAATAATTTACATATATACATGTAAAATAACATAAAAAATATGCAAAGAATCATAATATTTAATCAGAGAACTGATATTCAATATGAAATTTTATTTTTTAATCAAAGCCGTTGACAGATCATAACATCTACATACTTAATATAAGAATGTAGATTTATGGAGATGCAATTCCATAACTTACTAACTGATACAAAAACAAACGTTTATAAGAATTAATGTCTGAAATAAATTATCAGATTAAAATAAATTTAACTTACATAGCATGTGCTTTATTCTCTTGAAGAAACATACAATCACAAACTTTAATTTAACACGTTCACCTAGTACCCCTCAAATTTTGTGAATGCTGTTGGTTATATTTCGAGTACGCTGGTCATTTTGTTGCGGTTGTTTAATTTTGTACCGAATTACGAAATGATTAAAAACCACATTTCATATACATAGCATGAAATAATATATTTTACGGTATATTTTTTTCAAGTCTGATTTAATTGTAAATGCACTATGATTTCCGAAAAGAAGAGACGTACATGTACTGTACTGTGCTTATAAAACACTATTTGGAATTTCCATTTCTTCTCATCTGCAATCGATTAAGCGACTAACCGTGCTAGTGTTACTTATGAAATAGGTACACCGAACATCAGATGCGAAATGGACGAATCAGATTCGCCTGGAACTGTTCAGTAGTCCAACTGTTCCATTGCCACAATTGGAGAGGATCCAGATCCAAAGCAAGTTGTATATTTTCCGTCCGGAAAGGAAGAAGAAATTGAATTCTCATTTTTATTTTCCAGTCAACTACGCTCTGATCTTGAGTTCTAGTTCTAGCTCCTTTGACCCACCATTTCGTCTCTACCAACCATTTCCTCTCGTAAGAAACGCAAAAATCAATTTTTTATTATGTAACAATATTCCTCCATGCGCCATAGATCCCCTTTCTCCAATTCCACACAAGCAGCTCCTTTCAGTAGAGTAAATCACAATACACACACACACACACACAACACACATGCTGTCACAGGACCTTCTCTGAAAGAGAACCTTGAACTATAAGAAAGCGAGAGCTTGCCTTCTCTGTCGGTGCTACCCACCACCAACCACCACTCTAATTCCAGATCTCCAACCAAAACCACCCTCCCAAATCAACATCTTGCTCTTCAATTCTCGATTTATTCCAATAATTCCAATCCCGTTCAATCCAATTCTTCTTCTGATTGCTAGAGAATGATGGTCCAAGACCGGGTGGTGGCCAAGACAGTGCCGACCTCACCTCTCAACACACCGCCTCGATCAGCGCGTAATTTCTCAAAGAAGCTCGATTTCTCCATATGGGCATCAGAGAACTCCTACAAGATCCTAGCAGTGCTTTTTGTCATAGCTACTGTCGCCGCATTGTTCTTTCTCAGAAACGCCGGTGACTCGGCCGCATTGCTGTGCTTCGAGAAATCCAACTCAGACAAATCAGCTGCTTATAAGATACAATACCCTCAAGTCTCTTGGTCTAACATTGCTCCGGTGCGACCCCTCGGCCCGTCAGTACCATACTCCTCTTTCAAATCAGAGAAATGGATCGTGGTTTCGGTTTCCTCAGCTCCTAGTGATTCTTTAAGAGCTTTGACACGGATCAAGGGGTGGCAGTTGCTGGCTGTGGGGAATTCAGTGACACCAGCCGATTGGTCGGTTAAAGGCGCGATCTATCTGTCCCTGGAGCAACAAGCACAGCTTGGGTTTAAATCAGTGGATTTCCTGCCTTATTCCTCATACGTGCGAAAGACGATTGGTTATCTCTTTGCGATTCAGCATGGTGCGAAAATGATTTTTGATGCTGATGATCGTGCTGAAGTTCTAGGAAGTGATCTTAGCAGGTATTGAATGGTTGTTTTGGTGCATTTTTCTTTTGGATAACTGTATATTTTTAATGAATAATTATTATAATTTCAGTGTCTCGGAGGTAAGGAACTCCTTCGGGAATCAGGATTATAGCCTTAATCACAGTGATTAATTTAGATTAATTGGTATTCTTTGGAAAATAAATCCTAAATCTAGTAGATATGACATGGGGTTCTGGTATGTTTATATTACAGTAGACAGTTTTGTGGAGTAGCTATTTAATTTCAGATCAAACTGTGGCAGCAATACCTTCTCTACTGCTAGGGACTTCACATCTCTTTTCACATTCTGCATATACATTAAGAATAGTTTACCCTTCTAGCTAACATTACAATACCAGATTTAGGTACGAAACATACATACCATATTTCTTGAGCTTCTGTCGGCATGGAATTCAGAATTGGTGAACAAATAACATGAATTTTAGCAAATGCACTCCATATTTGAAGAACTCAACAAAGCCCGCATAACTAAAAACTGAATAAAACAGCTCAAGGTAAATTCTAATTTTGGGCACCCAACTGGTATATCTGTAATTTATTCACTAGTGCGAGTCTCCAACTATTTTCGGATAATGTAATAATAGATATATCTGTTGAACTCAGGCACTTCGACACAAATCTTGTAGAGCAGAAACATCCAGTACTTCTCCAGTACAGCCATGCTGACCCAAATCGAACAGTTGTAAACCCATACATACATTTCGGGCAGCGGTCAGTCTGGCCTCGTGGGCTCCCCCTTGACAAGGTTGGTGATGTAGCACATGAGGAATTCTACACTGAGGTGTTTAGTGGTCAGCAGTTCATCCAGCAGGGTCTATCTAATGGGTTACCGGATGTGGATGCAGTGTTCTATTATACCCGCAAATCATCTGGACTCGAGGCTTTTGACATCAGGTAATAATTTAGTCCTATCCTGTAACTGTAAATGGATGTATTTTGCATTGTTATATCAAAATATGAATGTTGTTTCTGTAAGTACTCCGATGGACCAAAAAGAGTTCTCTAATAGGATATTCTACCATACTATGCCTTTTAGATACTGGATTATGCTTGCTGTAACTTTGTGTGGTAATACTAAATAATTGGGTGCTATTTACCATGTCTAGAAATTTAATTTGGTGATAACAATTGGATGCATCTGACTAAATCCGTACTACCATAGATTTGACGAGGATGCTCCCAAGGTGGCACTTCCTCAAGGCATGATGGGCCCAGTGAACTCCTTCAACACACTTTTCCACACACAATCTTTCTGGGGCCTGATGCTGCCTGTCTCCATCAGCTCAATGGCCTCAGACGTGATCAGAGGGTACTGGGCACAGAGGATCCTATGGGAGATCGGTGGATTTGTGGCTTTCTACCCTCCAACCATCTACCGCATGGATAAGGCCGAGGCCTACCACTTCTCTGAAGAGAAAGACCTCCATGTAAACGTCAACCGTTTGATCAAGTTCCTCATTTCTTGGAGATCAAACAAGCACACGTTATTCGAGAGAATTCTTCACTTGAGTTATGCAATGGCTGAGGAAGGGTTTTGGTCTGAAGAGGACGTCAAGTTGACTGCTGCTTGGTTGCAGGATTTACTTGCAACCGGGTATCAACAGCCGAGATTGATGACATTAGAGCTCGACCGGGCTAGAGCTGCAATCGGTCATGGAGACAAGAAGGACTTCGTGCCGAAAAAACTCCCCTCGGTTCATCTCGGGGTGGAAGAGACAGGCACAGTGAATTTCGAAATTGGAAATTTGATTCGGTGGAGGAAGCATTTCGGCAATGTTGTTTTGGTGATGCACTTGAGTGGACCTGTTGACCGGACAGCGCTCGAGTGGAGGTTGCTTTATGGTAGAATATTTAAGACGGTGATTATTTTGGCTGAACAGGGTAACTGGGATCTTGCTGTGGAGCAGTGCTCGCTAGGTCATGCATACAAGTGAGTATCTACTATCAATGTTCTTGTGTGAATTACATAATATCCTATTATGGTCATAGACAGTGGTACACATTGTTTTTGTTCCCTGTTTGCAAAATCTCAATGACAATATTTAGGGAAGAAACCAAATGTGTGTTTTTAGGGACAGCTTTTTGTAAATTCACTCCAAAATTATTTTTTGTCATCTGTTTGAACATCTGTTGTCATAACTATTGCAGGTACTTGCCTAAGGTATTTGAGCGGTACAGTGGAGCTGAAGGATTTATGTTCCTTCAAGATAATATGATTATCAACTATTGGAATCTCCTTCTAGCCGACAAGACAAAGCTTTGGATAACTGACAAGGTAAATTTTGCCATAGAAGCTCTGCTATAGGAGGCATGATTGCATTGCCGTATTTAGTAACAAACTAACAATAGGAAAGTATGCCAAGGCAACAAATGAGATCACAAGTCAAACTGATTTTATTGCCTCAATTAATTAATATTATTCAAAAAAGAATAAATTAGATGTGACAATGTCTATTAATAAATACAAAAATATTATTTTGGGGCCTTGTTGGTGTCACTAAGTTGTAGCGTAATCATCTGTTTAATGGTCCTATTTGTGTATGACAAACACAATAGCACGCTGACCTGGCATCTGATCAACCTGAACAGTGAATAAGTATTTTTTGACAAACTGTTGCATTGTTTCTGCAGATCAAAGACTCATGGTTTACAAAACCAAAAATCGGGAACACAGACGAATGGTTCTTAAAGCAAGGAGAAATGGTAACACGGGTCGTTAGCAATTTCCCAGTGCATTTCCAGACCAGTTACAAGGAGTCCATGGGGGATGAAGACAATATCGCCTTTTCTACCAGCGAGTTATTCTACATACCAGGCCGTTTTGTAGGTGATTTTACTGATTTGGTCGGATATGTAGGTGATTTAGATATCCATCAGAAGATTGCCGTGCCGATGTTTTTCCTTTCAATGGATTCACCCCAAAATTTTGATTCCGATGCATTGGCCAAAACTGTTTATAAGACGAGCCTATCACCTAATGATACCTTTTCAAGTATTTACACTGCTCAAGCACCAGCAGTGTTTCCTATGAAGGTGCAAAATGAGGTCGATTTTGTGAAGTTGGTCCGGCTTATGGCTAGTGGGGATCCTCTTCTTATGGAATTGGTATGAAACCTCAAAGGAGGATGAGTAAAGTAGTTTGGAAATAGGGAGTTTGCAGTCCTTTTTTTTTTCCCCCCTTTTCTGGTTTTATTTAATACCTTAGCATTTTTGTTTTCTTTCCTGGTGTTATTGTATATTGTAACATTCTTTCTAGGTTATGAAGGAATTTTTTCTGTCAGCAAGGTTTTAAAACCCTTTCAATAGGAGCAGCAACAAAGAAACTGCCCATTGTTAAGTCAACATCCGAAATTTTTATTAATAGGAAATATATTAATTAAATATCGAGATTAGAGAACGCTTTTGCGTTTTTTCGAGATATAGAAAAACCGTTATGGCTTATCACGGCCAGATTTAGCACTAATCACCGCACTTCTAAAAAAAAAAAAAAAAAAAAAATTCCTGGCCGTGATTATCAATCACGGCCAGGAATTATTTATTTTTTTTTTTTTAAAAAGTGCGGTGATTAGTGCTAAATCTGGCCGTAATAAGCCATAAGGGCCAGAGGCCGTGATAAACCATAACGGTTTTCCTATATCTCGAAAAAACCAGTGTTATCAGAATCGGACCGGAAAAAACCGGAACCGCCCACCTGTCCGGTTTGGTTCGTTTAAAGAATCGTTTATGCTACTGGACCGTTAAAAACCGGTTTAACCGGCCGGTTATATTCAAAAAATCGCTGAACCAGTTGAGAAAAAAATCCGGTTCAAAGCATATTCAAATTTGAAGTGAAATAAATTGAAGAAAACAGATCAAATCAGCGAAAGAAAAAAAGTGAAGAGAGGAAGAAGATTATGACAGTGGGACCCATTACAAGAGTGTAATTAATGTTATACAGGAGAACTCACTTTTCTTTAGTCCAATAGTCTTTTTATTTAATATTTTTTTAATTGGCATCGGGAATAGCTCAAGACAAAAGAACTCTGAAGTAGCCTATTACTTCATATACACTGTAGCAATATATTGTTGAATGCTTATGCAAAAAATAAATAAATTATAAGCAAGTGGTTAACTTTTGTATATTACAAAAAAAATATTAATTCTTATTTTTTATTGCAAAAAAAAAATGATGCTACTATTTTCTCAGACACTGTTATTTTTTTCATGTATGTAACATTATTTATTTGTGTAAAGATGAAATTTACAATTCATCTCTCTCAAAATTTCTATTTGTATGTAAAAATATTTTTCTATTTGTTTTTAATTTTTAAGAAAATTTTCACTTTCATATTTTATGTAATAAATTGTAAAAAGCTAGCGTACACCAATTAGAAAATATATAAATATTCTCGTTTTAATTATTTAGTTAATTTATTTGCTCAAATTAAGTTATATACATAAAATATTACTTCAACTAACACTCTATTAAAATAAGAAATAATATCTCAATATCAAATATTATAATTATAAAAAACCAACAATTGAACCGGTTGACCCACCGGTCCGACCAATAAACCAGTGAACCGGAGCTTTACCGGGTCAATGTCCGGTCCGGTTCTGATAACATTGGAAAAAACGCAAAAGCGTTCTTCATTTTGAATATTTATTTAATTAATTTCCTATTAATAAAAATTTTGGCGTCAACATACCATATATTTCTGTGCATACTAGTGAATGTACTGTTCGTTTATAACCACAGTTTGGGAACTCTCTGACATTGTACTGTGCGTTTTTTTAGCCGAGTTTTTTATTAATAGAAAATAAATAAATAAAATATCGAAATACAGCATAACTTTTGAATTTTGTCGAAAACTGAGTAGAATGGGTTGTGTAAACCCATCCCACCGGACGGGTCTAATTATCCCGTCCGGGTTATATCCTTAATTAACCGCAGTTAATCGGTTAAAACGACTTCCCGGTTAAAAAAAAAAAAAAAAAATACCCAGACGGGTTGTGTAATCCCGTCCCGACGCACAAAAAAAAAAAAAAATTTACTCGGACGGATTGTGTAATCCCGTCCTGACGCAAAAAAAAAACACAATCCCGTCCCGACGCAAAAAAAAGAAAAAAAAAAGCAAAGGCCAGACGGGAAAATAAAACCCGTCCGGATTTATATACATATAATATTATTATATTATATAACATAATAATATAATATAAAAAACAAAAATAATATAATATAATATATATAAAATTATAATATAATATAATATAATATATATAAAATTATAGCATAATGAGCAAAGCTAGGGTGTGATGTGCTCATCAAGAGGGTTTGGTGAGCACAACTTCAAAAGTATATCGAATCGAGTTCAAACGTCGAATCCGTACTGTTGGAATCTATGTAGTTCATGAGTGATGCATGTACATACAAAATTTTGAATGTTTCGAGTTTATTTGCTACAAGGTCAAACGGTCAAAAAAATTATAAAAATTGAATATATAAAACAACTTATAAATTAACTTATAAAAAGTTCTTTTCTTTGACCACTTGACCTTGTAGCAAAGAAACTCGAAACTTTCAAAATTTTGTATGTGCATGCATCACTCATGAAATATATGGATTTCAACGGTTTGGATTCGATGTTTGAAGTCGATATGATATACTTTTGGAGTTGTGCTCACCAAACTTTCTTGATGAGCACATCACACCCTAGCTTTGCTCTAGTATAATATAATATAATAATATAATTAAAAATATATATATGTATATAATATAATATAATAACTCATATAAAAGTAGAACTAGGGTGTTCTTAAGCTCACCAAAGTGTTTGGTGAACTTAACTCCAAAATTCATCAAATCGGTTTCAAATGATGAATTCGAACCGTTGAAACCTGCCTACCTTACGAGTGATGCATCTACATGTGAAAATTTTAAACATTTGAATTAATTTAGTATAAAGTCAATCGGTCAAAATTAAAAGATTAATAAATTAATTTTAGTGCATTTATTTTTTTAAACGTTTTTTTACTGCTTGACTTTATACTAAATTAATTCGAACGTTTACAATTTTAATATATTAATATAATAATATTATAAGTATATTAATATCATAATATAATATATATAAAATCATAATATAATATAATAATATAATATAAAAAACAAAAAAATAATATAATATAATATAATATAATATAATAATAATATTATATTATATTATAATATAATAATATTATATGTATATAAATCCGGACGGGTTTTATTTTCCCGTCCGGCCTTTGCCTTTTTTTTTTTTTTTTTTTTTTGCGTCGGGACGGGATTACACAACCCGTCCGGGTATTTTTTTTTAACCGCGAAGTCGTTTTAACCGATTAACTGCGGTTAATTAAGGATATAACCCGGACGGGATAATTAGACCCGTCCGGTGGGATGGGTTTACACAACCCGTTCTACTCAATTTTCGACAAAATCCAAAAGTTATACTGTATTTCGATATTTTATTTATTTATTTTCTATTAATAAAAAATTCAGTTTTTTTAGTCCTATTATATTTTTAATTAATGTGTTTTTAAGTCTTATCTTGCAGACCTCTAGTCATAGGACAACATTATTTCTATAATGCCTACTTCAGAATATATGGGTTTGAAGAATTGTAGTGCGCCATGTACTGGTACTGCTGCTGTCACAGACTCGGTGTTGATGCCGATTTTTTTTAAAATACCCAACTAATAAATAAATTAAATAAAAATGCCCAGGTTTTCGTCAAATTTATAAAAATACCCCCCCCCCCCCCCCCCGCACAGATATTATCCGCACCCCGTAATTTTAAAGTCCCCCCGCGGATAATATCCGCGCTCCGGATCTTTTTTTTTTTTTGGCGCATTTTTTTGTTATAAATAGACCTCTTAGACTTCAAAAAGAGAGAAGCAGAAGGAGAAAGAGGAAAGAGAGGAGAAGAAGAGAGGAAGGAAGAAGAGAGGAAGGAGAAGAAGAGAGGGAGGAGGAAGGAGGAAGAGAAGAACTGTTCAGCTGCTAAATCAAGTTTTTTTACGTATTGTTGTTTACTATTCATTTACTGTGGATGTACGTATTTACTGTTCATATACGTATTTACTGTTCATTTTAATGTTCACATAAGTATTTACTGTTCATATACTGTTCACATACGTATATACTGTTCATGTACTTTTCATATACGTATTTACTGTTCATTTACTGTGCACATACGTTTTTCTTGTTCATATACGTATTTACTGTTCATTTGAAATCAATAAACTTACAAAATATTTCCTTCTCCGAATGTAGTTTATTGGCCATGCCTATTGCAATTTCAATACATTTTGGAGGGAAATTCATTTTTGACCAGAATGGGGCACCTTACTCCAAACCTCCAGTAAATACGTATTGGGTTGATGAAAATTTCTCATTTGAGCAATTGCAATCGCTTATTTATGAAGTGAGCGGCTACAATAGGAATCGTTGGGAATTACAGATTCAAGCCCGAATGGTCCATGCATGAAGGTATGTTAGAATCGCATTAGGTGATGACGGGGCATTGAGAGGCCTGATCGCGCAGGTTGTGCGGTCCGATGGATTATTGGAAGTTTTTGCATGCAGAATTCGCGGAGAGTCAGTGGCTGGGAGTTCAGGCCAAAATTCGGTTGCAGAAAATGATCAACCAAATTATGAACCACACACTCCTTTTATCTCAATGCCAGTAGCAGAACCGGAAGCAGAAATATACCATAATTCACCTCAATCTCCACCTTTTGTCCCACCACGAGTACAATCTCCACCTTTTATCTCACCTATATCCATGCATGGAGGTCCTTCATCCTTACCTGGGCCTGAACCAAGTCCTGACCCCAGACCGGCACCAGTACATGAAGATCCAAACGAGTCAGAATTTGAATTTATGAACGAGGTACCGGAGGAAAATATGCAAACTGGGGATGAATGGGGGGGAGGAGACTGGGACATTAATGATGAAGGAGATGAAGAAGATGAAGAAGAATACACACAGCCCACTGTGAGACAAAATATAGAGAATATGCCGTTAAGTGGCCGTTCTGAGACTCACCCGTTTGTAAACTTCAATAATACAATAATATAATAATATATTAATATTATATAATTAATATTTTCTTATTCAATATTATTATTAATATGTAATTATATAATTAATATGTTATACTGTTAATATATTAAATAATTATTATGATAATATGATAATATATTATAGTTGTTATTGTTAGTGTAATAATCTAGAAGTCAATAATACGATAAATTATCATAAAGCTTTGTTCATGAATTGAATGTTTATATCATTTTGTTGCCTTGAGTATTATTGCATTTATGGATCATTTCGAGTTCATGACTGAAATTGTGAAACTCCATAATATAGATGATATATACTCTTAAAAGGTCACTGACCAAGGTAATTAGTAGGAACACTAATTACCGCTATAAGGTTAGTATGTGGATTAAAAGATGATTAAGTTTTACAAACCACCTGACACGAGATGTCATTTTAATCACATAGATACATGTTCTAGGAACATGGTATTTGACAGACCCCGAATGAGACATTAAATAGAATTGTGTTCGTGTCATTTATGTTTTCATTCAGTGTCACGTTCTAAAGTATGAGGTATTTATCGTTCCCACTAAGAAATATGTATGTGTGATTGCTATCTACCGCTGTCCGTAAAAAGCAGTCATAACGGTAGCATTTTCATATGTATAGCTTAGCTGAGGAAGTGATAGTCTGCCAAGAATACTATTTGTCCCTCGTATCTCTATACGAGCTATAGCATCATTGGGCCCCTTGGTAGAGTTAGATTATTTGCATGCGGTATAATTACAAGAGTAATTATATTTGATAATCTACTCAAGATCAAGAAAAGATTCAGTTAGCAAGGATGACACACATCTACCTTAAAACTGATCTGATAGCTATGAGACAGAAGAACAGACACAAGTAAATAGTTTACTGGATCGTGATATTGTACAGTACAGCATCATCTGTGTAATTGGATGGTCATGATGTGTTGCCAGATACCACTCATGATTATAGAAGTTAAAACAGTTTTAACTCTGTTTACCAACATAACACAGATCCTATTGGGTCACACCATATAGGAGCTACTCGGAGAATCTTACTTATTAATTATAAATTGATTATAATTAATATTAAGATGGTTATAATTAATTATACGTGATATAATTAAATTATAAATGTCATTTAGAATGACAAGCAGAAACAACGGTTAATTTATAAACGTACACGTTACGTTGTATAAAAGTTACCGAACAACAACCGAAAAGAAATATAATTGTATATGACAATTATATATATTTGATTTGGATTTTAATTTGTTAATTATGGATTTGAATTATGTGTTTAAAATCCCAAAAATAATCAAAGCCTTAATTAAAATTAAAAGCCTAAAGTCAAAGCCCAAAATCAAAGCCTATTACTATTCATGCCTTAATGGGCCAAAGGCAAAATGGTCATTTCACACCTATGCCACCTTGCATGACACCTTAGGGTGTAGAAGCATGGAGAAGAGTGTGGAAGGGGTATTTTGGTCATTTCACATATTAAAGCATGAGGTGTCAAGGTATTTTGGTAAATAGATTTGTTTTGAGGGGTATTTCGGTCTTTTGCGAACCTCCTCAAAACACTATAAATAGAGGGGTGAGGGTAGAGAGAAAACTTACTAATTCACATGTTAATCTGATTAATTCATTAATCGGAATTTCTTTATTCCCCGGTTTCAGTTATTACGAGATTCGAAAAAATATATTTTTGCAAACTCTGCGGTATTTCTTGTTTTGCTTTTAAGTGAAACGGAATAACTTGGAGTCTTAAATATATTTAATCTGTCCCTATTTTTGTGAATAGTGTTTCTGCAGAATTCCGCGGTTTATAGTATTTCTGGCAGAAGAAATAAACCGCTATCCGGTCAATCCTGGTGGATAACCGATAGAGGTATCACACGTGTGATACTCCGAGTCGATTCCTTCCTTGGTGCTCTTCTCGCTCGGTCTGCATTCCAACTGTGATTTGGAAACAAGGTATAAACATGTTATATTAATCTATTTAATTGATAAATAGATTTAAAGCTTTTAAAAATCAATTATGGAGTAGATCTGTAAATAGGATTAAATGGATCTTCCTGATTCATTTAATCCGTAGCTTAAGGTAGATGTAAATTTTTTGTTTTACTCTTTCCGCACCTTAAGCTAAATCAATGGGTTTGAATCGTCAAAAACCCCAACAGTTATTAATATATTATTATCATTTAATTAGTATCTTATTATTAATAATTATTGATAATTAATAATTAGTAATTAATTATTATTGATAATTGATAATTAATAATTATTGATAATTGATAATTAATAATTATTAATAATTAATAATTAATAATTACTAATTATTAATAATTAATACTTAATAATTATTAATAATTAATAATTATTATTCTTAATATAGTAAATCATTATTATAATAATATTATAATATATTATAGTTGTTATTGATATATTAATATTATATAATTAGTATCTTATTATAATAATTATTATTAAAATATAATTATATAATTAATATTTTATATTGTTAATATATTAAATTATTATTTTAATAAGATTATATAATTAGTAATTATTATTAATTTATAATTATACAATGACAATATGACAATATGACATACCTATAATATATTTTCAATTTTATTCAAATTGTTTCAATCTTATCGTCAATATTATCACTGTCAAATAATTGTACTCCTTTATTTGTATCAAGGTAGAAAAAATAATTGTCGCCGTCCAAAAACAGTGGTTTTTTACCTTTCTAAAAAAATAGAGATATGAATCCATAGCACAGATAGATCCGTAATATGCATATTGCCACACTATAATTCTTTACAAATAAATCAAACATGTCAGAAAAAATCCCTATAATCCTATACATAATGTGTAAATCAACCATGTTAGAAAAATCAACCATGGTAACCCGGCATGCATACAAGCACAAATTAAGCAATCAATTCTATTCGGGAAAATCAACACGGCATGCATACATACACTAATTAAGCACAAATTAAGCAATCAATTCGATTCGGGAAAATCAACCCGGCATGCATACATACACTAATTAAGCAATCAATTCAATTCGGAAAAATCAACCCGGCATGCATACATACACTAATTAAGCACAAATTAACCCGGCATGCATACACTAATTAAGCAATTATCATTTTGATCGACTCGGGAAAATCAACAACCCGCCTCGATAACCAATCAATTCAATTCAACACAACAAATTCGAGAGAAGGGTTTACCTTTATCCCGAGATAGCTTCAAGTGCAGTTCGATTGGTGGCTCGTCGCCTCGACAGTGGAGATGACAGGGGGGTGGCTGGTGGGGCTTCGGGGCGGGTGGGGCTGCCACCAGTGAGGTGGAAAAGAGAGAAGAGAGGGGTGGGTGGGTCCAGTGAAGTCGGAAAAGAGAGAGGAGGCCGGAAAAAATCGGTGCAGGGGGGCGCCGTGAGGAGACAGAGAGGGAGGAGAGAGCACTGGGGCGGCGTAGAAGGGGAAGGGGAAGGGGAAGGGGAAGGGGAAGGGAAGGGAAGGGATCGAGTCTGTTCAAATTAAAAGGGTCTGGGGCACGGATAAAATCTGCGGGGGGGGATTTATTTATCCGGGGCGCGGATAAAATTCGCGGGGGGGAATAAAAAATACGGGGCGCGGATAATATCCGCGGGGGGGGGGGGGTATTTTTATAAATCTGGCGAAAACCTGGGCATTTTTATTTAATTTATTTATTAAATGAGTATTTTTAAAAAAATCGGGTGTTGGTGATTTCATGGATATTCTTTTTCCAAAAAAAAAAAAGAGAAAAATTGATGTTCTGGAGCAAGGCCAGGAACTAGTTTGGACCGTGTGGTCAGACATGGGCCTCACAAATTGATTTCAGAAAAGAGTACAGATTTCTGAGCCCAAGAACTGCTCAGACAATAACTCAATGTGCTGCCAGTGAGAAAATTTCCGATATAAGAGAACAATTAAGGGCCAGTTATGGTGGTCCGTGATGGTCCTTTTCATGGACACAAGACACCGTTAGCAAAGCAAAAATTTAACATGACTAATATCTCGTGACTTGATTAAGCCCATATCACGTAACAGTATGTGATTATTTTTTTTTAATATGATGTGACGTACGTAACTGATCACTTTAATTATTGTTTTTAGATTTTTATTTCAAAATAATAACAAAATATATCAAATAACAAGAAATTATTACAGAGTATGGCTAATATAAAATCAGTGTCATTTCAGTCTACATAACACCAACTGCAAAATCTATCAAATCGAGTTCAAATGGTGAATCCAAACCGTTCAAACCGATCTACTTCATTAGTTATGCGTTTACATGTAAAATTTATAAGCTTTTGAGTTTATTTGGTATCAAGTCAAGCGGTCAAATGTGTGAGTTTTTAAATTAATTTTAATACATTCATTTTTCAATTTTTTTGCTGCTTGATTTGATACTAAAATAAGTCAAAAATATAAAAAGTTTGCATGTAAACGCATCACTCATAAAGTAAATTAGTTCGAACGGTTTGAATTCATCATTTGAACTCGATTTGATAGGTTTTGGAGTTGGTGTTATATAGACTGAAATGACACTGATGTTATATTAGCCATATTCATTATTACAAAACAAATTATAATTAAAAAATAATATTTAAAACTTATTCAAGTCACGTGTTGATACGGGCTATCTCGGGATAACAGGCCGTATGCAGAAGATGGGCTGAAGTCGGGCTCGTCCTGCTCGAAGTCACAGGCCGAGAAGAGGTGGTGGTGAGGTCGGGAGTTAACCTCGGGTCTCTAAGGTCAGAAGATGACTTAAGAGACTTGGAATGATCTCAGGAATATTGAACTCTAACCTATCTTATTTCCGAGATGTGTGTGTAAGTAAGCGTGTACTGCTTGCCGTTTGTCCCTTTTTCTGTCGAAAGAAGAGCCTTATATAGGGTGACCTACATACCGCCTTACCCCTACCAAGGGTAAGCCAGTTCGTGGGTCAGTTATGAGATCGTGTGATCGTGGTCATGATACAACTAACGGTTATGCGACGTCGTGAATGGTTATGAAATAACAGACATCGCGGGAAGTTATGAATGGTTAGGTGACTTCTGGGCTTTAAGTCGCGAGATACGGGCTTTCTCGGCCCATTTAAGTCGGTTAATTCTAGGCTTCGATTATAAAAGAACTTCAATCATGGACTTTGCATTGTATCCCGGATTGGCCTCTCAATGAAGAGGTCCTAATCCCGGCCTTGTTTATGGTCCATATTGAAGCTAAAAGGGCCTTGGTAACATGGCCCTATCATTAGCTCCCGAAGTCAAAATGCGTCTTAAACATATGCTTTTGACTTGTTATATTCACGATCTTTTTGCAAAACAAAGTGAAACATAAATCATCTCGGGGAAACATAAAAATTCATTCATTCGGACATACGTATACATTAACTAAAAAAGTCAAAACAATAAATGGAAACGAGATGAACTCAGATAAATCATTAAGTCAGTAACGAGTTTATTACTCGGAATCGGAATAAAATATTTTCTTGCGTTTTCTTTTAATCCGAAGTCGCTTCGACTTGTCAAGCGCGCACGGTGAGCAGATGAAGTGTTTCCATCTCAAATCCTCCCTTGTCTTGGGCAGGTATACCGTGATACAAGGAGGATGGAACGCGTCTTTGCACTCATCACACATGAACATTTCCTTACGTTTTCTGAACTGTTGGCACCTCGGGCAGAAATCATCCTTATCTCAGACTTTCACTTCTTTTCCTCTATTATTCAAGGTTGACCCGAGATCCATGCTTTTGCTTTCAACAGTTGTTGTTATTACTTATGTCACGACATCATATCGTATATATAGTTGGATAGAAACGCAGTAAAATTTAATAACATACGCGATAAGAATTTATTTACTTCGTTCGAGATTTAAACCGAACGCGAAAAATACGCGGTGTACACACACATTTACATATGTAGAATAACGCGAAAAATACGCGTTATGTTGTCTTTTTTTTTAGTCAGAAGCAGTTATGTTAAATCGGAAAAAATGTCGTTGTGTTAAATCGACCTCGGGGTAGAGCCCCTGAGGTAAGAGATGAGAAACCAGTAAGTATAAAGGAAAAATGTTCATTAAATAAAATTTTCGATTTACATCAGAAATAGATCATATTAGCCTACAACAAAAGGAAATGGCTAAACCTATTAGCCTACAATAAAAGAAACTACTACTATACCCCGCATGCATTACGGTTCCCATGGTCAGCAAATAGTCGGGTGTGATTTTGCTTCTGCACAACAACAAAAATCACACCAGACGAGATGGACATAACAAGGGAAGGTAGCATGACGGTGTATTATCCTTCGAGGAACCAAACCCGCAGAGGAAGTGGACATTGCCAAAGAAAATGTCCTGGCTTGCGGGGGTCTTTCCGAGCGATCCACCGCAAGCACGAGGTATGTGCCTTCTTGTGGCAAAACCAGCAAGAAGTTATGCGGGTACTAACATCGACCTTCCCGCAGATCTCGCAGGTATCCATGGGAACTCCGTAGACATCCCGCGGACCATATCTCGGGATTTCAGCCTCATCCGAGCTACTTCTCTCGAGCTCAGCCCAGTCGATCTCGTTTTCATCGATGGCCTGATTGATGTCAATCCCCCATTCAATGAGATCTCTTAATCGAAGATCTTCATTGTCGAGCACCCAGTCTAAGACCTCGGGATCCCAGTATTTTAATAACCCCTTCTTTTGCTCCAGGGTTATGCGGGCTCTTATCCCGGGAGCAGAAGGAGCGGGATTCAGGAGCTGCGAGACGGTGGTCTCGGGCTCTGTCTTGGGGAGTTTTCGTTTATGGGCAGAGCGTGTTATAGGCATGATATATGTATTCCCGAGATAAGAGAAAAGAAAGAAGTATGAGAGTGCCTCTGTTGGACGTATTACGGAGGTATTTATAGGTGAAAAGTAGTACTGTGGTCGTGATAAATGTGGTGGGACCTACTGTTACTGAATATTTCGCATCGAAAATGAGACGTCGTCTTTTGGGTTTTCTAAGGCGATATTGAATTGATTTGACGGTTTTCCTTATTTTCGAGGTTTGACCCGTCATTTTTTCAAAAGTCATTTAATGAAATCGTTATTCAAAGCGTCGTGCATTAAATTATAGGAAATAAATATTGAGTCATAATAATTGAGTAAAATAATCGTGACAATGATATAGTCAATCCGGGATATATCCCGGGAGGCATTCCAAGAAAGTAAAATTACATTCCAAAAGTAGGTATGCTTTTCCCTTTTTCCATATAACAAAAAGACGAGATCTAGGAGATTATATCTACTAGTTGAGGCTATAATGAGAGAAAAGGTGACGCTGAGAGGTGCAAGCGAGGCACAAGTATGTGTCGAAGCGTGGATCATTTCCATACTGGGGGAGATGTTCGGAAACACATCCGGGATGGAAACTGTTTTCACATCCCTCGCAGATAAACATATCGAGGTAGTGCCCTCTTATCTCACAATGGGCGCATCTGTTCAAATTCATGGGATCAACAAATTCCAAGTTAATCGTGTCTCCCGCCATGTCTACCCTAGGTAGGTTCTCCGACTCTCCTTGGCCCGAGTTCTCCTTTGCTGCTTCCAGGATTGAAGCCTCTGCTTCCCCTTGGTCTTGGGCAGCTGCTAACGTGGCATGTCCTAATAATACTCATAGATTGATGCAATGATGCTTGACAATCAATATTGTTACTTTGTTTTTTCTTAATTAGCATTTCAAAATCTAAATACATTTTCACCAAAATATAACACGTAAGCGGAATAACGTTGTTCTTTTATTTCATTTTTCTTGTTCCGGAAGCAGGTCTACACTAGTTGCCAGGAGTGATACAGGCTGACGCCACAGGGATCACTAAATGTGCCTCCCCAGTACACTGACGAGTTTTGTGAAGGGCCATGCTTCGAGGAGACAAATCTCGTGCTCAAATGCATTCATAACATCATGTATAGTTTTCGCTTCTATGATGGTGCCTCTGTTCATGATGTGAGCTATGCTCTTACACACGGCTGTGGCCACGATGCTGGAAGAGGTAATAAATATAGAGCTTCCACTTATCTGTTACTTAAAGAGAAATACCTACTGTTCATATGTTACAGTACTGGTCTCTTTTGTTTACTTAATATCTATAGTTGATTTTGCTTATGTTGTTGGTATGTAATTAACAGGTGATTTCAATGCATTAACGAACTTTCAAGGAGGCGGAATAGGCGGATTTGGAGGCAGATTTGGCCATGGCATCAACTTGGTCATCCCCAAATTTTTATTCCTGATTGTATCTCTAAATTTCATTTTATTTCTACTGTAATACTCTCAACTTATGATGATATAGTTATATTTTTTATTTTTCTGGAAAGAGGAAATCTAATGCTGCTATATTATATGCAGCTTAACAGTGTAAACAATGTACACTATTATAATGAGATACAAAATTAATGGAATGAACCTACTTCTAAGAATGCAGATACTGATTTTTTCTGTTCATCAATTCATATTTCACAGACAGCACTCTTACTTTAAAGAAAAAAAAAAAAGTTGCACATATTTTGATATTATAGATTTGCTAAAGGGAATTTGGGCTGGTTGGCAGGCCCTTGTGCTAGAAGTAATTAGTTATAACTAATAATTCAAACAGGAATTTAGATTTGGATGGATAACCTGTGTACATTTTAGTTATTGAAAGCTTATGATGTAACAATTTCATGAAAAAATTAACTCCACCTGAATATAGTAAAAGTCTCACAAATAATAAACCCTATAAAACTTGTTTGAATAAATACATGTGGTTTCTAAATGTACAATCATGATGCTCATCCAACGATAAAATTGAAAAGGGTAGACTTGGCAGGAATTGCATCTTGGATCTGGAACTGTTTCCCAAATCTCTACAGGGACCCATTTGCTCCAAGGCATCTATTCTATTGCACTATGGTGCATGGTCACAAGATTCGCGAATTATACCCGAATAATTCGTACTGATATAAAGTAGGGATAAATGATGGTATCTTATTTTTACCGATCTTGGCCTCTCATGGTCATTCCGGTCAGGTTACCAGTGTTTCCTCTTAGAATTGGTATTTTACTATTTACTGGTATAGATTAAGGTTGTGTTTTGCTCATCTTCCAAGTTTCAGAATATCAGGCAAGTACATTGATTTAACTCTCTTGTAGAACTGATCAATAGAACACTGTTCTTCATTCTTGGAGGGAAAAAAGTGCTATTCACAGTTGAAATAGCTGGGAAGTCAGCAAATAACACCAGGAAGCAAAAATACAGGCAATAAAAATGTGACTGACAGAAAACTCGTATCTGTATCTGATATTGCAGTTCTTTTCTAATGATCACAAAATAGGGGGCAAAAAAAAAAAACATCTCAGCAAATCAAATTTCATTCCTACACAAGCACATACACCTAATCTTAAGAAAAAAAACAATGTAAAAATATAACAAAGAATAGAACATGAAGTTCAGCGGGCCAAAAGTGCAACCCGGTCTTTTTGCACAGCCTGGGAGAGATTGAGATCAAACAGCTCGCACCGAATTGGCATTTCCATTTCATAAAAGGGGTTCTTCAACACATAATCAGTATAGAGCTCGTATATTACCTTTAGTAGTAGTTCCATGTATGGTGCACCTGGCTCACAGATCACAAAGAATTTTGTCCCTAAAAAATAACAATAACAATAACATAAAGATAACATGGCAAAACAAAAAAAATACCATACATACCCCCACTCAAAGAGGTGAGATCTCCCACAACTCCTTCAAACACTTTACACAAAGTTCGCGAGGAAACCTTCCAAAGGTGCCATGCGAATGTAAAAGGGAATCAAACTGTAAAGTTTTTGTCGTGGTTGCATTACTCCCATTCATTTAAAGCCCATAACTAAATACCAACAATGAAATTATAAGTACAAAATAATAATATAAAAAGCCATTGATATTCAGCCTGTCAGGATCTAGGTGGTAAACTAAGCCTAGTGCCTCCGGTCTAACAAGTACATCATACGTGAGAAACAGACTGAAACAAAGAAAAATCATGAGCAAAAGATCAGCAAATAAATTTGGAAGTACCAGTAAGGGACTGAAAGCAATGAAGATCAAAGGTATCGGCACGTAATAAATCGATGCCGGTACAGCCAATGGTGGGTGACAGTTGTTGTGAGATGGCATGCATGGAGTGCCACAAACTTGCCAGCCTCAAACTATCGTTCGTATCCATTCGGCCTGCCGAGCCATAATCCTTTCAATTCAATTCCACAAAAAAAAAAAAGGCAAAATATAAAAAACTAGCATTTATAACAGATAACATCAATGATTTTGCATATGCCATATAGAACACAATATTTCTATTAATAACCCTGAAAAATAAAAGTTATCTAGCATGCTCCTTCTAAGACCAGAGAATTATCATATATATTCCCACAAGTAACACATCAAAAACAATATACAAATAACCCTTCAATTATTCACAACCTATGTATAGACAAACACTACATAGCATAAGTATTTAGGATCTGTAAACTTCCTGGGAAACTGACCAATACATGGATAATTTCAAAAAACTGGCCAATACATGGATAATTTCATGTCTGTCGGGAAACATGTTTATTTTTCCTTCATCCCTTGATATAAAGAGCATGAGAGGTGGTTCTTGTTTTACAGGTTCGTAAATAATAAATTTTCCTTTAATATATGCCAGGTCACCTTACAGATTATCCTATAATAATAATAACAACATCAGAAAACGTGAAAGGAAAAATAAGGTTAGAAACAATAGAAGAAGCCTGACACTGGTAACTACCCCTGATTACAAATCTGACTTATGGTGCATTTTTCGGTAGGAATCTAATACCTAGGCATCAATTAAGCACAGAGAGAAGCAAGAGCAAATAGAAGAGATCATGTTGACAGTAGAATTCTACTGACCACTGGTACCAACTGGTACTCCTCGGTGATATACAAGTACATAATTTGACCAATATAAGGTAGTGCTTGCTTGAATCCAAACCCTTACTCCCGATTGGCACCTTAACTATCAATTGGCTCCATTTCTCAAATTAAAGGTCGGAGAGGAATAGGAGAAGATCAAGAGACCGCGTAAGCATACCTTGTAGTAAATGAGACCGCCGGATTTGTTGATGATGAACAGGCTATAGATCGCCGCCATAACCTCTAGTCAAGAAGATTTCTCAGAGCTCTCCAGTGCCAAGATCTCCTCGCTTCCAGCAAGACGCGAGAGAGAGAGAGAGAGAGAGGTAGAAAAACTTTGGTTACCTCTGAAAATGGGCCCCTTTCGGTTCGCGTAAATGGCCGGTCGAATCCTTTCGGTTTGCGTAGCTATTCGTGCGGATCAACTTTACGCGATTTTGAAAACTTCGGACGGTTCCGACCGGACACTGAACCGGTTTTGGTTCGATACCCATCGGACGCCCCTCGGTTCCCTGAAAATGAACATTTTTTTGTCAAAGGACTGATTGGATGAATTCGTTACCTCTGAGATACCCCATATTTTGCGTGACTTTCTGGAAAATCTTAAGCGTTCAAAGACGTTCTGCACGAATCTTAAAGCTCAAATAATACTGGCCCCTACGTCAGTCCCGAATAGGTACATGACACGTCGGTCACGCAAAATATGAGATATCTCAGAGGAAACGCACCCTGATTGGATTGGGCATTTCTCTAGAAGCCTAATTAAGGCCTGTAATGAATTGTCATAAAATAATTCAAGCCCACTCCAGCAATTCAAGGCCTAATATATTAGATTGTTATACTTCAGGCCTTGTTTGTTTGTTTCTCCGTTCTTTCATTTTTATTTTCTGTTGTTAATGTCTTTAACATTTTCAAACATGTTACTGAACATTTTTATTTTCTTCTTTGGAATTTTTTTATTTTATAAATATAATCCTTCTTTTACCAATGTAAAAAATTTGTGACAAAAGAAGTTGACTCAGACAACATGAAATATATATTATGAGAAATTGAAGTTTTCAAATCCAACGTTTCTCCATTTGAGCATGCGTCCACTTATTTTTGGGAACTTTGACCAAGTTTAGAACAAAATGTTTACTTTTCTCCGACAAAATTCCCCATTCAAATCCAGGTCTAAATCCGTCAAAAATAAAATTTGCGCTCCAAGTTATCTGCTTACTAGTCAGTGACATAACTCGCGTTTTATACGCATTTAATTTGCGTATAAAATGTTTTTTTTGACGTTTTCGAACCGAACTCAAAATAAAACGCAAAAAAACTTATAATACATTTTATTCGTGAATAAAAAACGAGTCATGTATTATTCACGAGAAAAATGTCAAAAAAAAATGCTAATTTTTTTTTTGAAATTTTTTGAATTTTTTTTGTACTTACTTATTATATCCGAATTATGAATTTTTGAACTCGTCAAATCGAATCCGAACTTTTCGTTTGTCACTATGCTTACTACAATATACTATGTATAATGTCATTATTCTTGATTTTAGTGATATACTGTACCACACCATCACCTCACGTGGATACTCATTGTTCACAAAAAAAAATTTCAATATCCATGTATACTACCACAAATTACAATTGTTTGAGTTAATTTACGAAGAAACACAATTTAACGCGACTGTGATTAATATATTGTGATTTATATTACATTGTATTACGTGTATTACGTGATAAAAAAATAATTTACGTGATGTGACATTACGTAAAATATCTTGCATCAATCAACATCTTTGTTTTTTTTTAAGAATTGATTTATTTGAGAATGAGAATAGTGGCAAAATCTGATACTCCACACAAATAGTCACTTTATGGTCTTGTTCGGCTGCGTTACTGTTTCCGTGGCAACTAAATTTTATTTTTTCCACAGGAATAGTACTTTTCAGTTCAATTCCTGTGCTCATGCCCATTCTCAATTGGAGGCCGAACAGGACCTACGTGTATATAATTACGTCGTAACTACGTATAACATAATTACACGTGATTTGATTAGTCACGTTTAATTTTTTTTTTCGGGTTTACTTAGTTCAATGTTAAAAAATAAAAAAAAAATGCTAAAAAGTTTGAAAAAAATGCAAAATAAATTAAAATAAAGAAATAATAAAAAAAAATTGTCACATCGTGTATGAAGTGATGTGACCATATTAATTAGTTTGTGTGATATAATATAACGTGTCATTTTCTAAAAGACACCACATAACACATAAGTTACGTCACATGATCTACACGCGTGACGTGTTGTACAGAGTACCCGTGACTTACTGTGACAAAACTGATAATAACATGACTAATTTTATTGTACGAATCTTGAAGTATCTTTAATCCGAATTTCTTTGCGAATAACTTTTTTTTTATTAAAACCCTTTTTCTTTTTGGATTGGTTAGGAAAGGGGTGTGTTTATTCTCATTTAGTGGGAGAATTGTATGAGTTGATAATCATTTCACAAAAAATGTCTTAGGATTGTTTAGTTGCTTGCAACTATGTTTCAATGAGTGTCTTAGGATTGTTTAGTTGCTTGCAACTATGTTTCAATGAGAGTTAGAATAATTAGAATAACAAAATTTAAAAATAGTATATGAAAATAGAGAAAAAAATAGTTTTTTTTTTATATTAGTGTGAAAATTTTGCTATTCGGATTAGTAAGAATGTTATTTGAATTGTATATTTAGAATAATAAATAGCTGTAAACGAGAAATAATAGTGTTAACAAGGTGTTATTTTTAAGAGAAAAGACAGGTAAGTGGGGTCTCAAACGAATTATCACAATGCGGAAATAACAAAAGTGGTGTTTACTTTGTCATTTCGAAACTGTTTTGTCGAAAATCGGAGAGAAATATTTTTTCTATCTCTTCATATTTCCAAATACTAGTTATTTCAATATTTACAAGAAATAAAAAATAACAGCTAATCTAACTACTCCGAATAGCAATAAGATTATTTGAATTCACACTACTATTCCGTATTGATTTTATTTTAAAATAATCTCTATTTTTTACACATCCAAACGTATCCTTAGCGCAGAGACGGACCTATATGGAAAAAAATGGAGTTAATTGACCCATATTTTTCTTAAAAAAAATATATTTATATATGATTTTCTATATAATTTATAGTGAAATATTATAATTTTATAGAATTGACTCCTATATTTTATAAGAAAATTTTATGAGTAGAACTAGGGTGTTCTTAAGTCCACCAATTCTCTTGGTGAACTCAAATTTAAAACTCATCGAATCGGTTTCAAATGACTAATTTGAACCGTTGAAAACCGCTTACCTTACGAGTGATGGGTCTACATATAAAAAAAAATTAATTTTAAAATTAATTTTGCATATATCAAGTGGTTAAAAAAGATTCAAAAAATGAATGTATTAAAATTAATTTATTGACATTTTAATTTTGACCGCTTGACTTTATATCAAATTAATTCGAATGTTTAAAATTTTCATGTGTAGACGCATCACTCGTGAGAATCAACCGTTCGGATTCGTCTTGTAGAACTTGCAGTTCTCGAAAATGTCGCTCAATCGATTGTTTGAGTAATGCTTGATTTGTACGCGACCCCAATCAGAAGTCAATTATGAGCGTTGTAACTTTTTTTACTGACACCATATCATATTAAATAAATATATATCATAAAATCTAAAAGAGGAAAGGTAGCGAGTACTGTGCTCCAGGAGATCTGCTTGGGTCTGATGTTCATTGGATTCAAAGTGGTTTCAATAGATTCGGTAACCGTCAGATCTGCTTTAGGATTCATGTATACGGATTTTAAAGCAGACGCAAAATTGTGGGCATGAATTCTAAAACAAATCTGACGGTTAGCGAACCTATTGGAACCACTTTGGATTCAATGGACATCGGAATCAAGCTGCTTCCGTGCTCGAGATGCATGGTTTGATAAACATAATTTTAAAATTCATTGAATTAATTTTAAATAATAAATTTAACTGTTGAAATCAATCTAATATATTATTATTTACGAATAATATATATACAACTAAAATTTTAAAGTTATTTAATATAAAGTCAAACAGTTTAAAAATAATAAAAGATAAATATTTTAAATAACTTGTAAAATTTCATTTATGACTGGCTGACTGCTTGACTTTATACTAAATAACTCACCATTCATAAAGTAAATCGATTTAAACAGTTTGAATTTATTGTTTGAAACTAATTCAATAAATTTTGAAATTATACTCATCAAACTCTGTTAATAAACATAACACATGTTGTCATACTTTATTCAATTTAAAATATCTTTTGGCCACCTTATCATAATTTACAATATATTACAAAATATATTATTTTCCTGCATGGACGAAATAGTTTAGAAGAATTGTCCAGTAAATATATTTTGCTATTTAAATCGGGATTTGAGGAATTTGGACAAAGTCTCATTCAAAAAATTAAGCTTAAATGTCCGATTTGTATTGAGATTCGTGCAAACATATTTAAAACTTAATAAATTTAAATAACACCTCAAATTATAAATGTTTATACCAACTTTGATACGACGGTTTAAGTCAAACTTTGTCCAAAACCGTTTGGACAACACACACATCTCTCCCCCCATTTAAATCACCTGGAACGGCTGTGATAATGTGATTATTCACTCGAATCATAATTAATTCGGTGTTGATATTAATTGCGATGTGGCAAGACTCCATTGCCTTACTTCATTATAATAAAAGAATCAGGAGGCAGTGAGACTTTCAACTATATGGATCAAACGAAAATAAATTAAAATCAACCATATAAAATTTTTATATTGAAAATGAAATAAAATATAAAAAAAAGAGTATATTGACTCTCATTCATCATGCATACTTCCGTCTCTGAAAAGAAAGACAATGTATAATTTTTAAAATAATACAACTAAGTTTTCCTTTAGAGAACAAATTACTTGTACCCAAATTTGTTGAATACAAGTTATTTTATAGGATTATCTTCTTTTATAAACTTTTTGAATAAATATTTTTATAGGGAGAAATAGTAAATTTGCATGATGTCTTGTCATTAGTCTCGTGTTTATCATAGAAATATAGTTAAACATTTATCTTGACAGTTAGGCTCAGCTTCAGATAGGGGGACGTGAAAGGAGGCAACGACAAATTCTCTGTGTAGAGGTGAGAACTCACTAGATTTGAGCTGATCAGACGAACTCACCTATTCCAGAAGAGGAGAATCGAAGACGGAGCGAAGGGGAACGAAAGGGAGCGCACAATGTTCGGAGGAGAGCGACAAGAAGATTTTGACAAAATCTGTCACTCTCGATTTGAAGTGTAAATTTTATTATTTGGAGGATTGTTTTCTCCGTCATTCCGTCCTTTTTTTTTTTTTAATGAGAGTTTCTCCTCCGACACTGAACAACAACCTTAAACAATTATATTGTTTTTGGCATTGTGTAAAACCCCCCACAGCCCCACTTTTCTCCGCAATTTGCAAAAGAAATATATAGTGCAGCAATTATTCTATAGGTAAAAAAAGAATCCAATTTTGACTATAAAGCTGACAAACAGTGATGCGTTTGTCAAGTGCTCTCCAAATTTATGACAGCAAAAAAATTGTCATTTTGAGCGACAAAGAAAAAAACAAAGAACTTCACCAAATGGATCTGGATTTCAATTGTAGCGCGCGGGTGCCTCTAGATTCAATATAAAAATAATATTTGTATGGCTTATTACACTTCAAAAACAAAACAGTTAGATTTATGAGAATCACATTCAGTACAGTGATTGAGATATTTTTTCTATGAAAGAAATATAAGTTTGAAGCTTTATATTAATATTGAAATTAAATTGAAGAATTTTAACTCTTATTTCATCATAAAAATATTTATCATATTAACACAATATAATTTATCATACTAATAAGGAAGAGCTACTTTGTAATAAAGATTCATTAGAATTTGAACCGAGTAATTTGAACCAAACAATCATTATAAATAGAGTAAAATTGGGACTTTTTTTATGAGCTTAATTCAAAAATATATCTGATTAATTTCAATCCCTCAATTTAATATAAAAATTATTCATTAAATTAATTTATAAATTTCTATTATTTGACTATATATTAAGTTAATTCTAAATGAATAAAGTTCGCATCGCCTAGAAGCGGCCCGAAATAAGGTGGCCGCTCCCTCGGGATGCGGCCGTGTCAAAATTCGAAATTTTTCAAAAAAATGGTGTTTGGGTTTATCTTTTTTTAAACCATGGTATATTTAAAAATTTCGGTTATTTCTATACAAAGAAATATTATTTTTAACAACATATTCAAAGAGTTTCAAATCTCACAATTCTAGTTTTATGAAAGAAAGAGAAAGGAAATTGCGAAATGACTTTTTTATGAGGAGTGAAACAGATCTAATTTATTTGACTGAATTTTCAAAATAAAATTATTTTTATTAATCCTCGAATATTAATAATAAAATAAAATTATAAAAGTTTTTCAGACTGTTTAATTCTTTTTACTCCAAACGCCGAAATTTTTAAATGTACCATTTGTTGAAAAAAAAAATCATTTTTTCTGAAAATTTTGATTTCTACCATGGCCGCACTTAGTGGATGCAACCTCCAATACCATGGCCGCATCTAGTGGATGTAGACTCATTTATTGGGGGTCGCATCTAGCAGATGATGCCCTATGATAGGGTCCACACCTAGCGGATGAGCTTCCATTTTTTTTTTCCAAATGAGGTTTTTTATTTATTTGGGTGCGGACTCTATTTTGAAGTCTCATCCGCTAGATGCGGACCTTATTCTGAGGTCTCATTCGCTAGATGTGACCTCCAATAAATGGGTCCATATCTGTTAGATACGGCCATGACCAAGGTTCTAAATAGCGCGCTATAGCGTTTTCAGACGATAAAAGCTATATCGCTATCAGCGTTATAGCGTGCTATTTCGCGCTATAGCGGCGCTATATGGGAATAGCGCTGTTTTTTTAACCATTCCGCTATGACGCGATAAACACTATTTAAACCTTTGATCATGACACATAACAAAAATCGAATTTTTAAAAAAAGAAATTTTTTTCTTTTGAAAAAATAGTAAATTTAAAAATTTCGGCTCCAAACGGAAAGCCTATATATACTTTTGCATCGGACCAGCGTTGGAAAAAGATTCACCCGCTTTTGACCCAAGACCAAAATATTTGTTTGTTCGTTTCTAATTTCTATGCGCAGTTGAATCCAATCAACCTCATCATTTCTCCATGCGGATGCGGTATAATTTTTTATTTAAAAATAATATAGGCAATAGATATTCTGTCTTAAGATTTTGATTTAACAGAAATAACTTATTTTATTTTTTCAGTTTCTTTAGGCGATATTATGTAACATGATGTATTTTTAAAAAAATAAATTTCATCTATTATCCTATATTATTTTATATAATTTCTGTAAAGAAAAAATTCTGCCTGTCCCGTTTTTCTATTTTTGTCCCTTGTGACATTAAATATTGTCAAAGGAAGGCGATATGTTGTCTGCTTGAGTCAAAATGACATCTAATTTTTTTCTACAAATATTCCTTCTTGGTTTTTTTCTCTTTGAAAGGAATGTGTGACAATTATTAGGAAAATAAAATAAACTTATAAACTTTATATACATATTTTATGATTTAAATTGTATGCGTATTAATTTTGGTACAACTGAAAATAACATTTAGCCACCAATTAAATGTAATAGATAGTTATTTTTTATTATTATTTCATGGATAATGGAATAATTTTATATGTACTAAATTGAAAGTGGCTATTTAAATCAAAGAGAATACAATTATATTTTTAAGTTATTATTTTGATAATGGTTAAATTTTTAGTTATAATGGTCGAATAATTTTGATATCAATATAATTTATCCTTTTAATTTCTTGATGACTTCAGCTTACATCTTGGAAGAGTTTTATTAACAACCAAAATAATATGATAACTTTAAAAACAATGATTTTCAAAGAATTTTGATATCAATAGAACCGTAGTACTTGGTGCAATTTTGAGAATCATTTAATCGCTGGTTCGTGTCAAAAACTAAAATATCAATGACTCATTAATTTCCAAATTTCATTATATTTTATATAAGACGATGCTTAACTATATTAAATATATTAAAAAATGAACAGGAATGGACTTATTAGACTTGATATATATATATAGAGTACTATATGATTCTAAAATATAAATAAAAGAATAACGAATGTTTTATCAAATATATTGAACATAGTTTATCGGATAAAAACATAATTGAGATTTAAATATTATAACATATGAATTGTTATGTTATACTTAATTATTATATATCTTATATTATGATATAGGTAAAATTAAGTAAGAGACTGACGAGATAGAGTGTTCAGGAAGAACATACTGCTAGTGATCTCACATGTTGCCCTACGATATCAGGTGTGATGTTATTGGATTAGTCTGAGATTTATGACTAGAAATTAAATCGTAACTCTCTGTGCATTTTGAATATTTGATTGACTGCATTGGTTGAATTGTTGCATCATATGCATAGTCCAATATAATTAAAACTAAATTACAGGTAAGATTGTTGACTGTCATGTTGATATTGTTTATCGATTGATTGATTCTTATTGCAAATGATTGATTGGGACCACAGTGATTGAATTAATTGAATATTGAATACTGTAATCCTTGAACCTCCATATAGTGGAGAAAAAGGATTAATATATCGTAAAGTTTAGCTAGCTACTAGACTTTACTCCAGGACCCTTATACGCATATGGTGAATGACCCCAACTGAATCCAGTATCGGTTGGATAGGGGATATTGAATAACTTGTGAATTGTGACTGTGAGACTAATAAACTGTGGTAACTGTTTAATCATTGATTTTCTTTTTGATAATGACAATATTGTTTTATTGTTTTCATATTGGTTATGTTAACAAATTGTCAGGATAGTTAGAACGGTATAAGCCTGACACGACAGATACATGTATGGTATCTTTCAGTGCTACCAGACTATAAATTGTTAAGTTAAGAAACCATATGTTACCAGACTTAGCGGCTCTAAAGATTAGGTTCCAAACGTTACCTGACTTTATGGTTTAAAAGATTTAGACCCAAACCATTTATTCTGATAAGATTCTTAGAGTTTTGATTTATTTATGTAATTTCTATTGTTCAATAAGATTTTGAGATATACGAATATCCATTCACTTTCTCGTGCGGTGATTTCATTCTGAATATGGATTTCATTCGAATCCAATAATCTGAGTGGCAATCAGCACTGAGAAAATTTTTATTATTTCTCACTCGTTTTCCCTTGTGGGTTACAGGTTCATTATGCGAAGTCAGAGAAACACTTCTGGGTTATAATTGACAGTAGGCCACCTAAAGATATGGGATTATTTTATCTGACATGGTGCAGAGAATATTTCTCTATTATCCAATGTAAATGTCAGATAATTCTTGTTAATTATTTGAGATATGGCAAAAATATAATGGATCCTATTGGCAATACATAAAAAGATTCATGCCTTATGTTAAGTATATTGAATGGTAAAATAGACGCGGTAGGATTATCGCACCTCCAGATCGGGGGTGTGACATGTTATTATATTGCAAAATTAATTTTTATTCTTTACATAATTTTTTTATATGTATTTGACACTCATAATATAAAAGTCTAACTCTATGTTGGATGTTTATATAATTAAATCCCAAGTTACTCATGTATCAATTTGTTGCTTTTTATTCTTATGATTAAATCCCAAGTTAACCCTTATTAGATGAGACTTTGAAGGAAGATGTTACTTTTTGTGTCTTATCCAAAATTGCATTACTTAGCAAAGTTTAGCAAAGTGTGTAAAGTTGTAATACATGCAACATTACAAAAAGTCTCGATTCTTGAAAAGAAAAAATAATATATTTGTTCGGCATATTCGGAAGATGGGGACAAAGAAACGCGTTGAAAAGAAAACTTTTAGGCCCTGTTCGGATTTTAAATCGTGGGAGGGGTGAATTTTTCTTTGCCACATCAATAATAAAAATCAGTTAAATTTTTTTGCAATTTTATTTCTATATCTATTTTTCTCTGTTCGCCGAACAAGACCTTAAATTGAGGTACTTCTGAGAGCTTCTGGTTAAAAAAAGTGAAATCAAATATATTTTTTATTTTTTGTTCTCAAAATTAAGTCTTATAACATTTTTTTTTTTGGTAAGAAACAAAGATGTCTAACTTACCGATTTTCATTAATGCCTTGAAGAATTAAATGAATGGTGAAAATTTTATTTGAATGGTCCGACAAGAAATTGCTTTGAAGACTTGAAAAATGATTGCTAACATTATTTATGACTGAAAAAAAAATTGTAATTAATTTATGGAATCTTCAAAAATAAACTAATAAAAAATCATTTTTAAATATCTCAATCTTATCAAAAAATCAAAAATGCATAAAGAAATAAAAAATAATTGGAATGAAAGATTAAGATAACAATTAGAATTTGTTATTGAAATCAATTGATCAATTTTGAAATTTAAATTTATCAAAACTTGATAAACTTAAAGCTTATATTAAATCCTCTCATAATGGAGGAAAGAGACCGAGGAGAGTCTCATGAAACCGATCTTTGACTGAACAAATGAGGTTCTGTTTTTCAATACGAATGAAAAAAATTTGGTCCTGGATGACACCATAGTGACAAATGAATTATTGATGTTCGGTTCGGCGAAATCAAAAATTCGTGATTCGAGAATAATTCGGGAATGATTTAGAATTATTCGGACTAGAGATATCAGTCCTAGAAGAGAGCAAAAAAAAAATTTATGGGAAAAAATCGCGAATAATTAGTTAAATTCCGGAAAAAACCGTAAAATTCGTGAATTATTTGGATTTAATTCGGTCAAAGTTTGGTCAACCAAATAATTCGGCATCACAAAAAAAAAATTATTCGGATTTAATTCGCGAATCTTGTGACTATAATGGATGACTCATCGATCCAAGTGTCCCTCATAGTCACAAGATTTGCGAATTAAACCTGAATAATTCGGTTTTTTGGTGATATTGAATAGAACGCCGAATTATTCGGTTGACCGAACTTTGACCAAATTAAATCCGAATAATTCACGAATTTTACGAAATTTTTCCGAATTTTTTCCAAAACATTTTTTTTTCTTTTTGCTCTCTTGCAGGACTGTGATATCTGGTCCAGATAATTCCGAATTATTCCCAAATTATACCTGAATTATTTTCAAATCACGAATTTTTGACATTGCCGAACTGACCTCAAATAATTCATTTTGTCACTATACTGTCCCTACTCTGCTGTGGCTTCAACACAGTAACCGTTATAATAAATCAAATCTGCTCCTGGCTGACACAGCAATCCAAGTGTCTGCTACTCTGTAGGGGCTTCAACTTCAACATGGCTTCTCTCAGCGGTGCAGTCCTTCCAAGTTACTCTACCCCTGAATTGTTTTTATCAATAATCAATTATAAAGACACACTTCCCTCCATTTAATCTAACAATGGAGACGTCCATGAGTAGAGCTAGGGTGTTCTTAAGTTCACCAAACTTGTTGGTGAACTCAAATCTAAAATCTATTTAATCGTCTTCAAATGACAAATCTGAACTGTTGAAACCCACATACCTTACAAGTGATGTGTTTGCATGTAAAAATTTTAAACATTCGAATTAGTTTAGTATAAAGCCAAGTAGTCAAAATTAGAAGGTTAATAAATTAATTTTAATCAAGGTTCTAAATAGCGATTATAGCGGCATAGCGGGGAGACCAAAAAAAAAAGCTATTGCGAATAGCGTAGCTATAGTGGAAGCTATCACACATAGCGATTTTCCCTTTTCAAACTTTATATTCTATATTTCTACTAATTATCAACATAATCAATATTAGAGAATTGATGTAACAACTAAATGACAACTAAATGACAACTAATCTAAGTCTATACTTTTTATCAATTACGCAAATAAGAAGAAAAAAAATTCAAAAAGTAACATTATTTAATAGTTTATACTTCATGGTATTACATATTATAATAGACAAAGAGCAATTAATTTTATAAGGTAAATGAAGTCAATATACATATTTAAACATTTTATAATTATAATAATAATTAAAATCAACTTTCAATTGAAATGAACGATAATAATTTTACAAATGAATACTATAAAAAGAGTAATCAAAATGAAGAATTAGTATTTGAATATTTCTTGATATAGAATGATAGAATAAATCACAAATAAAAATAGAAGCATATAGTTTGGTTTAGTATACTTATCGTAGAAGATCATGTAGCATTAGAAATAAGAATAGAAGTATAGAAGTTCATATAAATTGCAAAAAAAAAACATGTAGCATAGCGGTCTCATATAGCGGTAATAGCGGTCGTAGCTGAGTTAGTGCAATTTTATCTCATAGCTTAGCGTTTATGGTCCGGAAAAGCTATAGCGTAGCTATTTAGAACCTTGATTTTAATGCATTCATTTTTTGAACATTTGTTGAACATTTGTTGACTACTTGACTCTATGCAAAAAAAAAAAAATTTACATGCAGACGCATCACTCGTATGGTAGAAGGGTTTCAATGATTCAGATTCATCGTTTAAAGCCAATTTGATGGATTTTAGACTTGAGTTCACCAAAAGACTTGATGAACTTAAGAACACCCTGGTTCTACTCGACGTCCATTATAGTATTCTTTTAATTATAAAAATATTTTAAGCGGTACAAATCGGGCAAAAAGATAGATACAAGCTATAATTTTGACGTAGATATATCATATATAACACTCATTTATATATGAGGAGGGTTCAAATGCCTCCATTTTTTGTGCCTCCATCATGCCTCCATTTTTAAAAACTTTAATAACTCAAAATTTAAATCTTAAAATTTAAAATAAAACCATTGGATATGAACTATATCATTTTATCTATGCACATGTAAAAAATTATGGCATTTCAACTTTGTTTTGATTGTCATCTTGAGCTTGTAAAAATGTATACAAATGTAGATAATTTCTAGACGTTGAGTTTTCAACTTATTGATTCATATAAAAGCAAAATCAAAATGTGATAATTTTTTATGGGCACATAGAGAAAATAACATAGATTACATCTAACGGTTTTATTTTAATGTTTAAGTTTTAAACTTTGAGTTATTTAAGTTTTTAAAAATGGAGGCATGATGGAGGCACAAAAAATGGAGGCATTTGAACCCTCCTCTTTATATATACTGAAAGTTTAATATTTGATGCTTGGAAATATTTTGGTTCAAACTTGTAACTTTAGTTCAATGTTCAGTTGAAAATTAATGGCGACTCCATTAATTGGTAAAAGTATGCAAATTTAATCATATACTTGAAACTAGGGGTGGAAAAAAATTTTGTAGTATATGGCTCGATAGTGACTCGTATCTAACTCGTTCTGGACCGAGCAGTTAAGGAGCCAGCTCATCACTAGTTCGGTCCGGAATTAAAGAATTCAAGCTGGGATCATGTTTGCTCACCATCTCGCAAGCTAGCTTGGCTAGACATCAATTTGTGAATCTATATGAATTTGTGTGCATTTTATATTGTCCAACTCGGTCCAACTCAGTTCAATTCGGTCTAAAAAATTTGTAGAATTTATTTTTTTCTTAAAATAAAATCCAGTCAGACTCACTAAACTAGCTCATCAGCTCGCTCGTGACTCAGACGAACTAGCTCATAACAAGTTTAAGGTAGACCCAACTCGTCACGAGCCAACTTGTTGCAAACCCTACTTGAAGCTTTTAAAATGCTTATGAGTAGTACATATGGTCAAAGAATAATGTTGACTAGATTGATATGAAATTTTTTATTTGTCTATTCTTCATTTTTTTTTCAACCAAAAAAGTAACCCTTATTTCTCATATTTCCAAAATTTGATAAAATCATGGCTAATAGTCGGGATAAAATTTGATAACCCTTATTTCTCTTATTTCTCATATTTCCAAAATTTGATAACCCTGATTTCTCTTATTTCGCATATTTCTCATATTTCCAAAATTTGTCTACTCATATTGCTTATGAGTAGTACATATGGTCAAATTATTTTTACAAGAGATAAAATCATAAATCGGTTACTTTTCCACCAACTTCTGGTCCTACTTTCTCTTCTCTTCTTCCCTCTTTGCTCCTAAGCAACGCACATATATTCTCACAAATAAAAAAAGAGACAGAAAGCAACCTTTTTTTTTATAAGAAAAAAAAACAGAGAGAAAGGAAGAAGGTGAAACAAAAATGGAAGAGAAAGCAAATGAGTACCAACATCAACAAGAGGAGCTTGTGCTAATAGTCGGGGCCGGCCCGTCAGGCCTTGCAGTAGCAGCCTCCCTGGCCGAACGAGGGGTCCACAGTCTGATCCTGGAGCGGGACGATTGCATCGGCCCGCTCTGGCGCAAGAAATCATATGATTGTGTATGCTTACACTTGGCAAAGCAATACTGTTCTCTCCCACATTTGCCACACTCTGAGACCACCCCCACATATATCCCCAAATCTGAATTCATCTCCTATCTCGACTCCTACGCAGAGCGGTTCCGTTTGCGGATCCGTTTCGGGCGTCAAGTGGAGTCAGCCCGGTATGATCACAGGTTGGGTCGCTGGATTTTAAAGGCCAGGAATGGTGATGTTTTGGAGGAGTATGTTGGGAGATACCTAGTGGTGGCGGCAGGGGAGAACGATGAAAAGGTGGTGCTGGATGTTAACGGGTTGGAGAGTTTTAAAGGGGTGGCGATCCACTCGAGCGAGTACCGTACCGGGTCTACATTTAAAGGGAAGGATGTGCTCGTTGTCGGATCAGGTAATTCAGGTATGGAGATCGCCTATGATCTGTTTGAAGCCGGGGCAAGAACTTCGGTTGTCGTGCGAAGCCCGGTAAGTAATTTACATGTTTTGCATGCTCTGTTTTCTGACACTCAACAAATAATTGATTGCATATACTGTTAGCAATTAATCAGATACAATTTCTTCAAATGACAATCGTTTTATATTGGATTATTTTTTTTGTATACCTACCAACAACATTTTACGCAATAAATGAAAAAAAAGGTTTAGTAACTTTATTGGAATATTTGTTCTGTAAGACTGCTTTTCTAATGAAACAGGAATTGGTTGCAAATTTTTTTTAGGGAAAAAATAATAAAATGAGAGGTTTCATGTGTAAGGAAAAAGACTAAAATTCTCCTAACATACTTCTGCTTAGAGTGGGAAAAATGGCTAGGCGGAGCCGGCTCCGTCACGAAATGGCACGGAACGGCACGGTACGTGTGATTGTTCCGTGCTGTGATTCACGTGTCCCGTGCAGTGATCAGCTTTTGAAAATTTTGACATGGCACGTCACGCGAAAGATCCGGTCACAGCAAGGCACGTCACGTAATCACGCGAGTCACGTGTAATTAGAACCGTTAGGTCTTAATCAAATGATGAATCTTGAATAAACTAACTTAAATTATGAAAAAAATAGTTAAACGTAAGAAACGTAACTAGTTACGTTTGGATATAGCACATGATCAATAGTCACGGCGTGACTCGCGTGCCGTGATCACCTCTTAACATTTTGGTCACATCACGGCACGACACATGTCAGTGTTCACTCGGTCACAGTACGACACGGCACGAGACCAAAGTCACAGCGTATTAGTTATGGCGTTTTAATTACGGCACGACATGTTTTTTCCACTCTACCTGTGCTTTACAATTCTATTGACCAGGTCAACAGAAATAAAGTACCACTTTTGTAGTTCGGTAAAGTGACGAGAGCTATATTTGTTAACCAAATAATATTTTTGAAGTAATAACATAAATTTGCATATCTGGTCCTTGATTAGGTAAGCAATACCACCTCAAAATTGTTAATTAAACCTAGGCGTTGATTACTTAATTGTCTCACTGTTTCTTTTCTTTCCCATGTTCTTCTTTGGATTCTAGACAATGCTTTTATTGAACCGGTAAAATCTTAGTTATTTATTTAATTAATTTTGTCTTTTTCTTAATCCACGCTGTCAGATCATGGTAATAAATATAATGATATTAAAAATATAAACCAACAAAAAGATGGGACCTGAACAGTTTTATTCCGACCAGTACCTCTAATAAGTTAATTTTTTTTTTATTAAAAAATATAAGCGGTACATGATAATACATTGGATTCTGTAATTAAATCCAACTCATCCTCTATTCTCTGTCTGTATCTGTTACAGTGATGCTCTATTTTATTTTGACATTCTGGCATGGCTTTCTATGTTCTGGTTCTGGCATTAAGCAACAGCACAAATCTGATTTTCGTCAGGGGACAAAAAAATATCGAATCGGATTTAAATCCATTAACTAATTGAATACTCGATAAAAAAATAATACTTTGACTTATATTTTTCAATGCTCTAACTTATAATTTATGATGTTTTAACTTATAATTATAATTACCAATCATAATTCAAGAAATTGATTTTGGTTTTAGTACTAAATTTAATTTGAATTACAAATCAAACATTCAGAGGAGAGCATAAAAAATTCCAGAGGATACAAAGTCAATAAGTACCAATACATCACCACTAAAACTCAAAATCCAGAGGAGGCGGCTGTTATACACTGAGTCCGCCGCTGGGTTCTGGCATTAAGCAACAGAACAAATCTGATTTTGCCAATTAATGCGGGTGGTCAACACACCTAACTTGTGCTGTGCTTATCACAGACAAGTGATTAATTTCCCCAGATCTGGTAAACTCTGATCCCGTTTAATTATCCGTATGAATCCAAACCCGGTCTAATCAATTCTTAAGCGAAGTCCGATCTGAACCATATCCTACACAACTCATGACCTCATCCGAATCAGAACCCGAGCAGCATGAAATGTGATGAACCCGTAAACGATTTGGAAAATGCTCATTTGCAACCAGATTAATTCTATTGGGAGGATAACTAGAACATATTTTAGCATTGACTTTATTTAACATAATTTGAAGCCCAGTAATTATTCAAACCCTATATGCAAAAAATATCAAGCATAAATATTACCTTACCAGAATTATTTGAGATGTGAACCAATCTGCAGCTGTTAGAATTAAGATATAATCATGGTTTGGAAACTAGGTATCGGCCGTGTCCGGTCTGAGTTTCACCCAAGTCTTGAGCCCATGTGATTTTTTCAGCAAAACTCGGTTGAATAATTCGAGCTCCCGATCCGATTCTTCCGATTCCGATTCCGATTCCAATTCCGAGTTTCAGAACCATGAATATAATGGGTCTGACAGGAGTTATTGTCTGAAGCTGAAATTGTAAGCAAAATAGTTATTTATTTAATTTTGAATCGAATAATCTCTCATTGCATATGATTTATTATAATTTGAGACTAGCTAGTACAATACATATCAGAAGCTAGGTCAATTTGTTACAGTAATGAACCAACTTTTGGCAGGTAATAACTGTTCTTTACATTTATGCCAAATTAAACGCTCCGACGTGATGCTATTTTTATTTTTATTTTTTTCATGTTACAGATCCATATCGTTACTAAAGAGATCTGGTTATTTGGCATGCGCCTGATGAAGCATCTGCCAATGTCCATAGTAGACCATATTATTCTCTTCCTCAGTTATCTCAGGTTTGGCAACACTGCCAAATATGGTCTAAGAAGGCCTGATATTGGTCCCTTGTACATGAAATCCTACCCTCCTATTTATCCAGTTGTAGATGTCGGCGCTTACGACAAGATCAAGACCGGAGAGATTCAGGTTAAGTTTTCTATTTAGTTCAAAATTAAACCAGTCAAAAAATCGATTTGTAGTATATGCAAAAATGTGGTAACAGAATGAGATTCTCGTGTTCAGGTTTTTCCATCTCTGACAAGCATAGAAAAAAACATGGTGACATTTTCCAATGGAAAGACACACCACTTTGATGCGATTATCTTCGCTACAGGTTACCGAAGCACAATTCGACGATGGCTGGAGGTACTCAAATTAATCAACACATATATTTTGGAAAGCTTCTTATATTGAATTGAATCAATTGTATGTTTGTATGTCAGAATGATGAGGGTTTGATTGGAGATGATGGCATGGCAAGAAACAACTACCCCGACCACTGGAAAGGAAGCAACGGCCTTTACTGCGCCGGTCTAAACCGAAGAGGCCTCTGTGGTTCCTCAGAGGATGGTCTCCTCATAGCAAACGACATCAGCAACGAGTACATTCTCTCCAAGCAAGCTAACAGTGTGAAGTTTGATGAGAAAAATAAGAGCGTTTAATTAAAGAAATTAGAAAAAAAAAAAAAAAAAATCTTGTTTATCTTTGGGTAGCGCCATAGATAATGTTGTGTAGTTAATAAATGAATGGTGAACTTTTGCTAGGTCAAAAATTAAAAAATCCGGAATTCTAAAGCTTTGCTCAAAGAAATCAGATAAATCTGTTGTTGGTACCATGTTGGTTTTATTTTTGTGCAGCATTTTCATCTAGGATGACCAGGTGGAGAACTTAAAAGAGTCTGCTCGACTGCCACTGTGTTCATGGAAAAAAAAAAAAATTCACTCTGTACTGTGTCCATGGGAAAAAAAAATTCACTCAGAGTGAATTTTTTTTCCCACGCGCACAGTGTTTCGGCCATTCAAATTAGACTTGAACTCAAGTTCATTCCCGTTTCCACCTGACAGCCGAACATACCCTAAATCCTAGACCCCTTGATTGAATACAGATCTGGGTTGGCATTAATGCAATTTGGATCTCATCTACTGTTCACAGTTACTTCAATTAATTACTATGTTTACGGATAATTTTTCGTGAAAATTATAAATATTTTTTTGGTTAAATGTTACATTTTGATATATTAATAAAAATAATTATTTTCAAATTATATTTGTAGAGGAGGGTTCAAATGCCTCCATTTTTTGTCTCCACCATGCCTCCATTTTTAAAAACTTTAATAACTCAAAATTTAAATCTTAGAAGATAAAATAAAACCATTGGATATGATATACATTATTTTATCTATGCACGTGTAAAAAATTATGATATTTCAATTTTGTTTGATTGTCATCAAGAACTTGTAAAAAATGTACTAATGTAGATAATTTCTAGACATTGATTTTTCAACTTATTGATTTACATAAAAATAAAATTGAAATGTGATAATTTTTTATGGACACATAGAGAAAATAATATAGATCACATCTAATGGTTTTATTTTGACTTTTAAGTTTTAAATCTTGAGTTATTAAAGTTTTAAAAATGGAGGCACGATGGAGACAAAAAATAGAGGTATTTGAATTCTCCCCATAGTTGTGATATATTCGAATTACGAATTTTAAAGAAAAAATAAGATGGATCAAGTTTCTAATCTTATATTTTATTGATAAGTTAGAAGAACTAAACATTTAAAAGAAATTTTGACAGTATTTTCCAATCTGTCCGGCCTGTGCGCAGCTTGTGAGCTCAAAATAAAACCTGTATTGAGAATGAGCCGAATCATTAGCAATCACAATGTAAAAAGAAGTGTAGCTGTTGTGAATTGCGAGTTGCGAGTTCTCATGGGCCAAGGCTCTACCTGGGCCTTGCGTGTTAATTTTCTCACAAATGTAAATCTAACTCGGCCCAATATGAATCTGACTAGGCCCACTGTAGCGCTTCGCTAGGTGCTAAATAAAGGAGTCCGTATCTTCTGAGATATCTCAAAAGTGGATTCAAAGCCGGACTCGGTTTGATATGGAGGAGGCCAGTGCCCAATTTTAATGTGCTTTGAGATTGGTGCAGAAAAAAATGAATGTTTCATAATTTGTACGGATCCACTCGAAGTTTCAGATATCTCAGAGGATGCAAAATTGCAAATTCGTAATAAAGGGACTCGGTATTCAGTACTGAATTTTTTTTTATATAGAAATATTATTAAAATAATTGAAATTTTAGATGGATTCACCACAGGACACATAAAACGATTATACACAAATTTAGTCCCTCAAGGGTGAAATAAAAAGTTGGAATCTTTAACACCTTGTTTGGATGGAGAGTAGAGGAAGGGAGGAGAATAGAAAGAAAATAAAATTTTCTCTCAAATCGTGTTTAGTTGATAAAGTTATGGCGGAAAGAAAATGTTTAATTTTGTATGATTGTAATTAATATAATTGATTTTTTTTCCTCAATTTCGAGTATAACTGATGAAAATAATTTTGTTGAAAATAATTTTAGAAAAAAATAACACTGTTGGTTCCAAAGGCAATTAGAGGGGGGCTAAATAGGGCCTTTTTAAATTTTTAATCTAAGTTATAAAGTTGTAGTGTGTCGTAAAATTATTCTTGGTGAAAATTTAGAATAACTTTGTTCTAAACTAAAAATATAAAATAAATAAAGTAAATAGTAGAGTTTACAGACACTTGACACGAGAGTTGTTTACGGAGTTCGGCACTAATGCCTACGTCTTCGGGGCTCGCGACCTTTGAGATGGTGCGCCTTTCTTTACCCAATTAGAAATGATTATAAGGTGGAACCGGTGAGCTCTTACAATCTTCTGAGAAGTCACACGAACACGAGCACTAAAGGCTCAAAGGAAGACAATCCGATTCGCAAGGATTCAAGGATTGCTAGGTGAGCACAAGGCTCGAAGTAGTAATTGATTTGATCACGCAAGATCACTCTAGGAGTTGTCGAATTGATTGAATAAGCTTGAGATTGATTATGTACATGAGTATTGAAGTTTAAGTGCACAAGCAACAACAACTTTCTCTAGATCTGTAAATACGAAATATTGAAGTTGGGGGCGGCTAGAGTGATGCTCCAAACCTTGGTACAGGGGACCGTTACAACGGTAGGGTAATCTGAATGGTTTGGAGTGCATCGATGGATACTTTTGACAACGGTCCATGACCGTTGCAACGGTTCCGCCAACGGTAATCCTTTGGATTGGTTAGTGTTAGGTGACGCTAGATACTGATTTTATGCATCACAGACTTCACTGAGAATTTATTTATTTCGTTGTAACGGTTACTAGACCGTTGCAATGGTAGGCCTCACTTAGGTCAATCTCAAGCTTATTTTACCAATTTTACATATTAATTATTTTTAATCTTGAGTTAATGCTTTTATTATCCAATGTTTTGTGCTTCATGACTACATCCTTGATATTTTATTTCAGTTAATTTATTCATTCTCGATGTGTATTTATTAAACCTTCATTTGTCATGAACCTGCACAATATCTCAAGAAGAAAAATTGTAAAATGCAATTTATGTATATTTTGCAAATCCAATAAAACGGATAAGTCGAGGACTCTCAAAGCCGACAAACACAAATGTCAACCATACATATTACGCATATAATTCTAATTCTATTTTTTTTTATCACAAATCTACAACAACCACTGAATTTTTCATCATTTTCTAAATTTTCATTTAACCAGACAAAAAAAATATAATGAGAATAAAAATTAAATTATTTTCTCTCATTGAAAATCAAAACATAAAAACATTAAATATGTCTATCTTCATTTATTCCATTCTATTTTTTTTTCTTTCTATTTTTCATCTCTCCTTCTACTCTCAATCCCCACAAAGTTTAAAGAAACTGACTTCTTATTTCAGTTCCTTAAGAGACTTATTTTTTTTTTCTTTTTTTACCGAATTTGGTGGTGGGATTTAGGAACAATTTTTTTTGGATAGAAGTAGGAGTGTTCAAACGGTCAGTTTGATTACAATTGAAGTAAATAGGTAAACTAAACCTTTTTTCGGTTTTGATAGAACCGAACTGAAAATTAAAAAACTGAACCAATGTATTAACAGATTAAGAACCGAAGTAAGAGCCATGATTATATATGAGAATCATCTCAAAATTAGTAAAATACAATAAATAACACCACTATTAATATGAGAATCATCTCAAAATTAGTAAAATACAATAAATAACACCACTATTAGTACCATTATTAATGACACTATTAGTACCATTATTAATGAAAGTATACATTTTCATACACAATACTGTAGTTTTTTTTTTAGTAAATGATGAAAATTAATTTATCCAACTTTTTAATATCCTTGTTATTACAATAAAGATTTCTGCATCGAGTTTTGAACTCATAACTTTTCATATAAAGACCATGTGTCTTTGTTACTAGACAAAATGTTAGTTCTTTACAATAAATGTTCTATGTAAGAATGCACATATTAAAGCTGAACTGATCTAAATTGAACCGTTATAAATAGGTCGATTGGATTTAGTCAGGTTTGAGAAATCTAAATCAAACCGATCTATTTAAACTAAGATTATCCATTCGTTTAAAAACCAAATAAACCAAATCATTTGAATACCTAGGTAGGAGTGCGCAAGACACCAAATTGTAAATTCGGTTCATTGGATGGGATTTGTCAGTAGGATGGAGCCGAAAGTTTTAAACATAATGTTAAAAAAAAATAAACCAAAAAAGTTTGATTTCTGCCATGGCCGCATCTAGCGGATGTGGCCTAATTTATTAGAGACTGCACTTAGCTAATGAGGCCTCAGAACAGGGTCCGCACCAAAAAAACCTTATCTGGAGAAAAAAAATGGAACCTCATCCGTTAGGTGCGGCCATGACAGAAATAAAATTTTTTTAGAAATGAGAGTTTTTAATTTATATATTTTTTTTTAACAAATGGTAAATTTAAAAATTTCAGAGGATGGGGAGCTGATTTATTGTGGCAAAGGGAGAATGGTAACTGCGTTCAAAGAATTCGAATTGTGTGTCCGGTCTCTTAAGAAGGCACCAAAAATAAATTCGATTCTTTCCACCAAATCGAAAATCCGATATTCTATAAATAAAAAATCGTGCCCGGTATCAATATTTTTATAAAACGGATATGATATAAATAGAGATACGGATATTAGATGGATGTCATTTTTTAAAAAATTTAATTAAATTAAGTGGATTATAATTAAAAGTGGATAATCAACCAATACGGATCTGAAATAAATAATTAATAAATACATTAGGATAAAAATAATAATTTAAATAATAAAATTGATAAAGAACATAGAGGAGGGTTGGTGCCTCTATCATGCCTCTATTTTTAAAAACTTTAATAATTCAAAATTTAAAACTTAAAAGTCAAAATAAAACCGTTGGATATGATCTACATCATTTTATCTATGCACGTGTAAAAAATTATGACATGTCAACTTTGTTTTGGTTGTCATAAAAAGCTTGTAAAAATGTACTAATGTGAATAATTTCTATATGTTGATTTTTTCAACTAATTTATTCACATAAAAAAGAAAATCGAAATGTGATAATTTTTGTTGAGCACATAGATAAAATAGCATAGATCACATCTAACGGTTTTATTTTGAAATTTATGATTTAAATTTTGAGTTATTAACATTTAAAAAATGGAGATATGGTGGACGCACAAAAAAAAAATCCATTTGAACCCTTCTCAAGAACATAAATGTAATTAGTTGATGTTTATAATAGATAAAAGTAAATAAAAATGTCTGTATTTTAACAAAAATGAAAAAAAAAAAGTTAGAGATGTACAAATAGCAATTTTAATAAGAGGGTTCAAAATGTCTTATATTTTTCATACCTCATTCGTAACTCACATTTTATTGCTATTTTCAAAATCCAAATAACCAATCCGATCCTAGACAAATTGGAAATTATGAAGTGTCCAAAACTGATGCAATCTGATCCACTGGCACTAAGAACTGACAATAAAGCACAAACTGAACGAATTAAACACCTCCAACATATGCTTATCGATAACACCTCCCTCCTAAAATTACCATTTTTACTATGCCCCCCATGCTCATTGGAAAATCTGATAATATGGGATTCTCCTGAAGAAAAGATGTTCATAGGGGATGTACAGGGCTGGTTGAGTGGACCAGAAAATTTAGAACTACTGAAATTTGAAGATTGCTCCAACCTTGAGTCATTACCGGAAGAGTTACACACCCTGAAAACTGTGAAAACAATAAAAATTGTAAATTGCCCGAAAATCCAGTCGTTACCGGAAAATGGCCTCCTGCCTTCGCTGATCTCTTTAGATTTCCGTGGGTGTAGCCCAGCACTAACCGAGCAATTGAAGCAGCAGAACATTGCAATTATGAACGGCAAAAGAAAGAAACTATGAGAAAGGTACTTATTTTGCTCTATCCAAGTACATCATTTTTTGTTTTGCTTTCATTTATTAATTGTAGAGCTTCTACTATATGTAAACCCAATATTATCTTTATATTTTTTTTGAAACTTGCACTGGGTAATAATCTAAAGAAACTAAATTTGTAAATTTTTGTGAATAAAAAAATATATTACTAGTGTACTTCTACTTTGACTATGGATATTGGATTTTATTCCAACATTATATTTCGAAAGTAAGGTAGAACACATGTAATAACTTTATTGTGTCAGCTTGAGTTTAAATTTTTTGTTATTGTTTTATTTCACTTCAATAGTGCACCGTTATACTTAACAGTGAGACATAATTTTGTAGTACCATAATTGCCAAAAGAAACTGCTTCTGATCTAAATGAAAGACTGGTTCTGACAGGTGGGGTTTGGCCTCTCCAAATGTGGATGTTCCAGATCTAGCTCTGTTTCAGTGGTCTCAGGTGGCATAGGAATCTGATGTGAGGGGTCAAAACTCTTCGCCGGTCAAAAAATCAAGATCAAGGTCCTTGTGCCCTTGGTCTCAAGCTGCAGTCCATATCAACAAGAACTATAACAATAAGGAGACTGACAGATGGGGCACGGCTCTTGGTCAAACTGGCCCTGATGCATGAAATCAGACTAGGCCTAAATTTTCACCTGATTAGTGGTTTCAAGAGGTATGTATATATATTACTATTCCATATAGGTAAATTAACTGAACTTATTTGAGGGAATTGTACTGCTGAAGAACTTTATAAATCAATGGTCTTAATTAGTATACGTACTGATTTTAAGCCATTCATAAATTAATTTGTAGAAGAGGGGGACAGGAACCATGGGACCAAATGTAGAAGAACTGGATGGGACCTGGACAGGTCAAACAGCAGTTACCTGATCCATGAAATAATATTGATGTGCGTATTGCAAGTTTACATACTACCAGTACCAATTCAGTGAATCCAACGGCATCTCAAACACTCTCAAATCAACAGAATCCAATCAAGGTTTCCTGTTTGGCATGTAACATCTTCCGATCAGAACTTTGGAGTGCTTCAACCAATATGTTCAAAGAAGCTCTTGTTCAACATGCACATGTACAGTGGCGGGGACCTCTCAGGCTAGAGGATCATATACTGAATATGAGTTGTCTGCTGTCAATCCAGTGGACCCAACTCCCAAGGTTCCTATGCTGGGGTGGAAAATAAGTACCTCTGTTCTAGTTTTTTTGCCCTTCATTATTGCAATGTTGTGCTGTTTCAATTGACAAATTATTTATTTAGTACAAAACAAGCGTTTGCCAAAAAAAGTCCGAGTTTCCAATCCGATTCGGCCAATTTCAACCGATTTATCCGATTCCGGTTCCATGGTTAAGTGACTGATTCCGATTCCATGATCCAAACCTATCTCATGTGCTCAACATGACACCACAATCCAGAATTTTCTAGTTAGTTCTAATAGACTTAAAATAAAGCATGTTTTGGCATATGTATCATACTATGTATTCTCATGGTTTACAAAACCAAAACTCAGGAACACAGACGAATGGTTCTTAAAGCAAAGAAGAAATGGTATCACGGGTCGTTAGCAATCGCCCAGTACATTTCCAGACCAGTTACAAGGAATCCATGGGGGATGAAGACAAAATCGCCTTTTGTACCAGCGAGTTATTCTACATACCAGGCCGGTTTGTAGGTGATTTTACTGATTTGATCGGATATGTAGGCAATTTAGATATCCATATAAGATTGCCGTGCCTGTGTTTTTCCTCTCAATGGATTCGGCCCTAAATTTTGATTCTGATGCATTGGCCAAAACTGTAACTATAAGACGAGCCTGTCACCTAATGATACTTTTTCAAGTATTAACACTGCTCAAGCAGACAAGCACCAGCAGTGTTTTCTATGAAGATGCAAAATGAGGTCAATTTTGTGAAGTTGGTGAGGCTTATGGCTAGTGGGGATCCTCTTCTTATGGAATTGGTATGGAAGTATGAAACCTCAGAGGAGGATAAGTAAAGTAGTTTGGAAATAGGGAGTTTGCACTTGCTTTTTACCCTTTTTATTGTTTTATTTAATACCTTAGCATTTTTTGTTTTTTTCTGGTGTTATTGTATATTGTAACATTCTTTCTAGGTTATGAAGTAATTTTTTTTCTGTCAGCAAGTTTTTTAAACCCTTTGCATAGAAGCAACAACAAAGAAACTGTCCATTGTTAAGTCAACATACTATCTTAAGATTCTGTGCATACTAGTGAATGTACTGTGCGGATAAAAAAAAAAATTATGTGTTCTAGTCATAGTGCGCCATGTACTGGTACTACTGTTGTCAACTCACAGTGTTGATGATTTACTGCGTATTCCTTTTAAAAGAAAAAAAAGTGCTGGCGCAAGGAGTGAGCATCTCCTAAAGTACCTGTCCACGTAGAATACTTAAAACCAGGACCAAAATTAATTAGGTGCCAATTTGAATCAAAGGTTTAAATAGTGTTTATCGCATCATAGCAGTACGAACAAAAAAATGGCGCTATGTCCATATAGCGCCGCTATAGCGTGAAATAGCGCGCTATAGCGCAATAGCTTTTACTGCCTGGAAACGCTATAACGCACTATTTAGAACCTTGATTTGAATTATAGGGGTCGGCTCTGAGATTCGTGCCATATTAAAACGGACAATTCAGATCTCATTCTACACGGTCAGGTATTGCACTGGATCTGAATTTCTGGAGGCTAGAGCAAGGCCAGGAACTAGTGACTTTTGACCGTGTGATCAGACATGGGCCTCACAAAAAGATTTCAGAAAACAAAACAGTGCATCCCACTTCAGAAAGGAAGCTAAATTCTAATCCAAAGCAGTACAGATTTCTGAGCCCAAGGACTGCTCAGACAGTAATTCAATGTGCTGCCAGTGGGAAAATTCCTAGTATAAGAGAACAATTAAGGGCCAGTTCTGGTGATCTGTGATGATCCTTCTTTTCATGGACAGGGAATCACAGTTTTATGGGCACAGCACTTTATCAATTGTTGTTTTACATGAACTCATTAAAAGAAGAAACTTTTGATAAAAAAAGATATTAGGTCCAAAGAAATTTTTTCCCTAAAAGTGTGAAGTTTATAAAATAGAAGTTCGTGAGAATATTTGATTAAACGGTATGGAAAATAGTTTACGTAATAGTATTTGTATCATTGGATTAAAATTGTGATGAAATGGTGTGGACCATCCGATTTAAAACGAGTGGTCTAGATCAATTCATCAGATTTAAAATTAGGATTTTGTTTTTATGTGAATCTTATCCGTTCATTCATCAAATATATCGTCTATTTTAAAATAATAAAACCCTGCCTTTCTTACAAAATAATGTAGCGGAAACAAAGTCATTTGCATTTTGGATCAAATTTAGTCTGGTTTTCTAAAGTTGTGTTCTACAAACCTATCTCAATGCGCTCAGAATGACACCGCAATCCAGATCTTTCTGAGTTGGTTTTAATAGACTAGAATAAATTAAAGCATGCTTTAGCATATCTATCATACTTATTACAAACTTGTGTTCTCCAAACTCATCTCAATACGCTCAGCATGACACTACAATTATTCCACATCCTTCTGGAATAAGCATGCTTCAGCATCTGTATCCTACTAATTATGTATTCTAATAGACTTGTGTTTTCCATTCTTATCTCAATGTACTCGACATGACACCAAAATTTGAGTCAATCCGTCTCAAAGTGGAATGCACGGGTCTCCTTTAATATTGGTACTAGAGCGGATCAAACAATCTGAATCCAAACTCAAAATTTGTGTTACTTTTTAGTCTCTCGGGGATCCGAATTCATCCTATCGGTTCTTTACTGTAACAAACTTGGAATGTCTACATTATTATGTGTCCTATTATTTTAATAGAGTAAATAAGATACAGATGAATGATGCACCACTGTCACATTCATTGAATCATTGGTGTTTGTCTTTTCTCATTTTTACTGGTATTCTAATAGACTTGGACGCCTATAGCATTTTTTTTATTATGCTGTTACTTTGAATCTTTGATAGAGTAAATACGATACAGATGGAGCATGCACCACTATATATATCATATTCATTTCATTGGTCTTGTATTTTTTTTTTCCTTTTAGTTGGTATTACAATTTTCTCTAATTTAATTAAATTAAATTAATGTCTGATTTGCGAAATCTATGTTATCCGAACCTATATCAACGCAATCAGCTTGACCCCACAATCCAGATCCTTGTGAGTTAGTTCTAATAGACTTGGGAATAAAACAAATTTTAGCATATGTATCCTATTAACTATATGTATTCTAACCAACTCTGGATGGCTATGTATCCTATTCATTTTCGAGTTTGTTCGGCAAATTAGTAAAATAGAGCAAAAATGAAATTTGAAATAGACTTCTATTTCAAACTATTACAATCGTGTCTCAGTTGAAGATGAAAGAATAAAATAGCGGAAGAGTAGTTGTAAATAAGTCAATTCTATCTCTTGAAAAATATCAATTTCTCTATCTCGTTACCCTTATGAAATAAAAAAATTAACTCATATAAAAATAGAGAAAAAACCTACTTGTAACAAATAAGGGTTTGGCTATAAAAAAATCATACTCCATTTTTATCTTATTAAGCTGAAATAGAACATTTATTGTTATCTATTCTCCTTTTCCTCTTCCAACTGAACAGACCAGTCGTAGTTCACAGAATTAATAAACGATAGGAACAGGATACATGAAGATGCATGCTCCAGTCTTATAAATCAAGTGGCAGACGCGCGTTACTTTGTGGTCCAATTTTTCAAGCTAATCTCAATGCCTCATCTCAATTGCGCTCATCAGTCATCGTGGCATAACTATCTTTCTTGCATGGATTTTAGGTCAACAATGGTTGACATCTGTCAGTCAGTGATTGGTATATATCTTTGAGGTCAGAGGCAGAGGCAGCTTTTCCACTACAATTATGGAGTCAAAATAAACAATGGGATCAACTATATAATAATTCCACAATAAATATGACACCATCATGTTGATAGATTGACATTTTATGAATTTTTTCATCGACAGTGGATGAATTTGCAATGCTTTTTTTTTACTGAAGGTATGAGTTATCCAGAACATGCAACAATCTGTGGGCCAACATCTCTTCAAGTCAGCACACAAACATTGGTATGATTATTAATTTGATAAAATTTATAGTTTGGTAGTTTGCCACTTGAATGCGTGCACTGTTGACATTACAACACATCTTCGTCAACAGTTCATTTAGCTCATAAATGACCATGAAATATCCGGTAAAGTTAGGTCGATAATGACATAATATATCTCCAATTCTCCAAAAGGATCACCCTGCAACATTATGTCATATTTTTTATGAATGAGGATGTGGCAATGTTAATTAGGTGCTATAAACTTATATTTCTGTTTTGAAAATTTAAACTATCAATTTGAACCATTCAATATGTTCTTCATATGAAAAATGTACTTGAAAATCAAAATTTTCATGTTTTTTTAGGGTATCTTTTACTATTTTATTAAATAGCTAGGTAGAAAATCACTTGATTTCAAAATTCTCGACCATAGAAAAAAACAGTTGTGTTCAACCTAAATAAAAAATAGTAAAAGAATATAAAAAAAGGTAAATTTTGGCTGGAGTACATTTTCACATAGAGGTCATGTATAATTATTTGAACTTTAAAAATAGATATATAGTCTTATAGATCCATAGCTTCACTCAATTTTTCTTGTTTCTAATTAAGATAAGTCATTTTTTTTTCCTTTAAAACATAAACTGTTGATTTGAGATTAAAAAAAATGGATCAAAGCTTAGGTAGTGTTCGGCAACCATATGAAACTTAAATTTTAAGCTGTACTAAGGAGCACCCGTTCGGCAATAAAGTTAAAAACTAACTTTCTTAAGAAAGCTTTAAGCCTGACAAAATACTTAAACCATGTGAATTCATGACTTAAAAACTTAGACAATCTTAAGAGAGATGGGCAAAAGTAGCACTAATTAAGGAGGTGACATTAAGCTTAATAAAGGAGCATCTGTTCAGTGAGCTTAAGACTCATTAGAGCACTAAAGAGCTCTGAGTCATAGTTGCCGAACACTATTGATATTAGCGGAAAATACAAGGCTATATTTTTATTGAGAATTATCAACGTGCCAATGTGTGTGACCAATCATTAATCCAATAATTGGCTAGTACGTACAATGTCGATCTAATGATAAAACTGGTCAATTGACACATCAACAACGAAAGATATTAATATCTCTTCCTACCGACCTTAATTTGTTCCCTGTTTGCCCCTCCTTAATTTCGTCCTCAGTAACTCAAGACCTTTAGCAAATCAATCACATGTGACATCTTCTCTGCAGCGATCTGTGCACATGGTTCCCAAATGTAATACAAAAAATAGCATGTGTATGGAAATTGGAACATGATGAATCTGAACAAATTTACTAGTAATTTTGTTATTTTGATTATTTTGAATAAGTGATATAGTATTACTAAATGATTATAGTGGTTTTTATTTTCTTCACACTTATACGTTAGTGAAAAACAATTGATATATTAAGAGACTTAAAGGTTGGTTGTCAGTTTTTTCTCGTCTTGAGCTTTCATTTTCACTAAAAATAGATGATCAAATTCATGCTGCTAGTAGCTTATAAAAATGAATATTCACAAAAGAAAATGTGCATTTTATATAAATCTAATCATCCATTTTAAATTGATGAACTGCATAAAAAAATAAGCAGAAAAAATAAGACCTGCTATACTTGTCTCGTTACATGCGAAATTGCAAAGTGTGGTTGTGTGCATAGTGACAAATGAATTATTCGGGTTCGGTTCGGCGAGATCAAAAATTCGTGATTCGGGTATAATTCGGGTATAATTCGGGAATGATTCGGAATTATCCGGATCAAAAATCTCAGTCCTGCAAGGGAGCAAAAAAATAAAAAACCAAAAAAATAATTGTTCTTGGAAAAATTCACGAAAAATTCGTAAATAATTCGTAAAATTCGGAAAAAGTTCGTAAAATTCGGGAATTATTCGGGTTTAATTCGGTCAAAGTTCGGTCAACCGAATAATTCGGTGTTCGGTTCGGCATCACCCCAAAAAAGAATTAAACGGGTATAATTCGGGTATCTTGTCACTATGGTTGTGTGAGCCAAGATGCAACGACCTGCTACACTGATCATCACATACAATATGCAACAGAAGATCAACCAATACAGAACGAGAGAGAAATTCGGATCGATCTATAAAACGAGAGCTGTTGCTTCTGATTGATTGCAAAAGACAAATTGACAAATAGAGACCTCAAAAGATCAAACAAATTATAAGCAACGTGGTTGGAGCTGTAAATCTGGGTTTTAGTTTGTCTCCATCCATGTGTCCTCATTGAGCGATTCAATCTTTGACCTGAGGACTGAGTGCGTATCCTCTAAGATAACTCATATTTTGAGGGACCGACGTGTCCGGTGCAGAACGTAGGGGGGCAGTATTATTTGAGCTTTGAGATTCGCGCAGAACGTATTGCAACGGTTGAGATTTTCCAAAAAGTCACGCAAAATATGAGAATTCTGAGGACTGGTGGTGAATAGATTTTTTGTTACCCATTCAGTGTAGTAAATTGTGTTGCTGAGTGCTGTTTGGAAGCATAACAGCAAGGATAGACCGGTTGCAGTGACTCATTGCATATAATATTTTCGCTGGAACCAAAGAAAAACTCTAATACGCTAAACTAGAATTGAATATTTGGTTGATTTTCTGTTGCACGAATGGTAACTTACGTATATACGTTGGCTTTTTCCTCTTGAATCAGCAAGGCTAAATTCATCAAATTATATAAAAGAAAAAACAAAGCTAAGGGGTATACATTGCTTTAAAAAAAAAAAAAAAAAAATCAGAAAAGCTAAGTTTTAGTTTTTTTCATTTTTCTTGTACAAAGTATGTATGGGACATTTTCAATATTCTAATGCATGTCTAAGGACATTTTCTCAAAAAATAAAATAATGAAGAATAACTTTGATCTAGGTCAATTAAACTTAATAATTATTGCTATAAACTGATGGAAAAATATTTCCTTATATGAAAATGCTGTTTTGTTGGCAATGTATATCAATTAATTAAACGATGGCATAATCATGTGAAACAAAACTTCTACCTATATAAATCAATATAAGAAGGATACATTTCTAAATTCGATGGAAAAAATATGTATTATTATCAATATAATGTCACTAAAATATGTAAAGATATATTTTATCTTTTTAAAATTATAATTTCACAACTAATAATATCATAAGCATGCATTTTATGTTTGTTATCTTATTATGATAGTATATATTATTCAAGAGTCTGGTTAGTATAACATCGGTGTAATATGCCCACTAACTCTAAAATTTATCGAATAGGCTTCAAACTACAAATCCAAACCGTTCAAACTGATTTAGTTTATGAGTAATGTGTTTACATGCCAAATTAATATTTTTTTTCAAGTTATTTTAGTACCAAATTAAGCAGTAAAAAATGTTGAAAAATAAATGCATTAAAATTAGCTTAAAAACTCTCACATTTGACCACTTGACTTGATACTAAATAAATTCCAAAAATTATAAATTTTACATTTAAATGCTCAACTAATGAAATAGATCAATTTAAATAATTTGGATTCTTCATTTGAAGTTGATTCGATAGATTTTGAAGTTTGTGTTGTATAGGTTCAAATGCATTTATTTCATTGATAAATGAGTCTATTCGAAACCCTCTTTGATATTTTTACGAGCCATTAGATTTTATTACACGTGTTTTAATTTTCAGCAAGTCGTTGATCATATTCAGGGTCGGACTTACATGGTCTGGGGGGGGGGTTGGATTTTGAATTTTAGTGGAGATCTATCGGTCCCAACCGGCTCCCCGAAAATTTATTGTCCCCCTCTAAATGTTTGATTTGTAATTCAATTTAAATTCAGGGTTAAAATTTAAATAAATTTGTTGAATTTTGATTAGTAATTAGAATTACAAGTTAGAGCATCTGAAATTACAAGTCAAAGCATTGTAAAGTATAAGTTAAAATATTGTTTTTTATCGAGTACTCAATTAGTTAATGGATTTAAACCCAATTAGCTATTTAAATCCGATTTGATATTTTTTTACCTCTACGAAAATACCAAATCTGCCCCTGATCATATTAGTATTTTTAGTCCAACTCAAATCATCCATCAGTGATAAAATGAATCAAATAATGTACTAAAATATTATGTCATTGTACATTAACAATAAAAATTTGGAAATCAGGGACTCATTGTACAAAATTCATGTACTATAAACATATTGGTGACAAAGAATCTTATAGAGTGCTAGAGTCAATGACCAGCGACACAACTGAGATGGCAACGCGTCAACAATGAATATATAAATCCAGCAAACCTGATTCTGAGTCTGACTCAAAAAATTAATATTTGGGATTTCTTTTCTTTTGTTATTGTAAATGTAGAATGTTAGATCCAAGAATTTTAGCCCCCTAAAAAATTTGCGGTCGCATGGACACGTCGCCTCTAGACATGTGCAATTATTATCGGAAAGAAATTAAATCACCCTTTTGGAAAGGTAACAATTTAATTTTGCTTGAAATTATTTTTGATCTTTTCTTTTCAATCAGACACATTTGTTACTGGTAGAAATTGAAAATAATATAATTTAAATAATATCCTAATTTTGACAACTCTACGGTCAGCTGAGATGAGATTTTAGAACAAAGATTAATATAATTATACCCAAAATTTGACAAATCTAACGTGAGCTGATTTTAAAATTATAACAAGTACAAAATTAGCGAATTACGTGAAAGTGAATGACCAAAAAAAAGTGAAAGAAAAAGATAGAAAGCAACTTTTTGTAATTTTGCCAGAATCACAAAAGATGCATAAATGAATCATAACCGACCAAAAATAGACACAGGCTCCACATGGCCCACTGCCATAAAGCCTGCACAAAATAATTGCCTCTCTAATTATTAGTAATCAAGCAAAGTACACCTCTCATTTAATTTCACAAGTCATGTGACCATTCCCTATGTCCAGGTTTTTTTATTAATAGAAAAAATAAAAATAAAATATCGATAATGGAAAGCTAATTTGTTAGATTTTGAAAAATAGCAAAAAATATTATAATTTATAATGTCCAGGACACTATAGCTGAATGTTATAAATCATAATGTCCAGCAAATTAAATTATTAATGATTTCTAATTAACAAAAAAACACTGTAGCTGAATGTTATGGTCTACGGAGTCTAAATGCAATGTTTTTTCTTCTTCTTTTAATACAACAAACCATGGCAAATAAAATAAAATAATATAACTGAATTTTATAGACTATATCATTCTGCTACAGTTTTTTTAATTAATTAGTAATCATTACGATCAAATTAACTGAACATTATAATTTGAGTAAAGCTAGAGTGTGATGTGCTCACCAAGAGAGTTTGGTGAGCACAACTCCAAAAGTTCATCGGATCGACTTGAAACGTCAAATCCAAACCGTTGAAATTCATGTACTTCATAAGTGATGCATGTACATGTAAAATTTTGAAAGTTTCGAGTTTATTTGCTACACAATCAAGCGGTCAAAGAAATGAATATTTTATAAGTTAATTTATAAGTTGTTTTATATATTCAATTTTTATTATTTCTTTGACTGCTTGACCATGTAGCAAATAAACTCGAAACTTTTAAAAATTTGCATGTATATGCATAACTCATGAAGTACATGGATTTCAATGGTTTGAATTCGACGTTTGACGTCAATCCGATATACTTTTGGATGAGTTAATTCGACGTTCGACGTTTCACCAAACTCTCTTGATGAGCACATCTCACCCTAGCTTTGCTCTTATAATTTATAGCATCCATTTATAATGTTCAGTTATAAATCATAACTTTTTTTATTTTCTGAAATTTCACAAAAATGTGCACATAATCCATATTTTATTTTTATTTTTTCTATTAATAAAAAATTCGGAAGTCTCCACTCCGCCACCTGTTCTACCATCCTTCATCAATTCACCTACAATTATTCCATTGCATGAGAGTAAAAATATAAATTATTCTCTGGCATGCAATGAAAAAGACATTTTGCGGTTGAAGAATTGCAGAGAAGAGGAGAACACTAGCCCCCTAAAATCTTGAGCAAACCAAAGCATCATCATCTCTCTATTATTTCCTTCTCCCACTTCAAAACCCCTCTCTCTCTCTCTCTTATCATGAGATTCCATCACACTTCTCCCAACTAAACCTCCTCTGCCGAGATGCCCCGTTCAACCGACGGCGGAACTTCCGGCGACGAGGTGGCCTCTCCTCGCGCCACCGCCAGACCTAAGAAATCCAAATCCACGACAACCACCACATGTCCCTCTCCGACCTCGTCTTCCTCATCGGACTTCGAGTTCACTGTATCGGTTTCCCCCACCTCCAAGCGCCTCTCCAACGCACAGCTTTGCCCGGCCGACGAGCTTTTCTACAAGGGCCAGCTCCTCCCTCTTCACCTCTCCCCCCGTATCTCCATGGTTCGCTCCCTCCTCCTCTCCTCCGCTTCCACCTCCTCAGCCTCCGGTGACTCCTCCGCCACCTCCCGCGACTCAAACGGTAGCACCTCCTCGTCTTTCTCCGCCGACCTCAGCCTCCTCCACCCCTCCGACTCTGCGCCCTCCTCCTCCCGCCCCAGCTCCGTCAATGACGATGAGGCCCTGCCTCGTCGATCCCTGCCCTTTCCCCTCCCCCCCAAACCCCAGCGCTCCACCAACCGTTTCTCCTCCCTCGCCAACCGTTTCTCCTCTGTTTTCCTGCCACGTGGCAACAGCACCAAAAAGGACGTCAGCTCTACTGGCAGTAAAATCAAGCCTTCTCCTAAAGAGGTATTGAAGAAGTACGTAAAGAAAGTGAAGCCTCTTTACGAGAAGCTCTCTTCTCTACCTCAGAAACAGAGCAACCAAAATCAACCACAGAAGAGAAACTTCTCCTTCTCGATTCGCAAAGACCCGGCGACGACAGGGAGAGAAGCCAAGAGTCAAGAACAGAAGAGAGATCTCTTGTTCGATCACCTGTCCAATTCATTTTCCGGCAACCTCAAGTACCCGAGAAGGAAGCATTGCGCTGCCAGCTGTCCTTCATCCATGCGTTCTTCGCCAAGTCATTCCGGGCTTTTGTGCATTGGAGGAGGCGGCGCTGGTGCATTTCCTGACATGCCGATGCCAGGACAGGTGTCTCTGTCTACGGCTTCTTCAATGGAGGAGTTGCAAAGTGCGATTGAAGGGGCGATCGCGCATTGCAAGAGCTCATTGGGAGGCCAGAAGAAGCTTGTTTTCGGATCGATACCTTTGGGGTTTGATGGAGATAGTTTTGTTGATGGCTGAGTGCAGTATCCTTCTTCTTTGTTTCTCTAGTAGTCTCTATGTTGTTTCAATTAATTTTAGCTAAAGCTAAATCTCTAATGGTAATGTTAATGTTAAAGTTAATGTTAATGATGATCAGTTAATTAGTTGTACTGGTTTTTCTCTTCAGTGCAAATTTGATCAATGCATATCAGGATCTGTGTTGTTTCCATTTTTTTTTTTGTGTGTTTTTGGACAAAATTTTAGAGAAAATATCTTTTTTCATTATTTTTGAACAAATTAATAATATTGATCCAAAATATTTTTCTGCTTTCCTTCTCTTTTTCATTTTCTTACCTAGGTGCATGCTAATGTTCCAATAATTACAAAAGTTTCTAAAATGGGGATGAAAAAATGACTATATTGTCGAGAAATAAGATCACGGACATAATTATTTCTGATGATATGATTATTATCGACAGGAGTATTATCGAGGGTACCAAGTTACCATATAGCATACAACTATACAAGTCGTACATTTTTTTCAATTTGACTAAATTGTTTTTATGTTGCTGTCAAAACAGTTCTGTTAAAATCTAATCCTGGAAAAGGCTAGAGAGACAGAATGGAAATAACTGAATCTGAATTGCTGGATTGCTAGTTAATTACCTTTTTTTTTTTTATTAGGCGTTTCCAATTTGGAATCTTAATTGTTGTGTGATATCTTATATCTACGGTCACTGCGCACATGCTGTTTGGTCAGATTCGGTTGTATGCCAGTATGCCACGTTGTTGCATGTTACAAAACTTGCATCTTACAATGCTAGATGGATGCAGATATGGATGCTCTAGTGTTACGTTGGACTAGAAACAGTTATTGCTTGCCTACATCGATCAATGTTATGTTGGGAGTTGTAGCAATGAAATAAAATGTGTGAATTGATGCCATTTATATGACCAGATGATCAATTTAGTCCTTAATATTTACAATTTTGCAAAACTTAGTTGCAGATGAAAATTAAGTAAAGAATAAGTATCCATGAAGAGATCGAATCGTCTGCCCCCCTGGGGATAGGAAATTCTTGCCCCCAGAGTCACTGAAGAGTGGGCCAAACAGTAACCAGTTAACTTTAACCTTTTAACAGTAATCGGGCCCACCCCGCAGTGACTCTGGGAGCAGGAATTTCCTGCACCCCAGGGGGCAGGAGATCTGATCTCATCCATGAAATGCTTAATGATTGGAAAATCTTGAACAATTATCCAAGTAGCAATTATATCTTTGGTCATTTTCCAATACAGAAAATCTTGAAAAATTTGTAACTAATTGTTGTTTGGACGTGACACTGAAAAATGTAAGATGTAGATCCATGTAGATTGTTGTTTGAGAGCTCTTCTCAAGAAAAGGACAGAAATTTAATGCACTACACTATTTCATGTATTGCTTTTAATACTTGTACCTTATCTTAATTGATTTATTTTTATTAAATTTAGTTTATATTGATTTTGATAGTATTAGTACTGCAGGACGATTTTCTCCCAGTGATTATTAGCAAAAAAAAAAAATTTAATGTCAATTATTAAGAATTTCAATTCTACAAAATGAAGAATAATGATTTTCTTAATTATACAACGTAGCAATCGATCTTTAATTCAACTAAAAATCTTAAGAATATATACAATATGCTTCAAACTTAATAACCAAAACTGTAATAGAGTTTAATTATTTTTTAAACTAACACTACACATTCTGCCATATACACATTATTATATTTAAGAATTTTAACTAAATTATAATAGAGGAGGGATCAGATGACACTGTTTTTTTGGTGACATCGGATGACATTGTACATTTTCAAAGTTTTCAAAGTTCAACTAGTCGATCCAAACCATTCAACATAATGGATATGTTAAAATGTGCTTGCAGATCAAATTTTACATTTTTTGGAATTTTTTGGAATTTTTTTACTATTTATTAAGTATTTAACAAAATTGCTATATTCAGACCGTTGAATTTTTGTACCCATCTTAATAAATAGTAAAAAAATTCAGAAAAATGTAAAATTTGATCTGCAAGCACATTTTAACATATCCATCAAGTTGAACGGTTTGGATCGACTGTTTGGACTTTAAAAATGCACGGTATCATCAGATCCCTCCTCATTATAATATTATATATTGATCTTTAATCTTGAAACCAAACTTTAATTATGGAATTCTTGTTAAACCAAAAGGTGTCAATTGTCAAAGATAGCCAGTAACCGGTAAGAAAAATCAATTGTGAAGTTCCATTTTTCATACTATTGATTCGTTTTGCATTTTTTTCAAAGTGCTGGCACATTATAAAATATTTAAATAATACAGGGACTTTTCAGCAAATATTAATCTCCATACTACCAAGTCATAACGGCGTGATGATTCGAATTTTATTACCACGTGGATTCGGTAGATTGCTGTTCAACGAAAAAGTTGACTTGACTGAAGGTAATAATCAAAGGGATGAGTATATTCATGTCATATTGTCATATCCTATGTGTTTTTTCATTTTTTAATTTGAGCAACATTTTTTACGAGGTTATCGCCTATATAGGTCTGAAGTAGTTGGGTAGACTTAAAGGTAATTTGTTTTATTTTTTAATGCGGTCTACAAAAGTAGCTTGGTGGAGCGTTATGACAACAAGTCATTTGATTTCAAAGATATTTTCTAAGAATGTCATTTTTATTTCTCAGATTTTTTTTTTTTTGAAAAATAGAATGAGCTCTCATCTGTTATATTTAGGAGTCTCATATCTCATGTCTTCCTACATTTTCAAACTAAACTATAAATACCTTTTTTTCATTCAGTTTTCTATTTTTTAGAATTCTATTACTATTTTTTAGATAGGTAGAACCGTATAAAGTTGTTGTTTTTGGATGGTCCATAATTTCAAATTATATTTTATTTATCTAAAAAATAATAAAAACTCTAAAAATATAAAATGTGATTTGTAAGTACATTTTCATATGAAAATCATGTTGAACAGTTCAGATTAACTATTTAAACTTTAAAAACAGAGATATAAGTTCATAGCACGCTCCCTTATGTAATATGCACAAGCGAAATTAATTTACTTGGCAGCTTTGAAGTTGTACAATGTGATGGCAAGAGAGAAGTATAATTTGATGCGAAAAGCTGCATTACAGTAACATTTTATTCTTAACATAAAATAAAACCTGTATTAATTTATGGGAAGGGATATTTCCAAGTTTTCAAAAAAAATAATGAAGATATTTGTTTAGTTTGAAAATGGAGAGTATTGAGAGTTTGAGACTAGAGTACAAATGTAAGAGATTTTTGTATTTTTTTTTCTCTTAATTATGACAGTGTATAATTAATCTGACGGTACTATAATATAATAGGAAATAATTTTAATATTTACAAAATATTAATTTTTTTACAGAACTAAAATAACTATATTACTTCTTTTTTTTAACTTAGCAGCAGCTGCCAAGGACAAAATAACTATATTACAAAAAAACAAAAAAACAAATTCATTGTTTAAAATTCCAACCAGCGGTGTTGCTAATTAATTTGCTACATGTATGATGTATGCAGTGCCGAATAATTAATGACACCAGTACAAAGAGGTCATTGTATATAGCATCCTAAAAATAAATAAACACTATAACCGATATACAAATATACAATGTATAGAAAGAAATAAAAAGATACATTAACAGGAACTAATATAATCAGCATCCGTTGTTAAAATTAATTGCCTACGAGTTTGAATAAAGAAGGTAAAAACATCAGCAAAAATAATTCCAATTTATTTTATATGTAACATTTAAAAAAAATGGTGATCCATCAAATCGGAGCAATTTCATCTCTCATAAGCAGAGGAGGATTTATGTTCATCGAATGGGATCAATTGATCTCATTTATTTTAAAAAAATTGTACTTGAATATGATTTTAGTATGTAGTTTAGAATAAAATATTATGAATACTATAAATTGAGTCTCATATATTTCTTAATTTTTTTTTTATGTGATTGACGCCATTCGTTTTGAGTTTTGGCTCCAATAGCTTGAATATCTGACTTTGTTCCTGATTATAAATGTTGTCATCTTGTGTTTCAAAAATGTGGTAAAACACTGACAATAACAGTGCTTCAAATCTTGAACAGTATTGTACCAGCAAATTATTAGACAGAGTATAAAATATTATCTTTGTCAGCATTTTATCTGAGTTTCAAAACATTGACGATGACAGTATTGATAATAAAAATACTTCAAATTTTAATGTCACATATTTTTTTTTTTTTTTTTTTCAAGCATGCCCATAGGCAATTTTCATTAGAGAAAATGTAATGTCCCCCGGGCTACAGTCCCCCAAAAATCTCCGTGTATAAAAGCCTTCCTTTTTTAGCTTAGTTCTGACGCGTTTTTAACTACCACAACTGTCATAATTTGAACTGTTATAATTTCAAGTACACTATGTATGTTTACAGAATTATCTATGTATGTTTATAGGATAATATGTGTATGTTTACAGAATAATATGTGTATGTTTACATGATATTATGTGTATGTTCACAGAAGGTGGTCCCCAACAGCTGTCACGCGTTTTTAACAGCTTTCACGTGTTTTTATGTTTACAGGATTTGTTGAATTAGTTTACAAGATTTAGTATTGATGTTTACAGGATTTAGTATTGATGTTTACAGAATTAGTTGAAAATCTCCGGGGATTTTTGGAGGACTGGAGTTGGAGGACTTTTAGCTGCTTCCTTTTCATTAACCACTAAGAAAGGGTTTACATCAGAGGATTACAAAACATTGAAAAAGTAAATCCTGTATATTCTAATCTTTCTATTCTCCCTAATTTTGCATAGTGTTGTAAATAATGGTACGTAGTCGTCGGATGGACAGGGTACCGCCAAGTGATTAATCAGGAATAATCGAAAATAATTGGACATAATTGAAAATAATCGGTCAATTAGTCGAAAAAATCCATGACGGTTTGGTCATCGCCAACGACTAATCAGCTGATTAATCAACCTAAACAGACGTTTTTTACAACACTGATTTTGCTTAGTAGTCAGCCATCTGGCCCATCTCAATATGGCATCTAAATATATATGAGAACAAGTCAGAGAAGCATTTTGTTTTAAGTAATAACCATATATAGATCAAAAATCTCGACAGCAGCCCGCCAATCTACATCAGAAGGTGGTTGTAACTGAGACAGAGCATCAGCTAGGATAGCGCTATCAGTTCTGAAATTACAAGGAAAGAATCGCATGTCAATTGCAAACCTCACTGCCTCTAGTAGAGCTTTGGCCTCTACTTGCAAAGGAAGGGCATGAAGCAGTTGAAGGTTGCACCCTATATGCCAGCAACTCATCGATCTCCTCTTCTTTGAAATACAAAACCCAAACCGCTATCCCATTTTTTGAATCCAAGAGGCATCCGAAAAACAAACCAAATCATGCGGACCCGGATCCGTTACTGTAGCATCTCCACACTGCCCAAGCCACGTTAACAAATTGGGTCCACCGATCAGATGAGAGCTGCTCGGCCAATTAACAGCATCTTTTGTTTTTCTAACGCTACAGATAAAAAAGTATGGAAGAATAATCAATCCCTTTTGTGCAAAGAAATGAAATGAACCGTTACCATTTTCTTTGTGATAATATACGGTGACGGACAGACGGAAGTACTACTGGTTCGAATTCAAATGCAACAGGACAAAAACAAAATATTTAGATATATGCGCCTACGCTGCATTGCCACTTGCCAGCTTGGTTAGGCTTTGATGTTGATGATCATTTATTCTCTCTGTTCCATTTTTTTTCTCTTCGTTATCTGGACCTGGGAAAGAGAAATACGGTATGGCTATTTTATTTTATTTTATTTTATTTTATTTATGGGTTGTTGCGAAATTTAATGCCTGGTCTGTAATTTGCATCTCCACGAGTAATAAAGGTCGAGGGCCTGGTTCATTTATATTTTATTATAGCAAGCTCTGCAATATGGGGAAATCAGGGTTTCTGATCAAAATCCGTTCGATGTCTAATGTTAAAATTCTCACGAATAATTTAATTTATGAAACAATTGAAATTAGTACATATTTGAATTATTAGTATGAATCTCGAATGAATCAAAATCTTAAGATGCCTAACGAAAACTCTCATCTCCCTGCTGTGTAAGGGAGATTTATTGTTTTCTGTGCATAAATTGTACTTCTTTTTTTTTTTACTAATTGATAGGAATTTTCTTGTCGAGACCCTATGAATCATTTTGAAACATCAGATTTATACTAGAACCACGATGATTTATTTTTAGGCTAAACTCAGAGGATCTCTGAGTAAGAATCCTTTGATTTATCATTTTTTTTATAGATCCAATGACTTGACTCAACAAAATTGACAGAAAGAGTTGCCCTTCGGTCAAAATAAAAACATGAATGAAGTATAATTCGTTTGATTTCAAAAATATATATTATGAAAATATATATTCTAGTTAATATATTTCTGTTTTTTTGAGTCCGGAAGTAATGCGTCTTTCTATCTAGTCCAACATGCTTACCCATAATAAGACCCAACTTCTTCACTACTAGATCTACTTTCTTAAGCCGCCTATGTGTAACTCTTCCCAGACTCAGCTTATTATGCTCGAGAACAGGCGGAAGGATCGTATTTTGAGCACAAAATATAGTGTTCTACAAGAAGAATACTGTAATCCTCTATTCCTCTGACTTAAAAAAAACCTGATAAAAATATTTTTTATAAGAGTAGAACTAGAATATTCTTAATTAAACTCATCAAGTGACTTACGGATTGACGTCAAATGATGAAATCAAATTATTAAAATTTGATTTACTATTTACATATAAAATTTATAGATTTTCAAACTAATTTAGTATAATGTCAAGCGGTTAAAACCAAGAATGTTTATAAGTTAATTTAATGTATTTAATTTTTTAACAGCTTGGCTTCGTAATAAATTAATTCAATTTTTTTTTTAGCATGTAAACACACTACTTGACAAGTTTATCAATTTTAACTGTTTGAATTTCTCATTTGACCAATCTAATAAGTTTTTAAGTAAAGCTTATATAGAACTACAAAACAGTGTATCTAAATCCGAATGGTTGATAAATGAGAAGATAATTATGAAAAATTGTGTCTAAATCCGAATGAAAAAAAAACTCAAAATATTTCATTACAAGTTTAACTCTCTGGTGATTCTATCTTGAGATTATTTTTTGGCTGTTTGGGCTCTTCCAATTTCCGAAGACATAAAATAATTTTGAATCCAATTAATGCAGTTGTATTATTGTACCATCAATGAAAATAGTAATAGTTAACCTAAATAGATACACGGTGATTTTTTTTTAGGAATAATAGACATGATAGTGATTATAATAATTTATGTACCAAAAACGGAGATTTACAAATTATAAACAACTTAGCTATTTATTATCTTTAAAAGTACATAACATGAAATAAATTAGCATAATTAAACCCAATATTTAATTATATTTAATAGCACAAAAAAAATATACGAATCCATTCGATTCATGTCAACTCAAATAAACTAAATTTTCTATTTTTTTAATGAATAGAATAACATATTTGTTATAATAGACTATGTTAACTAGATTGACTTTGTATTACAACTCTTATATATAGCGATGTAATTCAAAATGTACACTATTACATCAATACAAAAATTTATTCAATCCATGTTCTTACACATCTTGTTTAATGGTTTCAGAATGTGAACACCATAAATCTAAATTTTTTAAAGAAAAAATAGAGATCTAGTAAATTTGATAATTGTGATTACAAGAGGTATGTAGTTGCAAAGATATTGAAAGAAAATAAAAGACGCTCAAATAGACTTGAGGTCAAATAAACAAAATTAAGTAAAAGTAAAACATAAAGGGAAAGCAAAAAAATCTAAGAAATTTTATTAGGTAGTCAATCTTCTCCCGGTGTTTTGTAGTTACGATGTAACTGCGCTATCTCCTCTATCAACTCATCGTAGATCTTTACTGAATAAGTGAAGATGCCTGTACATGTCTTTCTCTCCAAATAACATGTTGGATTTATTGTCAACCTCGTTGGATTTAATGCCAACATTGAGCATATATATAATCTAATTATGCATTGTTTACTGCCATATATGATTGTCAATTAAAGTGATCCAATAAGAAAATAAATAATCGATATATTCATTAGGATGTGGTCCACAAATGTGTAAAACAATTTAGGCAAAGATCAAATCATTGATGGACTGATTCTGAAATTTGCAATTAAGGAAACCGATTTTCCAGCAGCTGCACGGATTTTGATGTGACTGCACGATTTTTGATGCAATAGCACAAAATATCTTTTTTAAGTTGGCATATGGCCAGAAAATTGGTGTAGGGTTAGGGTTTGGCAATATGTCGACTCTATATCTCTATAAATAGGTTGGTCCCCAAAGCACAAGAATATACGAAAAGTTGCAGAATTTTCTAGCCGTCATCTAGTTAATTCTGTGGCCTTCTCTACTTCTCCCCATTAAAGAATAGAGAGGTGAGATCATTAAGGAATTGTGAACACGATCTCACAAGGGCAGTCTTGTAACTTTGGAAGGCTTTATCCTACCACTAAGAAGGCCGCCGACGCTTCAACCTCTACATCGGCTCGAAGTTTTTCTTGCTACTGTCTTACAAGTTCATCAACCGCTTTTGAGATAAGCTTTGCATAAACACGCTAATGGAGTCAGGTATTGCGTCTGCTCCCTAAGAATTGATGAATTTTGCATGATGGTCATTTTGGCATAGGTAGATCAATAGTGGCATATTGAATCGAACTGTTTATGCGTAACAATAAAGTTCCAACAAGTGAAAAATCAACATTGAATTCCTTATTCTCTAGATATTGTTTGTCTTATTATAATAAATAAATCTCAAAACCTTTAGGAGTATGTTATTCTAATAAGACAAAAAATTTAGATTCACTATTCTAACTATTTTAATCCAATCAAACACCGAATAGGTTATTTCAAATAACCTAACCTAAAAAATAGCATATTCTCAATCCAACCAAACATACCTTAAATGAGAAAAAAAAATATAGCAACACAAAAGTAGTCCAATTAGAATCATAACAATAAAATTGTCCGAACGAAGACATATATAATGCGTTATCGCTAAAGGTTTTAAAACTCTAACTCTTTTACATATTTATAACTTAGCATTCATAGTGCATATGATGCGTTTCTTCAAGCTAAATAAGTACAAAGTTTGAAAATTAGCATAAACTTTCTATATGAGAGCTCAATTTAATGATGCTAATTACTACGGAAAATTAACGACATAGTTCTTAAAAAAAAAAAAATCATACTTGTACAATATTTTCCGAGAGGTTTTTTAAATTGACATTGCACGAATCTCAAAGCAATCAAATTGATGGCGTGTTGAACATTTGTTAAGCAACGTAGGAATTCTAATTCCATTATCCTTATAACAATACACCTCTTGCTTCTGGCAAACAACCTAATAAAAAATCAACAATCAATTCCTTCTGGCAAACAACAAGTGAAAAATCAACAATCAATTCCTTATTCTCTAGATTAATCCTGTCACACCCCAAATCCACCGGGTCTGACAGCCTGCCGCGTGTATCTATCAGGTGTCACATATACACGCAAGGCAGTGGATCTTTTATATGCATTGCCAATATCCTCATTCGCTGCGTCCGAGTAACAAACCTGAAAATAATCGGGAGGGTGGGGGTGAGAATAAATTCCCAGTGCGAATTTGCCACAGTTGAATTATTGGACTTGCAATCAAACTCTATATTCAAAAATGAAACCCAAACAAATAACAATGCAAACAGATACATACAATCATAAATAACAGAATGCCAATGCACGACAACAGTTAAATCAACCTGCAACACAGTTTACGGAATTTCCAAGATGAATTTCAAACACAACATATATATTTTGGCTTAACTCAATTCAATAGGGCTTGTAGCAATTACAGATGTTCTCTCGAGCTGAACCATTATCAAACCCACATCTGTAGGGTTACAGACACCTACAGATGGCCAACCGCTGGACCCTTTATCTGACACCCATCTGTAATCACTTGGCTTAACCGTTTATTAAGGTCTGGTTCGAATCACATAAAGAAAATCCTTTTTAGAATCGTTTCCAATATTCGTTATATTCAATCGACCGTTCAAATGCATTAACACGTAGGAAAATGCCACAGATCCATAGACGTTACACATGTCACCCATGATTTCCAATCACATCTCATAACATAATCACCCTCCCTCGTCCCAACCGGTACTGGGAATATCGAGGGCCGTTCACCTAAGGCCATTTAGGATCCTGGGAATCCAAGTCAGCATACAGCCCGACTTGGCAAATTCACTGGATCCAAGTGCTTAACTTCGTAAATCCATTCACATACATATCAAATCAAATCGTGGTGACTTTCAATCAAATCAGATCATAATAGATCGACACAACCTACAACCATACCAGCATGCAAATCACTCAAGTCATATCAATTCGAGTTTAATTTGATTGGGCTATGCAAATGCTCTACACAATTCAATGATGCAATCAATGATATTCAACATGACAAACGAATACATAGTTTAATTCCTGAAAATAAAGTATCAAACAAGTCCAAGAATCCCGCACCTTATTATGACGGGCGTACCGCTTAATTTAAAGATCAGGCGTCTCGAATTGCCTCGCGAAATCTGGCTCGACTGAGCCTACACCTATATTATACGATTACTTGGTTTAGTTCGGTTACATTCTCAAAACTTAAATTCCAAAAGCCGTCTTTCAATTCGTCAATTCTTTTATACCTTTCGGCTCATTTATAATTATTTTAATTCAAGTCCAATTTAATAAGGCCCAAAACAATCAATCATTTCAATTCGATTCAAGTATATCCCAAGACTTGTATTTTGCACAAAACAACCCTCAATTTAATTTATTTACATTTCAGAGCCATATAGGACTTCATAATATCAAGCCATGCATATAATATGTCACACCTATAATCACCCTCAATCTGGATTTAATTTAATAACAATACATCATTATAAATAAGAACACGGTTTATCAGTTATTATTTTATTTGTTTCCTTTATATTTATTTTAATCTAATAGTCTAAAATCACGTCCAATAAATCCACTCCAATTCATATTCACTCTGACAATCCATATATGTACAGTCCAGATCATTTTAAATTAAAACAATCCAACTCTAATCTAAATTTTGAGATGCATAATTCATTTTTGAACTATGTTATATTTCAATTTCAACAATTCAGTCCATGTAACTTCAAATAATTAATAAACTAATAACACAATTAAACTGATACCAACACTTAGAATATTTAAGGTGTTCAATACCAATTCAATATAATTTCACATATGGCCGGCCACCATTTCAAACAAATCATTTCTTACATTTTAGCCCCTTTAATTCATACAAATCACCATGGTTCTATATTTTACAATTCCGACCATTAATAAAATCATTTTACAATATAACCCCTTATACTTAATTTATTCGAGCAATTCGATCGAGTCGGGAAAATCAACAACCCGTACTCGAAAATTAACAAATTCACATCCTACGACATTAATCAATTCATCCAGACACAATTCAAGAAGTTTATAATTTAATTTAAAATTTAACCGAAAGAGAGGATGTCAAAGGAGAACGGTCGATTTCGAGGGTTTCGTCTCGCTCCGCCTTGCAGCTGTCTCACTTGAGCACGAGCAAGCACCATAGCCGCACCAAGGGAGCACCGGGACAGCACCAAGCCGAACCCTAATTTCTAGGGTTTCGGATCCTAGGCGGGTTTCTGGCGGGTCTGGCGGGTCGGACCGAGAAGAGAAGGAGAGGGAGATGGGGCTGGTGCGGCTCGCCGGCGACGGGAGGGGGCGGAGGGGCGGAGCCCCTCTCTTTTTTTCCTTTCTTTGGCGTAACAGAGAGGAGGGGCGGACAGGGGGGAGGGGGGTCTGTTGTGGGGGGTTCGCCAACAGAGAGGGAAAGAGAGGAAGGAGAGTGGGGAGTATTAAATGGGTTGCTTTAGGATCCGTGCTGAGTTGAAATCCAAAGGCCAAATCAATTCAGAGTATAATATAGTTTATGAATTTGAATTTTAAAGGTTATGATGATCTAAATATTTGTGTTAAATCGAATCGAACGGTTCTGACAATTTCTGATTTTTAATATATGGTCTCAATTGGTTATTTTTAAGACGTTCTATGTTACAAAAATTAGAATCAAGTCTCGTAAAATTCATTATATATTCGTTATAATATTTCAGGTGTTAAATTCTAAATTTCAGATTCGAATAAATCGATTCCCTTTATATAAATTTTATATATTCCATTAAATCTCTAAAATTCCTAAATGAACAATTTTATAAATTCACAAATCCAATTGTACGAATAATTTCGTATAATTATGCTCTTATTTGGAATTCAATTTATTGATTTATTTACACGAATCTAATTAAATCAATTTCTTCTTTCCTAAAACTTAAAAAGAATTGTAACAAATTTTCTAACTTTCTAATTTACCGAATAATTATAATTTTATTCCTAGTGCTATATTTTATCTTATTTCTAAATCTCTAAATTTTATTATACATTATTTATATTACGAAATTTTAGTTTCGTTTTAGTCGGTCAGAAAATTTCTGAACGATCATTAAGTTAATTAAACTTTTTATTTAAGCCAAATGATCGATTTATCAATTTAACCAAGTTTTAAAATTTCGGAATGTAACAAATCCTAAACAAATAATCCAAATTGGCATAGGAGTGGCTCTGATACCACATGTTAGAGCTTTATTGTTACGCATAAACAGTTCGATTCAATATGCCACTATTGATCTACCTATGCCAAAATGACCATCATGCAAAATTCATCAATTCTTAGGGAGCAGACGCAATACCTGACTCCATTAGCGTGTTTATGCAAAGCTTATCTCAAAAGCGGTTGATGAACTTGTAAGACAGTAGCAAGAAAAACTTCGAGCCGATGTAGAGATTGAAGCGTCGGCGGCCTTCTTAGTGGTAGGATAAAGCCTTCCAAAGCTACAAGACTGCCCTTGTGAGATCGTGTTCAGAATTCTTTAATGATCTCACCTCTCTATTTTTTAATGGGGAGAAGTAGAAAAGACTACAGAATTGACTAGATGACGGCTAGAAAATTTTGCAACTTTTCGTATATTCTTGTACTTTGGGGGACCAACCTATTTATAGAGATATAGAGTCGACATATTACCAAACCCTAACCCTAAACCAATTTTCTGGCCATATGCCAACTTAAAAAAGATATTTTGTGCTATTGCATTAAAAACCGTGCAGTCACATCAAAATCCGTGCAGCTGCTGGAAAATCGGTTTCCTTAATTGCAAATTTCAGAATCAGTCCATCAATAATTTGATATTTACCTAAATTGTTCAACACATTTGTAGACCACATCCTAATGAATATATTGATTGTATATTTCCTTATTTGATCAGTTTAATTGACAATCATATATGACAGTAAACAATGCATAATTATATTACATATATGCTCAATGTTGGCATTAAATCCAACGAGGTTGACAATAAATCCAACATAACAAACATTGTTACTAATAAGGTTTCCCTTGCACTTTTGCAATTATCTAGCCGCAATATGACATCTATCGGTTGGGACTTGGGACCTCATTTGTGTTGGCATGCTCATTCAAGCATACATCTCAGTTGTAAATAAGCATTGCTCGACCATGTGAAACGTTGTTTCCACCTCGTGACAACACATAACACATCTGCTTGTGATGAGCAAACCTCTCTTTCTTAGGTCTTCAATCATGAGTAGTCTGTTGTTGACCAAAAGTCAGCCAAAGACTTTTATTCTGGCTGGTACACGGTAACACGTAGTTTCCACAAGTGGTGGAAATGGTTTGTGATGTATGGTTGATTTTTGAGAGCTCGGTATGCACTTCTGACCGTGTAAATGCCAGTATTCATCCATTTTCATGTGATGTCATTATGTTCTTGGTCTATGTGTGTTACCACTCTTTGGAGATAGCCTCTAGATCTCAGTCAGTCAGTCGTTGTAATTCCTCTTCTGCCGTTATCAAGAGAACCGGTGGGAAATATTGGCATGTCCCTTGCATTGACATCAGTTGCATGTGTATAAAGCGATGGTAGTTCGTACTTTAAGATGTCATGTCCCCATCTGTAGTTCCATAACAATAGTTAAATTCAAATTCAAATCTTTTTCTTTTCTAATCCATGAGTATCTCAACTTCTACTACCATATAATTCTTCCACATATTCAATTATTTTTCTCAATCTACTCATTTTTTTTTTTGTGAGGATACATAGTTAATTTTTTATTTATTTAAAGTGCCCATAGGCTATTTCATTTACCAGTAAAGTCTTACATCAGTACAAAACACCAGTTTCATCTAGTATTACAAAGTATCTAGCAAATAGAAACTCTACTGACAAATCCATTCTGCACTCGCCAATCCACTGCTTGTAGAGCCTGATCAATTGTGTCTGATTGTACGATTCTTATCAATATCTCTAAATCTGTATAGAACAAACATTTTTCAATTTGTAGTACGGACGCAGTTTGTAGAGCCATCAGTAGCGTCATCACTTTTATGTGAAAAGGTGAGACAACTTTCTCCATTTGTACGCAGATCGTTACAACTTCTATCGGTTTGTTACGATCAATTCAAAAATTTAAATATAAAGAAAAATGAATAGATTAAATAAAAGTCTAAGTTTGGAGTTGGCTTAATTAATTGATTCTTTTTTCTTCTACAAATTGTAAACAATTTAAACCGATACGAGTTAAATAAAGAGAAAAAATAACGAACTGAAAATATATTAGATTTCTTTTATCTTCTACAAATTTGAGTTATAGTTTCTTAACTAATTTGATATTTTCTTGTATCTCAATTAATGTAGTAGATATTTCAATCAGTATAATATCTTTTTCTGAAATAAAAAAAAAAGTTTGCTCATAATTGGCAACGGCGTATATGTCTTTTTTTTTTTTTTTTTTTTTCCAGCAATATATATCATAAGGTTTCAGGCCATGATATGAATGCAGCCCTAATGTACAATTCACTTCACACATTTTTTTCACGATAAATAAAGCAACATGCATCTGCATGGTTGGAAGTTCTTTTTGCATGACTTAACCAATTGTTTCCATCTAATTTTGCTCCACATCATGTGAACTGCACGTGACTTTATTTGTTCAATGGAGATTGAGAAAAATTACGAATAATATATATACTTATTTTTTTTTATCGAATGAGTTAGAAAATATTGAGCTCAAATATTCGTGTACATGTATATCTTTGCCTACTTTTTATATTAAAATCTAGATTGGTATGATTAGCAATTCATTATTGGTATCGATTTAATTAATTCATCACTGTACGTATATTATTATCTAATTTGTGTTGTATGTCAGAATCTAATTTTATTTATTATATTATTCTTTTAGGGAAAAAAGGCGCGGCCCTTAGAGAAATTACAGAGGAGTTATAGGCCTCGCTAAATATATCATGTTATTGTAAAAAATAACTCTAAATATATGATTTAGCTCATGATCACACTACATTGCGAGACTTGTGCCAAATTTAGACAGGCATATATATATTTTTTTTTCACTTTTTGTCAGAAATAATCCTCAATACATTTTATGCATTATATCACAAACAATTTTTTTTTTTTTGAAAGAAGTGGCTTAGCCACCGATTTTCATATAACAGAAAATCATACAATATCCAATTAGTACCAATCAGACGAGATCGATACCTCAACAAAATAAAACAACACACAGTAACCTACTACAACTTGGCATAACCAAAACAAGTAAACAAGGTAACAAGCTATAACACCACCACAAAAACCATAGACATGCCAATAGACAAAAGGGACCCTGTACGCCTATAAATTGGCAGAGGATATGGAGGAGCTTGAGTCAGACACATCATCCATCAAAGTTATTCCTAGACCATATCACGAACAATAACAACTAATAAAACTGTGTTCTAGAAAAGCAGGAACTCTTGTCAACCGTTACAACTATTTTTTATTTATTTATTTGAAAAACCGTTACAACTATTATTAATCGTTATGTGTTCATTATCTCCTGCAAATCACAAAAAAAAAAAAAAAAAAAAAAAACTGTTGACAACTGTTTAACTGTTATTAGCCATTACGCGTTTATTTTCTTCTAAAAGTTACATGATGACTGTAACTCTTGATAATCATTGAAATTATTTTTAATCATTATGCATTCATTGAAATCCATTTCTGTTGAAAATCAAACCACATTAAAGTTGTAACTCTTAATAACCATTATTATTTTTTATCAACCGGTATGAAAAGAAAATATATATAGATTATGACTGAAATTGAGTTTTCTAATTCGCAATAATGTAAAGAAAGTAAATAATATTTAGGTATAAATTCGCCATCCACAAAGCGTCATAAACTATGTAAATGTTGCTAAAAACTTATTTTTACTTAATTTTTTAGTTATATCTTGAACCGTACCAATTTCATGTCTTTATCATTCATTTCTCTGAGTGTGTATTTCAATTAACCTTGAAATGCCTATTTCTTAGAAACATAGTTAAAAACAAACTCACTGGTACATATTATCAGTGTCAGTTGTGAGCAGGGACATAGGTTTAAAATAATGAATTTTGTAGTTTAAAATAAAATATTATAAATATTATAAAATTGATTCTCATTCGTAACATGTAACATGAAAATTTTATATAATTAATTATTATTTATATGATTTTCATAGTTGAAAGTCTCACTCCACTCTACTATTGTGAGTTTGACATTGATAACTCGAATTCTAATAAAATATTATATATTAGTAACTGTTGAACTAATTTTACATTATTTTGAGATCGCCAAATCAAATTTCACTTATAATGTGAACAACCAAAAAAAAAAAATAATAATTGTGGTAGTCTGATATGTATTTTATGATTATGCTCGCATGACTTATGAAGATTTATCCAGTACTATTTTTTTAAAATTTTATCAGATTCTTGATTTATTTTTCATTTACACTTTGTTTGGATGGAGGGTAGAGGAAGGGAGGGAATGGAAAGAAAAGCAAAATTTTTGTTGAATCATGTTTGGTTGACATGAGGTAAAGAGTACATGAGGTGAAATGTTTAACCTTGTATCATTGGAATTAATATAATCGATTTCAATTCCAATTTGAAGTGTAACGAATGGAAAGAAATTTTGTTACAAATATTTTTAGAAAATATAACACAAATGTCAAACACTATATCTTACCTATATAATTCTCATACAAGTTTTTTTTTATAATCATACAACAGACACCGAATTTCTCATTAATATTCTAAATTTTAATCAACAAAACATAAAATAAAATAAAAATAAAAATTAAATTTATTTTCTCTCATTAATTATTCAAACACAAAAATATTAAATATATTAATCTTTCTTTCTATTTTTCACCTCTCCTTCCTCTACTCTCCGTCCAAACAGGGTCTTAGGTAATCATTCGGTTTGCTTATACTTTTACATTCAACTACTAATTTTCATTTTCTGTTATAATTCGTGTAAATTCATAGATTTCTTATCACTCTACAGGGTGTTAGGTAATCATTCGGTTTGCTTATACTTCCATATTCGACTACCCATTTTTATTTTCCATTATAATTCGTGTAAATCCATATATTTCTCATCACTCTAGCCCGGCCCGCCTCGGTACTTGAAGGAATCGAATCGTCTGCCCCCTGGGGTGCAGGAAATTCTTGTCCCCAGAGTCACTGCGGGGTGGGACCGGCTACTGTTAAAGGGGCTGGTTACTGTTACTTTTTAAAATAGAGACCCATCCCGCAGTGACTCTGGGGGCAGACGATTCGATTCTGTACTTGAAACCAAAAGGAAAAAAAAAAATAAAAAAAACGATATGTTTATACCAAGATTCTCGTATGTCTCAAATAATTAAATTATTATGAAGCTAGTCAATACTAATCTTATTATATCCATAGTCAAATCCAAGCGTATGACGAAGGTTCCCTGTTGACATACTCAGAGATTCTTGTTTGGGGCAAAAATGTTAACAAAATTTGTGTTGTCGACAAACTTGTTTGTTTTTTATTTGACTTGAAAGGGAACAAATTTTGTAAACAATCAGCAATGCTTAATGTATCTCATCGTTGTTGCAGTAGTCGAAATAAAATTTCTAGTTAGGTCTAAATTTGTGTGGTGTAGTGTTGTCATCGATGTCATAATTTAAATTACATGTTGTGCTGTAATAAAATTAAATTTTTACATAACGTGTTATGTAGTGATTAAAATCACGAGGAATTACAACTTATTAGTTACGTTAATGTTTTGATTATTTTAGTTATATAGCGTACTGTGTTGTACATATATTTTTTTTCTGTTGTGATTGAGTTAATTTATGTGTCATGTTATATTATTTTTTACAACAAGAATGAGACACTTTTCGTGAGGATAAAAAAACGATTTTTTGCGACGGACTACTCTAATATTCAGCCTTTTCTTTTTACGACGGTACTTTTTGTGACGGACGACCGTCATAAATGACTTTTTTCCCTCGCAAAAAGTGTCTACTTTGTTGTAGTGGTACAGTATATGATACATGATTATATAGTAGTGATAGACACATATTTCATGTCATGACGTGTCTCATATTACTACTGACTTTTCTTACATCCGCTCTATAATACATCTTTATTATTATTTGATACAATGAAAAAATCTCAATCTTTTCACTTTATTATTATTATTATTATTGTTGTTGTTCATGTAATAAAGAGAATCTAATTTTCCAATTTATTTCTTTATATAAAAAAAATATTAGCATACTTTCAAATAGGAATCTTAAAATTTAATCCTATTGATGTTCCATGCTCCATGCTTACGCATACGCATGACGCCATAATTTTATTTGGGGTACATGCTTCAATAAAAAGCAGCATACCAGCGCATTAATTCCTTTAAATTTTAACAGGATTGTATTATCCTTAAACAAAATATGAAAGCGATCTTAGCAATGAGATCGATATGACAAAAGTTGGCAGAGCAATCCTCCCAGACAAAACTGTGACATTTTCAAATGAATGTATTTCACAATTCTGATGCTCGGTTTGGAGATTTCAAATAACAACGATGATACAAATTGAAAAAAAAAGAAAGAAAGAAGAGAAGCATATTAGATAATTCTATCTAAGCATAAGACAAGCAAGTTGACCCCATTTTTTTTTTTTAATATTTCACGTTGATGTATTTGACCCCATATTTTGGTACATTTTTTCTAAAGTGACTCACATACTTTTCAACCTTGATAACTTTTTGAAAATTGACTCTCATAGTTCAAAATACTGCCTCTATCCAGCACAAAAAATAACAGAGATAAACTATATATGGATATAAATGAACTATTGACAAAAATTGAGTTAAAATTGTTGACAATAATTTTAATAAATAAATTATTTAATTAAAAATAATAATAATTTTTTTATTATGGAGATTTAATAAATATTTTGTTGCCTTTATAGTTTAGTTGTGTATTTAATTTCATATAATTTGATTGTCATTTAATATTTTGTAAGACTGAAAAATATGAAAACTGATATCATTTTGGTTGACATAATATGCATATATAGACCACATTTCTAATGTTGAATTTGTCTTGAGTTAATTTATAATAAACTCACGGAGAGTAAGGCTTAGGTGCTATGTATAGCATAAGACTTTCCGTGCTACCGTTTTGAAAATATATCGTATAAATTTTAAACTTCAATCTAAGTAGCTCAATAAGTTGATTATATAATTAACTTGTAGAATATCAATTTTTATATTTTTAAAAGACTTTTACTATTTTTAATGATTAATGAAAGATGACAAAAAATAATCTAAAACATTGACAATTTTTTTTATATTGTTAAGTTATTTTTTTTTTTGTCATATTTCATAAACGGAACCAAATAAAAAGAGTATCAGTTTGTAATCTGGTAGGGGTTACAATTAATATAAACACTTCTATAATAATAATAAAAAAAAAAGGAAACAGAGACAAAGCACGAGATATGATTGGCTGACACTCACACTGGCAGTAAAAGAGTTGATAGTCACCGGAAACAAAAAGAAACAGGAGACGAGGTGGTGGGATTCGGTAGAGACATCCTCTACAGAGAATTGCACAAAGTTCCTTTTGAACACCGTCCGATTGTCACAAGATTCGTGTTTACTTCGAATCAGAAGAAAATTTAACGAACCAACGATGTGCATCTCATCTTCTTGACTGTAGGGGATCAGGAGCGAGAAATAAGCCGCATTTAACGGGCCGAGTCGTCGGTTAGCGGGCCACCTTGGCAGGCTGTATGAAACTGGGCCCACAACTCCACGTGATCTTGCCTGGTTGCTTCTTCTCAAGCAGGGAATTGGTGTGGTGGCTCTTCTCGGCGAAAAATAAATAAACAATTAATAATAATAAACAAAATAGAGGTGTCTCTTACTAGCGAGTACTGATTTGATGGCAGATTATTTTTTTAAAGAAAATTTTAAAAAATATTTCTCACTGCATATTATAAGATCATTCACAAATCGCTACCAAATTAAGATTTCAGACATAAAAATAGAGATATCTTTTTTACTTTTATGAAAAGAAGAATACAATTTCAGACATAAAAATAGAGATCTTTTTTACTTCTATGAAAAGAAGAAGAATACACATAAAAACATTTTTTTTTATTATGGCCTATTTTTTATATTATTTTTTACCTTTTGTTTTTATATATGCTTTGGTTCCTTCCATACTTTTTTCAATAAATGACAGATCTCCATTTTTATATTAAACATATAGAAGCCGTGATCTGACAACAACTTAGATTAAATACCAGTCGTCCAATCTATAGTCCGTTTTTATTTTATTTTACACATATTTTTGATGTTTTTTTAAGTGTAGAAAACTAAATTTATTTAGATACGTGTAGATTTCCTAATTTTCCTTTTTTTTTTTACGAAAACTTTCCTAAACCCTTATTTGATGAGTGAGTCTATGGTACTATGCGTATTACGAATTGGCACCGTTCATCTTGTTCTCAAATATTCGAGTTTTCAAATCCTAACGGTCGATCCGAACCGTTCATCTTGTTCTCCATATTAATATGTGTTTGGAGACCAAATTTTACATTTTTTGAAATTTTTTTACTATTTGTTTAGATTTATTGAAAATCACTGTTTTTGGATGGTCCATAATTTTCAGATCAAGTGATTTTCTAAATATCTAAAAAAATAGTAAAAAAATTTCAAAAAATGTAAAATTTGGTCTCCAAACACATATTAATATGGAGAACAAGATGAACTGTTCGGATTGACCGTTAGGATTTGAAAACTCGAATATAGAGCCGTAGCACGGTAACAACCCGTGATATGCATAGTACCATAGACTCATATTTGATTGTCATATACTTAATTAGTTCTTATCTATTTGTGCATTTATCACAATATCTTTTGTTTGCGAGAAATGATGACCTTCCAATTAATACAGATTATTGCATGGCTGTATCATCAAAAATTTTGTGGAAATGATGACCTTACAATTAATACGGCTTAATCTGTTCTGTATTTATTTGCTATGCATTTATGACAATATCTTTTCTTTGTGACAAATGATGACCTTCCAATTAATATGAAAGATTTTTTCAGTTTATTTTTTTATGAAAATATGTTATTTTGTATAAATTTTTTTCTATGTTCCTGTTGCAACGTACAATCACAATACTAGTATATTTTTAATCAGCACCACTATATATAAAACTTCCAATTTTTATCATGTACTTGGCTCATGATTAGAAAAGGCCTTAAAAAATATATATTTTTTAAAATATGGAAGAAAGAGAAAGATAGAGAGATGATCAGGCTCAGAACTCACCAGTTGCAATCTTCTTCTAAAATGCTGGTGGTCATATTTGGGACACATATAAGCCATGTTAAACAGAGGAGACAAAGTTAGCAGCATATTATTTTGTCTGTCAGGTTTAATTTTTTAAGAGATATTATTTCATTTATTTATCTATACATTGTCAGGTTGGCTCTTGAGAATCTCTGAACCAATGGCCCCAGGTGCTAGTCGTTGTGAAGCACATGCAACTACAAGGGAAACTATGGTCTTTTATAGTTCACACAATTTTTTAACATTATTTGATAAACTTTTCTTTATGAATGTATATCTGGTTCAATTTTTATCATGAATAAACAAATGTGGTACAGTTTTTACAGCTAAGTCTGGTACTGTATGGGTGCTGAAATAGGATGAAATAAGTTGCCAAGGTAAGTATGGTTTCAATCCTGCATTCACTTGTCATAGCATTAATAAATTCAGGTGAAGTATTCTTTCTTTTGTAAAGGTGTATTTTGGTAATTTGAATGTAATAAAAAATAAGCTGCACTGGCAGTAATACAAAGAATTAAATATACATCTTCACCTTTCAAGATCCTTCAAAATAAGGTTCAATTAGACACTTCATAATTTCATGATAACTGATCGGGTTCAATGGAAACAGATCTATCTAGATATACAGTTTGTTATCATGTCTATTTGTGAATCTAACAAGCTCTTATTTTACTCATGAATTTTGTCACATAGTTCTAAAATCTTGGGCCTTAGCCCACAGACATATGGGCCCAGAATAGTGGAAGACCCCCAAAATCTAAGTTCGCACTTGGAGCAACTGTGTTAATTTCTGAAGCGCATGTCTACAAGTTGTATTGAATTCAGATTTAATTCAATATTGGTGGTCATTTTTCATATAGAGAAGTGATTGTTTATTGGAATGGAGACTTGACTTTAGAATAAAAACCATACATCAAATATCCCAATTGATGTTGTAATATTTGATAGTAGCAGTACAACCGACACAACAGCGACCAATCACCCTCTGACCCTCTTCCATTACTGTAAAATATTCTGTTTAACCATCCAAATATCAAGAAAAACTAAAAGCTGAATCATCATTTCTTAGCTAGTAATTTAATCATTAATATATCATACATTAACTATTAATTACAGGTATCTCGAACCTGAATGCACAAATTATTCGGAAACTGAAACTGTAGCAAAGTATCAAACAACAATCTCCTCTTCGAGTACACAAACAGATGAGACACTTTGTGCGCTAGTCTGTAGCTAAGCAAAAACCACACTTGTGAAATATGTATGCAAAAGCCGAAACCTGTAAAGAGACCATTCCTACACAAAAGGGAGCGAAGGGAGTTCCCTCAATCAACAAATGAAAACGAAATTTACAGGACGACGCCAGAACACAGCAGAGCATAAGCCATTAGAAAGAGAGAGAGAGAGAGAGAGAGCAGAGTTGAAATGTAGAGCTGAACAATTAGCGATACCAGCCCTTGTGGGGCTGAATCATGTCTCCGCCAGCACCATCATTCATCAGCTTATCCAAAACCACATTAAGATCCACGTTCTGGCCGTTCTCCGTCAACTTCCTGACGGTTGCTCTCACCTGTTCCCTCGAGAATCCCATCGTCGCAACTTGCTCCACCACATCATCAAGAGGCGCCCGGTTTCCCGACCCCGAACCAGGTCCCACTGGAGCCGCTTGGGGCAACACCTTTGCAGTTGGTAGATTCTCGTATTTGCCCCCTCCACCACCAACACTGCCTGATGCAAAAGGAGAGTTGGGTTTCATCCCTGCTGGCCCGCCCCTGTATGAAGGAGAGCCCCCACCAAATGGGTAAGGATCCACTGGAGGGCCATAGCCAGGCCGGTTGGTTGAGGGTGGTTCATTGTACATGCCACCAGTAGAGGGAGGAGGTGGGGGCGGGCCGTAGTAAGGTGGTGGCACAGGTCCGCTGGATGGAGGTTGTTGCATGTAAGGAGGGGAGGGCCCACGTGGAGGGTAGCGCTGAGCAGGGGGAGGCCCATATGGAAGATTGGTGTCTTCAGCCAGAGGCTGGGACGGGGGACTTGGGTTGTAATGCATGTACTGAGAATGAGGTGGTCCCTGTGCCACTGGCTGAGAATGTGGCGGGTTTTGCTGGTAGCCACCCAGCCCTTGCTGGGCCTGGGGCTCAGGCTCGGGCCGGGGTTGGGATTGAGGCGGCTGGTGGTATGGCTGCTGATGGCTGGGGTCCATTGGCTGTGGCTGCGAGGGGAAGTAAGGGGGCACAGATGGGAGCGCAGATTGGGTCATTTGAGGTGGGTATTGAGGCGCATTGGGGGCCGGGAGGGCGGGGAGAGAGGGGTTCTGGTTTTGAGGTGGGTATTGGATTTGTGGTGGTGGCGGGGCATTTGGAGTAGGGAGAGAAGAGGGTTGTGGGGGAGGAGCTTGATGGGGTGGTGGAGCCTGGAGTGGGAGATGGTGAGGTGGTGGGGGGAGAGCAAGGGAGGTGTCTGGGGCCGGAGTCAGGGCAGTAGAAGTGCTATCAGAAGAGGACTTGGATTGGGGTTGGCTTTGATTTTGGGGTGATTGTTGCAGTTTAGAGAGATGGAGTTGCGTCTCCATTATGTCTTGTTTGTCCCGAAGTATCTGCACTCCTGATTGCACCTGAGCCATACCGAACAAAAAATACCATGCAACTATTAGTCTATTTCAAACCAGTATTATTCTACTTTACCGGGATTTGATTGGTTCATATAAAATGGGAACAACTGCTCAGTATGGTTGCAGCATAAGAAACAAGCCTGAGCAGCAGCATGAAAAGGAACATATAAGATTGAACTGACCTCACACAAGATATTCTCAAACTGTCGCAATTTCCCATCAGTGGCACCAGTGTAGTTCCCGATGACAATTTTCAGATCATCCATGGAGTTCTCCATGCGGTGGGTCCGGCTCTCCAGCTGTGACAGCCGTGCACTGACACCTTCCAGTGCATGCAACAGGTTGTCAACGTACTTCTTCACTGTGCGGTCAATGTCAGCCACTAAAGCAGAGCCATAAGAGGGTGCTACTGCCCTTTCTTCTTTCTGCGTCACTTCCGTCACTTGAGGCTCTCGTATACCAGCAGTCTGTTCAAATTAAAACATATCAAATCAAATTAAACCAATAAATATGATAAATACTGGAGACTTGGTACAAAACAAGAATTTACATAGCTGTGAATCATTTTTCAACTCTATTGAGTTAATGCACAAATTTGACTTGTCAGGGTAAAGGACAGGAATCTTCATCATAATACCCCAATAGATGCAACCATCTTGTGAGAAATTGAGACCACAAACAAACTCCTCAAAGTTTTTAAGTTACAGTTGAATTTAGACATACAAAATTCAACCAACATTTCTTGTCCTAAAAATTAGGGCATTAGCAAACTGCATCAGAATCCAAATTTTAACTACTAATCATTAGGACAAAAAGTAATGTACTAAGATCAAGTTGGCAGGATGAGCTTAGAAGTGAGGTTTTTACTTGGCTTGGAGCAAACAGTTTTCCTATTTCATCTTTGTATCAAGAAGAGGGTACTAGAAAAAAATTTAACACGGTAACAATTTGGGTCATACAAAGCGTGACTCAACTCCTAATTTAGAACCGGCAAATTTACTTAATAAGCAAAACAATATCAGCTGGAACATCACAAAGTCAAGAAATTGGCATTGTATTATGAAACCCCGGCCTAATCCTGATCCTCTAATTAGTAATTATTAACCCGAACTGCACAATTTGTATGAAACTACACAAGAAAATTAGAAATATCGCACAATGAACCAGAAAAAATAAAAAGGAAATGGAAAAGAAAACGGAAGAGGGAAAGTGAAATGGAAACGTTATCTTACCTGGAGATTCAATGACGTCATCCTAGAATCGAGAGATCCCCAAGTTGAACCAGACCCAGCAGCTGTAACAGTAGCAGTGCCGCTACCAGTACGAGGAGGGGAGGATCCAACAGTGCGGATGGGCTGGAAATCATAGCTGGCGAGGATTTCCTCTTTCGTGGTGGAAGTGTTGCCATTGGTATGGTGAGTTGAGCTCTCCTCCTCCTGATGATTAGGCTGTGATTGGGGACTCATCAGATCCAGTATCTGCTTGTCCATAAACTGTGAGGTATTCATCTTCAATTTCTTAACCTCCTCCAATTTCAATCTTGATCTCGATCTCGATTGCTACTGTAAAAATAAATACTTGCTTGTCCATAAACTGTGATGAATCTGCTTGTCTTTTTTATAACATTAATTTGAAGAAGAGATGAGAATGATAGACATGAAATTAATTCTTTTTTGTTCTTTGAACCCAACATAATTAAAGCCTTTACAAATTACAAACAAGGCCTAGTTTATTTTGATGTAATTGTTTATCATGATGACCACTTCAAAGGTTAACTGTTTATCATAATGACCGCTTCAGGTAATAATAATAAGCTAATAGATCTTATTAATAGATGAACTACCGAGAGTAAAACACAGGTCATTTTGGCTGTTGGGTTTATGCACCCATATATGCATAATAGTAAAAGTCGAAGTGGAACAATTTAATAAATAAGTTACATTAAACTGACGGCTGTTGATGCAAACCTGAGATTAGTGAAAATCTAGTAGTGGAAACTTAGTTCCTATTTGTAAACTAGCAAGGAGATAAACCATGAATCTAGTCTAATTGTTACAAAATCAAAAGTCTGACGAGTAAAAACAACTTCACCACGTACCTATTTATTTGGAATTTAAACTCTCTAATTCAATACGCCTAAAATCAATTACGGTTTCTAATTCATCGCAACAAATTACCAAAACAACGAATTAAACCCGAACAGAGAATAAAGGATAAATAAAGTAAAGAACGAAACCTCGCAGAGGAAAAGAGGCGCCTCCAGTCGGTCGACCTAGCGCCTTTTTAGAGTCGAAGAAAGAGCCAAGGAGAAAGCTGGAGATGGCGAATCGGTGAGGGAGAACGAGGAGATGGTCATGAGATGTAAAATAATCGCGTTAAGTAATGGAAATTGCGAGTAGAGTTCCTAGTTCCTTTACAAGAGAGCAACCGACTGAAGAGCCCGTTTTAATTTTTGGGCCTTATCAGGGAAGTAATTGCAAGGCCCATAAAATCGGGAAATGGGCTTGTTTAATATTAGCCCAGAGGTTAAAGTAGCCTTCTATTTTTGTTGTATTTCTTGGGCGAGACTTCCATAGCTATTTTCTCGAATACCAAACAATTGATATAAATTTTCTTCTTATATTTTATCGAGGTCTTGAATTGTTGCAAATTGGGCTTTTAACAATAAAAGAGGTTCCAACTATCTTCACCGTGCTTCAATTTAATTTTGTTTTATTAATTTTAAATTTTAATATCAAATCTTAAATAAAATTATTGGACGTTGTGATAAATATTGATGTGGGTAATTTGCATATGTTGAATTTTCAAATATTTAATCTTTATCAAAATAAAGTTAAATCGCAGTAAATTTTTCATATACATGTAGAGAAAGTATGTTTTAATAATTTTATATTGTTACTTGAGTCTTAAAGTCTATCATTAACTATTTAGTATTTATAAAGTATATGAAAAAAAATACTATTTAGAAAGTGAATATGTAAAATGGAGGCTTTTATGTGTACCTCCCTTACATATTGAATTGGACTAATTTGAACAAGTAAATCCAATGTAAGGGAGAAATATCATCACCATTAGAAAAGGACAGGTGCGTTTGGATACACTAGAGAATAGCTAGAATAGCTACTGTTGAGAATAGTAGGTTAAAAATAGCTAGAATAGCGCTAACTCAAAGCTATCGAGAAGTTGTTTGGATTGAACATTTAGAATAGCGAGAACAGCGATTGAACATTTGAGAGAGTAGGTTTGCTATTCCATGTTTTTGTAGGAATAGCGAGAACAGCGAGAACAGTGCTATTCTCGTTGTTCCTGAGTATGTTTGAATGAATCGGAACAGCACTATTCTTGCTGTTCTCGCTATTCTCACTATTCTCGCTACATCCAAACATACTGACCATAGCAATACATGCTTTAAACAGGAATAATGAATTTATGCTTGAAATTGAGTGCTACAAGAATGGGGCACATCAAAATAGTATCGGCCAAGGAATTTGTCTTCTCGTTTTGGATAAGTGCAAAAGCCACCTTTCAACCATCAACACTCAACAGAGAGCCGCGTCACTGCTTAATTTCTCCATCTTTCTTAGGCCCACATTTTATTCTTTTGTTTCTGTTCATGTAAATCTTTTATTTTATTTTTTGTGAATTTTTTTTTTATCAATCACGTGAAATTCACCTTGCCGTCACGTGGATAAATATAGTTCTCTGAAAAGTATTTTATCTAAAAAGTTATTTTAGAATGTAATCTGTATATATTGTTCAGGCATGCATATATTTATTTATGTAGTAAAACCATACCGTGCAGAGTAGATATTGCATATTTATTTAACATCAAATTCTAATTTTTCAATATTTTCATATAAATAGCTAGGCACATTAATGTAATGATCACTCTTTGTTCTTTTTTTTCTTTTTTTTTTATATAGGAAGATCAGCCTTTGTTAATTCATATGTTTTGGATTAGAATAACCTTCTTATATATTTTAAATTTTCAACTAATTTTTTTTGTAAAAATTCTACTTAATTTGAAAGTTTTGAATATATATTTAAAAAATATTTTTACTATTTTTTAGATGGATAGAAAATCAGCTGATCTGAAAATTGTGAATCCTCCAAAAACAGTGATTTTCTATCCAAAAAATATTATTTAAAATTTTTTTTTAGTTTAGTTTACATGTATATATTTATATACAGACCATGTTGAATGGTTCGGATCAACCGTTCAGACTTTCAAGCTAAAAAATTGAGTCCATAATGCAAGCCAGTATGCGATATTCATAGTACCATAGCCTCACTCAATATAATACCATACCATTTTAAGTTGTTAGTGATCTATTATCACATACCACATTTTATAACATTGGTCATGACTACTCAATTTTTAAGTCTTTTTATACACTTAAATATATGTAGAACCAGTATTTTATTAATTGTCAGCAGTAGCTAGACCTACTTGTCTATATATTCTCAAAAATTTCTAATGGCACCAAAAAAATGTTTCAGATTCTTAGATTCTCTCTATGCAGCCAATTTTTAATACACACTACATCCTAAAAAAAAGGCAACATCTGCACCTCTATATATCTCTCTTTCATAATTCATAGTGCATGTCAGAATCATGCCTTGTTTTCATTTGTGGATTAGAAGGCTTTGGTATCTGAGGGGCATCGGAGCAGGCACAAATTGAGCGCTTAAAATACCACCTCATGCAAAATTTGCTCTATCCAGATTGGAGGTCTAATCCATTACTTTTTTTCATAATAAATTGACAGATCCTTACCATTTCTTTAACAATCCCTTGGTTGTTTTTTGCCTTTAAACACACAACAAAACATGTTCCATCGATCAATCACAAAGCATTATTAATTGCGAATCACATTTCAAAAAATCAGCCTTAATCTAGTGATAACGGATAGTATTTTCTGCGTGAAAAATTACATGTTCGAAATCTGAAAGTAAATTAGAGTAGTGATTTCTTTTCTATCGTGATTTTCTTGTTTCTTACCTGGTTCGCAACCCATTTTATGAACATTGAAATTTGAAAAGCAGCTTCATCTTTCTAAAAACACTAATTAATGAAGAAATTGTATCTCTTTTTCCTAATTATTATTTTTAAATTCTATTTGCATGCATGGATAAATGTTACTCATCCCCGATTAAGCTGCATTAATTGTCAGCTCAGTCCATTTATGTGTTACCTGAAGAGGAATATGAGTATCGCTTCTAAATGATAGAAATTGAGTCCGGCTACTCTATTTATATAAACATACCAGTACATATATTTATAAGTTATATATATATTTTTAAAGTCTAAACAATAAATTCAAACTGTTCAAACCGATCTCTTTTATTAGAGCTTTCGTTTACATATAGATTTTTAAAATTTAAAATTTTATTAGTATCAAATCAAGTGTTCAGAAAATAAAGTTTTCTTAGTTATAAACTAAAAAGTATTTACTATTTTTCTTTTTTTTGAACGCTTGATCTGATACTAAATAAAATTTAAAATTTAAAAATCTATATGAAGGTTAACTATTTTCATATGATAAACTATAAAGGTCTCTGCTTAAAGTTTTCTTAGTTTTTACTATTTAAAAATCTATATGAAGGTTAACTATTTTCAGAAAATTTAAAAATCTATTATAGTTTATAAAGTTTTCTTAGTTATTTTCATATGAAGGTTAACGCGGAACAGAGTGCGGGAACTAAAAATTGGGAGGTATATAATTAGTGAGGACCATAATATATCATTAGAGGAATGTTGATGCGGAAATAATGCGGGGATTCAAAGAAGGAAATTTTAATAATTATTCATAATTAAAAATAAACAACAACACTCGATCACTAAATAACTATATGAGGTGTTATTGTTTCCAAAATAGAAGAAACAAAAATATGGTTGAAATATAACAGAGACTTGTTTAGATTTGTGGTGATCAGTAAAGCCCATAGAACTATAATGTAGGTGACCTATCAACTACCACCATCTTCATTTCTCACCTCCTATGAATAAAAACTAGGAAAAGCCATATTACTAATTTGCAAAAGACCAAAAAGCACAATCCGCGCTAGTATTTGCATCTTCTTCTTTATTTGTTGTTGTTGATAAAAGCACTATTTATGGCCTATGGAGCAACTGCTTGGTGCACAATTGATCATCCAAATCATAGAGTCTATCAATCCAACTCAGTAACTACATAAAACATAATTTATTCATTATCTGATCAAACTATTAATGGTTCTTCTCATCAACACATGATGCTGACTGGATTCTTGACATGCTTGCTTGATCATTGAATTGGATCTAGATTCTTTCAAATAATTTAAGAGGTTGCAGCTTCTCTTCAAGTCCATGTCAGGTCTCCCTTTTGGCCCATTCCAATTTTCCATCCTATTCCTACCCAATCACCCATTAACTGGGATAAAAATCTGCTGTGATTCTTTGGAGTCACAAGATCCTGTTATTCTAAATCCATCCATTTATATGTTTGGGATAAAAATCTGCTTTGATTCTTTGGAATCATAGGATCCTATTATTTTAAATCCATCTATTTATATGTTTGGAGATTCGTACAAAATATGAGTGTTTTTGAGATTTGTGCATTTTAAAAATTAAAGGGGTGGATTTGAGATCACAGGGTCATCTGATTCTTTTAGAATCACAGCATATTTATTTCCCATTAACTGAAATGCCAACGACTAATGAGACAAATTGTGTAATATTTAGTTTGCATTGTTTTTGGATTGTGGTGTTATATATATATATAGTTGGGCTACGGTGAGTTGCGAAGTAAAGCGACTATTTCACTTTACGCTCATATTTTGCTATTTTGAAGTTCAAAACGTCGATCCGAACCGCTCAACATGATCTCCATATTGAAATGTGCTTGGAGACCAAATTTTATATTTTTTTGAATTTTTTTACTATTTATTAAGCCACTTTGAAAATCGCCGATCCAGCGGTCCAAATTTTTTACTGTTCACCCGGATTTTCAGATTTTCAAAGTGGCTTAATAAATAGTAAAAAAATTTCAAAAAATGTAAAATTTAGTTTCCAAGCATATTTTATTATAGATTAAACATCTAATGGTTTAGATCGGCTATTTAAACTTTGAAAATGAAGATATTGCGTGAAGTAAAAACGTGTTTTACTTCGCAACTCACCGTAGCATTACTCTCTCTCTCTCTCTCTATATATATATATATATAGAGAGAGAGAGAGAGGTGGGCTACGGTGAGTTGCGAAGTAAAACACGTTTCTACTTCACGCCGTATTTTTATTTTGAAAGTCCAAACGACCGATCCGAACCGTTAGATGTTTAATCCATATTGAAATGTGCTTGGAGACCAAATTTTACATTTTTTTGAATTTTTTTACTATTTATTAAGCATTTTTAAAAATTGCTGTTTCGCTGTGAACAGTAAAAAACAGTAAAATTTTCTGGACCATCAGATCAGCGACTTTCAAAATTGCTTAATAAATAGTAAAACAATTCCAAAAAATGTAAAATTTGGTCTCCAAGCACATTTCAATATGAAGAACAAGATGAACGGTTCGGATCGACGTTTTGAACTTAAAAATCGCAAAATATGAGCGTGAAGTAAAATAGTCGCTTTACTTCGCAACTCACCATAGCCCATCTCCCTCTCTCTCTCTCTCTCTCTCTCTCTCTCTATATATATATATATATATATATAGAGTTAGGCTGGGGTGCTATGGATAGCATAGTGGCCTCTATGCTACGGCTCAATATTTGAGTTTTCAAAATCCAAACGGTCGATCCGAACCGTTCATCTTATTCTTCATATTAATATCTGCTTGGAGACCAAATTTTACATTTTTCTGAATTTTTTTACTATTTATTAAGTATTTTACAAAATTGTTGATCCAACGGTGGCTGCACAAAACAGTAAAACCGTTGGATTAGCGATTTTCAAAGTGGCTTAATAAATAGTAAAAAAATTCAGAAAATTATAAAATTTGGTCTCCAAGCAGATATTAATACGGAGAATAAGATGAACGGTTCAGATCGACCGTTTGAATTTTGAAAACTCGAATATTGAGCCGTAGCATAGAGGCCACTATGCTATCCATAGCACCCCAGCCTAACTCTATATATATATACATATATAGAGGAGGGATCAATTTACAACAATTTTTGAGTTACAACAAGCATTTTCTACATTTTCAAAGTCCAAATCGTCGATCCAAACCGTTAGATGTGAGCTCTACTATAAAATGTGCTTGGAGACCAAATTTTACATTTTTTGAAATTTTTTTACTATTTATTAAGATGGGTATAAAAACTAGTCAAATTCAAACCATTACATTTTGTACCCATCTTAATAAATAGTGAAAAAATTCCAAAAAATGTAAAATTTGGTCTCCAAGCACATTTTATTGTAGAGATCACATCTAACAGTTTGGATCGACGATTTGGACTTTGAAAATGTAGAAAATACTTGTTGTAACTCAAAAATTGTTGTAACTTGATCCCTCCTCATATATATATATATAGGCTGTGGCTAATTTGCTGCCGGCAGTGCTGCCGCTGTTTTTTTATTTTGTGATGTCCAAACAATAAATCCAAACTGTTAGATGTTTAATCTATATTATAATCTACTTGGAGACCAAATTTTACATTTTTTGGAATTTTTTTACTATATATTAAGCTGCTTTGAAAACCGCTGATTTCAATGCTGCAGAAATTTACTGAAATCAGCGGTTTTCAAACCAGCTTAATATATAGTAAAAAAATTCCAAAAAATGTAAAATTTGGTCTCCAAGTAGATTATAATATAGATTAAACATCTAACGGTTTGGATTTGTTGTTTGGATCACACGGCTAAATATAGCCCCGGCAGCACCTCTGCTGAAATGCTTCCAGCAGCAATTTAGACAAACCCATATATATATATATATAGAGAGAGATGGGCTACGGTTGAGTTGCGAAGTAAAATGCGTTTCTACTTTACACCGTATTTTTATTTTGAAAGTCCAAACGACCGATCTGAACCGTTAGATGTTTAATTCATATTGAAATGTGCTTGGAGACCAAATTTTATATTTTTTGGAATTTGTTTACTATTTATTAAGCATTTTTTAAAATTGTTGTTTTGCTGTGAACAGTGAAAAACAGTAAAATTTTCTGGACCATCAGATCAGCGACTTTCAAAATTGCTTAATAAATAGTAAAAAAATTCCAAAAAATGTAAAATTTGGTCTCGAAGCACATTTCAATATGGAGAACAAGATGAACGGTTCAGATCGACGTTTTGAACTTTAAAATCGCAAAATATAAGCGTGAAGTAAAATAGTCGCTTTACTTCGCAACTCACCGTAGCCTATCTCTATATATATATATAGAGAGAGAGAGAGAGAGAGATGGGCTATGGTGCATTGCAATGCATGGAGGGGTTTGTGCATTGGACCATAAATCTAAAATTCAAAATACAAATGACCGATCCAAACAGTTCATCTTGTTGTCCATATTAATATGTGCTTGGAGACCAAATTTTACATTTTTCTGAATTTTTTTTACTATTTATTAAGTATTTTACAAAATTGTTGATCCAACGGTGGCTTAACAAAACAGTAAAATTAGCAGCCACCGTTGAATCAACAATTTTGTAAAATACTTAATAAATAGTAAAAAAATTCAGAAAAATGTAAAATTTGGTCTCCAAACACATATTAATATGGAGAACAAGATGAACGGTTTGGATCGGCCATTTGGATTTTGAATTTTAGATTTATGGTCCAATGCACAAACCCCTCCATGCATTGCAATGCACCATAGCCCATCTCTCTCTCTCTCTCTCTCTATATATATATTGTTAGTGTAATAATCTAGAAGTCAATAATACGATAATTTATCATAAAACTTTGTTCATGAATTGGATGATTAATATCATTTTGTTGCCTTGAGTATTATTGCATTTATGGATCATTTCGAGTTCATGACTGAAATTGTGAAACTCCATAATATAGATGATATATACTCTTAAAAGGTCACTGACCAAGGTAATTAGCAGGAATACTAATTACCGCTATAAGGTTAGTATGTGGATTAAATGATGGTCAAGTTTTACAGACCATAGACAAGGAGTTGTCATTTTAATCACATAGATATATGTTCCAGGAACATGATATCTGACAGACCCCGAATGAAACATTATACGGAATTGTGTTCGTGTCATTAATGCTTTCATTCAGTGTTAAGTTCTAAAGTATGAGGTATTCATTTTTCCTACTAAGAAATGTATATGTGTGATTGTTATCAAACGCTGTCGGTAAAATGCAGTTATAACGGTAGCTCTTCGGTATACATGACTTAGCTGAGGTAGTGATGGTTTACCAAAAGTACTATTGTCCCTCGTATCTCTATACGAGCTATAGCATCACTGGGCCCCTTGATAGAGTAAGATTATCAGCGCGCGGTATGATTACAAGAGTAATCATATTTGATAATCTGCTCAAGATCAAGAAAAGATTAAGTTTACAAGGATGACACACACCTACCTTGAAACTAATCTGATAGCTATGTGACAAAAGAACTGACACAAGTAAATTGTTTACTGGATCGTGATATTGTACTGTACAGCATCATCTGTGTAATTGGATGGTCATGATGTGTTGCCAGATGCCGCTCATGATTATAGAAGTTAAAACAGTTTTAACTCTATTTACCAACATAACACAGATCCTATTGGGTCACACCATATAGGAGTTAATCGGAGAATCTTATTGTGATTGATTATAAATTGGTTATGATCAATAGTAAGATGGTTATAATTAATTATACGTGTTATAATTAAATTATAAATGTTATGTAAAAATAACAAGCAAAAACATTGGTTAATTTATAAACGTGTGTGACACGTTGTATAAAAGTTAACCGGTTAATTTATAAATGTGCATGACACGTTGTATAAATTACCGAAACAACAACCGCAAGAAAAATATATATAATTATTTAGAATAATTATACGAATATTATTTGTATTCGGGCCGAGGGCATTCGGGTCTTTTCAGATTCGTCTTATTCGCATGACATGTCATCGATCCTATCCAGATGACACGTCATCGATACCGAAACAAACAACTGCAGAAAAATATATATAATTGTTCAGAATAATTATACAAACATTATTTGTGTTCGGGCCGAGGGCATTCGGATCTTTTCAGATTCGTGCTTATCCGCATGACGTGTCATCGATCCTATCCAGATGACACGTCATCGATCTTATCCACATGTCATCATCCTTATCCATTCGATGGCATATCTTGTAAATAGGCCGAACTTGGAGGGCATTTTGGTCATTCGGCAACCGACCCTAAACCCTATAAATAGGGGTGGAGGGGTAGAGAGAAAAATCACTAATTCACTTGTATCGTTTCGTGCAGAATCGAATCGGTATTTTATCTCTTTCTCAGTTTCTCTCCCAAATAGTATTTCGGTTGAGAAAAGAAAGTTATACGTAGTTGACGTATAATCTTGCAGGTTGTTGTGGAGAATATTTACGGGATCGATGAATAGTGTTTTACCGAATTTAGCGGTATGTCAGTTTTGCATATTGATGAAACTGAGCAACCGAAAATTCGTGTTTACGGGTTTTCATCTTTTTCCCGTGAATAGTATTTTTGCAGAATTCTGCGGTTTACGGTATTTCTGGCAGAAGAAATAAACCGCTCTCCGGTTAGTCCTGGTGGATAACCGATAGAGGCATCAGACGTCTGATGCTCCGTTCCGAGTCGATTCCTTCCCTGGTGAGGCTCTACTCGCTCGGTCTGCATTCCAACTGTGATTTGGAAACAAGGTATAAATATGTTATATTAATCTATTTAATTGGTAAGTAGATTAAAGTTTTAGAAATCAATCATGGAGTAGATCTGTAAAAGGATTAAATTGGGTTTTGATGCCAAAGGAATACTGAAGGTGGACAGCCTTGGAAAGTTTCCTGACATACCCCGTTTAATCCTGAGCTTAAGTTGGCTGTAGAAATTTTTGTTCTACGGTCATTCCGCACCTTAAGCCTAAACGGGTTTTGGTTACAGCACCGCCGAAACCCCAACATATATATGAGTAGAACTAGGGTGTTCTTAAGCTCACCAAAGTGTTTGATGAGCTTAACTTCAAAACCCAATCAAATCGATTTCAAATGACGAATCTGAACCGTTGAAACCTGCCTATCTTACGTGTGATGCGTCTACATGTGAAATTTTTAAACATTCGAATTAGTTTAGTATAAAGTCAATCGGTCAAAATTAGAAGGTTAATAAATTAATTTTAGTACATTCATTTTTTGAACGTTTTGTGACCGCTTTACTTTATACTAAATTAATTCGAATGTTTAAAATTTTCACATGTAGACTCATCACTCGAAAGGTAGGCGGGTTTCAGCGGTTTGGATTCGTCATTTGAAACAGATTTGATGGGTTTTGGAGTTAAGCTCACCAAACACTTTGGTGAGCTTAAGAACACCCTAGTTCTACTCTATATATATATAGTAAGGCAACGCTACTTCGTGAATTAATGGGGCTGTTTTAATTTGCGCTCATATCTCTAGTTTCAAAGTTCAAAATAGCCGATCCAAACCGTTAGATGTTTAATCTATATTAAAATGTGCTTGGAGACCAAATTTTTCATTTTTTTCTCATTTTTTTTACTATTCATTAAGATTGTTTGAAAATCATTGTTTTTTAATGGTGCATAATTTTAATAAAAATAGCAATTGTCAAACCATCTTAATAAATAGTAAAAAAATTTCAAAAAATTTAAAATTTGGTCTCCAAGCATATTTTAATATAGATTAAACATATAACGGTTTGGATTAGCTATTTGGACTTTGAAACTAGAGATATAAGCGTGAATTAAAACAACCCCATTAATTCATGAAGTAGCGTAGCCTTACTCTCTCTCTCTCTATATATATATATATATATATATATATATGAAGAGGGATTTAATTACCATAATTTTGAGTTATCACAAAGTTACTATAATCATTTTCTATATTTTCAAAGTCCAAATCGTCGATCCAAACCGTTCAACACGATCTCCACAATAAAATGTGCTTGCAGACATAGTAGGAATTATCGGCCGACACCGATCCGGATCGGCCGATACGGATCGATATCGGCCTACCCCGATTCGATCCTGAGCTGATACCGATCCGATACCCCGATCCCGTATCAGTATCGGTCGGGACAGATCCCGATCCCGATACCGATAATTCCTACTATGCTTGCAGATCAAATTTTATATTTTTTTGAATTTTTTTACTATTTATTAAGATGGATACAAAATTCAATGGTCTGAATTTGACTAGTTTTGTAAAATACTTAATAAATAGTAAAATAAATTAAAAAAAAATTAAAATTTGATCTAAAAGCATATTTTATTGTGGAGATCATGTTGAATGGTTTGGATTGACGATTTGGACTTTGAAAATGTAGAAAATAGTTATAGTAACTTTGTGTATCTCAAAATTGTGGTAATCGGATCCATCCATATATATATGGAAAGAGTAAGGCTATGGTGTTATGGGTTGCATAGAGGGCTACGATGTTACAGCTCAATATTCGAGTTTTCAAAATTCTAACGGTCGATCCGAACCGTTCATCTTGTTCTCCATATTAATATGTGTTTGGAGACCAAATTTTATAATTTTTGGAAATTTTTTATTATTTTTTTAGATATGTAGAAAAACAAATGTCTGAATGGTGCAGAATTTTTTAGATCAAGTGATTTTATACCTATCTAAAAAAAATAGTAAAAAATTTCCAAAAAATGTAAAATTTGGTCTCCAAACACATATTAATATGGAGAACAAGATGAACGGTTCAGATCGACTGTTAGAATTTTGAAAAACTTGAATATTGAGTCGTAGCACCGTAGTCTTCTATGCAACCTATAGCACCATAGCCTTACTCATATGGAAAATAATTAATTATCAAGGGGAACTGTTCCTACCAAGGATACAAAATTTAGAAAATTAAGGCCATGAGTTTAAGCCCATAACGGGTCATTTCTCAAACGAACCCGACCCATTAAACGGTTTCTCTCGACCAAGATAATTTGTTTTCCCTTGTTTATTTCTTTAATCTTAAAATTGCTCTTTCACAATCAGGAGGGCAAAATACCTGCTACCAAATTTCACTGGAAATAAAAAAAAGGGAGTAATAGTATAATAAAGACAATGAAAAAGAAAGAACAAAGCAACTTTTCTTCTATCCAAAAAATGATACATTAACATTTCAAGGTATATTTAATTAGATTTTTGTGGCACCAAATGTTACAACCTCTACCCTTTTTTTGTATTTATATTTTAGAACTTAAAACTTTAAAATTGAAGTGTTGAATGTAAATCAGTTTTTTCTTATTATTTTCATGAGAGATGAACATTTTTACAATATTTTTTTAATTCATTTCAAGCAAGATAAAGAGTAAGTATATAAAATAAATGAATTCAATTAAATTTGCTAGATTAATTACTTTAGTATGTTTATTTGCGGAGTTATGATATTGATTGAATCAAATTATAAAAATTATAAAACTCATAAATTTTACGGAAATGCCTACGAGAAAAAAAAAATAAGATCGCGGTTTGGTTTTGACATTTGGATAATAGATTTACATAAATGTAAAAAAGAGGTTGTGACATTTGGTGGCACTAGAATTCTCTAAATACAGAGTTACAGACAGTGATTTAACTTAGTAATGTTAATAGTATTTTCAAATAATGGCAAATATTTGTTCTAAAAAGGAAAAAAAAAGGTTTATATATGTGGTTTAACCTTATATATTACTTATGTATCAAATATTACGTTTTTTTTAATAAAAAATAGAAAAGAGTGGAAAGCCTTTTCTCTTCTATCAGAGCCAGGTTTCGATCCTGGGACCTGTGGGTTATGGGCCCACCACGCTTCCGCTGCGCCACTCTGATTTTGTTATAAAAAATTATGTAATTCGAGTGTTGCTTAGATATTTTACAAATAAACACTAAATATAGATTGTTTCATATTGCGGATTTAAAATATTGAAAAAATAGGTATGTCAAATAATTCTCTAACCTTTAAAATTAACAGATTAATTAAAAAGGTCTAGTAGAAAAATCACAGAGATATGGATGCCTTTAAAAGTATCATATGTTTAGTAGGTAGTGTTATCGTATTATAATACGGTTCCCCATTTGTCTGAGCAATTATTGGCTGAGTATAAGTCACCATACATTAACTTTTATGAAAAAAAAATATATCAAATTATATTTTTTTTTAAAATATTAATACGATGACAGATTGTAGTTTGTAATTCTTTATATGCACTATTAGATATGGTGACTGATTGTAACTTTGTAAGAGTATCTCCAACAGTGATTGCTTATGGATTGCTTATGCTGATGTGTCAATTGTTTTTGTAATTGCTGGCTTGTATGGCTATTGCTTATTTAGCAATTCTTGAAAAGAATTGCTTAATAAGAAATCATTTTCTAAAGATGAGTTGGCCAAATGTTTAATTCTTATTGGTTAAGTGTTTAATTCTCAATTGTTTGGTTGATTGTATCAATGTAGGAGTGGATTGCTTAATTTCTAAAAATTTTATAATTGTTATTTAATAATTAATTTTAATTATTGGATTGGAGATACTCTAAGTCACCATATCCACTTGTAATGTGCAAATTATTGACTTAATTATTTCTTTTATATAGTTGAAGACCTTTGATCTAATAATAATAGATCCTCTAAAATGAAGGTCCAATCATTCGAGTTTATTTGCACAATTCCAATCCAAATATAAACAATGCTATATACAGTCGTACCCTTTTAGAAACATTTATAGATTTTCCCCTCTAAAATTCATGATATCATATTTACCCTTCCAAATTTGAAAAACTCACAAATTTACCCTATTTATTAACTTTTTTTATTATAACTTATTTTAAATTTATGAAGTACTACTTTTTTCTTTATTAAAGAAATATGTAGCATGATTAAGATAAATTTTAGCCTTTTAATTGGTTAGTTGTGAGAGCAAGTGATTCGTTTTTTTACTTATGTCACACACACACAAGCATATACATAAATGCCACTGTGTATGCATCATAAGTAGAGAAATTAGATATTTATTCTCAAAAATTTATTAGTTAGAAGACAACATTTTCTTTACACAAACTATATATATATATATATTTTTTAATAAAAGGTAAATCTGTGATTTTTTTAAAATTTAAAAGGGTAAAGTATGATATTAATAATTTTTTTTTTTGAATAAAGGTTGAAAGTCAAGACACCCAACTTTCTAATACCATTGTTATTACAACAAATGATTTCCTCCATCCGAGTTTTGAATCCATGACCTCTTATATAGAGACCATGTGCCTTTGCCACTAGACCAAATGCTAGTTTTTTTATATTAATAATTTTAGAGATGAAATAATTAATTTTGAGACTTTTGAGGGTATATATGAAATCCCCCAAAATAATTTGCAATAATATCACGAAAGAGTCGGCATGACATCAATTTACTTCGCTAAATTTGGATTATTACATTATATATATTTGGTCTTTTTCTAGAATGTTGCATCTGACGTGATTGCCATTTTCAGAAAGGTCTGAAAACTGAAAGGAACTTATTTTAAGTGTTCCCAGGAGTTGGGTGACATGTGAGACCTACCCAATGGATTATGAAATTTTGTGTGGAGTCTCTTTTTAGGCAGGTATTTCTTGCTATGTAAAAACAAGTTGATTTCTTCCGGCCAAAAGCCCAAAAGTACACTTTTAGGGCCCGTTCGGCAACCCAATAGGGAATAGGAATGGGTGTGGGAATCAAAAATTTTGAACTGAATTTTACTGTTCACCGTGAGAATAAAAACTTAGCTCTGAGTAAATTTTTTTTTCCCACGATAAATAGTATGTGGCCGAACGGGCCCTTAGTAAATAACAACTAGACTCCCAGAATATACATATTATTTAATATTAAATATGAAAAAAAATTAAATGAATATTTGTTATTGGGGGGGGGGGGGGGGGGGGGTCAATATAAGTTGATGGTCGGTGTTATCAGTAAAAATTAAAATTTTAAAAGAATAATTATCAAATTTAAAATTTTGTTGTTTAAAGTTTTCAAAATTTATGGGATAGACTTCAAATAAGGAATTCAAATTGTTCAAACCAATTAAATTTATGAGTGATATATTTACATGTAAATATTTTTTTTAGTTATTTTAGTACCGAGTTAAGTGGAAAATAAATGTATTAAAATTAACTTAAGAAACTCGCACATTTGACTACTTAACTTGATACTAAATAAATTTAAAAAATTATTATTTTTGCATGTAAATAAATCAGATCGGATAGTTTGAATTCGTCAAAGTCAATTATATAGATTTTGGAGTTGTTGGTATATATGAACTCCAAAATCATTTTTTGCATGTAAACTCCATATATATTAACCAATTTTTTTTTTATTTTGTTGTCTCAAACAACATATCGTTTCGTTAATACCCCTGTCGTATTGGAATTCTATAATATTAAATTCAGCCAAAATTTGAATGATTTTCTCCAGGAGCAAAATTATTATCCATATTTTTTATACATTAAAATAACGAATACTGACTCAAAAAGGCAAGTAACTGAATGCAGAGTATATAATAACACAAATTTCCAGTTGCTTTATATTTGATAATTTCTATAAATTGTATCAGAGATCAGCGCTCTGATTTTCTTTAAGATATATACCAAATATAAATATAAATCCACATTAAAGCTCCTTTGCATCTTTATCTACTTAATTGTAATTAGTGAGCCTCATGTATAACATATATTGAAATTGAAACTAAAATATGAGTAGTGTTTGGAACTTATTAGATTAACTAGTGGATAATGATATTAACAATGCTATTTTAATTTAATGCAGTGTGTGGATTATATTTCTTTTATACATTATTTTGATTCTATTATTCATACGATGGATGCAGTCAAAACAACTTTGTCAATATCTTTATTGGCATCTAGTCTATTCAACTTAAATATTTTCTTACATTAAAGTCCGTAATTTCATCATGATTCTTCCTATAATGACATCATGCGCACAATATACATATATATATAGGAATATGCTAGCATGCTACGCATAGCATAGCTCCCCTCTGTGCAACGGCTCAATATTTGACTTTTCAAAATCCTAATGGTCGATCTGAACCGTTCATCTTGTTCTCCATATTAATATGTGTTTGGAGACCAAATTTTACATTTTTTGGAATTTTTTTACTATTTTTTTAGATTTATTGAAAATCGCTGTTTTTTATGGTCCAGATTTGCTGAAAACAACGATTTTCAATAAATCTAAACAAATAGTAAAAAATTGCAAAAAATGTAAAATTTGGTCTCCAAACACATATTAATATGGAGAACAAGATGAATGGTTCGGATCGACCGTTAGAATTTTGAAAAGTCGAATATTGAGCCGTTGCACGGAGGGGAGCTATGCTACGCGTAGCATGCTAGCATATTCCTATATATATATATATATATGATATTGGCTGAAATTCATATTAAACTTGTGTTCTTACTTTCTTTTAGAAATGAATTATTATTACATTTCTCATAGAATTCTTATACAAGTTCTAATACAAAACCTTATATATATAGAGTTAGGCTGGGGTGCTATGGATAGCATAGTGGCCTCTATGCTACGGCTCAATATTCGAGTTTTTAAAATTCAAACGGTCGATCCGAACCGTTCATCTTATTCTCCATATTAATATCTGCTTGGAGACCAAATTTTACATTTTTCTGAATTTTTTTATTATTTATTAAGTATTTTACAAAATTGTTGATCCAACGGTGGCTGCACAAAACAGTAAAACCGTTGGATTAGCGATTTTCAAAGTGGCTTAATAAATAGTAAAAAAATTCAGAAAATTATAAAATTTGGTCTCCAAGCAGATATTAATATGGAGAATAAGATGAACGGTTCGGATCGACCGTTTGGATTTTGAAAACTCGAATATTGAGCCGTAGCATAGAGGCCACTATGCTATCCATAGCACCCCAGCCTAACTCATATATATTTGGATTAGCGATTTTCAAAGTGGCTTAATAAATAGTAAAAAAATTCAGAAAAATGTAAAATTTGGTCTCCAAGCAGATATTAATATGGAGAATAAGATGAACGGTTCGGATCGACCGTTTGAATTTTGAAAACTCGAATATTGAGCCGTAGCATAGTGGCCACTATGCTATCCATAGCACCCCAGCCTAACTATATATATATATTTTAAAAGTAGTGGATATTCCACTGATTTCATATAGATATCATAAATGCCTCTCACATGGGATCCAAAATGGATACCAAATACTAAGCACAAAATTTATACAATTGTTCAATATCATAGTACATACAAAATAGTCAATCTATAACAAAAACATAGAACTAACTACTAATATCCTGTAAAACATTTAATCAAAACACTAAGTAAGAAGACTATGCTAAGGCATCCCAATTCACATCATCATCTTCACTCAACTCTACGTCAGACGTTGGATTTTGGTGGTTGCCAGCGTCACCATCCTGATTTGAATCACTATGGTTCTCTCTGGCTATTGACATTAGTAGGTCCACTTAGAGGTGCTACTTTTACCCGATTACCCAGATCCGATCCAGAACCGAACCGGATCCGACCCGAATCCGAGCCGATTAAATTATGGGTATGGGTACAAAATTAATAATTTAATATCCGACCCGAATCCGAGCCGGAACCGATACTGTAATGGGTAGGATATGGGTATCATTTAATTATCCGACCCATAACCGGACCCGACCCGATACCCGTATAAATACCCGATAAAATATATATTAATAACTCTGCATCAAGTTTTTGTGTTAGATAATATATTTCAGCTGAGCTATAATTTGATAAAACTTAACCAAATTTATGCTACTGTTTTACACTACCCTTTAATTACATCCTTAACTAGCCCTTTAATTACGCAATTTAATTTTTGTTCTATATTATACACATGTGACACATGACACATGATTATCAAATTTATTCTTCCATAACCAGCTTATTTCATACCTTTTTTCTTTTATTACATTCAATTCATAGATTTATTTGAATTATAGAAAAGGAAATCATCATCTCTAATATTTTACTTTCTAAAAATTATATCTCCTCCATCCTCCTGAATTCAAAAGCTATTAACAAAAAACTGAATTCAATATTTTTTGTTACACCATGAGTACTCCAAACAACCAACAACCAACTAATAATTTAGAGTTATTATTTTTATTTTGCTATGTAGCATGATATATTTTATTATTTATAAACATGATTAATAGTATAATTTTTATTTTGCAGTAGTTTTTAATTTATATTGTAATGATTTATTATATGAGATGTTTAAGAAATTATAATTATATTTAAATGTAAATAATTTCTCGAATACTTTGGAGTTGTGACCTATACCCGCTCTGGATCCGGAACCGCCCCGTATCCGAACCGGACCCGATAATCCACAAACAAGTTACGGGTATCTATCTACCCGGAACCGAAAGACTGGACCCGAAATATCTACGGGTAGATAGGTATCCGGATCCGGACCCGATCCGATTTGAAACAAATAAGTATATGGATCGAAATTTGGACCCGAACACTTTTAGGGTCCGGGTCCAAATATAATAGTACCCGGACCCGACCCGACCCGATTGCACCTCTAGGTCCACTGTTTGAGCAGTGTCTAGACTGCTTGTATCGTCCTCCCGAATTAAACACGGAGAATCCTTAACGTCAGATGACAACATTTGATTTAAGTAAAGAATTATCAGAAATAGAATGACACTAAAAAATTGCTAAGAAAATAATTTTAGAACCAATTGATATAATAGGAAGAGAAGCAGAGCTTTTGAAACAAACTCTATTTCTTTCCAACCAAATTGTTCAAATAACAGATGCTCTTAAAAGCACAACTAGGTGCTTATCTTTCAAAGATATACAAGCATCAAGCAGCCATAGATCATCTAAGTTAACACAATCAAATATAAAGTTATTGTAAGATGGAATCTAATTCTAAATCAACTTAACATATGAACAACTAAAAAGAGGTGATACTCCAATGTTTAATCTATGCATATCAAGGTTATCTAATTGCATAAATAAGGGTTTCCTAAATTACCAAAACCATTCTCACCCATGTACTAATACAAAGTCACTTTAATTCCTCAGCTGGCTCCATATACTTCATTAAGAATTTGGATTATTTTGCTTTCTGTCAATTTTAGAAATGGCAAAATTGTTATCCTATTACAACTTATAATTTAATTTTGGTTGTGTCAGCCATAGAATATCAGCTCCCGGATGGATTCAGAAATTTTATGGAAAGACAACCATTCAAGAGCAATATTTCCTCACTTAGGGAAGTGGGCATAGATGCTTAGTTGGTAATATGCTTCCCAATTCAAGCAGAATATCTTCAATGGATATGATTCTAGTATAAGTATTAAAAATTTGAAATTTTGTTTTTACATATCTACCTATTCAGGCAAATATAATTTCAACCTTACTCAAAATTTTATTTGTGTACACAGTACCCTCCGGCAACATTTTAATTTCTTGTATCCAAGTTACAAGTGCCATGCAATAATCTATAATTAAAAAATTTAAGCAAGGGCCATTTAGCTAAGTAATAATAAATTCCACAGAAGACCAAGAAGAAAAAATAACAATATATAATACTTTGAAATTTTACTAATCTCAGCTTGGTCTAATACCATTTATGTACCAGCCAGAATGTACCAGTCAAATTAAAAATATGCAACCTCCTCTGAAAACAGAGTTACACTCAAAACAACCTCCAACCATGATTTCTTCATACATACCACATACCATTACCATGTTAAATTTTCAAAACAAAAACAAAAAAAGTTGTTAATTAATAAATTGATCAATTGATTAATAATCTGATTGAGGTGGTTTATAGAGCACTAGCCACTCTTAATGGCATCCAATCATCTCTCTTCCCTTCCTCTTTACACCTCCCCACAAACACATACTTCCTCCCCTCCAGTTCATCGCATCCATTCTCATTTCCATTCATCTCCTTCCCCACTACACCCAGATAATCCACTTCTTCCCCCTCGTCTTCTTCTCCAGTAGTTCTTCCAGTCTCTTCTTGACTTTCTTGCACCTCTCCTTTATTACTGGAGAGAAGATGCAACTTGAGCCGGCCATCTATTCTCTCCGCCGTAACCGTTGGATGTTGTTTCAAAGCATACATTACCATTCTCCCATCTTCTCTCTCTCGCACTATGCTCGTGAAATTCTCTCTGGTACGGGTGGTTAGTGCCGGTGGGAACTCGGTACCGGTCTTCACCCTCTTAATCCTTCTCTCCACCATTTCCTTCCTCTCTCTCCTCCTCTCCTCTGCTTCTTCCTGTGTTAAAAACCCTATCCTGTTAGACAACAGACCATCTCTTTTGTAGTCATCAGCTGTGTACATCGTACCGTTTTCACAACCTAGGGTCTCGGTGCACATGTCAAGGCTGTTCTTGGTACCAAATTTTGATTTCTTGGAAATGGGGGTCGGAGGAGCCACTGAACTGGCGTTGTAGTCTGTAGTGCTTTCTTTGGTACTGGAGAGAGAGCAGTAGAGAGAGCTCCAATTGGCACTTTTGCTCTCTGTTTCTCTCTCTAGACTGTCGTTAACCTCTTCTCTTTTGGCAATCGGGAGAACCCATCGCAGCACCTGAAGATTGAGCGTTTCTTGCTGGAATTGTGTTGTTTGAATATAGGAAGTCATTGTAAACAGAGATTGAACAGAGGAGAGATTAGCAATTACAAGAAATAGCAAGCATGGGATATAAATATAAATCTATGGAGACAGGAATTAAGAGAGAAATTGGGAGGCCACAATAATCGATTGAGAGGTGCAGAGTTGGGGTTTATATAGAGAGGAGGAGATGGCGGGGTTCACAAGATTTATCTTTTTAAATTGCTGAAAAGGAGATTCTTTTCTTTTCCTTTCTATTTTAAATTTTTTATTTATAAACATAGATTAATTTATATATAGCACTTGGTCTTTCCACAAAAAAACATGACATCCCAAAAGCACTGTATTTGTGAATTCTTATCTCCAGTGGTATGTAACAGGGAATCGCTATCCTTTGCGGAGTTTTTCCGTGCGGAGCTTTTAATCTGGTCCGTTCGTTTCGGATCGGACAGACTAGATTAAGAGTTCATCAAATTTTGAGTTATTTTAAAATTGGATAAGATCTGATTTGGTCCGTCCGATTCGAAACAAACAGGCCAGATCAAAAGCTCCGCACAGAAAAACTCCACAGAGGATACTTTCCCATGTAACAGGACGACTGCAGTCACTTGTTTTCTAATGCTTGTTAATATACGTCTTAATCAAGTACCGGAGATTATAGGAACCAATCGCCGAACTAAAAAAAGCTCACCGCCTACACAATGGAACTAAAAAAATTATTATTTATAGATGGTAGTGCTAGGAAACAACCAAAAATTATGCCATCTAAAGTCATGTTTTCTATTAAGTATTAATTATTTGTTAGATTTGTTTTTAGTTGTTAATATTGTTATTAGTAACCACATTACTTCATCTGAAATATTAGTATGGTTGTCCTATTAACACAAATATATTATAAAATGAGCTAAATTTTACCAATATGATTATTTTTTTCATTATATAATTTGACAATATCATTATATATAAATTACCATTATTAGACTAGTTGAAAAAAATATTTATTTCAGGTACATTATACCAACTTATCAAGTATTTTATGTTTGTATTAGATTACGAAATAGTCTAATAAAATAGTATTTAAAATGCATTAGTTTAATTCAGTGAAACCTTGCTGACAAAATAGAAATCTGAAGTGTACAAATATTTTTAAGACTTCTCAGCTTATATGAAGATTCAGTTTAGACTTTGGAGTACTGGTGGAGATTCTTCGAACAAATTGTAGAACTGAATGCGTCAACTTTCATCGCTTATTTAATTTTTCTTTTATGTATGAGATGAGAATCAAAATCTTTCTAACTCATTCCATGAGTACGTTGAATATTGAACTTATGACCTACCTCATTAAGGAGAATGGCTTAACTATAAAAGCTAAATGTAATTATCATGCATTTAATTTTCTTTAAAAAAATTAACTTCAATATGATTATTATAGATATAAAATCTCTCAAAATACTAAAAGGATTTTTCAAATCCTTCTTCTCTTCACCAACATAGTAGCCTTTGGGGATGCGAAACACATGTCTCTGTGAACCGTTAAAGGCATGTTTTGGAGCCCTCAAATTTATTTACTTTTATTTATTAAATTAACGATTTGTTTATTTTTGTTAGTTTGGAACGGTTTTACCTCGGTGGAGCTGAGTCAGCTCACACCATTCTTACCCTTTTTCTCTTGCACAGTCCAACTCAGCCTCAAAGCCAAAATATAAGTTCATCTCCATTTGTTGAAGCACTGAATATCTCCATTTCTCTGTGAATTAATTGTTAACACACTTTCAGAATACTTGGTCACAAAATCTATGTACCTAATTTATTAAATATATATATGAGAAGATGAGGGTTCAAATGCCTCCATGTTTTTGTGCCTCCATCTCTCTCCATCATTTTCAAAGTTCCAACAGTCAATCCGAACCGCTCAACCTAACCTCCATACTAAAATATGTTTGGAGACCAAATTTTATATTTTTAGGAATTTTTTTACTATTTTTTTAGATTGGTACAAAAATACTGTTTTTAGATGGTTCAGATTTACTGATTTTGTACCTATCTAAAAAAATAGTAAAAAAATTCCTAAAAATATAAAATTTGGTCTCCAGACATATTTTAGTATGGAGGTTAGGTTGAGCGGTTCAGATCGACTGTTTGAACTTTGAAAATGATAGAGAGGGATGGAGGTATGATGGAGGCACAAAAACACTGAGGCATTTGAACCCTCCTCATATGAGAATTATACGACCACTTAGCCTAATTAATAACTTAGTGAGTTGAGTTTTTCATACACAATATGACAATAAAATTTATATTGATTATTTGAGGATCTGAGTATTTATCTTTGAGATTGAGGATGGTGGATAGTCGTATAATTATTTTTTTAAGATAAAGATGATGATTAAATTTCTTACCTTTAAATATTTATAAAAAATAATTCTCTAATCGGAATTCCAACTGTAACATTCTCATATGAAAAATATTATTTTTAATTACTAGATTAAATATTAATTGTCAGTCCAAAGACAGAACATAGTAGTGGAAAAATGTATTTTGGGTCCATTAAAATCTGTAATTTTTATATCTATTAATATCTTTTATCCCTCCTTATAAAATAAAATCAAACTATATTTAATTTTTCAGCCTTCCAATTTCTATTTTTTTTAGTTCCGTCTATATATGTCTCATTCAATATTGACTATTAAGTGAGATTAATAGAGGTCGTGTACTCTGTTTGGGAGAAAGCATAATTTATTAGAAGAAAAAATAATATCAGTTATGAAACTTTTAGAGCCTTCTTCGGTCTTCCTTTCATTGATAAGTTAAAATACAAGATTATGCAGGGTCATTTTGTGAAGATGATCCCACACAAACCTCTGTACCGTTTAGATGCAACGGGAGAAGCGGTATATGTAAGCGATGAGCCTCTCATCTTAATTATCAAAGCTAAATTGTGGGAGGTAATTTTGGATGGATTTAAGAGATTTTGTTATAGATTCTCTGATAGTGATTTGTTATTGTGGTTACTGGTTACCATTTGAGGCAAATGATTTTGTTGACTTATCCATTGCAAGCTTCTCACGATAGGATCCCAATCTGCTGTTATTCTCGTTAGAATAGCAGCATGCTGCTATTTATATTATTTCTATCTCTCTCTTCAAAGAAGATAAGAGAGAAAGAACATCACGTGGGAGAGAGAGTAAGAGGAGAGAGATAGAGAGAAGGGTATGGAAAGAGTATGAAAAGAATAGCAGCGGATCTCGTTCCCTCATGATATGGCTGTACATATTTAAGATATCTGACTTGCAAATTTTTTTTTTATTGGAAGTACATATTTACTGTACACATTTGAGGCAAAGGATTTTCTTGTGGTGTTTGATCTGAGCAGTTGGATTTAAATTTGAATAAGATTTAAATTTTTTTTTTATATATTTAAGATTCTATTTAGAGAGCAACGATTAATCTGGATCCAATGAGTCTGTATCCATATATGGTAGGTACCTCATATTTTAAGTATAAAATTTGGACTGACCAATCAGAATCTAGATCAAAATAGAATGTTTAAAATAACTCAAAATTTAAGTTACTCCAGACGATACAAATTCACAGTTAATGTAACACCTTATTGAAAAAATAGAATGTTTAAAATATAAAACACGAGTAGGGTTCAAATGCCTCCATTTTTTGTGCCTCCATCATGCTTTCATTTTTTAAAACTTTAATAACTAAAAATTTGAAACTTAAAAGTCAAAATAAAACCATTGAATATGATCTACATAATTTTATCTATGCACATGTATAATATTATGACATTTCAACTTTGTTTTGGTTGTCATAAAAAATTGTAAAAAAATGTATTAATGTGGATAATTTCTACACGTTGATTTTTCAACTTATTAATTCACATAAAACAAAATGAAATGCGATAATATTTTATAAGCATATAGAAAAAATAACGTAAATCACATCTAATAATTTTATTTTAACATTTATAATTTAAATTTTAAATTATTAAAATTTTAAAAAATAAAAACATAAAAAATAAAAAATAAAGACATTTAAACCGGCCTCAATAAACACACAATGCTTCCCAATTTCAGAGACCGCTCGTGTAATTTTTCTCTTTCGGTCACAATCATGCTGCCTCAGTCAGAGACAGGCTTGGCCAGCATGCAACCTTTCTATGTGTGGCCAAGTCTTTTTCTTTTGCAATCTGTGCTGCAAATGAGTACCAAGAGAGGAAATATGATAGATACCTCCCTCTTTTTACCCATTTGAGATTATTGTCATTGATGAAGTGGATAAGGCTGAGGGATACTTTGGATTTATGATGCCTTCTTATACTAGATATATCAATTTATGATCTCATTATCAATTGCAATCGTTAACATTTAAAAGAAAATTGTAATTGTTGATGTGGAAATTGTAATAAAAATGTGAAGCCAAGTATTAATTTTGTAAATTTTATATAAATATTTTAATGCACCCCAACGATTTGAAATTGGAATCATTACATAGGTAAAGATGATTTGATATTGTTTGATGGATAGCTGTTGGAATTTCTGATGTGATAAAAAAAATATTTTGTACAAAAATAAACATGATTTTATAATATATGATAATTGGAGACTGACTTTCATTTTCAATAATAACTTACAATGCTTTTATATTAGAGATTTTTTTTTTTAAAAAAAAAACCTTCGCAGAAGCTATACTAGAGAATTTGCATATACTAAATTAAAAAAAAAATTGTGAAGATGATACAAGCACTTGATATTGTAATTAATACTAAAAATTTTATTTGAATAAAGGTGATTATCTGCTTAATATAGAATAGATTAATTTATTTAAATAATAGTGTTGATATATTCCTTTTTGTACTGTGTGCTAGTTTTTCCCGAAATGTATAATTGATTTTCTTTTCTGAGTGCAAATACCTTATTTTTAAAAAAAATATGCAAAATGTTTGTTTATAATTATGCTCCATTTCTATGCCTCTACTCAATTTCTCTCTCTCTCTCATACTAATAATTACTTCTCGTATCTAGACTAATTGTTTTCTATGCTAATTCAAACTAATAATTACGGCTGGCAAGTGGCAACAAAGTCCGTTCGGTCCGAATTAGACCAAATTCATATGGATAAAATCTTTGTTAATATTAAATAATTGAATAATTTGACTCCCAATTTTTATTAAGAAAGAGAGAAAATATTTCTCTGTCTATAGATAGGGGTGTCAATGGGTACGATACGGGGAGGGTGGAACCATTTTCATACCCATACCCACTAAGAATTGACCTTACCCATATCCTCCCCATACCCGTTAAGAATTTGTCTTACCCTACCCTACCCATACCCGTTATGATTAACGGGTAACGAAACGGTAGTGGGTGAATAACGAAAATACTAATATAATGGTTCAGACAACGTAGGGTCAATTTTGTCACTTGTTACATTCTTTCTTCTAACATTTTATTCCATCTCGTTCAATTATTAAATATATATATTCATAGTATAACGTTGAGAAAGCTGACATGTGATGCAAAATTCAGACGCTAACACCTGAGCTGACATTAATGAATTACTCATTTGGACCAAACAATACATTATTACCAGAAAATAAGGTGAGGATATATTTTCTTTGAAACATATAATATTTCCATTTGTAGAATTGAGAAAAATGCAATAACGATGAATAAGGAAGAAAACAAGGAAATGAATTCGTTGATATATATTTCTCCAGCGTTGATACATGCATACAAAAATATGAAAAGAAAAAAAATAAATAAATTGGATATAATATTGGTATATTTATATATAATATATTTCATATAATTACCCGTTATCCAATGGGTACGAAATAACCTCCGTACCCATACCCGTTTATCTAATGAAAAAAAATCTTTACCCATACCCGTACCCAATAAACTAACGAAAAAAAAACCTTACCCATACCCGTCTTATCGAATACGATACGGGTAGGGTAAACGGGTGTCATTGACACCCCTATCTATAGATATTTTTTAAATAAATCTATATCCATAGACTTTTATCCGGTTTTTACAAAGACATTGTTAGTTTGTAATAATCTAGAAGTCAATAATACGATAAATTATCATAAAGCTTTGTTCATGAATTGAATGTTTATTTATATATCATTTTGTTGCCTTGAGTATTATTGAATTTATGGATCATTTCGAGTTCATGACTGAAATTGTGAAACTCCATAATATAGATGATATATACTCTTAAAAAGTCACTGACCAAGGTAATTAGCAGGAACACTAATTACCGCGATAAGGTTAGTATGTGGATTAAAAGATGGTTAAGTTTTACAAACCACCTGACACGAGATGTCATTTTAATCACATAGATACATGTTCTAGGAACATGGTATTTGACAGACCCCGAATGAAACATTAAATAGAATTGTGTTCATGTCATTTATGTTTTCATTCAGTGTCAGATTCTACAGTATGAGGTATTTATCGTTCCCACTGAGAAATATGTATGTGTGATTGTTATCTAACGCTATCCGTAAAAAGCAGTCATAACGGTAGCTTTTCCATATGTATAGCTTAGCTGAGGAAGTGATAGTTTACCAAGAATACTATTTGTCCCTTGTATTTTATACGAGTTATAGCATCACTGGGCCCCTTGATAGAGTAAGATTATCTGCTAGCGGTATAATTACAAGAGTAATTATATTTGATAATCTGCTCAAGATCAAGAAAAGATTCAGTTAGCAAGGATGATACACATCTATCTTGAAACTAATCTGATAGCTATGAGACAGAAGAACAGACACAAGTAAATAGTTTACTGGATCGTGATATTGTACAGTACAGCATCATCTGTGTAATTGGATGGTCATGATGTATACTGCCAGATACCGCTCATGATTATAGAAGTTAAAACAGTTTTAACTCTATTTACCAACATAACACAGATCCTATTGGGTCACACCATATAGGAGTTAATCGGAGAATCTTATTGTGATTGATTATAAATTGGTTATGATCAATAGTAAGATGGTTATAATTAATTATACGTGTTATAATTAAATTATAAATGTTATGTAAAAATAACAAGCAAAAACATTGGTTAATTTATAAACGTGTATGACACGTTGTATAAAAGTTAACCGGTTAATTTATAAACGTGCCGGACACGTTGTATAAATTACCGAAACAACAACCGCAAGAAATATAATTGTTCAGAATAATTATACGAATATTATTTGTATTCGGGCCGAGGGCATTCGGGTCTTTTCAGATTCGTCCTTATCCGCGTGACACGTCATCGATCCTATCCAGATGACACGTCATCAATCCTATCCACATGACACCTCACCCCCTAGGTGGCATGCCTTGTCATAGGGGTATTTTGATCTTTTCACACCATTTTAGAGGCTATAAATAGAGGGGTGCATGTAGAGAGAAAAACCACTAATTCACTCGTATCGTTTCGTGTCGAAACGAATCGGTATTTTCTCTCTTTCTCGGTTTCTCTCCCAAATAGTGTTTCGGTTGAGAAAATAAAGTTATACGTAGTTGACGTATAATCTTGCGGGTTGTTGTGAAATATATTTACGGGATCGATGAATAGTGTTTTCCCGAATTTCGCGATATGTCAGTTTTGCTTATTGATGAAACTGAGTAACCGAAAATTCGTGTTTACGGGTTTTCATCTTTTTCTTTGTGAATAGTGTTTTTGCAGAATTCCGCGGTTTATAGTATTTTTGGCAAAAGAAATAAACCGCTCTCCGGTTAGTCCTGGTGGATAACTGATAGAGGCACCATACGTTTGGTGCTCCGAGGAGAATCATTCCTGTGATGTAGCTCTACTCGCTCGGTCTGCATTCCAACTGTGATTTGGAAATAAGGTATAAATATGTTATATTAATCTATTTAATTGGTAAGTAGATTAAAGTTTTAGAAATCAAACATGGAGTAGATCTGTAAAAGGATTAAATTGGGTTTTGATGTCAAAGGAATACTGAAGGTGGACCGCCTTGGAAAGTTTCTTGACATACCCCGTTTAATCATGAGCTTAAGTTGGACTTAGAAATTTTTGTTCTACGGTCATTCTGCAGCTTAAGTCTAAACGAGTTTTGGTTACCCCGAAACCCAACAGACATTCTGAATAAGGTTTCTAGATCTCCTTCTCTCCAAAACATTGATTATCTATTTCTCTCAAGAACTAGCTTTTGGTCTAATGGTAAAGGCACATGGCTCTTATGTAAGAGGTTATAGATTTGAAACCCACAAAATGAGAAAATCTTTTGTAATATACACATGTTTTTGAAAAAAAACTGATAGGCTAGACCTCCACTTTTCATTTAAAAAAATCTATTTCTCTCAAAATCCCAGCACCGTCGTCACCTTAGTGTCTATTTTCTCCTCACCAAAACTGATTGTCATTGTCGAATTAGACAACACTCTGGTCAGATCGTCATATCATCAGATCTCACATCTATGTCAAAATCGACCTCCTCCCATTGTAGTTAAGATCCACGGTTCGACTTCGTGACAGTTGGACTTGGGTAAAAATCGGATACAGAAACTCGTGTACAATTAGTTGATAAAAAAGAAAAAAAAAATCACGGGTAAAGATTTTAACAGAGCAGTTTGGCTATATGTAATGCACAGACTATAAAATCAAAACAACATTTCATATGATTTGTGCGCTGCATGAAACCAAATCTGCTCTGTTAAAAACTTTACCCATAATCACTTAAACTTTTCAAATTAAAATTAATATGCAGGGTTTTCCTTTCCTAGTCAAGCAAATTTATGTTTTAGTCATACATTTACTATCCTTTTTGTTTTTGGTAATCAACAGAACTTGTGGCGAGAAAAATGCTAGGTAAATTATCATGCCTTCTCAGCATCCGATGCCACTGACTTTAGTGGTATCTAATATTACTAAATTTTAATGGTTCGTTGAAATTACAACTAGGGATAGATATGGATAATGATTTTAACAGAGTATTTTTGGCTTCATGCAGCGCGCGAACCATATGCAGCACTGTTTTGATTATAAAGTCTGTGCGCTGCATGAAGCCAAAACTTCTCTGTTCAAATCTTTACTCATAGATATAGCTAGGTCTTTGTCCATTTCTTTTCCTCTCTTTAAAATTTATATCAGGAAACTTTACAGAAAAAGGAAATACGAACAAAAGTGAAGGTGATAAAAAAAACATTTAACGTCAAATTTAATTATAAAACTTGGACTAATTTAAAAATTCACATGACTGCTTTAAAATTTGTGTCAATTTATAGTGAACTGTCCGGATTTAAATTTAAAATTTGAGTTATCCTGGAATTCCAATTCAAAACCAGTGAGGTACCCGACATGATAGAATGAAATTCGGACCTTTTATTTCAATGTAGCATGAATATCAAATATCTCTGTGCATTTAAGGATTATCTGAAATAAAGTTGCTCGGCTAAAATTTGCTCAGATACGTGGGTCTGAATTCTCCCTTTCCAAATTTTTTTGTCAGAACTTGCACGAGAATTGAAGAAACCATTGGCTACAAGCCTACAATCATGTCAGTCTGACCTACTGGTTCTTGCATCGTCCCTGTTAGTTGATCTATCCTCTGTTGCTCACCATGATATCATGTCACAATTCCAGGAGACCACATCCAGAGGAAATATACATCGCAATAGCAACATAGCATGCTCATTTAATTTAATTAGATGAAACATACATCGTACTAAACACATCGCAGAAAAAGTCGTTTTTATTTTTTATGATCTCAAGAAAAAGTACTGGGTGAAAAGTATGTAGGATAAACAATCAACTTTTAATTTAGTGACTAAGTTAATATTTTTATATGAAGAAATATGTATATAGCATAAAGTAATATATATCACTCAAACAGACCCAAAACGACACACAAATATAATGCAACACGGCATTTTTTCGCTGCACACTTCTACAATCTCTTTTTTTATATTAATACTTTAAAATCTTTAAATTTTCGTGTGTTCATTATTAATAATCTTGATCTTGCATGAAACAAACTCATAATCTTTAGATTATGATTTTTTTTAGTAATCAATATGTGCTCAGATTTTACTTTTTTTATATATCTTTCTTCGTATTACTTTAAAGTGGATTTATCTATTTATACAATTTGTTTTTCATTATATTTTTCAATCCAACATTGTATTATCTTTCATTGGTATGATATGTTGATATTTGAAAATTCAACTTTATTTTAGAAATTAAAGTTATCATTTTTCTAAATGACATGTGTATTATTATTTGTAAATAGATGTGATTATATAATTTTCTTTTTTAGTAAACCCATATATAACCTACAACATAGAGTAATTATATACTTATTATATAGAGTAATTATATACGTATTACATATGGGGAAACTGAAAATGCGCTATTTTCATATTTATATTAAATGCATGAATGTTTCATAATTCAAACAAATGATTTATTTTTCATATTTTTTTTAAAAGTTGGCTCATCAAATTATTAGTTATTGTAAAAAGTGATGTCTTTTTGAAGTTTCTAGTTTCGGAAGTATATATTAAATTCTTTCTGGAGGCACAATAAAATATATATACAATTGAAATTTGATATTGAGACATATTTGTAAATTTTTATCGAAAATTAACATGAAATAGTGTTATTATGTTTTTTTTTTTTTTTTTTTTTTTGCATGTGTACGAAGATGAGTTTTGCATGATATATCATGCATATGTTACTTGCTTCTTAATTCAAATATATCCTGAGTTATATAAATGATACTATCTATTGTTGGTTATATACAAGATAAAAGAGTAAAAAATAGTAATAAATAACTCTATTTGTCTTGCATGAAGCTTTAATATAACATGTCTTTAGTAAATCTATTCATAATTTTATATATATTTTTAATTTTACAGTGAGAAATCAGAGAAAATTAACAAACTTACATTGTAAATATTTATTAATAAATTTACTGAAGTCTTGATACTAGTTTGGCACTTTTTCCGCTATGTTGTTGTTGTAATCCAACCCTTGACTATGTTACTTCGATATGTCACCTAGGGTCCCGTACCCGTATTGGGTGGGTATCGGATACGGATATGCATCCGATACATGTCGGATATGTTAGCTGGCGTATCGCGATACTGTGACTGATACACGCAAATAAGGTTATTCTCCGTCGGAGACGATACGCAAACAAACCCTTCTGATTTCACCTGTGAGCCGTGCGTGGACCAAACTGTCATCTTCATTTCGCTTTTAGGTGCACCGTGAGCTGTGAGCCGCGACTAGACCAATTAATTAAAGCAAAAAAAGGAAGCTCCAGCGGGAATCGAACTTGGAAACATGGGTATAACCACCCTACCACTACACCAGATAAATTTTCTTGTCATATAGCAATTATATTTAACTTATATAAAATACTCTAATCAGAATTTTTGATATCTAATTTATAGAATACAAATGTTGAATTAATAATATAATTAAAATAATATATAATAGACGTACCGTATCTGAATTTTTAAAAATTGTCGTATCACCGTATCCGTATCGTATCTGATACGATACTCATACCCTTATCAATGGAACATAGACTCTTGATTATGGTATATTAAAAATTTAGTTTTATTACTTAATTTGTGAGTATAACAATATTTCATAAGTAATCTAAAACTCATAAAATATGTTTTGCACTTAATTTAACATTAACTGTACATTTAATGTAGATCTAAATAAAACAAAATATGCTTTTTCAAAAGAACTATATCTGTCGAGCTAGCTGGACGCCTTTATTTGGAGCACTAATAATCAAATATGGAGCGGGGAAACAATGTTTTCAGTTTTTATTTTTTTTATTGTGGAACTGATATTCAGAGTAAAGAATGAGAGATACATAAATGTTGCCCATGAGGGTGGTAATATTTTGAATTTGTTAAAGAAAATTTTATATAGTTTTTGCTCAAATTTTCATAAGGTGCTTAGTTTTATAAATACCATTGCTAAGATAAGTTAGATTATATAAGGTGCTTGTGAAGTACAAGCAACCAGTACAATATATATATATTTTTCTTTTTGAAGTACAAATAATTAATTTATACTGCTCAATAATTTTTATATTAAAATGTACTCAGAGACTAGATTTTTACATTTTATGTTTTTGTTAGATAGGTTGATTAATGATTATCCATTGATCTGAATATTCTAGACAATTTTAAAGCAGTGATTTTCTATCTATTACAAAAATAGTTAAAATAAGATTTTAAAATATGTAAAATTTAGTCTTCAAGTAATTTTTTATAAAAAAAATTATGTTATGCGTTTAGATTAATTGTCTAAATTTTAAAAACAAAGATATATCTTTATTCTTAGATTAAGCACATAGATGTTTTTATTTGTCAACGGCTTTAGTTAAAAGATGAAATTTTAGATTGAATATTAGTCTTCCTACCAGATATTTTCATTCTATGCATCTATTTGAATTTTTTATTTGTAGAAGTCTAAATTTATTTAGACATGTACTCTCTGTGTGCAAATTATATCATCTTTCTGATTGGTCTTGATTTATTTCTATTTTATAAATATCATTTAAAGAATTTTAAATTGATTGGTAATTGATTGGTCATGTTTTCATTTCTTTATATCCTTATTATATCATTTAAGAAATGTTATTTGTCATTTAATATGACATTTTGTATGAGATTTTTTTTTATAAAACTATGTCAAAAAAATGAAAAAAATAGATGTCATTTAATATGTTATTTCTTATGTCATTTAAAAAGTGTTACTTACGTATAGATGTTATTTAATATATCATTTAAAAAATGATATTTGTCACTTAGTCTAATTTTTTATGAAAATATGTTATTTTGTATAATTTTTTTAACATAACATGTTTCTGTTGCAATGCACATCTCTGCATATACAATTCTCCTCACAGCTTGTTACCTCAGCACTCTTATACTACATTGCTGTTTGTATTGCATACCGAAATTATATTAAATTAAAAAAAAATGTAATTGAATAAAAATAATGTTGTATTGTGATTAACTTTTTATGTTTGTACAACGAAAACTGAAAAAAAAAATTCAGTGGCAGAGAAAAGTGAGGGAAAATGAGACTCAATCCTCATAAACTGAAAAGTTCATAATTTTGTTCATTAAACTTTATAACTTTTATAAGTTCTAATATTTTTCAAATTTCTTTAAAATAAAATTACATTACACTAAATTATTTAATTTTCCAACTTGAATTTTCTGATTTCTCAAAACTAGTTATAATCTATGTTATTCTGATACAACAATTTTATTTTTGTGCACAAATTATAGGGTGGAGTTCCATCCAAAAAGCTTTGGAAAAAATAAACCTCATCCAAAACGTACTGAAACCATCCAATCCATGTCGAAATTCACACGGATAGTTTAAATTTATTAAGTTTAAAATCATTCGCACGAATCTTAATGTAAATTCGATGATTTAATTTCTTTTTTGGATGCGGATTTGTCCAAATCCCTTTGAACAAAACTCAATTCTCAAATCATATACAACGATGGTAGGATTCAATAGCATGTAGGCTGCATGAAGTCATAACTGCTCTGTTAAAATCTTCACCCCCAACTTAGCTGCCAGCGGGCTGCACATGAACCGGAAACGGTGCGTATCTGATACGCCATCTGACATATTCAAATATTTGATTAACTTCGACGACGGATTCAGTCTTTAATACGTGTCCAGAATTCCGGACACACCGACACAGACGGGCAAACAGCCAAAGGCGACTCTTCTTTTTGCTAGTCGTTCCTAATTTTAATATTCAATTTGTTTGAGAAGAAACGCTCCTGCCTCTTCTCCGTTTTATTTTTTATAAAAGTACATTTTCATGTGGATCCTGAACTATTTTAAAAACTTTATTTCAGCAGAAAATTTTAATGAGAAAATCTGCATTTGTTTTTGCTTAAAATAAACTTTTATTATTATGTATAAAAATAAGTTTTATAAATGATCCGAAAAGTATCGCTTAGTCTAGCCTCGGTTCCCATGCACAATTGTAAATGTATTTAAAATTAACTATAGTATTTTTATATTAATAGGAGTCTTATATTCTGCATTTTTACAAATAAAAAACTTGTAATTTAATTTTTAATAGTTTTTATATGTAAAAAATATAAGAAAATAGTATACATATTGGAGTATTGTATTCTAAGTTTTGAAAAATGTCGTATTGATCCTTATCGTATCAGATACAAGTTATATATGATACGATAATGATCAATACAACCAATATTATAAAATCTAACCATATAGATACCACATATTCACACGTATGCATATGCAGAATGCAGTGACCAATACCAACAACATGTGGAATAGCAAAATAATAGAAAAAAAGTGAATTTAAAATAGGCTTCTACTTTAAACTATTCCAATCATATTTAGTAGATGGTGGAGGAGTGAAATAGTGAAAGGGTATTGATAAATGAGATAATTTAATCTATTGAAAAAAAGAAGCAACAATTTTTCTATTTCACCATCTTCATCGAATAGAGAGATGACCCATAAATGAATAAAAGAGAGACCAAAGTGTAAAAACGTAAGATTTGAGTACAATACTCTCTATGTGATAATTAAAAACAATACTCTCTCTGTGAAAAGTCACAAGTTCAAAATCCGAAAACAACAATTTTTATAGATATTAAATACTTGACTGACTTGACCTCCAACCTTTACTCAAAAAAAAAAAAAAAAAAGAAAAAAAAAAAGAATTCCACTTAATTTTTTGAACGAAAATAGAACATCTATTTCACTATATATGCGTATCTAAGGATTCAGACTCCTAACAAGAGTGGACCAACCTAATTAGTGCAATCTTGCTAGACATACATATATATAGTCAAACATCAAGGTAGGAAACAATGAACGCCATATATAGTGACATGCATCAAATTAATACTGAAATGATTATGTGAAGAATGAAGAACATCATAAAATAGTTTCTAAGAGAAACATTGTAACAAGACATTTATTTTAAGAACCAAATATGTACTTAGGCGTAGAGAGAAGATATTAATTACATGTCATGGATGCACTTGCCACACAATTAATTTTCTACTTTTGCTAAAGAGATCTTGTCAACCCATGTGCTTCCACGATTAATTGAAGTCATCAAAATGACATGATGATCAAGCATTCAACTAGTAATCAATCAATTAGTACTCTAATTTTTAATTTTTAATCTGGTTTTTATTTGGACATCAAAACCAAACCCGACCCATAAAATTAGAACGCTAATTTTTAATCTGATTTTCCCTCTTTACATAAAGAAAATGAAATTAATCATAGCAACTAATTAATTAGATAATATTTGTGGACAGATGTACCTTTTTGTAAATCAAATTAATACTGATTAATATATAACATGTGATCTGGTCAGATCGGATCTTATTTAGACACTTGTCGGATCAAATTGACATGTCGACTTGTTAGCGACACTACAAACAAAACAATGTTGAAAAAGAGCTTTTAGTGCTCCCATGTGCAGGTGGTCACATTCTGTTATTATTTGTTTGTTTGAGGTGAATTTGGCTTAATTACAAGGACAAAGGCGCTTTTTGGTGCACTCAATTTGTCGGAAATTTGTTAAAGTTACAAACGGTTTTGTAGGATGATAAAGATCTCATTTAAAATATTTAAGCTGAATTCGCATAAAATTGGCTTGTTTAAGATGGGTATGTCATGTTTAGTTACTATTAAATTTAAAAATATTAAATTACTTACCTCATCTTATTCTTTTTATTTTACTTGTTCATCTTACTTAATCTTATTCTTTTTTTTACATCTCGTTCGACAATTAATTCATCTAAACAATAATAAGTCTTATAGACAAAATAAGTGTGAGCGGGGGAGTAAGTTAATTCATTTAAAAGATAATTTATGTACTTTTGTTGACTATCGTAACTTTATCTTATTTCTCTGATTTTATAAAAGATTGGACACAAAAAAATAGTATATAACATGTCCAATCTTTTATGTTTGACAAAATGTAGAATAAAAGATTTATTCTACCTCTTATTTCACAATCAAACATAATCATAATGTAAAAATAGGAATAGTATCAAAAATAATCCTTTAAAATAAAAAGAAAGGAAATATACTATAGCACGAGAAATTAATTCAAGCATACTCTTATGCCGAGGCATACTTTTGAAGTTATGCTTTTGTTTGCAATGTAAAATCCATGTTGTGTGTCGTTTTTGAACAAATTCAATAATTTTGGAATTTTTTTCTTCTTCTTTTGAGTAAAGGTTGGAGGTCAAGCTATCCAACTATTTAATATCTTTGTAATATAACAAATGATTTTTCCTATTTGAGTTTTGAGCCCATGACATTTCATATAGAGACTATGTACCGATTTTTTTATTTTTACCCAAAAATATCATTATTTTAATTAAAATACCCAGCTTTTCGCTGGAATTTTAAAAATACCCAGCCCGTGGAAAATTTCCACGGGCCGAATTTCCCCTCCCCCCGTGGATAAATTCCACGGGCCGATATCCCCATTCCCCCGTGGATAAATTCCACGGGCGGGACCTTTTTTTTTTTTTTTTTTTTTTGCGCTTTTTCATTATAAATAGAGAGAGAGAGAGGCAGAGAGCTTATTCTGAAAGAGAGAAAGGGAGAAAGAGAGGAAGGAGGAAGAGAATTGTTCGACTGCTAAATCAGGTTTTTTTACGCATTGTTATTTACTATTCATTTACTATAGATTTATGTATGGACTGTTCACATACGTATTTACTGTTCATTTACTATTCCTTTACTGTTCATATACGTATTTACTGTTCATGTACTTTAATTTACTGTGCACATACGTATATACTGTTCATGTATTGTATTTACTGTTCATGTATTGTATTTACTATTCATTTACTGTGCACATACGTTTTGTACTGTTCATATACGTATTTACTGTTCATTTACTATTCATTACTGTGCATATACGTATTTACTGTTCATTTGAAATCAGTAAACTTACAAAATATTTCCTTCTCCGAATGTAGTTTATTGGCCATGCCTATTGGAATTTCAATACATTTTGGGGGGAAATTCATTTTTGACCAGAATGGGGCACGTTACTCCAAACCTCCAGTAAATACATATTGGGTTGATGAAAATTTCTCATTTGAGCAGTTGCAATCGCTTATTTATGAAGTGAGCGGCTACAATAGGAATCGTTGGGAATTACAGATTCAGGCCCGAATGGTCCATGCAGGAAGGTATGTCAGAATCGCATTGGGTGATGACGGGGCATTGAGAGGCCTGATCGCGCAGATTGTGCGGTCCGGTGACCCATTATTGGAAGTTTTTGCATGCAGAATTTGCGGAGAGTCAGTGGCTGGGAGTTCAGGCCAGAATTCGGTTGCAGAAAATGATCAACCCAATTATGAACCACACACTCCTTTTATCTCAATGCCAGTAGCAGAACCGGAAGCAGAAATATACCGTAATTCACCTCAATCTCCACCTTTTGTCCCACCACGAGTACAATCTCCACCTTTTATCTCACCTATATCCATGCATGGAGGTCCTTCATCCTTACCTGGGCCTGAACCAAGTCCTGACCCCAGACCGGCACCAGTACATGAAGATCCAAACGAGTCAGAATTTGAATTTATGAACGAGGTACCGGAGGAAAATCTGCAAACTGGCGATGAATGGGAGGAAGGAGACTGGGACATTAATGATGAAGGAGATGAAGAAGATGAAGAAGAATACACACAGCCCACTGTGAGACAAAATAGAGAGAATATGCCGTTAAGTGGCCGTTCTGAGACTCACCCGTTTGTAAACTTCAATGACACATCTGCTTTTCGAGAAGCAGACGTTTTTTGCTACGGTCGTCGGATTGAATACAGGAGTGAGCTCGCAAAAGGCCAATACTTTCCTAACAAAAAACAACTGACCAAAAAGATCAGAGAGTACCATGTTGACAAGAACAAGGAGACATATACGAAGAGAAGTGACACATCCCGGCTGGAAATTAGATGCAGCACTTCGGGTTGTCATTTCAAACTGAAGGCAAAGGCAACAAATGCAGGAGATACATGGATGATAACCGAGCAAGACACGCCTCACACTTGCACGTCTGAGTACACCAGGACCGACCATGCACAACTGACGGCATCAATAATCGCAGATATCATCGAGAGCGGCATTAAGGAAGACCCCACTATGAGCATCCGGAGTGTGGCACATTGTGTGAGGGTTAGGTTTGGCAGTATAACCCCGAAGTACAACAAACTCTGGAGAGGTCGTGAGATTGCAGTTGCCCGTCAATTTGGGAGTTGGGAAGAGTCGTACAACTTTATGAAACTATTGCTTATCGGGATATGTGATAAGAATCCCGGCTCGAGGCACGATTTTTGGACCAAGCCGAGCTTCGATAGAAATACAGGACTGGTCAAGCAAGGTGTTGTGGAATTCGTGGCCGTGGCATGGGCTTACGGACCATGCATCACCGCATTTAATTACTTGAGACCGGTCATCAGTATAGATGCAGCCTTCCTTTCTGGGCGGTATGAGGGCAGACTTTTGATGGCTTGCGGCTATGATGCCGAGAACCAATTGATGCCTCTTGCATTTTCAATTGTGCACAAGGAGAATGAAGATAATTGGGGTTTTTTCTTACAATGGCTTAGAATGAATGTGATTGGTGTTAATAGATTCGTATGTGTCATATCAGACCAACACAAGGGTATCAAAGCTGCATTGAAACCTGAATACGGATGGGACCAAGATAATTTTGTGCACAGATATTGTATCCAGCATGTTGCTGACAATCTGGTTCAGGCTTGTGGGAAGGACAAATGGTACGGAACTAGGTTCAAACAAGGAGCCAAGAAGAAGAAGCCAAGAAGGCTGAAAGAGATGTTCGAAGATTTCGCCATGGTATGTCTAATATTGTCTAATTATGTTGTTCATTTTCTTTTCTTTTAGATGCATTTTGTCTAATTTTACTTTGTTCTAATGCAGCAAAATCCTAGGTGTAATGTTTTTTTGAGGAGAGTGGGCAAAGTACGTCCTAATGATGTCATGGAGCAATCAAATTTTGATAAAATCTTCCAGACATGTGATGGAGGATACCGATTTGGTATCATAACAACAAACGGCTCCGAGTCCCTGAACGCTGTCTTCAAGGATAGCCGAATGTTGCCCGTGGCTGCACTCGTGGAGGAGACATTCTACAAGTGCAATAGCTGGTTTGTTCAGCGGCGACAGGCAGCGACGGAGCAAAACAATGCAGGAAAGCCTTTTTCCGAACGGGTACATGTCAAGCTCGCCAAACGGTGGGAGAAAGCTATAGAAATGGATGTCATCGCATACTCGCACGGCGAAGGTAAGTACGAAGTCACGGGTCCAAATGAATATGTTCCAGTAGTCCAAACACAGGATGGAACTATGTCTATTATTCATAGAAGGTTCCAGTATATCGTGACATTCGGGCCAGAGAGAAAAGTGGAATGTACATGCAGATGTATCCAATTAACTGGAATTTCGTGCGCTCATGCGTTAGCGGTTTGTCGCCGTAATAGCTGGTCACCCGACCTATTTGTTGACCACCGGTATCGGGTGGACTATCTTCTGAGTACTTGGAATGCACTGTTTGTTCCTTATGGCAATCCTGAAGAGTGGCCTACGACCACTACCCCTAAAATTGAGCCAAACAAAGATTGGATACGGCGTGGTAGGAGAAAACACATCCGTTGTGTAATGACCATGGACGAAATGCAAGGTAGGCGAATGGGGCACCGACCTCGCCGTTCCACTTATGACAGGCAAAGCCGAGGTATGTAGCACTCAACCCTGATTATATTTCATTTCAATCTTGAATAATTTAGTAGCTAACATTTTTGTGCTACAGACGCGCATAATGCAGCAAATGCAGCAGAAAATGAGCGAGTTATGGCTGAGGCAAGTAGATCTCACGGGTCTCGGCAAAGCACAGCTAGAAGCCGTACAGCAGACCGTGAAAATGCAAATATGATGTTCAGAGAGGCAATGGGAGAAGTACTGGCAGGAGGAGATGCATTTGGGATGCAAGGGCCTTCAGGTAGTACCCAACGAAGAAGGAGCACATCTGGCGCGGGAAGGACGAGCATATCTGGTGCTGGGACATCTGGTACAGCACCCTCGAGGGGTGAAGCAGTGCAACCCGCTAGGAGGAGCACATCTGGCGCTGGGACATCTGGTACAGCACACTTGAGGGATGAAGCAGTGCAACCCGCTAGGAGGAGCACAACTGGATGGAGATCTTTGGGATTGCATTTTAGGCTCCGTAGAAATTAACCAGAGATGTATTCAAATGTGCTGAGACCTTATGTGATTAGATGAACTTTTATCATTTAGTAGTATGTTGCAATTTTTTTATGTTGCAATTTTTTTATGTTGAGACCTTTTTATGTTGCAATTTTTTTATGTGGAGACTTTATTATGTTGAGACCTTATTATGCTGAGATCTTATTATGTTGTATTTTTTTTAACTATTATTTTTAAACAAATTGTAGACGAGAATGATGGACAGTAACAATCGAGGAAAGAGAGAGGAAAATGAAAACCCCAAATGCGACATTTGCGGAAAGTTTAGAAAGGACTGCCAGAGATGTGTGAAGATAGATGAATTTTTCAACCGGAATGACATATCTGATGATGACTTTGTAGAAAACCCATACGGCTATGGATTGAGGAAAAAAAAGGTTGATGTGCAGACGCCTACGGCCAAGACTAAGGCCAAGACTAAGGCCAAGACCAAGGCTAGCACGTCGTCTGTTGTTACTGATCCGAATTTGTCAACCTCTGACGATGACTTTGTTCCATGTACGTTCAAGCCATATTGTAAGAAATAGTATGTTGTTAAGTTTGTTTGGAATTGAGATTAGTTTGAATTTTTTAGTTTGAGGTTTGTACTAACTTTATTTTATGTTGTGAACTTAATTTTTGAGTTTGAGGTTTGTATGAATTTTCGAGATTTGTAATTCAAGATTTGTATGAACTTTTTTTTTCTGAGGTTTGTATGAACTTATTTTAGGGTTTACGCTAAAATATAACGAAACATGAAACTATAAAAAAAAACATAACAAAGCATAATAAAACATAACTGAAAACTACACTGAACTACAAAACACAAAATAAAACGAGAGAACTATAAAAAAGAACATAATAAAACATAATAAAACATAACTGAAAACTACACTGAACTACAAAAAACAAAATAAAAAACAAAAAACAAAATGAAACTCTCTATCATCGGTACGTCGAAGGGGTGAATCGGTCGGCTGGTCTACCCCTGTTCTCCCTACTAAAATTTCGTTCATGCCAGTTATTCCATTGTAGCTGCCCGTCTGGTGCTGTATGAGCTGGTGTAATCAGCTCCTCGGGTTCGGCCTCTATGCTCGTCGCGAGTGCACTATTCCATGGATCCTCGGCCGCGTGTGTAGCTTCTGGTGGGGGTGGGGTATGAAATAGGGAATCCACGAACTGAGACGCATAGTCAGGCTGAGTACCGCTACCAGATGCCTCCCAATCATGCGCCATGGGTGGATACGGCTGATGCGGGGATGCATAGTCAGTGGCCTCAAATGGATCCACCGATGGATCAATGCTGATCTGGATATCCGGGGACTCATGCATAGGCTGCGGGTCTGGAGAATCATGCGGCTCAGCCGGTGGAGGCATGTAGGCAGGACCCTGCATGGATAGCAATTAGTTTAAAGAGAATGAAATTTTAACTAAATTAATTCAACTAACTTGACATAAAATTAAAAATGCCATACCGGGGGAAGAACTGGACATCCATACTGGTCACGGAAGGCATGCCAACCGGTCATGCTCAAAACATAACGATGGTAGTCCCACCCTTGATGATCTGAGGGCTCCGGTGGCATCTCAGAAGCCAAAACAGGTGGCGCATCGGGCTCGTGCGCTTGTACTCTGCGCCAATCAATTTCCTCTCCAGCGTCTCTCAGCATGGTGATTAGCTTTGCCTCGTGCCCGTGGCTCTCAATACAGGGGGCAGCCAAGTTCAGCATCGCATGCCCAAAAGCTCTGAAACCACGTGTTCCAAGACAAACGACTGCTCGCCCGGCACCTTTAAGCGCCACTAGCAGCTACAAAAAAAACAAAGTTACATAACAACCAAAAAAACAAAGTTAGATAACAAAAAAAGATATAGAAAAAATGTGTTGTTTTAGGTACATTACAGTTGTACTTACATCGCGAGCACCTTTCCGGCCAGTGGGAGTAAAGCCATCTTCTGCGAAGATCTTTGAGCGAAGAAAATCCCCGTAATCTCCCTCGAGATATACTGATGCCATGCCGACCCGCACAAACCAAGCCTCATATCTCAAGTCAGGAGGTCCCTGGAACTGTATCCCATCATCCGGCATCTGCCACAAGTGATCACTCATATTCGCTGCCTTTGCATAGTGTGCTTCATGATGCACGGTCCAATCTCGGCCGGGGTGATTACCGTGGGTCGTCCTGTAATTAACGTGTCAGATGCAATTTACAGCTAAGAACTAATGTTAATTACAAAATTCTAAAATAAAATAACTCACCCGTGAAGACTCCTAATCACAGATCTCGGGACATCTGGTTCTGCAGGGATGAGTGGAGGATCTCCAAACTGACGGAGCACACGGTCTGGATAGTGGTGCTCCACTATCCAGAAGCATACCAGCGGACCCCGGTAGAACCACATCTGCTGATCATCCACTACGGTCTGCGGCAGCAGCTCCTGAGTGTATAGATCTTCGTACGGAGTCCATATCACCTGTGTGTCACCCAGACTCTGGATCTGACCTCGAACCAGCCTGATACCTATTGGCTTCCCGTGAGGCTGGTTGGTGTACTCGTGATGTCCATACCATTTCTTGCCAAATGCCGGGCAATTTGCACCATCCGGTTGTCCCCAATCGGGCGACACATTCGTCTCAGGTACCCCCACCGGTAGTCGTGACCATGACCAATGCTGCAATAGAAGTACCGGCCCGTACATATTCTTACTTTTCGGCTGTAATTTGAAGAATATTAGCCGTCAGGGACAAGTTATATAATTAAAATAAGACCATAGGTGCATGACAATAGCATACTAACCTTGCAACTCTGGCACAAGTTGTAGTAAAGATGCGCGAGGACTGCCCCACCCCAGTTGTACTTTTTTGACCCTTCAAGGTCTCGCAACAGCTCTAGATAGCACATCGGAATGCTATCACCATTTGAATCAGCGAACATGACAGAACCAAACAAGTCCATCACGAAGCCTCGTGTGTATCTGTAATGTCATAATTACAAAACAACTTATTTTTTGTCATAAAATATAGTGCAAAATAAATATATCTACAGTATTTTGTATGAATACCTCTCAATCTCGAGCTGCGTCGAACCCCAATGCAGACCTCCCTGAAACAGAGTTCGGAGCTTTGTCCTCTTCAAAGCGTATCTGGACTTTCCACCATTATCCCGTATACTTGACTGCGCTCCCAACAACTCTGCGAGCCGGGCATTAATCGTCCTCTCCTCAACTTCTGTGGGGTCAGATATGCCACCAACGGGCACACCCTGGATGGGCAAACCCCATAGGGCACTGACGTCCTGGAGAGTCACTGTCATCTCTCCGAAAGGTAAGTGAAACGTGTGCGTCTCGGGACGCCATCACTCCACTAGTCCTGCAATAAGGGACGCATTGATGGCCTTAGTCTCTGACTCCATGATATCGACCAAATGGTGCAACCCCAAATTTCGTAGATACGGGTCCATCAGCGAGTAGTACTGCATACCATAGTACCGACTCCTGGCATCTAAAATGTCCTCACTCTGCGTTGAAAAAAAGTAAACAACATAAGAACTTCAAAATACGAGAACTTGGCACAATTTAAATTTAAAAGTAAAAATAATCACATACCTCTCGGGATGCCATGCAGACTCGGTGCTCCGTGTGACTCATCCATAATAATGGACTGAAATGCTCTGTGCTGTCCGCGGGAATGGGCTCATCAACAGGGTCCCCTGGTGGTGGTCTCCTAGGCCGTCCCCTGGCCATCCTATGTTTAAAAACAAAATAAACGTGCTACAATTAGTTTAAATGAGGCTAATATGAAAAAAATATACTAAAAAAACATACTATCAATTCATCATCTAAATATATAGGCTATATATAACAAATTTGTGCCACTTGCTATCACTATACTGATACTAAAAAAATGATACTCGTCCGTGAAGTCTTTCGGTTCAATTTAAATAACTTGGTATGCCGACATTTTTATTTTAACCCCATTAAAAAATTATTTTAATACTAATAACCAAAGTTTAGTAATAATTTCAAAATTACTCCACCCGTGGAATTTTAATTCCAATTTTCGTGGTTTTATAATTTAGCAATTTGTTTATATTTTTTATTTTTTGTATTGAACTATTGGAAATATTGTATATATTTATTTGAAAATAGATGAAATACAATATGATTTGATTTATTAGAAAGATTGTAACAAATTATATTGTATTACATCTATTTTCAAATAAATATATCCAACATTTTCAATATTTCAATACAAAAAATAATAAATATAAATAAATTTCAAAATTATAAAACCAAGAAAATTGGAATTAAAATTCCACAGGTGGGGTATTTTTAAAATTATTACTAAACTTTGGTTATTAGTATTAAAATAATTTTTCAATGGAGTTAAAATAAAAATGTCGGAAAATTTCCTGTGTACCCATCTAAATATTTGAAATAACCAATTTATCCATCAAAATACTATAATATCCAATATCCCCATACAAATTTTAAATTCTTTCTCCTATCCCCATTTATTTATTTTCCTTTCTATTTAATTATTTTAAAATTTAAAATAACCATTTTACCCCTCTAATTGTAAATGGATATGTTCATGCACAAATTAAATTCTGGTACTGATTTAATCTCATCGGTACAAGGTTGGTATTAACAACCGAAATTGATTCGTCAAATCAATAATTTATAGTAAATTTCCAAATTTAGACAAGTAATGTAGTCAACACAGGTCCAGCCGGGAAAATCAACAACCCGCGCTAGACAAATTATAAATCCCCAAATCAACCCATAAAACCCGATAACAATGGAATCCAAGATGCGGTCAACGCGATACAACTAATCAAATGAATCAATGAATTTCTAAGGTGCTCACTTACCCGATTAGCAACGAAATCCAAGAGCCGGCTTTGATAGAACGACCGGTACCGAGTCTCTACACCTCGCCGCTCGGAGTAGTGCAGGGAGTGGCGCAGGGAGGCTTCACTGCTTCTGTGTTGGCTTCACCCAGACAGAACGAGAACAGAGAGAGAGAGACCACGGAGAGAATGAGAACAGAGAGAGAGAGATCACGGAGAGACAGAAACGATTTGAATTAAAGGGGTCGGCCCGTGGATATTTTCCACGGGGGGGAACTTCAATCCAGACCGTGGATAAATTCCACGGGGGGGAGGTTTAAATCGGGCCGTGGAAAATTTCCACGGACTGGGTATTTTTAAAAATCCACCGCAAAAGTGGATATAAATATTAAAAATAATATGGTTTTGGGTAAAAATAAAAAAATCGGGACTATGTACTTTTGCCACTATATCAAATGCTAGTTCTTAATAATCTTGGAATTGATTTCCAGATTTTAATTTTACAAGTTCAAGCATTGTCAGATGAGACGATAATCCTGACACTAGTGAAACTAGTAGTTCTTTTCGCATATACATTTAATGAATCTAATTGTATGATAAAAGAATATCAAGCACATATATGATATCTATATTAGGGAATCTGAGGTGACTTAGCTAATGTAGCCTTAATTAATCAGGCGATTATCTAAATGTAATAATTAACCATCAAGCTCAAAGAGCCATGCGCCGAGCGCCCCTCCCCCTTGATTAGGATTTAATTTTACATAGCCTAAGATGGGCTATAAATTAATAAGGATAAGAGAATAAGAATAAATTAATAAGGATAAGAGAATAAGACATATACTAGCTAGCCTAGGATTTAATTTTACATAGCCTATGTACCGATACAAAGGCTACATATATAATATACAACACTAACCTTTCTCTCTTCGTCTCTTTTTACGTCAATAAAATAATTGAAATTGCATAATGACAAAATAATTAATAATAATAATAATAATAATAATAATAATAATAATAATGTATAATATATAATAATTATTCATATAGTAACATGAGCAATATAAATACATTTATCAGGGTATGTCAATTTTAGTTTGCTACAGTCAGACGATTTTAGGATGTAATAGTTTAGAGTTCTAATTTTAGAAATAATAAGAGTGAGACATGGTAATATTCATATTATGGATCCGATGCTATGAATTTAAATATCTATTTTCAGAGTTCAAACAATCATTCAGAACTGTTAAGCTAGCATAATCTTTCTATGAAAATATATTTGAAAACAAAATTTACATTTAAAAAAATTACTATTATTTTTAGATAGGTAGAAACTTAGTTCAATCTTCATATGAAAATGTATTTGAAAATCAAATTTTGCATTCAAAAGTAGTTGATTTAAAAATTGTAAACCATTCAAAAGCAGTGATTTTCTATTTAATTTCGAAAGTAAAAGAATGTGAGTGTTCAAAATTGTTGAGGACTTGGACTTGGGAGGAGATTTGCATTTGTAACTAAAATATCATTGTTGGAAAGGGGTTCAAAATTGGAAAAGGAAGCAATCATAAGTTCATAACACATGTATAGAGGGTAGGAGCATCCCAAAAGGAAGGTGAACAATTTTGTGAGTTCCAAAATCAATGTAGCATTCAACACTTGGCAACATAAAGGAACTTTGTGACAGATTAAGGCAATTAATTACTTCATTTGCACACCGGCCAATATAAAGCTTTGGAAGGCTTTTTCTACCCCCAAAGTCACTGTTAGTGGACCCCTTAAACTCTAAACCCTAAATCCTAAATCCGGCCCCACCCGGCCCCACCCCGTAGTGACTGAGGGGGCAGGTGATCTGCTTCCTTTCCTAATGTGCCAACCTAAGCTCAACTTTTAGCGGATACTAATTGGGGCCATGAGACCACATCTTGTTCTAGACTCTTGGAAGCATATAGAGAATTTTGAGATAACCCATTTATGATTTTATTAATTTTTAAAAATAGAAACTTGACTTTTAAAAATTGAATAATAGTATTTGTATATCTTGTACATAAAAAGTAAGTATTTTTTTTTTTATAATTTAGTGTTCATTAAACAATTTGAAATTCACAATAGTCTAATAGTATATATATATTTTTTTTATTAAAGGGCCCTAATACACCCGGGCATCTTTTAGATGCTATTTTCAAGAATTGAACATACGTTTCTTCATAGAAAGACGGAGCTCGCGCAACCATCCTAAGGCCGTTGTTCTTCTAATCTATATTAACTGATCTTTAATTGATATCAAATGACAATTAATTATATGAAAAGTGATACATGACTAATCTTTAATAAGGTCAATAGTGTTTATAATTTTTTTTCTAATATTTTTGAGATTCTATTGGCTTGATTCGAAAAATATTGTCAAAATTGTCAAGTTAACTTTGTCAATCGATGATTATGTTAAACTTAAAATACATTTATTTGATATCAATACGATTGATAAAACACTTACTAAAATAAATAAAAAATGAAAAATTACAAACATATTCTACATATTAGATACGCCATACATCAAATTTTGTTACATTGAAATTTTATTGGTTCTTTATTGAGAGATTGGAATCATGTTTTAGTTTTATACTTTTATTGACACTTGACCAATGACTAAAGAATTATTAAATTGTATCAAATTTGATATATAACCTATCTATATAGCCTATAATATTACCAAAACTATATTCATAATTCTCATTTTCATTTTCAACAGATTTTAATGTAGACCAAAATTGTCAAATAAATTTACCTTTTTAATATATCCTTTTAATAATTATAGAAGCTAAGTTATTCTCATTGTCTCTGTTGGTGAGTGTAACTAAAAAACAGAGAATAGAGAATTTCTATTTTACATATTCTAAATCCAATAAAATATATAATTTCAATCCCATTATTTTTTATTAAACAAGACATTATATTCCTCCCATTAAATATAATATTTTGTCCAAATGGAATGCACAAAAACTCAATTGATAATAGAAGGGTATTATATGATGACAAACTTTTCATTCTATTTCATCATGTTACACTATTTCACCCAATTTGAATCACATTTGACAATTCTTCCTTATAATTATATTTTTTTTTCTCCAATTTCATCTACTCTGTTCCCACTAAGGAACACCCATTACTGTGACTCACAATGTTATTTGTTGCACACATGCACTCGATTTCTTTCTGTAATAAATATATAAATGGTGTGGCCGCCTAACTTTCTAATAAAAGTTTCCGCGTAAAATATGCTCTCTTCTTATCCTACTTTACACAATCTTAACTCGTGTAAAGTAGAATAAGAAGAGAGCATATTTTACGCGGATAAAAAGCTTCCGTTGGGAGATGTAAATAAATTTTCCTTATTCAATATGTCGACAGCTGGCTACTGGCCAACTGTCCTTAAAAAAATATGCTCTCTTCGTAGCTGCATGTTCCTTTTAATTATAGTTGATTATTGTTTACTTATCTTCTTTTTTGTTTTGTTTAAATATTGTGCAGTGTCTTTTTGGTTTGTTGTTTTATCAATTAATTATTCTTCTTTAACGTTCCATAATCTTAATTATTCTTGAAAAGTGTTACTAAAAAAAATTATTCCTGAAAAGTTTTGTGCTATTAAATATTGATATCAAAGCAAGTCGTGACATGCCGAGAGGGATGCCTAGGCTCAACCTTTACAAGAGGAGAAGAATATGGCGCAACTAATTAGTACAATATTATATAAAGGAAACTTTTCATGTATACCCCTCAAAAATCTCAAAATCATATATTTCCCTTTCTAATATAATATAATATAATATTATATAATATAATATAATGTATATATACCCTTCTAAATTACAAAACCTCACCAATATATCCATTTTATTGGCTTTTCTATTTAAAATTATTTTAAATTTATAAAATATATATTTTATCCTTTATTAAAATAAAATAAAATTATGCACTCTGTATTAGAAAAATATTTTGACTTTTAACCGATCGGTTTTTGAGAACAAATAATTTATTTTCTTACTTGTGACGCATACACAGTGATATTTAGGTCGCAATATAAATATGAATTGTGCCATCACTAAATTGGGATGAAAGGTTATGACATATTAATCATGCCGTGACTACACGTGTCTTGTCCAAACATGACTATTCATATTTGTCACGTTTGGTCACCTTATCTATTCTTTTTTGTAATTTAAGTTAGTTTATTCAAAATTCACTATTAGATCAAGATCTAAATGGTCTTGATCATACGTGACTCACGTGACCACCTGCCGTGCCATGCCGTGACCTGATCAGTTTGTGTGCCATGTTGTGTTGTGCCAATTTTCTAAAGGATAGTCACGTCACGCGAATGGTCATAGCACAGAACATGCGAGGTGCGACACGTGACCAATATATGCTACGTGCCGTATCTAGTAATGACGCGACTTTCTATCATCCTAAATTAGACATATGCTTGTATTTACGTCACAAGTAAGAAAATAAATCATTTGCCTTTAATACCGACCAACTAGAAGAATAAATATTTGTCTTGAATATGCTGCATATTTTTCATTTAAAAAAAAGGATAACATGGGCACTACATAAATTATAAATGAGTTTGATTAGAAAAGTTAATAAATTGAGTAAATTTGTGAGATTTTTGAAATTTGAAGGAAAATATGATATTATGAATTTTAAAGGCAAAAATACGTAATTTTGAAGTTTTTGAGGATATACATGAAATTTCTCATTAAATAAATGAAACGCCGTCAGTTTTTGACAAGTAAAACGAATTGAAAATAATTAGAAAGAATTAAATAAATAGAATTATAACTTCTATTTCGAATTTTTGCGCTATCAGACTTGTTGCGTCAAATTTTTTTGTTAGAAATTTGGGAAATTTCAGCATGCTTTACCATGACAATTTTTATGTCAAAACACTATACTTAATTTGCGCATGTCAGATACATCAATACATATTGCTCGTAGATATTTGTCATGTTGACACGAATGAAATGGTAGGCAATTCAATAATTAGATAGTTAAAATGACAAGTAGTGGGGGACACCCTCCAATTTCATTAAAATGAAACCATATAATGCCTTTTATTTGTAATTTATATGCTGGTAGAGGTTCAAGCCGATATGAGCTTGCTTTTGGGATGTACTAAAACTTTCTATTTTACTTAAACATATTAACTTGGCTGCATCAGTCAAGCATTCAAAAAAAAGAAACCATATAATATGCCTACGGGCTTCTTGCAAAAAAAAAAAAAAAAAAAGAAAAAGAAAAAAAGAAAAATGAAACCATATAACAGATAACTAGTACAGTCTCTGATACTGTGCTTGCAACTCAAGCTCAGTACTTACAAAACAATGACCTACATAGAATGTAAATCAGGGGCGTCACATGGCCAAATACATCAAAATAGAAAAGACACTGTATCTCAAACCCTATGTTACTTGGATACTTGAGATTGAGCTTCGTATTCGTATCGGACACGTATCGGATACTGAGACACTTCCGTTACGGCTAGGGGTGTAAACGAATCCGAATCCGGAAAAGTACTTAAATTATTCGATCCGTATCCGTATCCGAAAAATTATAACGGATACGGATATGGTAAGACTTTTAACTATCCGTATCCGACCGTTTACACTTTTAAACCACAACAAATGTGATATATGTTCTTAAATTGATTTATTAAATTGCATATTGTACAAATAATTTATTAAATTACATATAGATATATATTTTGATGAACAATATAACACTATGACATAATTAGTGACTAATATTTTAATAATATAATAGATGTTTTGTAACTAACAAACTAATTATGAAATATATCCGTATCCGTCCGATATCCGATCCGTATCCGAGACTATCCGTATCCGTATCTAAAAAATTATAACGAATACGGATACGGTAAGACCACTATCCGATCTGTATCCGACCGTTTACATCCCTAGATACGACACTATTACGTATCTGATACATCAGCTGGCGTATTGGCTTACGTGGCGTATCATCACTCAGCCAATACAGTTTTTTTTTTTTTTGATGGTTGACGGTAATTTGCCGTCAACATATATATTGATTAAAAAAAAGAGGTTACAATTTATACATGGCATAGAACACTCTAACTCAACTAACTGCATCTACTAATTATGTACATATCAGCCAATACAGTTGCCGATACTCCATTAAAACTCACGGATACAGATGGATACGATTAGATCGAACCCAGAAACCAAACCTAGGACTTCTCAGTTGAGCATCAAAACCTTTAACCACTATACTAGAGTATCATATGTGATATATATACTAGTAACTATGGTATTTAATTATACTTAGGTGATTAAGTCTTTTATTTTTTGTACAAATTTGATTTAAGTTATAATTATCTAAATACAATATATAAAATAATATATATAATAGGCATATTGTGTTTTAGATTTTTGAAAATTGCCACATCACCGTATCCGATACGATACCCATACCTGTATCCATGTAACATAGCTCAAACCTAATGTAGAAATAAGCAAATAAACCCTCAACTAAATCAATTTCACAAAAGGGTTGGTAGAGCCTCAGTCTTCGTCTTCGCTTTTTTGCAAATCAGCCCCTAAACTGATGCAAATCACAAAAGGGCTATAGAAGTATCATATCTTCGCCTCTGTCTCTCCCAAACCCAGGGGACAAGGCACCAATGCCTATACTTGTCAAAGAGGATCATATACATGTCGTTTACTGGATGGAAACATGACAATTTTATGTCAAAACCGAATGTGACACTTAAACATGCATGATGCATAGTAAAAAGTATGTAAAACCACATTAGTATACCTCTTTCTTAAAACATACCTTTTTATTTTGTTGAAAATATGTATCAAATGTAGATTAAAATTGAGAAGAAGAAAAACTTATGCAATTGCAAAAAAATAATTATGTACGTAGCATTACAGAAATGTATTTTACTCTCTTTTTTCTGGATTTTTTTCTCCATAAGAACCGAAATACCACTTTGGTCCCTTTTTTTTGGAACCGAAATGACATTTCGATCCCAGCTGTTTTCACAGATTTCGAGAAAAAAATATCACAATCCTCTTATGAAAAATTTGATATGATTAATCAAGTCACATCCCAAACTAGTTGTTGTGCTGGTAAGGTGCACTATGCCAATACACTCTGTTTGCCATGATATGAAGTTATGAACACGGCATGATAAAGTTTTTAATTTCCTACTCATAAGTTGCATTTAAAAAATTGAATTTTTCAAATAAATAAATTAGTACTGAGTGCCAGAACTACCGTCTGCAACATCAAATCAGTGATCTGGCAGTAACTGCCATTGAACTTTTCAAAAAAAAAAAAAAAAAATCAAATCAGTGGAAAGTGGACTGTGCCAACAATGAAGCAATTAGCAATTCAGTGTAATTAATACGATATAGGTTCATGTTTTTTTTTTAAATGGAGCAAATTAATTAAATAATAATCAAGCTTTTAACTAGAAGTAGGAATACAAGAATAATACTTAAATCTGCTTTGTACCAAAGTGCTATGTTTAAGAGACAGCTAATCTGATATTAATTGCATCCTGTTTTGGACCACCTTAAAAAACCTCAATGAGCAAATTACATCAGCAAAACACTGTGAAAAAGGCAAAAAATAAAAAACAAATTACATCAGCAAACCCAACTTTGGTTATTTATGAATTTCTTGATATGCTTTCATTCTTTCAATGTTAAAAGGAAATGGGGTCCATTATGATGCTTATAACTTTTTGCATTGGTACTTGAACATGAACATTTATCGACAAAAAAGTTATGAAATTATTCATGCACATGCACATGGAGCTCAAAAGGATGTCAAGCTACATGATAAATTTAGAGGTCTATCAAATGAGCAAGTGTAAATTATCTTTAAAAATCACCATCATATGAGATACTTAAATAGTGCTAAGTATTAACCTCATAGTAATATAATGGTGTAGTTGTGTGACCATCATGTATTCATGTTTTAGTAAGGTATTAACCTATAAGCAACTATGGTATACATGTCAAGCCGATGTATTACAGATTAATATTCCAAAAAAAGAAGAAGATGATGTTATGTCCAAAGAGAGTGGGTACTTTCCGGCCTAAGCTAGTAGATCTATAAATTTACACCTTTTTTTTCTTCTTAATTTTATGTTATATGATTGCATTTTATGATTTTTTGTTTGTGGTTTCTTAACATAAATAGACGATGGCTCAACCAATTTTCAAAAGTGTGCTACTGACCTACTGTGCTCCATATATACCTATACCACACCATATTATATATCAATTTGAAATTCCTGCTACTGATCAATAAAGTGATTTTTAAATTGCTAATCTCAATTCTCAGACATCAATCCAACATTCAGAAATTATTCCGACAACATTGACTCAAACGATAGAAAATTGTTGTCATAAAATCAAAACAACTTGAGATATAAAAGTTTACAGCATTAAAAATAATATAGGTCTAGTGACAATTTTTCATTTTTCAAGTACATACAACTGCTTGTGGTCCTAAAGAACATGTTATAAGAAAACCATATGCATGCATGCAACCTTTGCCGAGTACAACTTTTGAAACCAATTTAAACAATGCCGACTTTCAAATTGTACAATTGAAAAGAGGGATGAAGGTGCAAAACAAAAAAACCCAGCAAATTATTATATCATACATATCAAGGCAGCTTTGAGTAAAAGTAGCCACAGCCCAAAGCTTGTCTGTTCTTTGATCTTAAACTGGACTAATTTAATTACTCTCTTTAATGTGTGAATCAGCAAACCAAAGATGGTTTATTAATCTTTATATCTTTTCCTCATGGCTGATGTAATTTGGGCCCACAGGCTTATTTTTTTTGGAAAAATACAGAAAAAAACTTGGTTTATATTTCTCCTTCTTTGTGTTAAAATGAGAATGAGTCTATTATAATGCTTTTAACTTTAAGCGTCAGATGGTACTCAGTCTAAAAAAAAAAATTAAATATTGATCCACAAAGCTTAGAAAGATGCAAAAATTCTTCTAGTAAAATTATACAAGTAATCCAAGTCACCGGCAACTTAATAAATGAAAAGCAATAAGGAATAACAGAAAAAATGGAAATGGTGCATGCAAAGCAATCGCATCTGATATCAGTGGTACCTGATATCAGCAGTCGGCATGGTTGTAAATTAATCAGTTCAAATTTAATATATTTGTTCTTTTGGAGATGTCTTTTGTTCATTTGCATAATTAAGGATTGAATTAAATTTAATCGAACATCAACATCGATCGCCTTTTACAAAAAAGGGGAATCAAAAGGCAATACCCCACTATAGTTATTCTGTAACCCTTTACCGATCGATGCGGCTCAAATGACATTTCCATGCTAACAAAAGACTTTACAGTTCAAAGGTTTAAGAATCCTTAACTAAAAGCTAAAAGATTGTTACAAATCCAAACAGAAATAAATTTAAGTACATAAACAAAAGCAAACAATTGTAGAAAGAATCTGCTATGACCTCAGTATTTTCATGCCTGCAGATAGATTCAATGTATTGCTAAATTTTTGGGCGCTTTATGGCCTCTTCAGTAACCTCAGGCTTCTTTTCTTCTACCAGAGAAATTTGATGTCAACCCAAATATGAGAAAATTGTAAACAAAATATTCTTATAAATGTGAAGATAAGGGCCTTACATATTAAGGGTTAAATGATAAATCTTGGTAGCGTTTTGCGCTCTAATTTACTTTGGTTGGTGCGTTTTTTAAGATGCAACCCTTGTTTTCTTAGTAATTTGGAGTATATTTAGTATTTAAAATGTATGCAGAGTTGCGCACAGCTATTGCTCTAGTAGATGAACTAGGCCTTTTATTTTTTATTTTTTGACTGAAGATTTCAACAAGTTGTTGGGGTAGTTTTAAATTGGACCAATGCGTGAAAATGTGGAGGCAAAAGAATGTAAAGACAATTAAACGCTGAATTTAGGAATGCCTGGATCCTCTTCTCCAATTGAAAATGCTTTCAAGCGGTTTAGGTTTGAATATGAAATGCTTTATTCATCTGGTTTTAAGGAAGGCAATCTTGATAATCATATGAAGTAAAATTCAAATTTGAAATCCAACAAAACTGAAGAGAGACTTCGTTTAAATATGCATTTGTCATATTTCACATGCACATCGAATTTGAACAACTCCATCTTTGCCAATTGTTATGTATGTTTGTTTAATTGCATAACTAAGACTTAAACTTGAGCAAACTGAGTTTCTACAAAATTGAAATGGTAGTCATAACACAAAATCCTGCATAGTGCCTTTAAAATTTTCATTAAAAATAAAAATAAAATAAAGAGGTTTGGTTATACGATGTTAGGTTTTTCTAGCCATGCTTTGCAGTCTTTTGATACTACCCTTGAAATTTTCTAGTAATTTACTGTAGTTGATAAACCATCTATATATGAAGCTGCACCAGCATATACGTAAGGCAAACTACAAGCTAATTCTAAAACACATAATATGGCATGAATTTGATAGAACATGTACACTTAGAGGCTTGATCCTCACTTGAAAGTGAAAACTGAAAATGGTTCGATACTTGTTGCATTTAAGACAAAAAAATTGACTAATACAAATAAACAACAAAAAGAGAAAAAAAAATAAAAGAAAAAAGATACGCCTCAAAATCTACAAAGCATGAAGATTTTGGATGTCAACCTTCAAATTTTGAATTTTCTGCCCCTTATTTGCTAACTCTGCTTGAATTAACTCTAACCGCTCTATTTTCTGTAGCGCAGCATCTCGGTATGGCTTACTAATAGATTTAACAAACTGAGCTAGTTTTTCGGTGCTTTGAATCAAATCCTTCTTCATGGCCTGTTCAACCTCTTGAGTCAGGGCATCGGCAACCTTCTCTATTTTCTCACTGGCTTCTTTTCTTTTACCAGGGAAATTTGATATCACCAAAAACCTAACAGAAAAGTCAGATAATTTTGATTACAATGCAAACTCAAGGCCTTGATTTCAAGGAATAATATTAAATTTTGGTGACATATCACGCTTTAAGTTATGGTTGGTTTTGTATTTTTCTGTTGAAACCCTAGTTTTGCACATTATACAATGGATTGGTGTATCTGATGTATACTATACATGGATCGTCAACAAGTTATTGAACTGATATTTGACTTTGATAATACATGGAATATTGTACTTGACGAATAGAACACCAGTAATTACCCGCCAGCTGAGCAAAAAGCAAGAGCAAGAAGGTCCTCGAGAGTAGTCGAAAGAACAGATGTCAATAGAGAGGCAGACAGCCCTGCTGCTCCTAGCCCTCCAAATGTGCCCAATGCCTTTAGAAATAAATATTACCAATTTAACCTCATCTGTTTACAAAGTATATAAGTGAGGCTATGGTACTATGCATAGAGCACTTTGGTCCGTACTATGGATGCATATCTCCATTTTCAAAGTCTATATAGTCGATCCGCTCCGTTCAACATGATCTCCATACGAAAATGTGCTTCGATGCCAAATTTTACATTTTTTAGAATCTTTTTATTATCATTTGAAAGTAGTAATTTTTTACCTATCTAAAAAAATAGTAAAAAAAATTCTAAAAAATAAAAAATATGGTCTTCAAGTACATTTTCATATGGAGATCATGTGGAGTGGTTTGGATCGACTATTTGGACTTTGAAAATGAAGATATAGATCCCTAGTACGGACCAAAGTGCGCTATGCATAGTACCATAACCTCCCTCCAAAGTATATTATTTGGCTGGAGTAATACCAAGCTTGAAAAGTGCACCTACCACTTCGCGAATTTCCTTCTCAAAGACTCGGGAGGCAGAACCAGCATTGAAGTTCTCCAGTACTTTTACGCTCAGCTCCTCATCAGACCTGACAAGTGCGCATGGATCCGACCACACCATCTCTCTCTGTTCAATTAGAGAATCCCATTTCTTGTGAAAGTTGTCCAAATAGCAATGTGCTTCTTCTGTGTTGCTTGAATGCAGCCATCTAGAATACTCACCAAGTAAACTCTGTTGAACCAAAGAAGAAAAAATTAACATCTGCAATGTTGTCTAGTTAATGATTTTTTGACATTAGTTGAGATAAAATAGATAGAAGTACCTGCACTTCAGAAAGAACAGGACCCAAAATTTCATTTTGAACAGATGATGTGGCACGGGCAGAGCTGGAATTTTCCCCTTTAAACATGTAGATGAAAATAAGGTCAACATTTGACAGCTGAAGTGTTGACTCCATGAGATTTACTGCTCTAGTTTTTGCCTTCTCAATCTGCAAGTTCAAATATAGCATACATTTAATCTTACTTGGGCACTTGCAACATCCACCATGGTTCTTAACTTGTACCTACATTGGGTCTTTCGCAATCATAACCTTTAAACTTATATTGGAAATCACACCCTTCATTTGTGGATTTATTAGCAACTAACACCTAACTACAATAAATAAGTCAAAAAACTATGCCTTAAGTCTGAATTACCTCGACTGAATCAAGAAATCAATCACATACTTTTGTCTGAACTTGAAAAAAAATAAAAAACACTATGAATTTGCTTTACTATAGTTCAATGTGGGTTGAAAACAAAGAACTCAAAAGGAACTAGGGCGAATATGTTAACAACCGACAGATTATACCTTTACGATCATGTAGTCTTCGAATGCTAGTCCTAATATGGGAGATACTTTTGGGTAATTATCAAATATGATCACATGTAAGAGGTAATCTATTTATAGTATATGAAGGAATACATACAAGAGATAAAATTTGCTTCTTCCATCTGTTGCTCTCAGCCTCCAACTTCAAACTGTACTCCTTCACACTATCCACCAAATCATCAATTGATTTTAGGTCTCCAACTGCATTTTCAAGCTCTATTTTCACAAATCTTTCACAAGAAGACAACACCCGATTGGCAATCCCAACGGGAGTTTCCATTTTGAGACGAATCCTCTCCTTTCCATTGGCAGTCGATGCATCCATGAAGCTCAGGAGATAGTTCTGAAAGTCTTGAAATTTACTACTGCCCCATTGGGGGTGGTTAATTAAGACATGCTCGTTGTTTGTTCGGTCTGGGAATGGTAGGGAAAGTTTAGCCTCAAGGGCAGATCGAGCGGAGACTGGGAATAGGGTTACTTCCTCTGCATTGAGAAGCCGTCTTGTGTTTTCTTTCACAAATGAGATTGCTTCTTCAAGCTGAGCATGAGAAAAGAGAGAACACAATACAACAATCAAATCATTTAAAAGAATAATAAAACAATCAACAAAAGAAAGTTATCTTGAAATAATAATAAAACACAAGTAGAACACTTTTCTATGTATAAAAAGAGGACTAATATCAGTATGATCCTAAAGAATAAAATAGTAAAATGGCTTCACAACAACAACAACAACCAAGCCTTTAGTCCCAAACAAGTTGGGGTAGGCTAACAACAGAGGAAAAATTCTATTGCCAAGCAACTCTTACAGAATTTGAAATTTCTTTTTTCTTTTCGTGTTAGGTTATATTATAGAGCTCTCTTTAGAAAAGGCCTTATGAAATTCCAAGTTTTGCTACCACAGACATTACCATTAAAAAAAGCTAGGAGGCTACAAAGTGAAACCACCAAATCCAGTGCTTAGGTTACGCAAAGATATAAATTCAGCAATTGTATAGAAAAGAATATTATATTAAACCTCACTGTTGCTCCGATAAATATCCATTTTGTTCAAAACAAACACAACTTTCTTCTTCCACTGTTGAACATACTGGAGAAATGCAACCTACAAGTAATCAACAGAAACCATTAAGTTGCAAATAAAAATATAATAAACGATATCTTCAAATAGATATATGATAGAACATAAAATAGAAGAGAGAACATACCTCGCTTTCGGTCAATGGCCGGTCAGCAGAGAGAATAAATAATATTAAATCAGCACGAGGCACAAACTCTTCAGTAAGTCTTTGTTGTCTTTGTAGAATAACATTCGTTCCTGGTGTATCGACTAGGTTCATCTGTCAGAGAATACTATTCATCAGATATAAGATCAGCCAAAATGGGCACGTAATTTTTTTTTATGAGTTCAGGTAGTAATTTGCAGATTTTGAAACTTCTGGTGGTACAATGTGCATACAGGAAAAAAAAGAACATGGGAAGGCATGTACACTCAAAAACAGGAATAAGTTTGAAAACACTAGAAACTCCACAAAAAAAAATACCCAACCTAGGCTCAAAGAAGCAGCGAGGAAAGTGGTCAGGTAGTTAGAGCATCTTTTGCATCAAATAGGATATGACATATTCATGCATTGTAGTGGTAAAGATGACCAAATATGGCATATTCATGCATCGTAGTGGTACACAAAAAGTTTAGTAGCTTTTGTGGCAAGGTTTTGCATATTCATACCATATATATACAGGCTTCCTTTATCTATCAGGTTTTGAAAGGGTATATGAAAACTTCATAGAAAGTTTTAGTACTCACTTCCTTTAGCATCGGTGCAGATATATAGCAGGTAAATTGACCATCTGGGTGTCTTTCACACCGCTCTTGCTCAATAGAATCATTATCAGAATAACAAAGGAGAGTTATTTCATTTGTGGTAGGCACCACACCGTCTTTCAGGTACTTCCTACCAAGGAGGGCATTTATGACCGTCGATTTTCCCGAATTAAATTCACCCTGATGCATATATCAGACAAGTAGATATTCAATTAGATACAAAATGCTACAGTCACACAAATCTGAGGGGTATTTTGTTATAAAGATAACATATTACCACAATGACTAGCAAAAATGGCTCACTGAGGCGTGAAGTTGCATCTACCAACAACGAGACTTCCTCCATCTGTGACCATTACATGATCAAATTATATTTCCTGTCAAACTTTTTAGAAATAAGACATCAATTAACGAGCTAAATCCACTTGAGAGAATCTTCAACTACCAAATGTGTAACATTAGAAGATCACCGTTGGCACAGCTTTGCGAATAAATGCGGCTGTTTCTTCCAACAAGGCCCTCTCTCTCTCGATCAACTCCACCTCCATTTCTCCAAGCTTTGTAAATCCTGCAACTTGACTTGCAGTAGCTTCCAGCTCACCAGAAAACAGACGCCCATCTTGCAAGAATTTGTCAACATCATGAGATCTCTTAAACATCTTTTCAGAAAAATCTTCAGCGAAGAGCTGCATCTCAGCCAATGAGACAGCCACCCCAGATGCACCTGAGCTGAGTAATTTGGCTGCAACAATAGGAGGCGATTCTTCATGTGTCAAGTCAGTTAAGGTGAAGAAAATTGGGATCTTGACAGACTGATCGGCAGAGTCTTGCAAAACCCTAGAGATATTAGCAGTAGTAGTGTTGATTATAAGAAAATCGGCTCCTTCTGAGCTAGAAGCACTTTTTGCCGAGTCGATGTTCTGCACCACTCTGGCAACGAGAGGGAGGTAGATGGAATCCGATTTTGATTGCATCATCATGTTTCTTGCCACAATAGCAGGTATTCCTATATCCAATGAACTTTAATCAATAATTACAATTTTCCTGATTAATGTCATAAAGTAGTAGCTTATAAAATCCAGCATTTCCATAAAATAAATCTGTCAAACTAAACTGCATCCCTAAAATGTCCCCCAAATTTTAAGTAATCAGTAAAGGCTTAATATGAGAACAGAAAAACAACAGCACCCTGAAATACTCAAAAAGATTAGTCCAGTTGAAGCAAGATCTAGAGAAAATTCACTACATTGTGAAATTATAGCAATTATTAGTGAATAACTTGTGCCCTTACTACTTAGCAAATTATGCAAATTATGAAACACTCTGGCTCTTATGTAAATTACTTCTATTCATAATTGCTAATTTAAATATTGGAGCTATAAAATTGAATAATTCAAACGAACCGTCATCTTGAAGAACAACCCCGCTGGCCCCGATTGCTGAAGCCACATCAACCCGCTCCGCAATGAGAAAATACGCCCGATCCGCGACCACAGGCTTCAACGCACAAGCAGCCTCGTAAACCCTTCCTCCACCCTGATCTCCTCCCTCCAACACCACAATCTTAACTCCTTTCGAAACCGCCTCACTAACTGCCGCAATTTGGCTAAATACCTCATCAACACTCACGCGCAAAACGAGAGCAGGTACGCTGATCTCCGGCCGCTTGAATCCGCCGGGAAAGAGAGTTCGGATGCGGTCGGGAGAGGATGGAGAGTTTGAGGAGGAGGCTCCATTGATGGATTGCGCAGCAACTACACCTCTGAATTTGGGTTTGGGTTTCGACTTGGGGAGAAGAAAGAGCTGTGGAGAAAATGATGGGGTGAATAGGAATGGGTGCCTGGAGAGGCGAGTAGGGAGGAAATGGGAGTAAGAAATGGAGAAGACCATGGATGGGAGGATGGTGGCAAGCAATGGAGTGTGGTGCCGCTGACCAAAGGAGGGAGGAGCGGCTGAACTGTTTCGGTGGATGGAACCTTATCTCCACTACGCTATCCCCCAATAGGCACCGGACACGTCGGTCACGCAAAATATGAGATATCTCAGAGGATACGCACTCGTCAGCAGAGAGGAGTACAGTCCTTTGCTCCAACTCCACAACTATCTGACCACTAATTAACAAATCTATGTCGTACGTTTGGCATGAGATCAACCACTACACGAATCTTAAAGTAAACCAAGTGTTGACACTTCACATCGGTGTGATAATGGGTACATATACTCTGCGGTACCGCACTTAATAAAATGACCTCGCAGCGGAGCGAATGGAAATTTGGAGACCTATTTAGATTTGGGGATTGGCTTTAAGATTCGTGCCAAATTATCAAGAACGCTGAGTTCGGATCTTTTTCTACACCAAAATTAGAGTTACTTTATAGATCCGAATGCTGCAGTCCCGAGAGATTATCGGAGGAGAGATCATTTTGACCATTGTGACCGAGATACCCTCTTGAAATGAATTTTATTTTGAAAGGCCCGTGGGCCAACCCCTTCCTTTTCTGGGCCCAAAAACAAGGTGAGATTATCGGAGGAGAGTACTGACGACACTGCTCGCGCCAGGTAATCTCAAGTCTAAACCCTTCTACTAGGAGCAAAACCCTACGTTCCTCACTGCTCACTTCTCAGTCCTTAGTGACTGGACTGCCTCAGCGAAGCCTCTGCCTGCTCTTTAACCTTTTTTCGGTTTGAAATTGAAGCTTACGGTTACGGATAGGAAGTTTTTTTTTTATTTGCCATGGCCATTGTTGGTTATGCAACTACGGGATTTCTCCCTTTTCGCACCTCTTCCACCAAAACCAGTTTGAGTCGATTGGTATTACGGGATCGCTGCTCCATACTTCCCACGCGTCTTCTCTGGCATTTGAAAACAGGTACACCTCTTCTCTCTTTCTCTATTAATGCAATTTCACAGTTAAAGATGCAAATTACAGATTTTGGTGTAATTATCTATTTTCCCTGCGATAGGGGCATTAACACAGAAGGACGAGGAGCAGAGTTTGCAAGAAGATCAAACTGGTGAATCCATGGATGATGAAATCTATGATGAAGTACGAACAATTGTCCTGTAATCAAAAGGCCTAAGCTTTGCTTGCAGTTTTTCTGCAATTTACAAATGATTTTAAAGCTCTGGAATACTTGTAGGAGTGGCAAGCTCAGCAGAGAGAGAAAACAAAGCAGTGGCATGCCTATCGCAAGAAGGAAGAGGAGGAAGAAGAGAGAAAGATGGACGAGTATAGAGAAATTGGTATGCGATTAAAGGAGTATCCTCAAGAAGATGTTCGTAAAGCCAGAATGTTGGTTTCAGATTTCATCAGCGCTGCTGAAGAGGTCGAAGAGGTAATTACGCAACAAAAACGTATTGTTGTTCTTTGAACCTGTCATCTACTGGTCTTTAGTAGTATCTGTGATCCTTTTTTTTGAAAAATAGGCTAAAAAGCCCTTCCATTATATAAAATGTCTTACACAGAAAAGCAACAAGGCACTACAGCCATGAGTCAGAACATCAAAAGAAGTGAGCAGTACTAACAATTTGTACCAGAGATAATAAACTTTGCAGGAAAGCACACGCCATGCTTATTACAGACAAACAAAAGCAAGCAGTAAGTAGGAAAAAAAAACAAAAAACCAAAACAAATGGAACCAAGCATCCATAGTGCTAATTGGCAAGCAACATTTTTTTTTTTTTTTAAGGTTAACGGCCCCTAACAATTGTATTAAAATGAAAAAGGTTTGTGCAACCTCTCTGACTAATTGTATCAAAAGGAGGGCCGTTATGTTACGTATACTTACCAGTATTGGAATCATTTGTTTGTTGATTTCAATATAATTTTGCAGAAATTGAATTTTTTAATTTTGATTTTGCTTGTTTCGACTAGAAAATTGAGGAAGCTGCTGAGAGAGGGCAATTGACTGAACTAGTACTCATGGTTATCTGGAACCGTCTTGACCTAGCCAGACGTGATGTAAGTTAAGCTCTTCTTTGTGTTTTCATTTCTTATGTTGTTAGATTTTTGGCACCATTTTCTCAGCATGCATTTTCTAAATTCTAGCATTTTTTCATCATTACCTTAATTCATCATATTACTTTACAGGACGAAAGAGATGTCATCAGAAGCCTTGATCTATTATACAGACGAGTAGAGGTAACCCTTTTTTCTTGGGTTTTTGTCAAATTGCTTGAGTTTTCTATAAAAGCCTCCAGTTATATAATTATGAAATACTGTACTATAGACAGAAATTTTGAAGAGGGAGTCGTCACCATCTATGCGGTTACTGAACGAACTTTTGAATCTGCATGATGGATATGATGATGATGGTTGGAAGAAGAAATGCAGAAATCTGATGCTCCAAACATTTGCTCGTGAGGACACTTTCGGGATAATTGTCCCTGCTGGGGTTGACTCTCTAAATGTATGTTCTCTGCATATTCTTATATACATGTTTTTAAGGAAGTTTTATAAAGTGGTTCTGCTTAGTGATGCTCCCTGGTCCTGTGAGAAATATATTCCTGTCACAATATCAGTCTACCATGTCTTAGTGTTTACTCTAGCAAATTGACAAATAGGCCATATTAATGTTGTCATTGAATGTTGGCCATAATGAATGTTGTCATTGAATATTTAAAGACAAATAATTGATGGGAAACTATTAGGTGTCAATAATTTATTTTAATGAAGCACATTGTCATTATTTTTGCATAACTAAAGACTTGAACATGTAATGCCAGTAGTGTTTGAAGTTACTGCAGGGCACTTTTGCTTTTTCAACTTGCTCCAACAAACAAGGATTTTTTAACTTACAATATCACAGAAGGGGTTTTGTTTGTAAAAGCTTATGGTTTAGGATATTTTGGTAAATTTCTCGAAAAAGAACCCAGAGAGAGAGAGACGAGATTTAACCGGGACCTGTTCATCTTACTGTCTTACTGGTTTTTCTTCAATTTCACCAGAATCAAGGGAAAATAGAGTTGCCACCAGAGGATTCCAACACCCTTTTCAGAATAGACTTCATAAGAGAAGTTAATGATCTTTTGAAGGATGTCCGATCTGAGCAAAGCGACATCAAGGCCGGTCAGGGATTTGATCCTGAATCAGTTGCAACACGGTTAAAGCAGCAGGAGAAGCAACACACGATATGCCAGGTTGAGGCACTTCTCGAGCTGGCTGTGTACCTCAAGTGGTAGAATCTGAGATGGAGAGAGGGGGATGGGGGGCAGCCTCGGCCCGCTCCCTCTGGCCCCACTGATCAGTGAAGTTTTTGATATATATGTTGTTAACTTTTTTCTTAACTCAAGTTTTAGTAATGTTCCATGATGCTCCCTTATTATCCATTAAGGCTGTTGATTTTGATAAAAAAAAGAAAAGGGTTTAATTGGACTGTTCACTTTGATGAATGTTACAACTGGCATTGAATTCCATGTTTTTTCATGCACATTGCATAAATATAGTATAAATCTTGTATTAAATGGTGGGTTCCAAAATATAAATATTTTTTCTCTCAAGATTGTCAAAATTAATGTATTGCTAATGAATCTCCACCCTATAAATTATTTGCTTGTTAAGAATAAAATTTATAGAGGTTACAAGTAAAAATTAAGATCCATTAATAATTTCTCAAGAAATATACAGGGGCATTCTTGACATTTTCAGACTTCCAAGCATCACGGCTTAATCATTTTTCAAGTTCTTCGCACGTTTCACGTTTCACGGCTTAATCATTAATTATTAGGTAAAAATATGGGTAACTTTTTTTTCATTAACTAAACGGATAAGGATTTAGATGAAAATTATTTTGTACCTATTACTAAATAAAATTATATATAGATGTATGCTTATATGAGGATGATACATGATAGGTATAGTTGTATTCATGATCTAATATATATGATAATATGATATAATTCTAAATTTAATTCTTTTCCAAAATATTTCCAAGTTTAAACTATTGAATTCAAATTTTCAATAAGACAGACGGGTTAATACTTAATTATAATCTTATCACTTCTATTGATTTTGTATTTTTCTTAATACCACTAAATCAGAGGCGTAATTTTTTTTGTTTAAATTGATTGCACATTTTTACTATTATATTAAAATGTGATGTATATATAAAATTAATGAATTTGATAGTATTATTATTTGTTATTTATCTGTTATCTTTCGTTACCTTGATAACCTTGATAAATAAGATGAGTTTAATATAAAATCAATTAAAAATAAGCTTTTAATAATCTAGTAACAAAAATTAACATCATGCGATAGATCGTGAATTTAAAATTCAATTTTTTTTATAAATAATAAATGAAAGTTAATAAACTAGAGCTCTATCTTTTTATATCAAGATATATATAAGATAAATTCCTACCGGATAAATATAATATACATATAAGATTAATTCTTACCGGATAAATATAAAATACATATAAGATCAATTCTCAAACTGATATGAGTATAAAAATGTTTGATCCGATTCGTATGGACATATTGGCGCCCCTACTCGAGCCTTATATGAATATATATGAAATTAATTCCTCCACACATAGAAAGCCAAAGGGAAAATCTCAGAAGCGTGCATGTTCCTCCGGTTCTTGTCTCAGAAACGTGCTACATTAATTTAGTAAAAATAGTATTTATCATTTATATATTTTTTGAAGTCAAACAAACCTTGCTTAAAATATTTCACAATAATAACTTAAATAAGTGTCTTGTACATTGTTGAAATGCTTAAACTTTATAATTTTTTATTTTTCATAACAAAAAGTAGTAATTAAGTACTTAAATTTTTAATCTGGACCGGGCAATGGGAATTTTATCACTCATACTAAGTATTTTACTAAACAAAATATATTGGTGGGATATTATCATTTTTTTTATGTTGCTTAAGAACTTGTTTTTTTTTTATTTTTAACTAAAATGTTTGTGCAAAGGATGTGTTTTGTTACAGGTATATATTTTATGCTTCTTTATTAGATAAAGTTTTATAATATATTTTAAAACATCTGCCATTAAAAATTACTAGTCTAGAGAGAGATATTTGGATATACTTAGAGTGCTTTGTAAGGTGATTGTTTCTTATCTTCTAGCTAGAGATCAATTGTATGGTTACAAATATCCAGATTTTAATTGTAGCTTCATTGTAGCTTTTATTTTTTCCCACCAAAAGAAAAAGAAGAAAAAAAAAAATCCTATGTAGATATCTTAACTTTATGGAAGTTGTGAATTGCATGTAGTTTGTCGTGAAATCCTCAAGAAGCTACATCCCAAATTAAAGCTTGACATTATTCTTTAATTTTTTCGCTAATCAGATCAACAATGTACCACAAACTAACACTATATGTATATGTATGTTAATTATGTTTATTTTGTATGTTAATTATTTTTTAAAACTACATGTATTAACAAAAGAAATGTTTGCTATTGTGCTCAACTCATACAAAATACTAAAAGATTGAACATATTAATTAATATCTACATACACATTTTGCAATTAAAGTTGTCAGCTGCTAGTAAATGTACAATGTGTACTAGTGGTTTCGGTAAGAAATTATTTGATACAATACGAGAGTCACATGATAATCAAATATATTACGGCAAAGTATGAGCGTGGATTACGTGATGTAACTAACATACTGTATGTTGTTGTCATCTTTTAAGAAAATGTCACTAATGTATGTTGTTGTCATATTTTGAGAAAATATCACTATACACAATTAATGCACGATACTAACATGAACCTAACATGACTATACGTAATCAAAATAACATAAAATTTATGTCTTTATTTATCTGAAACAATAATTCAAATTTTAGACAATAAATTTATATTATTATACATCAAAAATTACAATAGTATTTCTTATTTTATAATTATTTATTATTTATTATTATTTTCTATTTTTCATACTTAAATTCACTTAAAGTTTTAAAAAATAGTTAGATGTTACCAAACATGATTACACGCTATGTTACTCTGATACTTCATATATAGTCACGTATCTGATACATATCGTATCGTCGTATCCGTATCCATACAACATAGATTAGATGTGATCAAGCGTGACTAATGTGACTCATGTGATTACATAGATTACATAGATTACATGTCATCTTTTGAGAAAATGTCACTACACACAATTAATGCACGATACTAACATGAACCTAACATGATACGTGACCAAAATAACATAAAATTTATGTCTTTATTTATCTGGAACAATAATTCAAATTTTGGACAATAAATTTATATTATTATACATCAAAAATTACAATATTATTTCTTATTTTATAATTATTTATTATTTATTATTTATTATTATTTTCTATTTTTCATACTTAAATTCACTTAAAGTTAAAAAAAATAGTTAGATGTTACCAAACATGATTACACGCTATGCTACTCTGATACTTCATATATAGTCACGTATCTGATACATATTGTATCGTTGTATCCATATCGTATATGATATGATACTCGTATCTGTATCCATACAACATAGATTATATGTGATCAAGCGTGACTAATGTGACTCACGTGATTGCATAGATTACATAGATTACATGTCATCTTTTGAGAAAATGTCACTGTACACAATTAATGCACGATACTAACATGAACCTAACATGACTATACGTGACCAAAATAATATAAAATTTATGTATTAATTTATCTGAAACAATAATTCAAATTTCGGACAATAAATTTATATTATTATACATCAAAAAATTACAATATTATTTCTTATTTTATAATTATTTATTATTTATTATTATTTTCTATTTTTCATACTTGAATTCACTTAAAGTTAAAAAAAATAGTTAGATGTTACCAAACATGATTACAGGTTATGTTACTCTGATACTTCATATATAGTCACGTATCTGATACATATCGTATCGTCATATCCATATCGTATATGATATGATACTCGTATCCGTATCCATACAGCATAGATTACATGCACTAGTGGAAAAACAGGAATCAGGATCGGCTTATCTGGATCGGGTGTACTGACCAAGCGATACTAATACCTACCTGAATCGGTTCTATCACTAAAACCGATACTAAAAGCTAATGAAAGCACAGCACATGCACTATCAGCATCGGTTCTAATATTAAAACCGATGCTGATACTATCAGCATCGGTTCTAAGTTTAGAACCGATTCTGATTGTAAACTATCAGCATCGGTTCTAAGCTTAGAACCGATTCTGATTGTAAAGTATCAGCATCGGTTCTAAGCTTAGAACCGATGCTGATAGTTCTTATTTAGCTTTATCCCGAAGTCTGATTCTTCACAGAATCATTTTTCTTTCTTCTTCCTCCATTGCTTGGCGCAGCAGCTATCTTACTGGGCATTGATCAGCTATCTCACTCTTCGTTCTCAGGTTCATTAATTGATTAATCATCTCTTTTCTCAAGTTTGATGTTAGATCTAGCACAATTTAGGTTCTAATTCGGCCCATTTTATAAACCCTAATCTATCTTTTAGGTTTTAATACATTTTTATATTTTAAGCTTTTCTTTATATGTGAAGATGAGCAAATTCATGATATATATGAATTTTTGATATAACTATATTTGCACATGCATGCTATATTTGAGCTTTTGATATATACCCATATATACCCTAGCATGCATCATATATATGTTATATAGTATTTGGCTAATATGCTATGGGTTGCATAGAGGCCTCCCGTGCTACGGCTCAATATTTGAGTTTTCAAAATACTCACGGTCGATCCGAACCGTTTATCTTGTTCTCCGTATTAATATGTGTTTGGAGACCAAATTTGACATTTTTTGGAAATTGTTTACTATTTTTTTATGGTCCAGATTTGTCTGAAAAACAACGATTTTCAATAAATCTAAAAAAATAGTTAAAAATTTCCAAAAAATGTAAAATTTGGTCTCCAAACACATATTAATACGGAGAACAAGATAAACGGTTCGGATCGACCGTGAGTATTTTGAAAACTCAAATATTGAGCCGTAGCACGGGAGGCCTCTATGCAACCCATATATAGCATCGTAGCCAAGTCCATGTTATATATATATACATATCTTATTTAGGTTCCGATGGTTTAATTTTGTAGTTTGGCTATTATTGAGAGATTTGGTGCAGCGATCTTCATCTCACTCGGTACGGCATCTAAAAAAGTTGTAAGTACCACATAAAACTCATGTTTAATTAGTTTTGTGCATAAATGTGTATTTCGATAGCTAGACTAAATAGATTTGTAGTAAGTATGTAGCTAGAGTATTGTCTTGAGAGCCAAAACCGCATGATTAATGCCTTTAAGTCATGATACCCGTTCAAAATTAATCCATTAGGGATTAATTTTGAATAGTCCCCGTTTTGGGACTGCTCTTTGAATACTTTGTCTCAATTAGGATGTGACCACTTGTTAGTCGTGTTTTAGTATTTAAGAAAATTTCGGCAGCATTTCTCCTTATTAGTTCCCCGAATACTCGGGGAACTAAGGGGAAATGTTGCCGAAATTTTCTTAAATACTAAAACACGACTACCAAGTGGTCACTACTGAGACGAAGTATTCAAAGAGTGGGATAGGATGGTAACCAGGCCCTAACACATAAAAATATAAAATAACACATAAAAATCCTTTTTTTTATATTTTAAAATAAAAAAATATAAAATAACACATAAACTTCCTTTTTTTAATATTTTAAAATAACATACACATTCATAAATAAATAGCACTATCAGCATCGGTTCCTAACTTAAGAACCGATGCTGATAAAAAACCGCATTATTTTAAATATATAGTACCATCAGCATCGGTTCCTAGCTTAAGAACCGATGCTGATAGTTATCAGCATCGGTTCTTAAGCTAGGAACCGATGCTGATCGGCTTCCCTCTCCAACCGGCGCATCTATATTCTTTAAAACTTACAAATTTTTCAAAAACCCAAAACCTCATAACCTCAAAACCCTCTCCTCCGCCGTGACCTAGCCCTGATTTGAAACCTCAAAACCCGGTTCTGTGTTCTCTTCTCCGCCGTGACCTAGCCGTGACCTAGCCGTGACCTAGCCGTGACCTAGCCGTGCATTTTGAGTTTCCATTGCTCTTCTCCTCCGCCGGCTCCATTGCTCGGCCCTCTCCTCTCAGTCCTCTCGCCTCTCATTTTAGGTAAGTTTGCTATTTTAGTTTTGCTATTTTAAGTAGTTCCAAATTATCAAATCAAATCAATTCGGTTTCAAATCAACCAAACCGAATTTATAAATTGTTTACAATTCGGGTACCAAACCAAATTTAGAAATTGTTTTAGAGATTTGTTTGACATTTGAGAGAAATTTGTTAGAAATTTGTTAGAAATAATTTGTTTAATTCGGGTACCAAGTATTTTAAGAATATACTTGTTAGTAATTTGTTACAAATTTGATAGATTAGGGTACCAATTTAAGAGGTACCAATTTGAGAAATAATTCGGGTACCAATTTAATTCGGGTACCAATTGAATTTAGAAAATTCTTGTTGCTAATTCTTTTTGTTGGTATATTATAATTTCGGTTGTTGTTGGTACTTAGCTTAAGAACCAAAATAAATGTTGTTGGTACATTATAATTGTTGGTACATTACTAATTGTTGGTACATTAATTAGAATAATTGTTGGTACCTAGCTTAAGAACCAAAATAATTGTTAGACATTTGGAAATTGTTGTTGGTACATTAGAATTTGGGTTAATAATTGGTTTAGTTACCAAACCAAAATAATTGGTGTGGATTTATTTGTTGATTTAATTTGAATTGGTTTGAAGTTAGTTTGGATTTATTTGGACTTTGAATTTATTTGGACTTGGATTTATTTGGACTTGCAAATTCAGATATGGAAAGCAATAGTGAGACAGCCTCGGCTAAGAAACGAGGAAGAGGGCCTAATGCAATTAAGGAGAAGTTTAACGAGAAAGGGAAAGAGCTAGAACTTGACAAGTTTCACAGGCCGGTTGTTACTACGGAAACAACGTCTTTTCCAACGAAATTCGGTATATTGGTGAGAATGAATATTCCTATAAGTTTCGTATTGTGGAAAGATGTTCCAGAAGAGAACAAGCTGAAAATATGGGAAACACTGAAGGTAAATAACGTAGTACTAAGTTCACAAGCTTTCATTTGATATTAAATAACTCTAAATTTTGATTTCTATTTGTTTGGCAGCTGAGATGGGGTATAAAAGAGGAAGAAAAAGTGAGGAACTATTATTATCAGAAGATGGCTACTTATCACCGGAGGTGGCGAACCGAGATGACTAAAGTGTGGCGCGCGGGTGAGACTCCCGATTTTGCCAAGCAAAATATGGAAGAAAAAGACTGGGAGGTATTTGTCAAGTATCGAGAGACGGAGGAGTTTGAGGTATGTTTATTTCTGCGGATCACCTACCTTATCTCTAAGTAAGAATTCAAATACTCTTATAATTAAGGCCTACAATGATTGTCTTGACATATTAATTGTAGACTGCTAGCAAAATTGGAAAGGAGAATCAGGCCAAAAACGAGTATCCGCATTTCTTAGGATCTAGAGGTTACATGAGCGAGGGTTTTCGGAGTAGGCTTACAGATGCTATGCAGACGATTGCAGACGAGAAAACATCTAGTGATCCGTCTTCCCAAGGCTCAACAAGTGCATTGAAACCAGAAGAGGTCCTTGATATGTCGATTGAGCATAGGCACGTCACCTGGAGACTAGGAAGACAAAAGCTCGATAAGGAGACCAAGGAACGCTTTTATCCAGAAACATACGTACCGGTCATCGAGAAGATTGTAAGAATTTTAGATATTGTCATTCATTGAAACCTCTACTTTACTTTATTAGTTTATTGTAAGAATTTTAGATATTGTCATTCATTGAAACCTCTACGTTAATTTATTAGTTTATAACATGTTGTCATTCCAGGAAGAACAAGAGGCGGCTCTGAAAAAAGGCTTGTTGGCCGTCGAACGATACGACGATGTTCTCGGAAAATCTCTGCCAAATCCAGAACATCCTGGGAGGGTGAGAGGAGTGGGAGGTTTGGTTCCTATCAGGAAAACATACGAGAAGAGCTCAATAAGGAGGAGACGCGCTCCCTCGAGTTCCGAAGCAAAAATGAGGGAAGAACTGAGGGAAGAAATGGAGGACAAAGTAAGAGAAATAGAGGTGAGACTAGAAGCAAAAATGAGGGAAGAAATGAAGTCTCAACTTGCACTTTTGGTTCAGCAGTCAATGGGCCAACAAGTTCAGACGTTTACCCCAACAGTCCTTCAGAGCAGCAGCCAGTCAGTCAAACCAATTGCAGATCTTTCCGGGTATACTGAGGCAATGCAAATTCAAATTCAATAATATTCAAATTTCACCATTTATTTTCCATTACATGTTGTACTGTTCATACGTTTTAGTTTATTCGAGTAAATACATATATTTGAACAGGAGGCAGAAATAAGCTGCAAACTCTAGGCAGCTGTCAATGGGAACACTGTTACAGTAGCCGTGGGGACAATTCATGTTCCAGTTGCACCCGGTGGAACAATTCACGGCAGACCGATGCCGCTCGACCATGCAAGAGTGATGGTGGATGGTATTTTCGATGCGGACTTCATAAATCACCCATTACCTGTACCAAATGGCGAGCAGGAAACCCTAAAGGATGCCCTCGACAGTTTCACTGCATGGCCAATGTCCATGATAGCGATAGGTTCAGCTGAGGTATATTATTATTACAAGTTCTTATACTTCCGAATTAGTATCTATGTGATAGAGTTATAGATGATTTTGGATTTTACTTCAATTTATTATGAAATTTTGCAGGAACCACGCAAAGAAATGATTATTCCTGGAGGTCCGAAAGCAACGAGTCACTGCAAGGCATTTGATGGTATCAATTTTGACAAGCTGGGACAGACATTCAAGCATATTCGTGATCGGTTTTCGGAGCTAGATGGCAGCCCAATCGAAATCGATTCCCCAGCTGATCTTTGATGTTCAGATGACTCCATATGCGTCTATGCAGATGATTATGCGGCCTTGCTTACTCCACGGGAGTGGCTCACTGTACCAGTTGTTCAGATCTGGATGCTGTGAGTTAATATTTGTAATAATTGCAGATGTTTAGTACTTGTAATTCAAATTTCACAAAATTGAGATCACCTTTGTGTCTTTATTTTGTAGGTATTGGCACAAATACCTCAAGGAGGAATATCCCGATGAGCAGGTTGGTTTCATGGACCCCAGTCAAACGAATGCCACCCTGTTGAATGATGACCGAGGACGTGTTCTTCAATACATAGGGAAAGCACTCCGAGAAAATCAGGACAAGAGATTAATCTTCATACCATACCATCAGATGTTAGTGTTACATATATATATATTCTAATTTTATTATATTTCTTTCAATTCATATAAATTGAATAATATGACATGCTACAAACCTAACATGCAGAAATCATTGGATATTGGTCGTGCTTATGCCAAGAGAACGTGCATTGTACGTGTACGATTCCGATAAGAAAGGTAAAAGAATGCTGATGATCAGTGCTGCTATCGAGGAGTAAGTGTCTTTCCTAAATTTTACGTTTTTTTAGAATACTAATGATTTTATTATTATATTATCATTTTAAAAATGTATCGTAAGTACTGATTGTTCAATGTTTTCATATTTCAACAGCGTCTTCATAAAGGAAATGAGTGCTTCTTTAACGGTTCGTAACGATTGCAAGGTAAAAATTCATATTGCGATATAATTATAATGAATATACATATAAGCCATTTGCATGCTCGTAATACAAACATTTTTTTTTTGAAACTTGTTATGTAGTGCCCACAACAACCAGCCGGCTGGGAATGTGCATATTATACCATGTTGCTCATGCAAGACATAATAAACCACTGTCTCGATGTTTTTCCGCAATTGAAGGTATATATGCATTTATAAATTTTTCAAAAATAAGAATTGTTGTTTCAAATATAATAAAATACACAATTTAATTGTATATATATGCTCTTCACAAATTCTAAAAATGCAGGATATTCCCGCTAAATATACGTTACAACGCTTGGCCGACTTTCGCCAAATGTGGGCCAAAGCCTTGCTGAAAGAAATTAAGACGAGAGGAAGTTAGGAACATGAATTTTTTGTAATAAGTTAGGATGTGTACGATATATAATTAATTTATGATGTGTTTTATTGATAATTAATTTAGGATGTGTTTTATTGAAAATTAATTTAGAATGTGTTTTATTGATAATTTAGGATTTGTGATAATTTCAAATTTCGGCCAGCTAAATAAATATGGAAGCTGGCAATTTAATAAAAAATATTTTTTAAAAATTCAATTGAGTATCAGCATCGGTTCTTACTTAAGAACCGATGCTGATAGTGATTTTCTGAATTAAAATACAAATCAGTATCGGTTTTTCAGTCAGAACCGATGCTGATACTCTATTTTCTGAATTTAAAAAATATAATTTGAAATATACATCTGTATCGGATGTACAGTACAACCGATGCTGATAGTTTTTCCTGAATTTTAAAAATTCTATTTACAAAATAGAACTGCATCGGTTGTTAATTAGAACCGATGCAGATTAGTACCTATCTGCATCAGTTGTTAATTAGAACCGATGCAGATTAGTACCTATCTGCATCGGTTGTTAATTAGAACCGATGCAGATTAGTACCTATCTGCATCGGTTTTTAATTAGAACCGATGCAGATTAGTACCTATCTGCATCGGTTGTAACAACCGATACAGATTTGTTTGATATCTGTGTCGCCCTCATCAGGATCGGTTGTGAACCGATACTGATATCTGTATATAACCGATACTTATTCTATTTTTTCCAATGGTGATGTGATCAAGCGTGACTAATGTGACCAACCACGTAGTATGGTTAAAACATGACTAATTACGACGTGACTAACATGTTGTGACCATTCTGTATTAACTATGGTAATGGCACATAAAACTTGGTTTGACGTATATATAGGTCTGAAATCCTGATGAATCTGTTATGAATATTACATCCAACTTGTCCTTCAACCTCATTAAAGAAAAAATAATTGATACTAAGACAATATATTACGATAAACTATTTTTTAGCAAAAGAATGGCCAACTTCAGCTAAAGTTGAATTTGTAATCTGCATATCTCTTATAAGAAAAAGAATACCTCAGCAAGCTGCCCTTTGTTATTACTATTACGACTAAATCTTAACTATACACTGAAAGCACGTAACTGTGTACATTAACTCTGCTAGCTTGCAACTTCAAATGTATATATATTAGTCCACAATAATTCAAAAATGTACTGGAGCAAGTGAGCAACATGAGACTTCAAATCTAGTTATGTAGTAAACTAAAATTACTGATTTATTTGTTATTTTCTAATTAAGACGTATCATACTTCTTAAAATATAAAACCGACTTCTGGTGCTTTCATCTATCTTTTTTATATTCAAATTTTAAACATCATCTCAATCTTTTAAATTTACAAAGTCTCAATTGTTAATTGCAGCACACTAATCATAGTATTGTTCATTTTTTCTTGTTTACTAGCTAGTAACGCACTTTAATTTCTTTTGAAGTATTTTTTTTATTATTTAAATGTCTTCTAATTAATTAGCTTCAATACTAACCTATGCAAGCATCGGTTCTTGGACACGAGATTTATTTTGTTTTTATCGGAGGTCAATTTCAGCATATTGCTATCAAACATAAGGAGCAAACGTTGACTGCTAGCTGTTGGCGGAGCCAGACTTTCCAACTATGGAGGTCAATCGTGAATGGAGGTCAATCATATAAAAATTTTATACTGCGAATGAGGGTCAATTAACCGTAATCGTAGTAATTTACTCTAAATTATATAGAAAACTGTGTAAATACAAAATTTTTGAAAAAAAATGGGGGTCAATTGACCCCCATTGACCCTTACTCCCTCCGCCTCTGGCTGCCAAGTCATCGTCAGCTTTTTTATCGTGCATCACATGCGTATTTCATTTTTCTTTTTCAAAATTATGTAATTTATATATTTACCATTCAAAATTCTAATAACTCATATATTTACTCAATTAGTTACAAAATAAAATAGATTAAATTTAATTTTATATAAAATATAATCAAACACTCCCTTCTCTTTTTTTCTTTATCTTCCCTGTCAAAATTCACATCCCATAACCCAACTAAACTTTAAATTCGCCATAGCCATGGCTCTTTTCGTAATTTCCTAACTCCCACACGCAACCTCACCATTCTCCATGTAGCAACCCTTCGGCACTGGCTTTATCACCCACAAAGAGAAACTCATTACCATGAACTATACCATCTGTCATGATCTTAATTAAATTGTGAAAGCAGAGCAAAAGAAGGAGAAAAAAAATACATTAGTAATCTACGTCACTAAGTTCAAAATTATAGACAGGAACATAAACTACTGGCGAGGAGCAACAAGTGATTTTAAAAAATTAGTTACACCCAAGGTTCTAAATAGCGATTATAGCGGCATAGCGGAGAGGCAAAAAAAAAAAAAAAACTATTGTGAATAGCGTAGCTAGCTAGCTATAGCGGAAGCTATTACACATAGCGATTTTCCTTTTTCAAACTTTATATTCTATATTTCTACTAATTATCAACACAATCAATATTAGAGAATTGATGTAACAATTAAATAACAACTAATCTAAGTCTATACTTTTTATCAATTACGCAAATAAGAAGGAAAAAAAATCTAAAAAGTAACATTATTTAATAGTTTATACTTCATGATATTACATATTATAATAGACAAAGAGTAATTAATTTTATAAGGTAAATGAAGTCAATATATATATTTAAATATTTTATAATTATAATAATAATCAAAATCAGCTTTCAATTGAAACGAACGATAATAATTTTACAAATGAATACTATAAAAAGAGTAATCAAAATGAAGAATTAGTATTTGAATATTTCTCGATATAGAATGATAGAATAAATTACAAATAAAAATAGAAGCATATAGTTTGGTTAAGTATACTTATTCTAGAAGACTATGCAGCATTAGAAATAAGAATAGAAGTACAGAAATCCATATAAATTGCAAAAAAAAAACCATGTAGCATAGCGGGTCTCATATAGCGGTAATAGCGGTCAGCTATTATAGCTATAACGGTCGTAGCTGAGTTAGCGCAATTTTATCTCATAGCTTAGTGTTTATGGTTCGAAAAAACTATAGCGTAGCTATAGTGCCGCTATAGCTAGCTATTTAGAACACTGGTTACACCACTCAAGATGAAATAGAGGTGCTGAGTTGTCAATTATATATTTATCTAGTAAATTTGTTGGATCAATTGAAACAACTCTACTCGTATTAGAATATCACATAAATAGGTAATCGTTGTAACTAGGGGCAGAGGCAGATATCCAGTGAATGAGGGTCAAAATATTAACTACATACAAAAAAGGGGGTTTCAATATCATATGTGAGCTGTCTTTAATTTTCTCAGTGGGATTTGACAAAGAAAGAGACAATATTACATGTGAGCAATTCTTTTGATTAATTTTTTTTTTTAAATGCTAGAAGTCCCCAATCAATTGATCCAAAAATTATAGAGGCCATTCATATAAAACTTTCATAAAAATATCATGAACAATGTAACCCGTTATATTTGATCCAAAAATTATAGGGGTCAATCAATTGATCCAAAAATTTGGAGCACCTGTAACATTTTACTATAAATTATATAATAAAATTGTACTTGTAACAATGTAACCGAATATATTTAAAAAAAAATTAATTTTTTTTTGAAGTTTCAACTCTTGTTCTCTGGCTTTTTTAAATCTGATAATTTTCTCAATTTTTTTTTTCAAATTTCTCGATTTAATCTTGTAATTACAAGGTTCTTCATCAAATTCAATACTAGTTCATAACACCACTCCTGCAGGATCACCCAACCTGACCACACCATTGCTGCTGGGAATAAGATGTTCGATGAAATGTCTGACAGAAAATTAGCAATCATGGAAGTTGCCACGATGCTGTTAGCTAGTGGTTAGGGGTGTAAACGGATCGGATATTATCCGATTTCATCCGGATTTGTATCCGAAAATTACTTAAATTATTCGATATGTACCCGTATCCGTATCTATATCCGAAAAATTATAATGAATAAGGATACGGTAAGGATTTTAACTATCCGTAACTATATGTATCCGACCATTTACACTCTGAAACCACAACAAATGTACTCTATGTTCTTAAATTGCATATACATACCAATGATTTATTAAAATGTATATACATATATATTCTGACGAACAATATAACACTATAACATGATTAGTGACTAATGTTTTGTTAACGTGATATATATTTTGTAACCAACAAATTTATTATGAAAAATACTAGATCTAATTTATGAATTAAAAAATTATATTTAGATGTTATTCTTTACTATAATGTACATTAGTAATTTATTTTTAATCATTCGAATTATATTCATATCCGTATTTGTATCTGTCCGATATCCGATCTGTATCCGTATCCGTTTAATATCTGATCCATTGTTGAAGTGCCATAGAAGATCTGGTGCGCCATTCTTGGAAGGGAAGCTGGAGCATGATTTCTTGCAGGAGATTTATTTCTAGATTATGTAGTTGTGTAAAATATAGAAATAGATATGCCAATTACAGAAAGGAGATTTAGGCAGATTGTTTTCCCTTATGCTCAAACTCCTTTATATATAGCAATCTAATCTCCTGTACGAATGTGTATGTAAGAATTATTTTTTCTGAATTAATAAAAGAAGGGAGGGAAGGGATTTCAGGGAGTCTGGTGTTCTTACGATGTTTTCTCCAAACATAATAACTTAAACATCCATATCCGTATCCGAGACTATCCGTATTCGTATCCGTATCCAAAAATTAAATTATAACGGATAAGGATACGGTTTGACCACTATCCGATCCGTATCCGACCGTTTACACCCCTACTAGTGGTAGTGACCTTCAATTCAACTGAATGGAAATGCAACAAGAACAGCTCTTAGCTCTTACAACTGAGGCAGGTAGTGTGGTTACCAATCTAAAGAAAGTAGTTTCTTGAAGGAGAAAGGTCTATGACAATATAATTAATTTCAGTTTTCAAACTAATTAGTTTCAGTTTAATTATATATAAGATTAAATATAATTAATTTCAGTTTTCAAACTAATTAGTTTAATACGCGAGTTATTAGAATTTAGAGTGGTAAATATGTAATTATAGAATTTCGAGAGAAAATATGTAATTTCATAGTTTTTGAGTGATATATATGAAATTCCTTTTTTTTTTCTACATATTATTTAGATAGAGTTATACATTGTTGAGTTAATTCTCTATTTATATGCTATATATTTGAGAATTAGAAAAAAAAAAAAAGGTGAACTTCTGGCTTTCCAGTAGTTGCCTTTATGGACGACTGCTGGAAAAATCAGCCATTGAAGCATTTTGCGAATTTTTGCTCTTTATTTGAGGACAGGGACTTTTTTTTTTTCTGAGGATATGAATAAAAATTTCGAAAATACTTCCAAGCATCACGGCTTAATCATTTTTCAGTTCTCCGCATGAAAGCAGCGATCCTACAGGGTTCTGCGATTCCAATTTCAACCATTCATTTATTAGAATGTAAGAATCTTTAAAAGTGAGAATTTTTGTGCACGAATCTCAAAATATATAAACGGTTGAGATTAGAATCTCAGGGACCCGATGCTGTAGGATCTCAGCAGATTTATTTCTTCTCCGCATACATGTTTTCACGTGTACAGTGACCAAGATGAGTGGCCATGGCCAGCCTAGTGTACGTAGTACGTAGTGTTCCCCATAAAAAAGCCAAAACACGAGAATTTATTAGAATTGTTTACAAACATATGCCTTATTTAACACTCAACACAGAATCAAAAATTCAAAATCCAGAGAAACTCTTCTCCACTCCATCACTAAAAAGAACGCCTCTCTTTCCTCCATTGTTGACCAGCTCCAAGAAGACGAGAAAGAAGAGGAGTTCAACAGGAACATTAATGATCATGACCCGGTTGACCAGCTCGCTGAGCGGCGTGAGATCCCCATTTTTGAAGGAAACCGATGACAAGTCCTGCTTTCATAACTTGGAGGCGCATCTCCATCTCCTTGACGGGTATGTGTTGTTGTGACACTGGTACAGGCTACAGCACCAGCATGTACCTGTACCAGATGTTTACCAAATCATTAACAAGTTGTGCTTTGTGTTAATTATATTCGAACTACTGGTACTGTCCGGTGCATGACCATATTAGAAGCAGGGGAGGTAAGATTTACAGATTTAATATTTTAGTATTTGATGCATGGCCGAAGAATTACATGTTAATACTTCATAGCTTTCATAATAAAGCTTACAAAGAAGAACAAAATAATTAAGGTGTATTAGCTTGTGACAGGTACTAGCTACAGCTTTAATTCAATATATAAAAAAAATTGTGTCTTATTATAAAAATGGCTAAATTTTTGTATCGCATTATCAAATTTCATGAATGAAGACTTTGGTACCTATTTCTGCATTAACTTGTGTTGAACCTCTTCTTGCCGAAATAATAAAAAAAAAATTAAAATGAGACGAATTGACATTAAATGTTATATATATAATTTTTTTTTTCTATAGGTATCAAGGGAGAGGCGCGCGATTCGTTCAAGTAATCGGTCGGGACCCTGCGTTGGTAAACAAATCAACCAATTTTCTCAAGCCACACTATTATATACCGCCAAAATGGCGGCAGGATGAAAACAGGGGCATGATTCGATCCCCAGACGGGCGCTGGATGCAGCCCGAGAGGGAGAAGCTTGACGAACATCCAGAGGATACTCACCACTTCCTTGGCCGACTTGGTCTAGTGAAAAATATTCCCGAGTCTTGACGAAACTATTTGATGATTTCCATCAAACAATGGCGTATATATATGGACTTGGTTAACGTATACATTGATTATCTACGAAGTTTTATCTTGAGATGCATGAAGGCTCAATTTTCAATCTTTGTACCATTGTGTCGATATATATATAATAAACACGTAGTATTCTGGATGTTATTATGTACCTTAAAAGTGTTGGAAATTTAGTTCTAAAAACTCAAAATTGTTAAAATTACCTTTTGCAATATTTTGTAAAGCTGAGGACTAGTATGAAAATTCTCATATCTAATCAATTTGAATTCCGTTTTGTTTTCTCTGAACCGTTATTAAAATAAAGTTTAATTAAGTCTAAAAGGCGTTATTGAAGATGATCTTTAATACATTAAATCTCTATCTTTATTATAAATAAAGCAATCTCCTGTTTGATTGATATGAGTAAAAAAAACTCATTTTTCATTTTGCTCACACCTTTTCTCCTCTGTTAGATATTCATAAAATAATATCTCTTTGATTCATTTCTCCCACAGAATAAACCTCTTTGATTTATTCTCCATTTTGATTGTGTATCAATCAAATTAAATTATATCTGATTTATGCTGGATATTGCGGAGTTATCGTCAGTTGCTTCCATGGCGTGCCTAAGGAGCAACAATCCCGGATTATCTTGGTTGCGGTTCCATCTTGCACGATGAGACGGAATACGCTTAAGGAAAGTGTTCCGTACACGATCCGGGTAACTCTATTTCAATTTGATTTATTTTAATTAATTTGTAACTATCCGAATATTCTGAAAATTTATACCAACAAAAAGTAATTTTGTTTTTGTCTAGTGACTAAGAGTCTAAGAGACTAAGACAATATTATTCGTATGAAAAATAGTATGTTTGAAATTTTAAGTTGAATGACTCAAATTCTTGCTGACTTAACAACTACTAAGGAACTGGTAATAGTTTCAGAATGCATGTGTAATTAGGAGAAAGAAAGGAAATAGGAAGCAGCCGCAGCAGCATTATATTAATCATTGATTTCGTGTGTACATAACTACATAAGCACAACATGCTGTCGCACTAATTCAAAGGAAGTGATTAAGAAAGCAAATATGCATGAATGCATTATTTAGATTCCGTACTAAAAACAGTCTGTAGTGATTTTGCACGGTTAGATTGCTTATAGATCAATAAACTGGCAAATTGAACTTTTCAATCTAATCAATCGGATTCAGAATCATCATTTTCGCAAAGAAATTCCTTCGTTTACAGTTCACTTAAACTAACGTGCATATCTATTCTTTGCTCACTAATAGAGAGTCAAATATATTGTATTGGAGATAATAGTGGATATGAATTATAGAAGTTGATTAGCATTGTAATAGTGCTAGGTAAGAGATACTTAGTGGAGTTGTTTATAATATCTTAATCAAATCTATAAGTATGTGTCATGTCATTGTACTTAAATACACAATATCAATACAAATTCTCTCTTACTCTAAACCTTTAGATGGCAACATAGCTCTAGAAAAATGCTGGAATAATGCTCGCGTCTATTTCAGAAATTATGCCTCCTATCTCAATTTTTATTTCAGTTACCAAAATAAAACTCTTATTCCAAAAAACTAACCTTCTCTATTTCTATTTTGTTCCTCTTTATTCCTGAATAAAACTAAGATCGGTTACGCCATTTTATTTTAGATCTGATCAGACTTATTTCATGAAAACAAAACCTTTATTTCTCTCTATTCTTGACCTAAACTCTCTCTATTCCACTCAACACTAGATTAAGCATCTCCTACCTACCACTATTACAATGCTAAATTGCTAATCAACTTCTACGATTCACACCCACTATTATCTACAATACAATATATTTGATCCTCTATTAAGTACCTTTTGTATCTAATTATATATATATTTTGTTATGAAGGCCCGTAGGCATATGATTAAATTAGAGTCATGGTATTACATAAAACAGTAAGGACCGGAAGTAAGAAATTAGAAATAACAACAAAATGTTAAAATTAAACAAATCAAACAGACTTTTGTATCATTCGGTTCAGTTCCTGATTTGGGGTACCAGTAAAGCTAGTTCCCGTTGTGCGTGCCAGATTTGCCAATCAGTGCTGTAGTTCAGTAATCTTCTTTAGTTGTACGTGTACGGTGTACCTGACTAGTGACTTGTATTCTGCCAGGGTTCTTTTGGCAAATTTCCAAGCCCTTTGCAAGAGTTTTTATTGCCTTCCAGGATGCCAGCGCCTCCATGGATTCTTCACGAAGTTGATTGCGTGAGTCCTTTACAGTCTGTTCAAATCTGGATGCTTTCACTCCAGCCTTCCTCAATTAGTGATTGTACTATGCGTAACATGGTCAGCAATGCCTCTGCTTCATCAAACTCCTTACCAATTGTGATTAGTGTGGTGGCAAACTCAAGTGGTAGATGTTCAACCCTTAAATGGCAGAGGTGCTAGTCCCCATGTTGCTCGCGATACCGTGCAAAATAATAATAGGTGCATGAGATATTCATTCTCTGTGGCACATCACGGGCACCCAGGATTTATCGGTCGGATATGCCTATTCATTGTTGTTGCCGTAGCTAGGCCATCGTGCGGTGCTTTCCAAAGGAATGTTTTGATTCGTGGCACCAATATTCCTTTACATATCTACATCATTCTCCACGCCATCATTTTATTCTCCGGGTAAATAATCAGTACCACGTATTATTGCCAAAAAAATTTTAGGTTACCATCTAATTAAATATTTCAAAAATTCTGATCTTACCGTTGATTTCTGAGAAATTCAGAAGTTACCACCCACACAGAGCTGCAAATTAAGAATTTTTTGCTCGCGGTCTATTTGCCTCTGCATCAGCTAAGAACCTGGGGCTAAAATTTGTGGTTGTCAATAGAAACCTTTATTAGCATTTGCAATATCCAAGAAATGTGAAGGTGTATATATAGCTGTTACATGCAAGAGCGAACTTAGTGGCATGTTTTTGTTATTTTCTTGTAACCTTAAAGTCTGACTGTAAAGTACCTAGTTGATCCCATGCGTAGCTCTAACATGAGGTCATGCGCATTCAGAATTTCAGTCAGAATTAGATGCAGAATATTAACAAGAATGCAAAACTGTTGATTTTTAGTATAGAGTACTTATAGTACATGGTACAACACAGTATAAAGTGTGCACTGAGCATATAACGGAGTACTTATGGGAGTACACTATACCAAATAAAATACATAAAATCAAACTGATACTTATTGTCAAGGAACAATAACTGAGCATATGAAACCAGACAAAAGCACCATCTCTGCCATTTATTTTTTATATTTTGTACAAGTCTTCTGCCAAGTAGCTACCTTTTAAGAAGGGTCTTGTGACAAGCATCAAGGCGTAACAAATCTAAAATACAAGAGACATAATGTTAATTTTTATAGAAACAGAGAGATGAGAGAACTTGTATTTTTTCTGATTTTTTCTTGTATTTTGTCTAAAGCATATACATGGGTATATATACCTTCCTTTCTATTTTTTACCGTTGACATTCCAACGGTTCATTTCTAACTATTCTAAATTACAATTTTACCCTCCTCTTTATTTTACAATTTACCCCTTCTAATTTACTCTATTATTCAACACTCCCCCTCAAGCTAGGATTATAAATGTCGATTAATCCTAGCTTGCGTGTTATTTCTTCGAATGCTTTTGGAATTAGTCCCTTAGTGAAGATGTCGGCTAATTGGTCTTGACTTTTCACGTAAGGGGTTTCAATCTCCTTTGCTTGCACTTTTTCTCTTATGAAATGACAATCAATTTCAATATGCTTTGTCCTTTCATGAAATACGGCATTTGAAGCAATGTGCCTTGCCGCATTGTTATCGCAAAACATCTTTATTGGTTTATCAATTTTGAAGTTCAACTCTCCAAGTAATTGTTTAATCCACGTGAGTTCACTTGCGGTGGATGCCATGGCGCGATATTCCGCTTCCGCACTCGATCGTGCCACGACATTTTGCTTCTTGCTTTTCCATGTGACTAAGTTTCCGCCTACAAACGTGCAATAGCCGGTTGTTGATTTTCTATCAAAGCTCCCGGCCCAGTCTGCATCGGAATAGCCACACACTTCATTAGATTTATTATTTTTCATCCATATACCCTTTCCGGGTGATTTCTTTAAGAATCTTAAAATTCTATCAATTGCATCCAAATGAGGTTTTCTTGGTGCATGCATAAATTTGCTAATTTGGTTTCCCGCAAATGATATATCCGGCCTAGTTACCATTAGGTAAATTAATTTACCTACAAGCCGTTGGAATTGATTGATGTTTTCCAACGGTTCTCCATCTTCGGAATTTAATTTACAATTACTATCTATAGGTGTTGAAACCGGTTTAGACCCTAATTTTCCCGTTTCTTTTAGAATGTCAATAGTATATTTTCTTTGTGAGATAAATAATCCCTTGGTAGAATGAGCTATTTCAATTCCTAAAAAATATTTAAGTCTACCAAGGTCTTTTATTTCAAAATTTTCTTTTAGATGTTTTTTAACGTTGTTAATTTTTTCATAATTATTTCCGGTAATAATTATATCATCAACATACACAAGAACAATGGTTGTATCATTATTTTCATGTTTTGAAAATAGTGATGTATCGGATTGGCTTATTTTAAAATCGAGAGAAATTAAATATTGAGAGAGTTTTCCATACCATGCTCTTGGTGATTGTTTAAGTCCATAAATTGACTTGTTTAACCTACAAACAAGGTTAGTATTTTTTTTCTTTTACATGACCCGGCGGTAGAGTCATATAAACCTCTTCCTCAAGTGTTCCTTGAAGGAATGCGTTTTTAACATCCATTTGGTATAAATTCCACCCATTATTTACCGCTATTGAAAGCAAGATTCTAATGGTATTCATCTTTGCTACAGGAGCAAAGGTCTCTTGGTAATCAATACCATATGTTTGGGTATACCCCTTGGCAACTAGCCGGGCCTTATACCGTTCTATGGATCCATCGCTTTGATATTTTATTTTATAAACTCATTTGCATCCAACGGGTTTTTTATTTTTTGGTAATGGTACAATGGTCCATGTGTCATTTTTTTCTAAGGCTTGAAGTTCTTCTTCCATAGCCTTATACCACACCGGTTGGTTAATGGCTTCTTCAAAATTTCTTGGTTCTTCCATTTTAGAAATTGAACTAAGAAATGCACGGTGGGTTTTTGAAATATTTTTATATGAAATAAAATTTTCAATAGGATATTGAACCTTATATGTTACGAAATCTCGTAACCTTGTTGATGGTTGTCTATGACGAGTTGACCTCCTTCTAGGTTGTTCTTCAATATTTTCGCCTTCTTCAATATTTTCATTTTCATTTTCTTCCTCCCCGGCTTCACTTTGAGGAGTATTATCATTTCCTTCCTCTCCTTCTCCTTCTTCTTCTTCTTCTTCTGCTTCATCTTCGTCATTTCCTACAATTCTTTGCTCAATAATTTGATTAGTAGACATGGGAATGACAAAATCATTTGTGATAATTTGATTATCAATCTCATCTTTATTTTTAAAATATGGCTCATTTTCAAAAAAAGTTACATCTCTAGAAATATAAAGTTTTTTATTTATAGGATCATAGCATTTATAACCCTTTTTTTGAGATGAATATCCTAGAAAAATAGCTTTTATAGAAGTATGATCTAATTTATCTCTTTTATTTTGGTGTACATAACATGTACATCCAAAAACTCTTAGGTGGTTAAAAATTATTTTTCTTTGGTAAATAATTTCTAATGGACTTTTATTTTTTAAAACGACACTTGGTAACCTATTTATCAAATAAGTTGCGGTGAGAACGGCATCCGACCAATAGATTTTTGGAACATTGGTTTGAAACATAAGTGCTCTTGTCATTTCAAGTAAATGACGATTTTTCCTTTCAGAAATCCCATTTTGTTGTGGAGTATAAACACAAGTTGTTTGATGTATAATTCCCTTTTGCTTCAAAAAATTTGAAAGATTTTGATTTACAAATTCCGTTCCATTATCGGTTCTAAGAATTTTAATTCTAGTATTGTATTGATTTTCAATTAAATTTGAAAAATCTTGGAAATGAGAAAAAACCTCACTTTTATTTTTTAATAAATATAAGTATGTTAGTCGTGAAAAATCGTCTATAAATGTAACAAAATATTTGAAATCATTATAAGAGTTTACGGGAGCGGGTCCCCAAACATCAGAATGAACAAGTTCAAATATATGATTACTCTTAGAATTCGAGTTTGCAAAAGGAAGTCTTGTATGCTTAGCTAGTTTGCATACTTCACAATTACTACAATCTAAATTAGAAAAATCAAAAATACATTTTAAGGTTCTATCGGAAGGATGCCCAATTCTTTTATGCCATAAGTGTCCCATGTCTTGCACTTTAGTATTGAAATTATATTTTCGGCTATACAAAAAATATAATCCATTTTTTAAAACACCTTCACCAATCATCCTCTTAGATATTATATCTTGAAAAAATGCATTTTGAGGTGAAAAAATAATTTCACAATTTAATTCTTTTGAAAGTTTACCCATAGATAATAAATTGGCGGTGCAATTTTTTACATGCAAGACATCTTTAATTTCTTTTGAGAAAACAATAATTGAGCCATAACCACAAATTTTCATTTTTTCACCATTTGCAACATAGACAAATTCTTGACCTTTTCCTGTTTTATAATTATGTAATAAATCTTTATTTCCGGTCATATGGTCGGTTGCACCGGAGTCTAAGATCCAATCTAAATTATTTTTGGAGTATTCCTTATTTAAATTGCCTAAATTTGTACATTTTATTGGTTCACCATTTTTGGTTTCAGATATATCTGGGCTTTTATTTATCCTTCTATTTGGTATTACATATCTCATTTGGTTTGGGCCTAGGCTACATTCTTCACTTTGGACTTCTAATGAGTTTTCTAAATTAAAGGAACCTGGGTTGGGCTTGTTTAGAAGCCCGTTGAGTGAAGAAATAAGCTTGAATATTTCTGATTTGATCACGGATGTAGCAGCTCCGAAAAAATTGGTTGAGTTGGACCCTTCTGGAACGCTACAAATGGATTCCTCCATTTCTGAAGAAAATGGAGGGAGTGGCTCCTGAGTATTTATCCTCTTTACTGAGTGTGTCGCTCTCTCTCTTCTTTCTTCTAAACTATCACCGCCACCCCTCTCTTTGGTTCGATCTATTCTGTTCTCCCCCTTTCGATCTCCTCTTCCGCTCCCCTTCTTCTTTGGCCGTAAAGATGGGTGGAGGAACCAGCACTGTATCCGCTCGTGCCCCTCCTTTTTACAGTTGGCGCATCGAATGGTGGTGGAGGCTCCACTCGTCTCCGGCCTAGGGTTAGGGTTCCTGTTCCTGTTGAGCATTTGTTCTCCTTCGAGTTTTGAGGGGGTTTTCTGTTTTTGACTGAATCTGTTTTTTATTTTTTTATTTATTTTTTTTTTTTTTGGGTCTTGATTTTTCAGTTGATTTTACTGGTATTAGTTGAAACCAGTTTTCTGTTTCTGTCCCCCCCTTTTTTGGAAGACTGTTTCAGCTATACTGAACAGTGTTTGGTGGCTTTGAAGCACTGAACTGATAAGGACAGATATTTTTGGTGTTTTTCTCTGGTATTGGTCTGAGAAAGGGTTTTTTCTGGTATGATCTGAGAAAGAGTTTTTTCTGGTATGATCTGACTCAGTGTTTTGAGCCTTGATGGTGCTGCAGTTCTTCGTTAGCTGCAGTCTTGTAGTTTGTTACTTTCGGAATTGAGACGGAATTAGATATTCTGCTCTGATACCATGTTAATTTTTATAGAAACAGAGAGATGAGAGAACTTGTATTTTTTCTGATTTTTTCTTGTATTTTGTCTAAAGCATATACAAGGGTATATATACCTTCCTTTCTATTTTTTACCGTTGACATTCCAACGGTTCATTTCTAACTATTCTAAATTACAATTTTATCCTCCTCTTTATTTTACAATTTACCCCTTCTAATTTACTCTATTATTCAACACATAACAACAAATAATTTTGACTTAATGTCCTTTAAAATTTCTTAAATGGTTATTTTGTTCCCTTGAGCAAGTCAAATTGAGAAGCTGTACTGATAGCTGATAACAAATGTTATTCTATGAGCTCTTTCTTCCTTTAATTATTTTTAGCAAAAAAATGTTTTGAAAAAAAAACCACATTCGGTTATGCTTCAGTATATTTTGATTTCGATATTTATCTTTGCTGTCTTCAAGAATAAACACAATTTATATTTGTCTTATGACAATTAGTTTTACTGATAGTAGACCATTAATAAGATGTGTACATGATTGAGTGCAAAAATTCATTGTTCTCCGAGATTTATTTTCTAGCTAAATTGTACTGCATTAATTATCCTTGAAGTAACAGGCAAATCAAGGCAAAGCTAATTGTGTGTGGTTGACAACTCTGTTTATAAGTAAAGTCTATTATATTAAGGCACAGGTTATATATGTTAGAGGTTAAGGACTTAAGGTGGTAGGGATATGCCTTTCGCTCATTCAGCCGTGAAACTATAAATGAAGCCCACAACATTACCGTATTATAACTCATAGTTAACTACACTAAGCTTCTTTTTCTTTAATTATTATAAAAATAGTAGGCCTTATATATCACTCAAAAAGGTTATGGGCCAGAAATAAACACTCCATCGGATCAGAAGTTGGCATATGAAATAATTAGTATTGGACCTAAAAAAATTCAAATCCGGCCTCCATGGATCCGTCTAATAATAGATATATGACCACAAATCCACAATTAACTTAAATTATGATTTAGAAGTTAGAACCTATCTGTTCAAGACAATGCAATAAAATTTAGGAGTGTGCTTAACTTTCATGATTTCATTAAAAAAATGAAAGATCAAATCATAATCATTCATAAAAAAAGAGTGTACTAATTTTAATTTAAAATAATTAATTAAATTATGATTATTGGAGAAATATTCTAAACCTTGTACAATTGTAGAGGAAACTAAATCAAATTTCCTTTCAATATATATGTTACCTCTTTCCAGTCTCTCTCCATCTAACACCAGCCTTGGAATCATCTATAATATTATAAAAAAAAAAAAAAACACAATACTATAATGGAGAAAACACACATTGTCTTTAGTCATGACCAGCCTAGCGCATACAGAAAAGGCCAAAACATGAGAAAAAGAATTATTTACAACCATATGCCTTACTTACCGCTCAATACAGACAATCAAAATCCAGAGAAACTATAATGTTCATATATCATGAGAATAAAAAAGAGCATAATCATTTATATACTAATCAATAGAAAAGGCACTGTTTTCTAGCTCAGAGGCGTGTCTGTTTTTCCAGTCCAGTCCTCCCTAGTCCCTATCTACCAATAATTTACTTATTAAGAATAAAATTTAGATACATCAATAATTTCCCAAGAAATATATAGGGGGATTCTTGACATTTTCAGACTTCCAAGCATGACGGCTTAATCATTTTTCAAGTTATCCGCACGTTTCACGTGTACATTGGCCAAGACCCAAGATGAAATCAAGTTGTAGACTAGACTTCTAATCAACTTTTCCCTTCGATGACTAAATGGATTTCATAACTTCTCATGTGGCGGGCCATATCACCTTTAGCATATTGATTTCACCGACCCGTTACACCAACTCCGCCGTATTCAAATATTCAATCCATTTAGGCATCCATATATGACACGAAATAACTCTTTACCAAAACTACACAATCAAACAACTGACGAGAAAAATAACCCAATAAATTAATGACCACGGATTATACACTGGTGGGAAACTGACAAGAAAATAATTCAATAAAGGTCATTATCGGATGACAGCCATATGCATCCAAAAACCCTGGCACAACTCCCCCCTTCTCGATCGGGTTACTTTAATGAGAAAAATGTAATGTTTCTCGGGTTACAGTCTTTCAAAAATCTTCGTATATAAAAGTCTTTCCTTTAAGCTTAGTTCTGACGCGTTTTTAACTGCCACAAATGTCATAATTTCAATAGCTATAATTTCAAGTACAATATGTATGTTTACAGAATTATATGTGTATGTTTATAGGATAATATGTGTATGTTTACAGGATAATATGTGTATGTTTATAGGATATTATGTGTATGTTCACAGAAGGTGGTTCCCAACAGCTGTCACGCGTTTTCAACTGCTGTCACACGTTTTCAACAGCTGTCACGCGTTTTTAACAGCGTTCACGCGTTTTTATGTTTACAGGATTTGTTGAATTAGTTTACAGGATTTAGTATTGATGTTTACATAATTAGTTGAAAATATCCGGGGATTTTTGGGGGACTGGAGTTGGGGGACTGTTAGCTGCTTCCTACTTTAATAGCTGACTAAATTTTGTTATTTGTCACAAATTAGTCACCCAAATTAATTTTTTTTTTTTTAGTCATTCAACTTTGTTATTTGTTCTAATCAAATCATTCTATACTTTTTCATTTAAAATTTTAACAAAATATTTTCATTTCGTCCAAAATATTAATAGAATATGTACATTTCATTCAAAATACTAACAAAATGAACATATTCCATTTAAAATACTAACGAAATAAACATATTCCGTTAGTATTTTGGACGGAAAAATATAAAATGACTTAATTGGAACAAAATAACAAAGTTAAGTGACTAAAAATAGATAAATCAAATTTGAGTGACCAATTCGTGATAAATGACAAAGTTTAGTAACCTCCATTGAAATTTACCCCTTTAATATAGTTTCTTTTATTTCTATTTTTTTGACTTTTTGAGACAAATCAGGACAATTAGGTTTTTGAATAAAGATTTTTATCCCCCAGTTGTTTTCCCCTGATCGTCCCCCGAACTCAATTCTCTAACTAATATTTCTAACGGTCAAAGCTGCTCTCTTTAAATGCTCCGCCGAAATACTTAAAGAAATGACGCTCTCACAGCCACCTTTGAATTGAACTTTTTTCTCAGTTGCCAATTTTCTTTCCAAAAGTTAATGGGAAGTGTAGTATATTAATCTCGTTTTATCTCTGTCGAGTACCTATTTGTCGATTCATTTCATCCATCAAAAGTTCGCTCAAAAAATACTCTGCAGACTAATGTGGGAAAAATAGCACAGCGGAGTCGGCTCCGTTGCGGAATGGCACGGCACGTGTTACTATTCCGTGCCGTGACTCGTGTGTCGCATGCCATGACCACCCCTTGATATTTTGGTCATGGCAAGGCACGCGAAAGATCCGGTCACGGCACGGCACATAATCACGTGAGTCACGTATAATTAGGACCGTTAGGTCTTAATCAAATGGTGAATCATGAATAAACTAACTTAAATTATGAAAAATAGTTAAACGTGAGAAATGTGACCGGTTACATTTGGACACGGCACGCGAGTCACGGCGTGACTCGCGTGTCGTGACCACCCCTTGACATTTTGGTCACAGTACGGCACGACACGGCACATTTTTTTCACACTACTGCAGACCAACAAATAATTCATTACGAAGTGGGTTGTTGTTATTTTTCTGTCTTTTATTCATCATAAACTCATATGGGTAAAACTGAAACATGATGCAAAAAAATATTTTTTTTATTAAATAATTTTTTAAAGAAAGTTTAGTTCTAAATTATAGGTTGTACAAGACTCAATTAATACTTTTGTTTCTTTCATTATGTTATTATTATGTTTTCTGTTATTTTGGTTGTTTGATATTTTAGATATGAATACATTATTTTATATATATTAATATTTGCGCGCATAGGTATCCATACTTGCATCCAGTTATGTTAGAAATATGTTAGGTACCTTAGGAATGAATACTTGCATTACAAATGTATAAATATTTGTTCAATGTGGTATGATTACTTGTATTCTAGATTTTTGAAAATTATCGTATCGTCGTATTTGTATCATATATGATATGGTATCCGTACCTGTATCCATACAACATGGTCTACAACATAAATATTAATATATAAATGCACATGTGTAAATACTTTCCATATTACGTATTAATAGAATCAAGCACCAAACTAAATAATTTGTAAAAAATATTAAATTTAGATAATTTTCAACATAACTATTCATACTTTAGTTATAAGTATTAATACTTACATTACAAGGTATGAATACTTACGATACTTGATATTAACACTTTCAAACGTCATCTAGTACCATAAGAAAAGAAAAAAAAAAGATAGAGAATATGTTAGATACAAACACTTGATACATGAACTATTCACACTTGCATGACGAGGTACAAATACTTGCAATATTTGATATTAATACTTTCAGACATCATCCAGTGTCATGTGAAAAAAAATTGATAGATTTTGTTAGATACAAACACTTGATACATGAACTATTCACACTTGCATGAGGAGATATGAATACTTGCAATACTTTATATTAATACATTTAGATATCATCCAGTAACATATGGGGAAAAAAATTAACAGAATTTGTTAGATACATATACTTGATACATGAACTATTTACACTTACATGAAGAGGTATGAATACTTGCATACTTTATATTACTTTCAAACGTCATCTGATGCTATAAGAAAAAAAAAACTATTGATAAAATCTTTTAGATAAAACACCTGATACAAAAACTACATTTGCATGACGAGGTATGAATACTTGCAATATTTGAAATTAATACTTTCATACATCATCCCGTGCCATATGGAAATAAAAATAAAAATTTCATAGATTTTGTTAGTTACTAACACTTGTATGACAATGTATAAATACTTGCACTACTTAATATTAATATTTTTAGACGGCACTGCATCCAGTGCCATATGGAAATTTTTTTAATAAAATATGTTAAGTACAAACACTTCATACATGAATTATATACACATGCATTACGAGATATGAATAGTTGGACGAGGAGATATGAATACTTGCTCGACAAGATATGAATACTTACATGACAAGGTATTCACGACGATGTATGAATACTTGCACGACGGACAACCTGAAAATACGTAATCATGGATCTTATTTGAAAGAGAAAATTACGTAGAAGAAGTCCATGGTTTTAGATTTGTAAAAAATTTCACAGATCGTCAGAAATATTGACGAGATTGAACAAAGAGAAAAAAAATCCAACTCTAAAAACGTGTAGAAGATATGTGTATGATGTGTCCAATTTTTTTTTCGAAATACTTGATATTTTAGGTATGAATACTTGATATATTATATATTAACACTTGCGCGCATAAGTATCCATATTTGCATGCGTCAGTTATAAAATCTATCAAATATTAGGTGGTCCCCCAACTAATTAATGAAGTTTAGTTAGTTAACGGTCCCCACAAGTAGTAATTGACTAGGGGTGAATGGGAGAAATTGACTGAGAGATAGTTAGTCGATCCCTAGTTTTTTATTTTATTTAAACAACGGTACTTTAACATGATACAATATATTTATAGTTTCCTTAAGATCCAAGTCCAATCTCTTGGGAGCATAGTGACAAATGAATTATTTGGGTTTGGTTTGGCAAGATCAAAAATTCGTAATTTGAGAATAATTCGGGTATAATTTGGGAATGATTCGGAATTATTCGGATAAAAAATCTCAGTCCTGCAAGAGAGCAAAAAAAAATATTCTTGGAAAAATTCGGGAAAAAATCGTGACTAATTTGTAAAATTCGGAAAAAGTTCATAAAATTCCCAAATTATTCGGGTTTAATTCGGTCAAAGATTGGTCAACCGAATAATTCGGCGTTCGGTTCGGCATCACCCCAAAAAAGAATTATTTGGGTATAATTTGGGTATCTTGTCACTATGCTTGGGAGTAGCAAGATCTATTGTTATTTGCAGTGTTCTAAATAGCGCGCTATAGTATTTTTGGACCCTAAACGCTAAGTTATGGCATCAAAACGCGCCATTTGAGCTACGAACGCTATAGCAGTAATAGCGATCCGCTATAGCGCATAGCGTGTAGCGCAAATAGCACGCGCTATGCAACATGAGTGATAAGCATAAATTATATACACATTTGATCTAGATTTTATCATAAAATGACCTCAAATATCTTGTATTTTTAATATAAAGTGATTTAAATACACCTAGAATCAAGCTACTGTGGTTGTTTGGCTTTTCATTGCAGGAAATGATGAAAAATGGCGAAAATACCCTCCAGTGCGGATCAAATCACCCGCAGTGCGGATCAGAGCAGCCGCATTGAGTACTTAGCCGCATTTCCAACATTCAAGCGCTGCGCAGGAAAAAGTCCGAGCCTAGTGCGGATGAACTTCCATCCGCAGTGCGGATGAGTCCAGCCGCACTCAATACTTAGCCGATTTCAGAACCTTCAGAGAAGCAGAATCCACCCGCAGTGCGGGTCAGCCATCCGCACTGCCATCCGCATTCAACTAATTCGCAGAAATTAAATAAGGAAACTTAGAGTCAATGCGGATGAGACCACCCGCAGTGCGGATCATCCATCCGCACTGGAGCCGCAGAGAGCCAAATTTACACAGTTTCAACACGGTTTCTATTTTTGGCACTTCATGGACGCGTTTTACAGCCAAATATGGACAAGGAATCCTGGGAAACAATCCAATTATAACACCCACTAACTCCACTTCCTAGGCTCTTAATTGGGTATGGTCATTGGCTATAAAAGAGGGTGTTCATTCTCCATTCAGGGGATATCTCTTTCTCTTTCATTCTCTCTCTATACACAATACTTAGCGATAAATTCTGGAGAAAAGGAAAGCTTTCAAGCAAGGAGAAGAAGGGTTTCCTGAGCAAGAAGTCGGCAAGATAGAGGTTTTTGATTTGTCAAAGGGTGTAATTACTTCCTTTATTTCATTTCTTCTTACTTTGCCAATTTTTGTAATGGATCTCTCCATGAGGGAGTAGTTCTCTCTCTAGGGGTTTAGGTCAATGCATGAACTTGTTTAATTGTATTTTATTCGGTTATTTGTTTCTATTATGATTGTTTTATGGGATTTGATTGTTAATTTCTGTGATTTATTCTTTATGAATTTCATTAGTACTTGAATTATAGTTCACCTGGTTAGGTTTATTGAATCAAAGTAGCTTGAAATCATGTTATATCATGTCTTTCCGCTTTAGTTTATTAAAATTCTAGCATTGGTCTAGGTAAGGAAAGTACTAATTGAAACCATAAACATACATCTTAGGATTTGGATTAGAAGCGACCGTACTTTGATATCCATAACCGGAACTATAGAAATTAAGGGTTAGGGTTTGGTGAAGAACGACCGTGAAGTCAAACCCCTACTTGGGACACCTTAGAACAAATATTGTGAATTACTTTGAATTATGTGTATTAAAAATCCCTCTAGGTAGTGACAGCCCTAGAAATCAAGGAACATTAATCCGTTCACCCAAAGTATTTGTATCAATATTTGTTCCAAAGGCTAACACAACCTAGGTTAGAAACCCCATCAAATCATACATGAATTCAAACAAATACCGAATAAATAGAGTTAGCAAGGGATTGTAGACCAAAGACCCCTAGATCTTCAAATCTTAAAAGCAAATCAATTCCTTTCTTTTACTTTTATTTACAATTATTGTTTCAAACTCTCTACTCGGGTATTGAACCCAAATTTAGGAATTGTTAGAACAAACCCCCCCCCCCCAATTTACTTTTATTGCACTTTACTTTATTTTATTTTCTGAAATTTTATTAGTAAAGTTTAAACTAAGTTTTTATCGTACTCCCCGTGGTTCGATACCTAAAATACTACTTTGATAGAATTGTGCACTTGCAATTTAACTCAAACGTGTGTTAAAGGTTTAAAAAGTACATCTTTGTACTGAAACTTTGCACCATACCCTTTGGACGCATCAATGAGCTATTTTTTTTTCTTTTCAATTTATATGGGCTTTAAATAAAGGCTCGGATTGAATATATTAAGATATTTCTTGAAGTAACAAAATGATACTTACTATATGGTAGTTTGAATATTTTGAATAGATTAAGATAGTTAATTATGCCATAATGTCTAGGTTATTTTGAAATTTAAATAGAAAAAAGATAGATTATGTCATGGTACTGAATATATTTTGAATAGAAAAAAGATCGATAGTTTATGATATTAGTATTACTATGAATATTTTGAGTCGCAATTTGGACTTTGTATTTGTTCAATATGAATATTATAATTTTTTAATCAATTTGATGTTATTTATTGTTCTATGAGACTTAGATAATGTTGATATTTAGTACAAATATATGATATAATTTTTATAAAAATAAGAAAACGCTATGTAGCATAGCTTTCGCTATAGTTTTTTTTGTAGGCTTCCCGCTATGACGCGATAAACGCTTATCGCTATTTAGAACTTTGATTTTTTTGTATGTATTAGAATTATGATACTTGTTTATTTTAGATCAAATAATTTATATTGAATCATAGGTATTATATAAAATAATAGAAATATGATCACGATTAATTTAAAGTATGATTTAGAACCGATCTGCTCAAGACAATTAATGCAATAAATTTTAGGATCGTGATTCCATGATTTCACTAAAACTTGAAAGATCAATTCATAATCATATATCTAATAAAAGTGTAATATTTTGCTTTTAAAATAATTTTCAGGAGTGTGATTCCATGATTTCACTAAAAATTAAAAGATGAAATCATAATCATTCATCTAATAAAAGTGTACTATTTTTATTTAAAAATTAAAAGATCCAATCGTAATAATTCATCTAATAAAAAGTTTACTATTTTTCATTTAAGTATGATTATGGGACTAAAACTTTAAAATTTATATAAGTGAAGATAAAACCAATTCAAATTTCCTCTCTATATATTAACACTCCACCTCAATGAAATATAGAGGCTAGACCTCTAGGTTCTTAAAAAAAAAAAAAATATTAACACTCCACCAAGAGGTGTCAATAATATTTTTTTATTTGTTTATCATATTCAATAAGACGGGTATATTAATTGGTAAAATTTGTTTTCATTAGCTTATTGAGTATGAATATGAGTAAAGGTCTTTTTGTTAGTTAAATGAGTAAAGGTATAAATAAAAACTATTTTATACTCATTACTCCTATCGAGTAATTATAAAAAATAAAATTATATATAGAACATACCTGGCCATACGATGATGAAACATGATAAGGTATGTTTGTATTCATGATCCAAACATATATGATATAATTAAAAACTAAATTCAAATATTTTTCAAGTTTCAACTATTGAATTCAAATTTTCCGCAAGACATGACAGACGGTGGAGTTAATAATAATCTTATCACTTCTATAAATTTTGTATTTTTTTTTCAACACCGCTTATAGCTACACAAAATTTTAGTTCAAATTGATTGTCCATTTGCATTTTGATTTTTTATATTAATAACGTGATGTATATGTATAAAATGAATGAATTTGGTAGTCTATTTATAAAAAACATAATAATTTTTTTTGTTATATTAATATTGTTTGTTATTCATCTGTTATCTTTTATTATCTCGATAACCTTGATAGATAAGATGACTTAATATAAGATTATAAGATCAGTTCTTACCGCATAAATATATTTCTTAAACTAATATGAGTATAAAAATGTTTACAACCGATTCGAATGGACATATTGAGGCCCCTACTCCAGCCTGAGAATCATCTAAAAGATTGCGCAAAAAGAAAAAAAAAAGAAACCAATAATGGAGACACACACGGTCAGCGAACTTCTTGAAACACACATGGATCAGCCTTGTGTACCCCAGAGAAGGCCAAAACATGAGGAGCTTTTTTTATTTACTTCAACCGTAAGCTTAACAACCATACGCCTTATTTAACTCGATACAGACAATCAAAATCCAGAAGAACTATAATATTCATATATCATGATAAGAAAAGAGCATAATTATTTTTTATACTAATTGATAGAGAAAATACATTGTTTTTTTTTACTTTTCTCAGAGACGTGTCTGTTTCTCTTTCTCCAGTCTTCTCCCTAGCTACCTACTAATTATTCTTCATTTCAGGTTTAAAAAGTGGAAGGGACCATTCAGCAGCATTGAATGGTAAATGTCACATTAATTTAATACTAATTACTAAATACTATTTATTTAATCTAACTGACTATTAGAAAGCAATTAAGCACAGTGCCCTTAAAAGACCACAGTCAGACACTCCCATCAATGCATCAACCTACTTGATTTGTCTCATGGCTCCTCTCTACTCCATTGATCTCTCTCCTCCTCTCTTCCCCTCTCTCTACTCCCCAAAATCTCCCTTCACCTCTCTCCCCCTTTCCAGACCAACTCATCTCTCTCCTCTCCTTAAAACCCACCATCTCTCTATAAAGCCAACTCTTCTCCACTCCACCTCTAACAAGAACACCTCTCTTTCCTCCATTGTTGACCAGCTCCAAGAAGAAGAGGAAGAAGAGGAATTCTACCGGAGCAATGATCAGGACCCGGATGAACGGCTTCCTGAGCGATGGCGTGAGATTCATGGCCAGGATGATTGGTCCGGGTTGCTTGACCCGATGGACCTGTTACTGAGATCCGAACTGATCCGTTATGGAGAGTTTGCACAGGCTTGCTATGATGCGTTTGACTATGACCTGTTTTCTCGGTACTGTGGTAGTTGTAAATACAACCGCCGGCATTTCTTCGAAAGACTCGGGATGGCCTCGTTCGGTTACGAGGTGACCCGGTATCTCTATGCTACATCCAACTTCAAGATTCCAAAGTTCTTTACTCGATCTGTGTCAGACGAGCAGGTGTGGAGTCAACGGGCTAATTGGATCGGGTACATTGCGGTTTCAAATGATGCCCAGACAGCTCGGCTTGGTCGTCGGGATATAGTTGTTGCTTGGAGAGGAACCGTGACCCGACTTGAATGGATTGCAGATTTAATGGATTATTTGAGACCTGTTACAGAGGAAGGAATCCCCTGCCCGGATCCATGGGTTAAAGTTGAGTCTGGTTTCATTGATCTCTATACCGACAAGGACCCGACTTGTCGGTTTTGCAAGTACTCTGCAAGAGAACAGGTACATAATAAAACAACGAACCTGTTAATATCAAACAACGAAATTGTTAATTTCACATGAAAATTTTGTATTTTTTAATGTAATCACAGGTGTTGACCGAGGTGAGAAAACTAGTGGAAATTTACGGGGATGAACGGGGCGAGGAGGTCAGTGTGACCGTGACCGGGCACAGCCTGGGCAGTGCCTTGGCAATGCTGAGTGCATATGACTTGGCAGAAACAGGTGCGATCACATCACCAAAGGGGAAGAAAGCATGGACCACAATATTCTCCTTTTCGGGCCCACGTGTGGGTAACGGGCGGTTCAAGCAGAGGTTCGAGCAGGTGCTCGGGCTGAAGGCACTCCGAATAGTGAACGTGCACGACCCTGTACCGAAGGTGCCTGGCATGTTCTTTAATGAAAGAGTACATGAGATTGTCAGAAAATGGGGCGAGGGGTTGCCGTGGAGTTATCACCATGTCGGAGTTGAGCTGGAGCTGGATCATAAGCGATCACCTTTTTTGAAGGAGACCGGTGACCCGTCGTGCTTTCATAACTTGGAGGCGCATCTCCATCTCCTTGACGGGTATATATGTATTGCTGTTTTAAGGGAAGTAGCACACGTTACCACTGGTACAGGCTACAACACTGGCATGTACCTGTACCTGTACCAGAAATTTACCAGATCATATAACAAGTTTGACTTGTGTTTAAGTATATTCAAAGTTTCTTACTACTGGTACTGTCCGGGCATGACCATATTAGAAGCAGGGGAGGTACGATTAGATTTAACTATTTGAGTATTTGATTACCAAATCCGCACAAGATGTGTGTGTGTGTGTTTTTAAATTTTAAAACAGAAGTTCGGTAGAGATGTGGAGTGTCTAGCTAGTAAGAAAAATGTAATTGAAAAATGCAAGTTTCTAGCTAGCTAGGTTGTTCATAACTCGTTCCAGCCGCGTTCATATTCTCATGACAAACACGTTCAAGTTTAAATTATTGCTACCATCTACCTGTTTTGTGGTGCTCATCAGATGCACATGAATCGATCGTATTAAAATTAATCCATATGGAGACTGCTTGCTTCCTCCATAGATCAAATATATAAAAATTATTAATAGATTGTGTGGCTAACTTATTGTGTGGTCCTAACTACCAGCTTCTCACTATAAAAATCTGCGTCTCATTTTTAAAATAGTTAAAAATTTGCATCTTATTATCAAATTTCATGAATGAAATATCTGATACTATCTCTCTATTAATTTGAGTTAATTGCATCCCTTTCTACCAATAAATAAATATTTAAATGAATTTTTATGCTCATATATATATATTTTGTTTCTATAGGTATCATGGGAGAGGCGAGCGATTCATTCTAGCAACCGGTCGGGACCCTGCATTGGTGAACAAAGCGTGCGATTTTCTCAAGGCGCACCATCTGGTACCGCCATTTTGGAGACAGGATGAGAACAAGGGCATGACTCGATCCCGGAACGGGCGCTGGATGCAACCCGATAGGGAGAAGCTTGACGACCATCCACACGATACTCACCACTACCTTGACCGACTTGGTCTAGGGGAAAATAAGGAGACTTGACGAACTATTGATCATTTCACATCAAAGAATTAATGGCGCATATGGACTTCGCCAATGGATACATTTGATCACAGATTGAATTTATCGATATGATAGGATGTGTTTTTTTAAGTGTGCGTTGTTTTAGAGTCGAGTTGGATGACTACGCACGAATCTTTATCTCAAATATAGAGGCTTATTGACTCTCAATCTTTCTTCAAAAAAGTAAAGATATACATATGATATCTAGCTAGGTTGATTGGGGTGTTGTTGTACCGGTGTGTTATTAGTAAAAAACACGTAGTTTTTTGGATGTTATGGAATTTCACGTATACCCCTCAAAAACTTCAAAATTACATATTCCCTCCTCTAAAGTTTGAAATTACATATTTCCCCCTCTAACCTTCAAATACTCACAAATTTACCCATTTTATTGTCTTTTATATTAAAACTCATTCTAAATTTATAAAATACCCATTTTACTCTTTTATTAAAAGCATATAAAGCCATCAAACATAAAATTGAATCTGAACAATTTTTCTACCGACCAAACTACTTTTAAATATGCGTGTGCAAGATCAGCACGAATCTTGATGCGAACACGCACGTAAATTGATGTGACGTGCACATATCTTAATGCGATGCGCACCAATCAATATTTCTTTAAGATCCGTGCATGCTAGATCAACACGAAATTGAAGCACTATGCACAGATCTTAATGCGATGAACACGGATCAAACGGTAGAGGAACCATTTAGATTTAAATTTGAGTTTGATGGGTTTATATGCTTTTAATAAAGGGTAAAATGGGTATTTTAAGATTTTAGAATGAGTTTTAATATAAAATACAATAAAATGGGTAAATTTGTGAGTTTTTGAAGTTTAGAGGGGGAAATACGTAATTTCAAACTTTAGAGGGGGAAATAAGTAATTTTGAAGTTTTTGAGGGGTATATGTGAAATTCCCCCTATATTAAACTATTAAAATGTAAATTTTTAATTTAGTGACAAATGTAATGTCTTCTTAATCAGAAGTCATTTGTTTGGAATTTACATAATTTGTTATGTAAATATTTGAAGTTATTTGACTTAAATCCAATTTTGTCTTAAAAAGAAAGTAAACGTCTGTTACTTGCAGACTCTAACAAGTAACAACTACTCATGACTCATGAGGAAACTTGCAAAGCATAGTGTTAGGATACTCGTCAAAAAAAAAAAAAAAAAGGTAATAAGGACCATGCATTATTTATAATTAATCAGTCTGATGTGCAGATTTTTTTTCCTAAAATAAATAAAAATAAATAATGCATGGTCCCTGTAACCTTTTTTTTTTGACGAGCACAGACATGGAGAAGAAGAAGCAGCATGATATCATTAATCATTGATTTCAAAACTGGACATGATGTGTACATGAGCACAATATTTTGTCGCACTATTTCAAAAGAAATGATTAAGAAAGCAAATCTCTATTACTGTATTATTTGGATTCCGTACTGATGAAAGAGTATAGAGTGATTTTGCACTGTTGATCGTTGGATTGCTTATTTCAATAAACTGCCAAATTGAACTTTTCAATCTAATTAATAAGTCAACTTTTTTGTGCAAAGAAATGCCTTTTTGTACAGTTAAACCTAACGTACGTGCATCCATTCTTTGCTCACTGAATAAGTATCTTTCTGTATCTATTGCAACATTAATTCATATTTTCTTCATAGCTGTCAAATTCATCAGAAAGTCTTTACCCAGTTATCTGTGCATTAATTGTTTGTACTAAATGTTTTTTTAACCCTTCTATCATAACAATTGAGTTAATCATATAAAATTTTCACAGAAAATATAAGATCAATTTTACATATCCATAACATTCTACATTAAACTATACAATAAAATTATGTATAAATTAACACTACACTTTTAAAAAACACATTTTAAAAAACTTGGATAACAAAATTTCTAATGACAAAGATAATATTTTTCGTGTGAAGAAACACATTTTAAAAAACTTGGATAACAAAATTTCTCATAGATATTAAATAGTTGAATGACTTAACATTCAAATCTTTACTCACATTTTTAAAAAAAAATTAAGACTATGTTAATTTTCATATTATATTCATTTTAGAAATTTCTAAATATCTATGTCTCACGTAAATAAGCAAAATTTTGCATAAAATGAAATCTATAGATTTCCACAAAATCTAAATCTATGAAATAGAATTTTCCATAAAACAATCGAAATCTAAATCGAAATAGAATATTAAAATTACAGATTTAGATTTCGATTGTTTTAAAATTTTCCTCTATAATTTTAAATTCGATTTCACTTATTTGCTTGAGATAAATAAAAACGGTTGAATTAAAACATCTATAGGTCGACTATTAATTAGAGTTAGCTACTCTAGTTAGGGCCATTTTTATTAATACCCTTAACAAAAAACTTAATTTTAAAAATGCCATTTTGTATCGTTTTTTGTCAAAACTACCCCGACCGCCAGGCTCACGGGCGGCCCAAAAATCCAACCAAACCGCCCGTGGCTGGGGCGCTCCTTTTTTTTTAGAGAGATTTTAGTATTTCGATTTAAATAATTTTGTGAAGAAAAAATTTTCTTGTTTAGAGTGTATGCCAAAAAATAAAACATTTGATATATTTATGAAGTGATGTCGTAACTCTTTATGAGCGCAAATTAAAACGCCCCGTTTAATTCACGAAGTAGCGTAGCCTTACTCTACATGTATATATATGTATATTATATATATAATATATGTATATGTATATGTATATGTATATGTATATATGTGTATGTATATATGTATATGTATATGTATATGTATATGTGTATGTGTATGTGTATGTGTATGTGTATGTGTATGTGTATATATTATACATATATTATAAAAATCAGAATAAATGTCAAGTCCTTAATTAGTGTTATATTTAGACTTGTGATATCCATCTGACAAATAAAATCAAAGTACGTTCACCAAAAAAAAAAAAAAATCAAAACAAGAAAACTTTAAATCAAAGTTTATATTTTATTTTTTGGCTTACACTATAAACAAGAAAACTTTTTCTTCACAAAATTATTTAAATCAAAATAAGATCTCTAAAAAAAAAGTGGACCGCCCGTGGCTAGTGGTATGGAGCGCCCCAGCCACGGGCAGTTTGGTTGGATTTTTGGGCCGCCCATGGGTTTGGCGGTCGGGGTAGTTTTGACAAAAAACAATACAAAATGGCATTTTTAAAATTAAGTTTTTTGTTAAGGGTATTAATAAAAATGGCCACTCTAGTTACGTTCAAGATTTGAAATTTTAAATATGTATCTCGAGTTCAATCTCTTCTCCATATGCTATAACCAATAAAATATTTAATTATATGCATGTATGATAGCTTTCATTTTATATGAGAGAAATAATTAAAATCTATCACTTCACTTCCAGTAACAAATATTAAATTTTAAACAAGCAAGCTTTTACTTTTATTAATTTGTATGATTAGTTAACATGGTACTTCTTTTCCCCTTTTTTGCTTCTAACCTTTTTTTTTTCTCTTTTTATTATTCATCCTTATGTCTCTCTTTTTTCTTTAATTGGAGACTTACTAATTAACTGATCCTCGTGAAAATTCACTTATTTGTATTCTATTAATATAAGTTGTCAACGCAGAGCAGAATCAGCAGGTTTCTAATTCGAGTTATGTGGGCTTTTCATCTTTCAATGTATTCGATTATGTGACGGTCTAAATTAAATAAATACTAAAAACCATTGTAAATAGAAACTTGTCACTTTCATTTTCTTTTAATGCTTGTACAATTCAGCATAAAATTTATAAACGAACCAGACTTTTCCCTTGATGTCTCTAATTGCAATTATTTCTTCATTTTAATTAATTTCACCTGTGACAGCGAAGTTAGATTCCTCGCTTGCTATAAAAAATCCAGCAAAAATTGACTTAATTATTTTAGAAGTGGTTTGAAATCAAAATCAAGCTATTTAATTGTTTAATACATATTTGCAAAGAGTTTTATTTAAGATCTTTATCTCTTTTGTTTAAATGAAAGAAGAAAATATAAAGAAAAGCTTGAGGCGATAAAAATGGTGAAAAAGGCGATTTAGGTAGAAAATCACAAAAAAGTAAAAAATAGCAAAAAAAACAAAAAAAACAAAAAAAGAGAGAGAGAGAGAGAGTGGCTCTCTAAAAAGCCCACCAAGTAGCCCTTATTCGAGCTCGCCATGGGTTGATAATGGCGCAAGGTCCAAATAAACAAGGCTTGGAGAAGTCAAAAGGATAATATTTGACCTCTCTTTTGTCTCCTCCACCTAGACGCGCGCGCGATCCAGTCAGCACAAAAGCATCCCGATCTATGTTCGTCGTGCCACGTCTTGCAGAGATCAAGCGTAGATCCACTCTAACGCATCCAATGTGTTTGAAGTGTGGCGATCAGGGTCACAAAGCAATTGGATGTCACAACGCACTCATCTGTTTTTGATGCAACAAGACAGGGCATAAAAGCTTCGCCTGTCCATCTTTCGTGTCACTCTCACTCTCTCCAAATTCAAATTTCACTAAGCGGGAAGTCGATTCCCCTTCCGATCAAGCAATGGCGCCTTCGGGCAATAGGCAAGGGGTTGCTCGAGCGAGATATCAATCGTTTGGTACTAGACCGGGTCCTCGTGATACTCATCCATCATCTCCGCATGGATACACTTCACCTCAAGCTCTGGCGCCACCTCAGGCGATGCCCGATCTTCCTTTTACCGAACAAGCAATGCCTGTGCATAATGTGCATCAAGAACCACCTCCCCGTCTTTCGATTGCTCAGGTACCTCCTGATCGTCCAATACAGCAGAGGGCATAGGCTTCAGCAACACATAGCACTGCTCCTCCTCCACCGATATATCTTAAGCTTACTGGCACATCTATCTTAAGTTCCACTGCCAGAAATATTTAGTTACTAAATAATGACAAAAAAACACTTTTTTCTTTATATATATTTGTCAAGCTTAATTCTTTATATCATTGTCTTAAATTTATATAATGCACTTCATACATAAAATATTTTATATAATGCACCTGGTTGGAAAAAAAATATAAATTGTTGCATTAATAAACAGTCCTCTGATTTTCCTTTTATATAAATTCATAACAAAATCAGCATCTACTCTTAACTATTACTATGTTGAATTCTTTAATATGCATATACAGTTACAATCATAAAATGATGTCATTTTTTCTTACATTTGTTTTAACAGTTTATTTGCTTCGGTAGCCTTGCTGGGAAATAGAGAGTCTTTTATTGGTTTCTGCAATTCTTTCAGGTAATATTTATTTTGGTTTTATTAATTTCAATTAGGCAAACAAATAAACAATTTTGGCAACCTTTACAAATTATGTTAAAATCAAAATATGTCAGATATCTTATAGCTCATATAGTACCAGTACCCAATTTGGTTTCTTATTTATTTGTTTTTTTTCATGCCAAATTAGAACTTGAAACAATGCAACAAAAATTGCAAATTAAAGCAAGCTAATACATGCTCATTTTAAACAGTGGTGAAAGAAAGAGAAGGAAGAACAACCGTACGGTAGTTCTACAACAACTTTGACATACTTTGTAAATATTATTTTTTGTTGATATAGATATCAATAGAACTTTTTCTTATTTTGTCATGACAAAAGACTTTGGAATATTGATCAAAAAGGGATAACATGCTTACATAAAGCCATTTTCCGTCTTCCAAATCTATCTTATAAGCCATTCTGAACCGCCTATTATTGTAAAGTTTTTGATATACACACTTTTTGTAATATGCGTCTGTAGCACACTAATTTCAGCTGTAGAAGTTTTCCTCTTCTCATACTAAATGATGTGTTTCATATTAGGAAATAAATCTGCTGTGATTTTAAAGAGATCGCAGGACCCTGTGATTCCAAATCTAGCCTTTCATTTTTTGGAATGCACAAATCTCAACAACACTTATTTTTTATACACGAATCTCTAGACAGATAAATGGATAGATTTGGAATAACAAGGTCCTGCGATCCCTTTAGAATCACAGCAGATTTATTTCCTTCATATTAACACCACTAGTAATGGACTTGCAAAAAAGAAAATTTTCGAGTGATCATTATGTATATATGCCTCTTTGTAACAAGATGAATGGTATTTGATTTGTTAAAAATCAGTGAGCTTATCATTATATCTGCTTATTTGTAATAAATTGTACTAATAGCCGTCTAATAGCATAAAGATGTAATTTATTTCATTTCTCTCACTGGTTATTTATTTCACTGATAACCATTTATTATCATCATTTAACTGAATTGAAAACATTCTCTAATTTATTCTACACTACATTATTTAATCTACTTATTCATTACTAATTCAATTATTCTACACAACAACAGACTGTAATAGGGTCTCTGCCAAGCTTTGCATGCATATTGCACTTTCTACAACTATTCTGGTATTTTTCTTCCATTATTTATTCATACATTTTATTTTTCTTGCCTGACATTAGTAATTTTTCTCATAATAGCAAATATATTATATACATATATATTTTTGTTATTCGATATTATCTGAGCATTATTTTCCCAATGAATTTTACACTGCATTCACTTAGGTTATGAGTGATAACGTAAGAGAGAAATAATTAGACATTTAGAGACAAAAGAGAGCGCGACGTAACTCTCCAGTTTTGCTGGAAAGAATAGTTCAAGGGCGTGTATCAAATCCCTACAATTATATATTTGTTAAGAAAATTTATCAACTCAGGTTGAAACCACTACAACAGAACGTTTTTTCAGCGACCGGCAATTGCGACCGAGGATTTCGCCAGTAGCTGAAAGTGATTTTTCCGTTAAAAAAAAACAACTTGGATAGGCAACCAGGATTTTCTGCGACCAGAATTAGCGACCGGTCATTGCGCCGGTCGCAGAAAGTAATTTTTCCGAAAAAAAAGAACAGGCGCCAGACCCTTTCTCTCTCGCGCCAAACCCTAACCCGCCCAGCCCTTTCGATCTCTCGCGCTCTCTCTCGCTGAAAAAAAAGAAAAGGCGCCATCGCACCACCAGCTCGCCAGACGGAGCCGCCCTCTTCCCTCTTCCCTCTTCCCTCTTCTCTGACCCGCCCTGTTCCCTCTTCTCCCCCTGTCTCTCGCTCTCGCCAGAAACGCGAAAACGCTCAACCGCCACCTGTGCCCAACCGAAACCCTTCCTCTCTGCGCCAGTCAGCAGCCGCAGGTCCTTCTTTGCTCGATTTTCTTCATACTGGTACAAGTTTTTCTCTTTCTAAGTTATGTTTGATTTGGGTAAAATAGTCATTAATGGCTGACTTAAAGCTTGAATGCGGGCATGAATTGATTATGTTGATATTGTCCATATTTCTAAATTTGTGAATTTGTGAATTTGTGAAATAATCGGTACTGGTACATATACTGTTTGTGAAGTAATTTCTGGATTAAATAATTTCTAAATTTCTGAACCCCTTCCCTTTCTGAATTTCTGAAATTCTAAATTAAATAATTTCTGAATTTCTGAAATTCTTATTCCAAGTAAAGACAAGACAATTATTTATGGGTCGATTTAGACTTGCAGTAGCTATTTATAGACTTGCTATTTAGATTTAAATTGGGATAGAATTTATATTCAATTAGGAGCAGATTTTTATCATATAGTCAAGTATATAGCAGATTTTTATCATATATAGCAGACTTTTATCATATTTTAGATGTCATATTTTAGATGTCATATTTTAGATGTCATATTTTAGATGTCATATATAGCAGACTTTGGTTCCAGTTGTACATAACATTATTGTTATATTTTACAAAATTTGCAGCTAAAATATGAGAAAGCTATGACGGAGAAGTATGGAGCGGATAGAGGCACATGGCCCGCATACAACGCCGACCTCTGGTACTCTACGGGTGTTGATGATCAGAATGCCCACGACGATAACTATGGTCTCGGTGCTCTAGGTAAAATAAACATTCTTTGAAATTTTAAATTTATTATTTGTTTAGTCAGATAATACTAATTGTCTTACTTTTAATGTTTCAGGCAAGTCAAGAGGCATGTTTCGCGCTGGTGGGTCTAGCAGTTCTCGGTCGCACTCGTCACAGTCATATTCTTCTATGCCGCCATCGACGAATCTCACAGAAGAAGATGTTGAGAGGATATCTTCCCGACTACTTGCTAAGATGGAGGCTCACATCGAGGCTCAGGTGGAGGCTCGGTTGGAGGCTCGGTTCAGAGCTTCTTCGGTACGAAAGCCGATATTTAAGTGTATTTTAATTGTGAACTCTAAACCCTAAATCATAATTATCTAAAATACTTTCTTACAATCTCACAGGGAGGTTTGGGCTCGCAGCCGGCCTCGATGCCCGCTCAGGATCACGAGGATGATGACAACGATGACGACGAGGGCCATTGGTCGGATGTTGGCGGTGATGGTACTGCTTAGGATATATATATTTATATCTTGTTAGATGATACTGTTTATTGTTTGTGCTACTACTGCTTATGTTATTCGGATATTTACATTTCATGAGATATACAGTTTCCTGATCTTTATGTTTATATTTGTTTATGTTATGATGTATGTTGTATGCGATCGTTATGTTGTTTGTGTATCGTTTTTTATGTTTGTGTTCTGATTTATGTTATACGTTGGTACGTGTGGTACCAATTAATTAAATGGTGCAAATATAAATAACAAAAAAAATATCAAAAACCTAAAAGAAAGTATCTGCGACCGGAATATTTTATCAGAGACCGTTTTCTGAACGTTGTATTGGTCGCAGAAGTAATATTATGACGTCAGAAAAAAACTTTCAGAGACCGTTTTTAAAACTTTCAGCGACCGGGATTGTCGTCGCAGAAACCTTTTTCTGACGTCATAAAAAACAGCGACGGGAAAAAAAAGGTCGCAGAAAATACTATCAGCGACTGACTGACGTCATTCAGAGACCGTTGACGTCAGCAGATGATTATCTGCGACCATGCTTTCTGCGACCGTACTTTCTGAGACCAGAATAAGCTATTAGAAACCGAATTTACCTTCTGCGACCGGCGCACCTACTTTCAGCGACCGGAATTCCGGTCGCTGAAACTTCTTCCTGCTGTAGTGAACGTCACAACGGAGAGTTGCTTCTATAGGACGTCGAATAGGTAATATGAAAATCATATTGACAATATATTATGATAAAGTACATTATGTTAAACTACTATAAAATAAAATTAGAGAGTAGAACTAGGGTGTTCTTAAGCTCATCAAAGTATTAGGTGAGCTTAACTCCAAAACCCTTCAAATTGATTTCAAATGACCAAATCCAAACCGTTGGAACCTGCCTATCTTACATGTGATGCGTCTACATGTGAAGTTTTTAAATATTCGAATTAGTTTAGTATAAAGTCAATCGGTCAAAATTAGAAGGTTAATAAATTGATTTTAGTGCATTCATTTTTTGAACGTTTTTTGACCCCTTGACTTTATACTAAATTAATTTGAATGTTTAAAAATTTCACATGTAGATGCATCACATGTAAGATAGGCGGGTTTCAACGGTTCGGATTTGTCATTTGAAATCGATTTGATAAATTTTGGAGTTAAGCTCACCAAATACTTTGGTGAGCTTAAGAACACCCTAGTTCTACTCAAAATTAGATATCCATTTAAAACTGATATTAATTCTGTAACATTTGTCATTAAATTCATCTTACAAACATCATTTTGAATTTATTAACCAGGGAAAAATACGTGCCCACTTGACTTAGGAACTACTAATTGTGTATGTATATATTGTGGGGCATACTACTGGCCAACTGAACAAAAGTGTAAAGGACAATACAACCTTTGTTGTAGACAAGGAAGAGTGTCAATACCATGTTTAAAAGAGCCTCCAGAGTTATTAGAAAAATTATTAGATCCTTCAAGCAGAGATCATAGATCAAATCATTTTAGAGAAAATATTAGAATATACAACTCAGTTTTTTTTTTCACATCAATGGGAGTAAATATTGACAATAAGATAAACGATGGACATGGATCATATGTCTTTAGAGTTTCGAGTCAAAATTATCATCGAATAGGATCACTTCTTTCACCTGAAGGATGTAAACCAACATATGCACAATTATATATATATATATATAGAGTTAGGCTGGGGTGCTATGGATAGCATAGTGGCCTCTATGCTACGGCTCAATATTTGAGTTTTCAAAATTCAAACGGTCGATCCGAACCGTTCATCTTATTCTCCATATTAATATCTGCTTGGAGACCAAATTTTACATTTTTCTGAATTTTTTTACTATTTATTAAGTATTTTACAAAATTGTTGATCCAACGGTGGCTGCACAAAACAGTAAAACCGTTGGATTAGCGATTTTCAAAGTGGCTTAATAAATAGTAAAAAAATTCAGAAAATTATAAAATTTGGTCTCCAAGCAGATATTAATATGGAGAATAAGATGAACGGTTCGGATCGACCATTTGGATTTTGAAAACTCGAATATTGAGCCATAGCATAGAGGCCACTATGCTATCCATAGCACCCCAGCCTAACTCTCTCTCTCTCTCTATATATATATATATGATACAACAAATGATGTAAGAAATAGATTAAATAATTTTCAGAGTCATGACAAATCGCACGAATTACGTCCAGATGTTATTTCAAATCTAATGGAAATGTTATATCAAAATAATGTTATAGTTCAACGTTTTAGAATGTTTAAAGATTGCTTTGTTGAATTAGATATGCAAAATTTTAGCCTCAAGTTAGCAAGCATTAGATCAGGTAAATTTTCACAATATTGTATGCTAAATGCAAGTGAAGTTGTTGGGTTAGTAGTCAGTGACATTAATGCCAAAGACAATTATTGTGATGTCATTGTTGACCATAGAACTAATGGATTCCAACGTATTCATCCTGATCATCCAAGTTACATGGCATTGCAATATCCACTTCTTTTTGCATATGGAGAAGATGGTTACCACTCAAAAATAAAATATAATGAAAGAACTACTAACCAACCAACAATAAATCGCAAGTATGAAAGAACTACTCATAATTTTCATATCAAGTCGATTATTTCAACAAATTCTTGTCGATGCATATTTGTCTGTTGAATTAGATAGAGTTTCATTCATACAAAAAATTAAGAATATTTTAGATCAGAAAATTATAATAACACCCAAAATGTAATTAGACAAGGGGACACAATAGGTAAAAATATAGGAAAAAAAATAATATTACCAGCCTCTCATGTTGAAAGTCCTAGATACATGTTTCAAAACTCTCATGATGCAATGACAGTATGTTGATAATTATGAATGCCAGATCTTTTTCTCACATTTACATGCAATCCATAATGACTAGAAATATCCAAAATGTTACTTCCTCAACAAAAACCTGAAGATAGACCATATATAATTGCACATGTTTTCAAAATTAAATTAAATAAATTATTACAAGACATCAAAGACAATAAGTACTTCGGTGAAATCATTGCACGTAAGTTCTCCTATCTTGTCTATATTTTCTTATCCATTAACAATTATATCAACTTACATTAATCTATTTCTTCTAACAAATGTTTATTAATTAACAGATGTATATACAATTGAATTTCAAAAAAGGAGGCTTCCACATGTTCATATCATATTGTGGTTGGCAGACCATGACAAACTAAAAACACCACAAGATATTGATATATATCAGCAGAAATACAAGATCTAATTACAAATCCAAATGCATAAGATGTAGTCACTAAGTTCATGATACATGGACCATGCAGTGGTAGTGCATCAGAAATTCAGTTTCATAAAAAATATATTCGAAATTTTTTTTAAAAAAATATAATGACACAACTGTCATAAATGAAGATGGAATAGTTACTTATAAAAGACATAAAACAGAAATTTATATTGAGAAAAAAATGACTGAAATTAGATAATCGTTTTGTTGTTCCTTACAACATCGACTTATTAATCAAATACCAAGCTCACATAAATGTTGAGAAATGCCACACATCAAAACTCATCAAATATTTGTTTAAATATATATGTAAAGGTAATGACAGATCAATTGCAGAATTGAGTAGTCGATTAAAATCAAACAAAAATGAATAAAACGATCCTCAACAAATAAATGAAATAAAAATATATTTAGACTGTAGATACATAACACCACACGAAACTGTTTGGAGATTATTTCAATATGATATTCATTTCAATGTTCCAGGTATTAAAAGATTACCTATTCACTTAGAAAAAATGATCAACATCATATTTACTGATGATCAAGATATGTGAGATATAGTCGAATCTGACAAATATGAGAAAAAATGATCAACATCATATTTACTGATGATCAACATCATGTTGAATCGAACGATCCCCTTAGCCTTGTCTAGAATACTAGGATATGATTATTCGTTTGATCAACGGATTGATAGGACGTGACGTGTTGAGTATGACTCGTGTGTGATTAATGAAACGAATATGAAATGTAATGGATAAGTTAAAGGAAAGGAGCCAATATGCGTTGAACGCATGTTGGAATGTATACATTGGGTCTGGTGTTCGACTGGACCCCTCGTTAACGTGGCGTTGGTTGGACTTCTTGTCACGGGTCAATATCTTGCGGTGGTTCGAGTCCCCGTTGAGTGAGACAGTTGAACTAGTGGTGGTTCGAGTCCCCCTAGTGAGACGCCAATAGCTAGGGTGGTTCGAGTCCCCTTGGTGAGGCAAAGAAGATCTAGCGGTGGTTCGAGTCCCCGTCTAGTGGCACGGCCAAGATCTAGTGGGGTTTGAGTCCCCCTGGTGAGGCAATTAAAAACATGAAAGATAACTAAAGAAGTGTATGTATGCTTTTGTGTGTGTGTGTGTGTTTTAAATATGCATTAGTAATATAGCATGTGAGGATATAATTTTTAATATCATTTTTGTGTTAATAAGTGAATTTGACAAACTCCGGGACTGGAACTAAATCCCGTACTAAGAGATTGTTCGATCTCTCACCCATTTCCACTTTTACATGGGTTCCAGAAAATGATGAAGCCGACGAGGAGCACGAATAGAAGAGATGCAGATCAGGAAGTCAACGAGCAGACGACTCAAATATCTTTTTAATTTCCTTTTAATTAAACTTTAATTCTCTCTTTTGAAAGTGGATACCTTGACTGACATGACAATTATCGATTTGTTTGCCATGCTTGTCTTGAACTCATGTTAAATGTATGTTATATGCTTGATCTAATGGTTGTCTTAAAAGACTTTGATTGATAATGTATGTGATGTGCACACGCCTTACGTATTATTACGTGGCGGGTTGTCTCGGGGTGTGACAATTTTGAAATTCATCATCTCTATTTTTTTTTTTAGTTTAAAAGGGATGATGATGATATCAGAGGCTTTTCTTTTTGTTTAATTTTAATGACTTTGTTCTTTCCTTTAAGTTCAAAATAGAGAGAGTGCCTTTTGTTTGCTCAAAGTGCGGGTTTTGATTTTAGAGGAATAATTGTTATTATTTGATTAATTGATTTATGTTTAAAACAAAGTATTGGACCTTAAATTCCATCTTTGAATTTTCTGAAAATAAAAATAATTTTATAGAAATCTTTTATGAATGTTGATCTACTTTTGTTTTTGTAAACAACAAACATGCATTGTATTTCTTTTGTGGTGAAGACCCGGTGAAGTAGTAATAAGTATAAGAATATAGACGCGAAAAAGAATGTTCTGTGTTAAAGCCTGATAAGATGCAGTAATAATTATAAGAATATACATGGCAATGTTGGCCATGTCATATGCACATGCTGCTTCTTCGGCTGTGTCGAAGGTGCCGAGCCACCACCTTGGTTATGCAGTATGGCATCTTTATTTTTTTATTCGTACTAATCGCTTATTTTCAAAACATATCTATCAATCACAGTAATGCACTTTTTCTAGTAGCTCTCTTTAAATATTAACAAGTTGAGACTTGAGAGTGCATGTATGATCATAGCATGGTCAAAATTAAAATTTTATTATATTGTGTTTGGTCGAAAGTATTTCTTGTAGAGATCTCTTATCAAACAATAATGGTTTGAGTGAAGACAAATTGCTGGAGGCGCACAACTGTTGCTTGGAGACCTAGCATCCCAAAATAATCTGATTGGAGACCTAACATCCCAAAATATTCTGCTGGAGGCGCACAACAGTTGTTGCTTGTATGATCATAGCATGGTCAAAATTAAAATTTTATTATATTGTGTTTGGTTTAAAGCAGGTTTCTAAATAGCAGAAAATCGTAGCGATCTTGTATTCTTAAAAAAAAGTAGTATATGAATCCATCCAACTTTTTGTTTTTTGTGTATACTAATACTAGATTGAAATAATTTAACTGGCATTATCCTGATTTTTTGATTTTTCCTGATCGGAAAAATTATTCAAGAAAAAGAAAGAAAAAAGATAGAAAAATTTGGTTTTTTATGGTCAAAAATTCATTCACTCCTATTATTCCACAAGAAGAAAATAAGGGTTCTGTTGAATTTCAAGTATTCAGTTTGCTATAGCGCGTTATCTATAGCGGCGCTATAGCTACGCTATAGCTTTTCCGGACCATAAACGCTAAGCTATGAGATAAAATTGCGCTAACTCAGCTACGACCGCTATAGCTATAATAGCTTACCGCTATATGAGACCCGCTATAGCTACCGCTATGCTACATGGTTTTTGTTTTTTTGCAATTTATATGGACTTCTGTACTTCTATTCTTATTTCTAATGTTACATGGTCTTCTACGATAAGTATACTAAACCAAACTATATGTTTCTATTTTTATTTGTGATTTATTCTATCATTCTACATCGAGAAATATTCAAATACTAATTCTTCATTTAGTTATTCTTTTTATAGTATTCATTTGTAAAATTATTATCATTCGTTTCAATTGAAAATTGATTTTGATTATTATTATAATTATAAAATGTTTAAATATGTATATTGACTTCATTTACCTTATAAAATTAATTGCTATTTGTCTATTATAATATGTAATACCATGAAGTATAAACTATTAAATAATGTTACTTTTTAGATTTTTTTTCTTCTTATTTGCGTAATTGATAAAAAGTATAAACTTAGATTAGTTGTCATTTAGTTATTACATCAATTCTCTAATATTAATTATGTTGATAATTAGTAGAAATATAGAATATAAAGTTTGAAAAGGGAAAATCGCTATGTGTGATAGCTTCCGCTATAGCTATGTTATTCGCAATAGCTTTTTTTTTTGGTCTCCCCGCTATGCCGCTATAATCGCTATTTAGAACCTTGGTTTAAAGTATTTCTTGTAGAGATGTCTTATCAAACAATAATGGTTTGAGTGAAGACAGATTCCATGACAGATATAAGACCTGTGGATGAGGTGAAATGTTGGAGACCTAACATCCCTTTCAGCTGCTGGAGGCGCACAACTGTTGTTGCCCTTGCCATGAACCCCACTATTGTATAAATTTTTTTTTTGCCTTATTTATGGACGGGTCTAGAGTAATCTTTCCTTGTGCTTGATATTGTTTCTTATTTTAATTGAATCTCATTTTTTTCACAGCTATGAGGTACTTCTGTATCCCCCTTTTAGCTAACTTTTGGATTTGTCTATAATATCAGCACATGATTATTTTAATTGCTTTTGCTATGATGTCTCTATGTTGTAATCCTTTAAATTTTTTAATTTTGATTATACTGCTTTTGCTTTTACCATCCATTTTTGCATTATTCCTGGGTTAATGGTTTTCTTTTTTCTATATTTGTTGTGATCAAAATTTTTTGTTCTAAATTACTGGCCAATGATGAAATTTATTTCACAAGAGTATCTCAAATCCCTTGTGACAGTTTTAGTTCATGAAATTTTCTTCGCTTTCCTCCCTTTCATTCCACCCACTGATACTTGACATTTATACAAGGTGTAATTTTCATATTTTACAAATTATGCTCCATACTCCAGAGACTTGGCATTTTGAAATAGTAATCTAACCTTTATAAACTGTCTGAAGATCCAATAACATGCTCTTTTTTTTTCTTTGCTCATTTCAAAGTGTCCAGTTGGAGATTTGGTGTGCATGTTCCTGTACTTGATGAAAATTTTGTTTCCTGCATTGACCTAAGTTTTGTTTCTAAAACTTTCTACTCTTATAAATTTAAGACAATGATATAAAGAATTAAGCTTGACAAATATATATAAAGAAAAAAGTGTTTTTTTTTGTCATTATTTAGTAACTAAATATTGATGGCAGTGGAACTTTACTTAAGATAGATGTGCTAGTAAGCTTAAGATATATTAGGAACACCTAAACCTAAACCCTAAAGCAACTAATGAGAAAACAATTAGTTGAAAATCCTGCTTGATAAAATTGAAACTAAATCATAAATCTCAAAAATCAATCTTATCTTCATAATTAGAAAGAAATTAAAGATCAAACCACAATTGTCTACAAATGGCTAACATATAAAAATAGAATATGCACACATGTTTTGCAAAGTTATGTAGGAATAAAGACTAACAATAAATCTGATATTTTGGTTGAAAAATAGTACTGGTATGGTTTAAGTTATGTATTGTTTTTAATTTTTATTATAATTTATGGCTTTTGTAGGGAGCATGAAAGCCAACAATTTCAACTTTTGAGGGGCAAATTGCTTATCCACAGCTGAAGAGAACGCTGATTTCAATAAAATGATATTCCCACAGTCAAAGAGAACTATGATTTTTTTTCCCATTTGAAATCTTTCTACTTAAAAATAAAAGTAGAAATAATGATCAAACCAGAATTGTGTACAAAAGGAATGCAAATGCTTGATTCGAAAAATCTAGATGAGAGCAAATTGACAACTCTAAACCCTAAACCCTATATCCCTGTCCCTGAGGCTGCACAGATACCTAGACAGATTCGCCTCCCGTGATCATGTTCCATGCTAGGCCTGAATCTGATCTGATAAACAGAGAGCTCCAGTTGAGCTTCCTCCTTGACAATATCGTCGCCTGGAGGCCTGAAATACTGCTCAGGAAAGAGAAATAATTATTTTAAGTTTACAAAAATTGAGTAAGGCACCGTTTGAGACTTTATTACAGTCCTTAAATCTTACCACTAATTCTAGAGATGCAAAATTCATCCAGCTTACTAATATTCCACCTTCAGAACACCACTCACCTGGATATACACATAGTCTTTTATGAATATTCTAAACTGGAACATTTGAGGCATGAACTCTTCTAGGAAAAGATTAGCACTCATTGACTATATACAGAAATACCAAGTAAATTTAATAGCTATTCAGGAAATTAAAAACGAGGAATTTAGTACTAGAATTCTTAGATCTTTTTCCCTAGATTAGACATTTGGTTATATGTTCCTTCTATAGTTCTAGTGGTATCCTATTTGGTGGAGATAGTAATAAAATAGAGATTCAATCACATTCAATTCATACATATTGTCTAGACATCCTTTTTCTTAATAAGATAGACCAAACAGAATGGCAATTTACTATAGCAGGGAGGATATGGACCTACTAAAAGATCCCAAAAAAAATATTCTAGAAAGAGCTTGACCAAATTAGACTTAATCAACAGAGGATGTGGATTATTAGTGGGAATTTTAATGGCATTAGGACATAGGTGGAGAAATCAGATTCAAATTTTGATTTACAGATTAGTAATATGTTTAATAGGTTTATCAATAAACATTTTCTTATTGATCACAAATTATACAATAGGAAATATACCTGGTCCAATGGGACTCCCTTTTACTTATTGGATAGATTTCTGACTACTGTAGATTGGGATAAAAAATATCCTCATAGTGTGATCAAGGACCTGTGTAAAAATGGATCTGTTCATGTTCCACTTATGATGCAAGTAGAGGGACATGCCAATACTCATACACATTTTCAATTTAAATTTGATCCTCTTTGGCTGGAACAAGAAGAATTATGTAGACTAATAATCAAATGGTGGGATGAATATCCTTTGACTCAATAGAATATTGCATATAGCTTGCAACTCAAATTAGGATTCATTAGAAGAAAAATTAGAGTGACTATATATAGCAAGATAATACGACATTTATAACTCGAATACAACACTCCAATTGAATGTGTTTGGAGCACTCTAGTGGTGTCTTTAAATGGGAAGATAAGATGGCATTTACAACTCCAATACAAGATTCCAATTGAAGGTGTTTAGAGCATACCGCTAGTGACTCTATATAGCAAAGATAATAGGGTATTTACATCCCTAATAAAACACTCCAGTTGAAGGTGTTTGAAGCACTCCAGCAGTGTCTCCAGATGACAAGATAATATGACATTTACTACCCTTAAACAACACTGCAATTGAGGGTGTTTGGAGCGCTCTAGTAGTGACTCTATATAGCAAGATAATAGGGCATATACAACCGTAATACAACACTCCAATTGAAGGTGTTGGGAGCACTCTAGTAGTGACTTTATATAGCAATATAATGGGGCATCTACAACCCTAATACAAGACTCCAACTGAAGGTGTTCAGAGTACTCTACTAGTGTCTCCAGATGGCAAGATAATAGGTCATTTACATCCCTAATACGACACTACAATTGAAGGTGTTTGGAGCATACTACTAGTGACTCTATATAGCAAACATAATAGGATATATAACCCTAATAAAAACACTCCAGTTGAAGGTGTTTGGAGCACTCTAGTAGTGTCTCCAAATGACAAGATAATTGGGCATTTCAAACCCTAATACGACATTCCAATTGAATGTATTTGGAGCACACTACTTGTCTCTTCAGAGGGCAAGATAATAGGGCATTTACAACCCTTAAACAACACTGCAATTGAGGGTGTTTTGAACGCTCTAGTAGTGACTCTATATAACAAGATAATAGGGCATATACAACCGTAATACAACACTCCACTTTAAGATGTTTGGAGCACTCTAGTAGTGACTTTATATAGCAATATAATAGGGCATTTATAACCCTAATACAACACTCCAATTCAAGGTGTTCAGAGCACTCTAGTAGTGTCTCCAGGTGGCAAGATAATATAGCATTTACAACCCTAATGCAACACTCCAGTTGAAGGTGTTTGGCGCAGTCTAATAGTGTATCCAAATGACAAGATAATAAGGCATTTACAACCTTAATATGACACTCCAATTGAAGGTATTGGGAGCACTATTGTAGTGTCTCTAAATGGCAAGAAAATAGGGCAATTACAACCTTAATACGACACTCTAATTGAAGACATTTGGTGCACTCTAGTAGTGACTATATATAGCAAGATAATACGACATTTACAACTCGAATACAACACTCCAATTGAATGTGCTTGGAGCACACTAGTGGTGTCTTTTAATGGGAAGATAAGAGGGCATTGACAACCCAATACAACATTCCAATTGAAGGTGTTTGGAGCATACCACTAGTGACTCTATATAGCAAAGATAATAGGGTATTTACATCCCTAATAAAACACACGAGTTGAAGGTGTTTGAAACACTCTAGCAATGTCTCAAAATGGCAAGATAATAGGGCATTTAAAACCCTAATATCACACCACAATTGAAGGTGTTTGGAGCACTATAGTCGGTTCTCTAAATGACAAGATAATAGAGCATTTACAACCCAAATACGACACTCCAGTTGAAGGAGTTTGGAGCACTCTAGTAATGTCTTACAGCCCTAATACGACACTACAATTGAAGGTGTATGGAGCATACCACTAGTGACTCTATATAGCAGAGATAATAGGTTATTTACAACCCTAATAAAACACTCCAGATGAAGGTGTTTGGAGCACTCTAGTAGTGTCTCCAAATGGCAAGATAATAGGGCATTTACATCCCTAATACGACACTACAATTGAAGGTGTTTGGAGCCTACTACTAGTGACTCTATATAGCATAGATAATAGGGTATTTACAACCATAATAAAAACACTCCAGTAGAAGGTGTTTGGAGCACTCTTGTAGTGTCTCCAAATGACAAGATAATTGGGCATTTAAAACCCTAATCCGACACTCCAATTGAATGTATTTGGACCACACTAGTTGTCTCCAGATGGCAAGATAATATGACATTTACTACCCTTAAACAACACTGCAATTGAGGGTGTTTGGAGCGGTCTAGTAGCGACTCTATATAGCAAGATAATAGGGCATATACAACCGTAATACAACACTCCAATTGAAGGTGTTGGCAGCACTCTAGGAGTGACTTTATATAGCAATATAATGGGGCATCTACAACCCTAATACAAGACTCCAACTGAAGGTGTTCAGAGTACTCTACTAGTGTCTCCAGATGGCAAGATAATACGGCATTTACATCCCTAATACGACACTACAATTGAAGGTGTTTGGAGCACTCTATTAGTGACTGTATATAGCAATATAATAGGGCATTTACAGCTCTAATACAACAGTCCAATTCAGGGTGTTCAGAGCACTCTAGTAGTGTCTCAAGATGGCAAGATAATATGGCATTTACAACCCTAACGCAACACTCCAGTTGAAGGTGTTTTGCGCAGTCTAATAGTGTCTCCAAATGGGACGATAATAAGGCATTTACAACCCTAATACGGCACTGCAATTGACGGTATTGGGAGCACTATAGTAGTGTCTCTAAATGGCAAGGAAACAGGGCAATTACATCCCTAATACGACACTCAAATTGAAAGCGTTTGGAGCACTCTACTAGTGACTATATATAGCAAGATAATACGACATTTACAACTCGAATACAACACTCCAATTGAATGTGTTTGGAGCACTCTAGTGGTGTCTTTAAATGGGAAGATAAGATGGCATTTACAACCCCAATACAACTTTCCAATTGAAGGTGTTTGGAGCATACCGCTAGTGACTCTATATAGCAAAGATAATAGGGTATTTACATCCCTAATAAAACACTCCGGTTGAAAGTGTTTGAAGCACTCCAACAGTGTATCCAAATGGCAAGATAATAGGGCATTTACATCCCTAATACGACACTACAATTGATGGTGTTTGGAGTACTTTATTAGTGACTTTATATAGAAAGATAATAGGGTATTTACAACCCTAATAAAACACTCTAGTTGAAGGAGTTTGGAGCACTCTGGTAGTGTCTCCAAATGGCAAGATAATGGGGCATTTACATCCCTAATACGACACTACAATTGAAGGTGTTTGGAGCATACTACTAGTGACTCTATATAGCAAAGATAATATGGTATTTACAACCATAATAAAAAGACTCCAGTAGAAGGTGTTTGGAGCACTCTATAGTTGTGTCTCCAAATGACAAGATAATTGGGCATTTAAAACCCTAATACGACACTCCAATTGAATTTATTTCGAGCACAGTACTTGTGTCTCCAAATGGCAAGATAATAGGGCATTTACAACCCTTAAACAACACTGCAATTGAGGGTGTTTGGAACGCTCTAGTAGTGACTCTATATAGCAAGATCATAGGGCATATACAACCGTAAAACAACACTCCAATTTAAGGTGTTTGGAGCACTCGAGTAGTGACTTTATATAGCAATATAATAGGGCATTTACCACCCTAATACAACACTCCAATTCAAGGTGTTCAGAGCACTCTAGTAGTGTCTCCAGATGGCAAGATAATATGGCATTTACAACCCTAATGCAACACTCCAGTTGAAGGTGTTTGGCGCAGTCTAATAGTGTCTCCAAATGGCAAGATAATAAGGCATTTATTACCCTAATATGACACTCTAATTGAATACATTTGGAGCACTCTAGTAGTGACTATATATAGCAAGATAATACGACATTTACAACTCGAATACAACACTCCAATTGAATGTGTTTGGAGCACTCTAGTGGTGTCTTTTAATGGGAAGGTAAGAGGGCATTGACAACCAAATACAACATTCCAATTGAAGGTGTTTGGAGCATACCACTAGTGACACTATATAGCAAAGATAATAGGGTATTTACATCCCTAATAAAACACTCCAGTTGAAGGTGTTTGAAGCACTCTAGCAGTGTCTCAAAATGGCAATATAATAGGGCATTAAAAACCCTAATACGACACCACAATTGAAGGTGTTTGGAGCACTATAGTAGCTTCTCTAAATGGCAAGATAATAGAGCATTTACAACCCAAATACGATACTCCAGTTGAAGGAGTTTGGAGCACTTTAGTAATGTGTTACAGCCTTAATACGACACTACAATTGAAGGTGTTTGGAGCATACCACTAGTGACTCTATATAGCAGAGATAATAGGTTATTAACAACCCTAATAAAACACTCCAGGTGAAGGTGTTTGGAGCACCCTACTAGTGTCTCCAAATGGCAAGATAATAGGGCATTTAAAACCCAAAAATGACACTACAATTGAAGGTGTTTGGAGCACTATAGTAGCTTCTCGAAATGACAAGATAATAAAGCATTTACAACTCAAATACGACACCCCAATTGAAGGTGTTTGGAGCACTCTGTTAGTGACTCTATATAGCAAGATAATATGATATTTACAACCCTACTAAAACACTCCAATTGAAGGAGTTTGGAGCACTCTATTAGTGTCTCCAAATGGAAAGATAATAGGGCATTTACATCCTTAATACGACACTACAATTGAAGCTGTTTGGAGCATACTACTAGTGTCTCTATATAGCAAAGATAATAGGGTATTTACAACCATAATAAAAACACTCCAGTAGAAGGTGTTTGGAGCACTCTAGTAGTGACTTTATATAGCAATATAATAGGGCATTTACAACCCTAATACAACACTCCAATTCAAGGTGTTCAGAGCACTCTAGTTGTGTCTCCAGATGGCAAGATAATATGGCATTTACAACCCTAATGTAACACTCCAGTTGAAGGTGTTTCGCGCAGTCTAATAGTGTTTCCAAATGGCAAGATAATAAGGCATTTACAACCCTAATACGACACTCCAATTGTAGATATTGGGAGCACTATAGTAGTGTCTCTAAATGGCAAGAAAATAGGGCAATTACAACCCTAATACGACACTCTAATTGAAAGCGTTTGGAGCACTCTAGTAGTGACTATATATAGCAAGATAATACGACATTTACAACTCGAATACAACACTCCAATTGAATGTGTTTGGAGCACTCTAGTGGTGTCTTTAATTGGGAAGATAAGATGGCATTTACAACCTCAATACAACATTCCAATTGAAGGTGTTTGGAGCATACCGCTAGTGACTCTATATAGCAAAGATAATAGGGTATTTACATCCCTAATAAAACACTCCATTTAAAGGTGTTTGGAGCACTCTAGCTGTCTCTCAAAATGGCAAGATAATAGGACATTTAAAACCCTATTACGACACCACAATTGAAGGTGTTTGGAGCACTATAGTAGCTTCTCTAAATGGCAAGATAATAGAGCATTTACAACCCAAATACGACACTCCAGTTGAAGGAGTTTCGAGCACTCTTATAGTGACTCTATATAGCAAGATAATACGACATTTCCAACCCGAATATAACACTCCAATTGAAGGTGTTTGGAGCACTCTAGTAGTGACTCTATATAGCAAGATAATACGACATTTACAACCCGAATACAATACTCTAATTGAAAATGTTTGGAGCACTCGAGTAGTGTCTCCAGATGCAAGATAAGAGGGAATTTACATCCCCAATACAACACTCCAATTGAAGGTGTTTGGAGAACACTAGTTGTGTCTCAAGATGGCAAGATAATAGGGTATTTACAACCCTTAAACAACACTACAATTGAGGGTGTTTGGAGCACTCTAGTAGTGACTCTATATAGCAAGACAATAGGACATTTGCAACCCTAATACAACACTCCAATTGATGGTGCTTGGAGCACTCTTGTAGTGACTCTATATAGCAAGATAATAGGACATTTGCAACCCTAATACAACACTCCAATTGATGGTGTTCGGAACAATCTAGTTGTGTCTCAAGATAGCAAGATAATAGGGCATTTACAACCCTAATACAACATTCCAATTGAAGGTGTTCGGAGCTCTCTAGTAGTGACTTTATATAGCAATATAATGAGACATTTACAACCCTAATATAAGACTCCAATTGATTGTGTTAAGAGCACTATAGTAGTGACTATATAGCAAGGTAATAAGGCATATACAACCCTAATAGAACACTCCAACTGAAGGTGTTTAAAGCACTCTAGTAGTGCCTCGGGATGACAAGATAATAGGGCATTTGCAACCCTAATACAGTACTCCAATTGAATGTTTTTGAAGCACTCTAGTAGTGTCTCTAGATAACAAGATAGTAGGGCATTTAGAACCCTAATACAACATTCCAGTTGAAGGTGTTTGGAGCACTCTAGGAGTGACTCTATATAGAAAGATAATACGGCATTTACAACCCGAGTACAACACTCCAATTGAAGGTATTTGGAGTACTTGAGTAGTGTGTCCAGATGGCAAGATAAGAGGGCATTTAAAACCCCAATACAACACTCCAATTGAAATAGTTTGGAGCACTCTAGTAGTGTCTCTATATAGCATGATAATAGGGCATTTACAACCCTAATACAACACTTCATTTGAAGGTTTTTGGAGCACTCTAGTATGACTCTATATCGCAAGATAATCGAGCATTTACAACCCTAATACCACACTCCAATTGAAGGTGTTCGGAGCACTGGAGTAGTGTCCCCATAAAGCAAGATAATAAGACATTTCCAACCCTAACAAAATACTCCAATTGAAGGTGTTTGGAGCACTCTAATAGTGACTTTGTATAGCTACATATTATGGCATTTACAACCCTAATACAACACTCCAATTGAAGCTGTTTGGAGCACCAAGTAGTGTCTTCAGATGGGAAGATAAGAGGGCATTTAGAACCCCAATATAACACTCCAATTGAATGAGTTTGGAGCACTATAGTGGTGTCTGTATATGGCATGATAATAGGGCATTTACAACCCTAATACAACACTCCAATTGAAGGTGTTCGAAGCACTCTAGTAGTGACTATGTGTAGCAAGATAATAGGGCATTTACAACCCTAATACCTCACTTCAGTTGAAGGTGTGTGGAGCACTCTAGTAGTGTCTCCAAATGGCAAGATAATAGGGCTTTTACAACCCTAATACGACACTACAATTGAAGGTGTTTGGAGCACTCTGGTAGTGACTCTATATAGCAAGATAATAGGGCATTTACAACCCGAATACAACACTCCAATTGAAAGTGTTTGGAGCACTCAAGTTGTGTCTTAAGATGGCAAGATAAGAGGGCATTTACAACCCCAATAAAACACTTCAATTGAAGGTGTTTGGAGCACACCAGTTGTGTCTCAAGATGGCAAGATATTAGGGCATTTACAACCCTAATACAACACTCCAATTAATGGTGTTCGGAGCAATCTAGTTGTGTCTCCAGATGGCAAGATAATGGAGCATTTACAAACCTAATACAACATTCCAATTGAAGGTGTTCGGAGTACTCTATATAGCAATATAATAGAGCATTTTCCACCGTTATACAATACTCCAATTGAAGGTGTTTGGAGCTCTCTAGTAATGTCTCTAGATGGCAAGATAATAGAGCATTTACAACCCTAATATAACACTCCAATTGAAGGTGCTTGGAGCACTATAGTAGTGACTCTATATAGCAAGGCAATAGGGCATATACAACCCTAATAAAACACTCCAATTGAAAGTGTTCGGAGCACTCTAGTAGTGTCTCCGGATGACAAGAAAATAGGGCATTTACAACCCTAATACAACACTTCAATTGAAGGTGTCCGGAGAACTCTAGTAGTGTCTTCAGATGGCAAGATAATAGGGCATTTACAACCCTAATACAACACTCCAGTTAAATGTGCTTGGAGCACTCTAGTAGTGTCTCCATATGACAAGATAATAGGGCATTTACAACCCTAATACAACACTCCAATTGATTGTGTTTGTAGAAATCTAGTAGTGTTTCCAGATGGCAAGATAATAGGGCATTTACAATCCTAATACCTTTCTCCAAATTAATGTATTTGGAGCACTCTAGTAGTGTCTCTAGATGACAAGATAATAGGGCATTTACAACCCTAATACAACACTCCAATTGAAGGTATTTGGAGCACTCTAGTAGTGGCTCTATATAGCAAGATAATAGGACATTTACAACGCTAATACAACACTCCAATTGAAGGTGTTCGGAGCACTCTAGTAGTGACTCTATATAGCAAGATAATATGGCATTTAAAATCCTAATACAACACTCCAATTGAAGGTGCTGGGAGCATTATAGTAGTGACTCTATATAGCAAGATAATAGTGTATTTGCAACCCTAATACAACACTCGAATTGAAGGTGTTCGGAGTATTCTAGTAGTGTCTTCGGATGGCAAGATCATAGAGTATTTACAACCCTATTACAACACTCCGATTGAACGTGTTTGGAGTACTCGAGTAGTGTCTTCAGATTGCAAGATAATTGGTCTTTTATAACCCTAATAGAACACTGCAATTGAAGGTGTTTGGAGCACTCTAGTAGTGACTCTACATAACATGATAATAGAGCATGTGCAACCCTAATGCAACACTCCAATTGAAGGTATTTGGAGCACTCTAGTAGTGTTTGCAGATGAGAGCATTTACAACCCTAATACAACACTCCAATTGAAGGTGTTTGGAGCACTCTATTTGTGACTCTATATAGCAAGATCTTCAATTAGAGTGTTGTATGTTGCAACTACCCTCTTTTTTTGCCCTCTGGAGACACTACTAGAGTGCTGCAAAAATCTTCATTTAAATTGTTTTATCAGGGTGGTAACTACCATCTCCCCTTGCCATTTGGAGACACTAATAGAGTGCCATATGGAGACACTATTAGAGTGCTAGAAAGACCTTCAATTGGAGTATTGTATCAGGGTTACAACTATCATTTTCTCTTTCCATTTGGAGGCACTAATAGAGTGCTACAAAAACCTTCAATTGGAGTGCTTTACTAGGGATGAAACTACCATTTTCTCTTCCCATATGGAGACATTACTAGAGTGCTCCAAATAACTTCAATTGGAGTGTTATATTTGGGTTACTACTACCCTCTTCCCTTGACATTTCGAGATACTACTAGAGTGCTACAAACACCTTCAATTGGAGTGTTGTATTAGGGTTGCAACTACCCTCATTTGTTGCCATCTAGTGACACTAATAGAGTGCTACAAAGACCTACAATTATCCTTGGTAGCTACTACCAAGTTTTCAAAAAAAAAAAAAGACCTACAATTAGAGTGTTGTATTAGGAGTATTGTATTAGGGTTACAACCACTCTCTTCTCTTTCCATCTAGAAACACACTACTTGTGTGCAGCAAAGACCATCAATTGAAGCGTTGTATTAGGGAAGCAACTACCCTCTTCTCTTGCCATATAGTGTTGCAAACACCTTTAGTAGGAGTATTGTATTAGGGTTGCAACCACCTACTTCTCTTACAATATGGGAATAAACTACTAATGTGTTGCAAAGATCTTCAATCAAATTGTTGTATTAGGGTTAAACTACCATCTTCTCTTGCCATATAGAGAGACACTACTAGAGTGCTACAAAGACCTTCAATTAGAGTATTGTATGAGGGTGGCAACTACCATCTTCTCTTGTCATATAGAGACACTACTAGAGTTCTGCAAAGAACTTCAATTGGAGTGTTGTATCAGGGTTGCAACTACACTCTTCTCTTGCCATTTGGAGACACTAGTAGAATACTGCAAAGTCCTTGAATTGGAGTATTGGATTAGGGTTGCAACTACTATCTTCTTTTACCATATAGAGACACTACTAAAGTGTTGCAAATTCCTTAAATTTGAGTGTTGTATTAGGGTTGCAACTAATATTCTTTTGTTGCCATCTAAAGACACTCATAGTGTGACAAACATCTTTAATTGAAGTGTTGTATTAGGGTTGCGATGACCCTCTTCCCATGCAATTTAGAGAAACAGTTGGAGTGCTGCAAACACTTTCAATTGGAGTTTTGTGTTAGGGTTTCAACCACCCTCTTCTTTTGCCATCTAGGAACACACTACCAGTGTACTGCAAAGACCTTCAATTTGAGTGTTGTATTAGGGTTGAAACTAATCTCTTCTCTTGCATCTAGGAACACACTACTAGTGTGATGGAAAGACTTTCAATTGAAGTGTTATATTAGTGTTGCAACCACCCTCTTCCCTTGCCATATGGAGACACTATTAGAGTGACGTTAACACCTTCAATTGGAGTTTTATATTAGGGTTGCAACAACCATCTTCTCTTGTCATCTGGGAACACACTACTAGTGTGCTGCAAAGACCTTTAATTGAAGTGTTGTATTAGGGTTGCAACAACCCACATTTCTTGCCAGATGAAAACACTAGAGTGCTACAAGTACCTTCAATTCCAATATTATATTAGGGTTGCAACTACCCTCTTCCCTTGCCATTTGGAGACACTACTAGAGTGCTGCAAATGCCTTCAATTGGATTGTTGTATTAGGGTTGTAATTATCCTCTTCCCACGCCATTTAGAGAAATAGCTAGAGTGTTGCAAACACCTTCAATTGGAGTTTTGTATTAGGGTTGCAACCACCTTTTTCTCCTGCCATCTAGAAACACACTACTAGTGTACTGGAAAGATCTTCAATTGGAGTGTTGTATTAGGGTTGCAACTATCCTCTTCACTTGTCATTTGGAGAAACAACTCAAGTGATGCAAACACATTCAATTGGAGTGTTGTATTAGGATGGCAACTACCATTTTTTGTTGCAACTTGGAGACTGTCACACCCCAAGACAATCTGCCACGTATTTCTACGTAAGGCATGTGCACATCACATACATTATCAATAAAAATATAAATAAAGCCACATTTATTTCATAAGCAAAAGAGTTAAACAAACGATCACGGCTGACATGGCTAGTAACACAGCACTGCCATGCCGACTCAATGTATCAATTAATTGAATCATGAAAACAAAACTAAACAACATGTGGTAGTTTATCAATTCTTATATCTTCCTGCTTAGTCTCACTCTTGTCCTTGCTCAAATCCTTCATCTTCATTACCTGGAACCCACGTAAAAGTGGAACGGGTGAGAGATCGAACCTTCTCTCAGTGCGGGATTTAGTTCCAGCCCAGAATTTATAAAACTTTTACCTTATTCTCATAAATATGAAAAGAAATAAAATGCACATGTGTAACATTAGCAATGCATCTAATATTATTACATCTACTTTCATATTCTTTTAACTTTTCACAATTAACCATTTACTCGCCAAACCAATGGGAAGTCCAACCAACATTGGAAAGGCCGCCAATCCACTGAGAAGTCCAACCAACAGCGGGAGGCTACAAACTCACTAGAAAGTCCAACCAACATTGGAAAGGCCGCCAATCCACTGAGAAGTCCAACCAACAGCGGGAGGCTACAAACTCACTAGAAAGTCCAACCAACAGTGAGAGGTTGTCGCCCTAACTGCGGAACTCTCGCCAGACGCTAGGGTTAGACCCGTGACAGGACCGCTTTTGCCTACAGCCACGTTATCGAGGGGTCTAGTCGAACACTAGACCCAATGTATACATCACAATATGCAAGCATTTGACCCTTGTTCAGTTTCCTTGTTCGTTCAATTCAAAACACATTTATTCAATCACACAATTCATGCCATGCTCAACACATCCTATTCATGGAAGTCTATTGGTCAACATAAATCATATCATTCAATGCAATTTATTTATGTTTATTCAAGTCATACGAATGGTTCGAAAACAACATGCATAAATCCAACTAATGCCATAATAATAAACAGTTAAATGACAATTGACAAGCAAAATAGTTTTATAAAGTCTAGGAAACCCGCACTTGTTGTTGTAAGGATGTCGTTATACATCTCGAGATCTCCTAAATTTCCAGAGTTCGAACCTAATCGATATATATATATATATATATATATATATATATATATATATATATATATATATATATATATACACACACACATTAGCCCTAAGTTAATACTTCATATTAAATATTCTAGAGTTCTTTAGTTACTGACTAGATTATGTATAATTCCTATAATCTGGGTTACTTGATTAAATCATTTAAGAGAAGATAAGCAATCATTAAAGTTTAAAAGGTGAATATAGATATTATATCTGAAGGAAAAATATTCATGAAGACTTCTAGCATCGAATAAAAGCACAAGAAAAAAGGTCATTAAAATTCTGAAAAGTCGAAGAATTAATCAAAGCATTAAACAAAGGATTTAATCACAAATTCTCTAACTGATTTGTCTTGGCAACAGATTAGTCAATAAATAATAAAAGAAGGCTTATTCAATCTAAGAAACATAATCATATAAATTTAATGGATGTTGAATAAAGAAATACACTAACTTAATTCGGCTGAGTCTGAGACAAGAAATGAATGTAAATATTTCAATAATTTAATAAAGTTCAATCTAGGAAATATCTCTATTAATTTAAGTGAAAAACATGAACCTATATTAAGTTCGGTTGAGATAGTAAAGGAAAAACACAATATTTTAAACAAGTGATTAATTCATGGATAAAATCTTATTAATCATGTATATATAGAGAGGAGGGATCGGATGACATCCTTTTTTGGTGACATCGAATGACATCGTGCATTTTCAAAGTTTTCAAAATTCAAACAGTCGATCCAAACTGTTCAACTTAATGGATATGTTAAAATGTGCTTGCATACCAAATTTTACATTTTTCTAAATTTTTTTACTATTTATTAAGTATTTAACAAAATCGCTATATTCAGACCGTTGAATTTTTGTACCCACCTTAATAAATAGTAAAACAATTCAGAAAAATATAAAATTTGATCTGCAAGTACATTTTAACATATCCATCAAGTTGAACGGTTTGGATTGACTATTTGGACTTTGAAAATGCACGGTGTCATCCAATGTCACCAAAAAAGAGTGTCATCCAATCCCTCCTCATATATAGATATTACTAATGGAAATCTTGGACTTTTGAATGATGTGACAGATTTAGAAATACATCATCAACACTTGGCAATAAATTAAATGTATATAAGGAAAATAAATTAACAGATAAGGAAAACATTATAATATTTAGATGAATGTATTGCAAGTAAATTATTAAGAGGAGGGTTCAAATGCCTCCACTTTTAAAAACTTAAATAACTCAAATTTTAAAACTTAAATGTCAAAATAAAACCGTTAAATGTAATTTATGTTATTTTCTCTATGTGTCCATAAAAAATTATCACATTTTGATTTTGCTTTTATATGAATCAATAAGTTGAAAAATCAATGTCTAGAAATTATCCACATTTGTATACATTTTTACAAGCTCAAGATGACAATCAAAACAAAGTTGAAATGCCATAATTTTTTACATATGCATAGATAAAATGATATAGTTCATATCCAACGGTTTTATTTTGAATTTAAAGATTTAAATTTTGAATTATTAAAGTTTTTAAAAATGGAGGCATGATGGAGGCACAAAAAATGGAGGCATTTGAATCCTCCTCAATTATTGAAGGAGGGTACCATTTCTGATGACCATTAAATTATATAATTATAATGATTTTTCTAACTTCATATATTTTGCTTGAGTATTAATTATAACTCGTTGTAAAAATAAGGTAGATGCATCCAGAAAAGAAATTCATGATATTCTTTATATATATCCATGGAATTAATTATTTTAATTAGAAAGAAAAAATGAAATGCAAGAAAGATTTGACAGAATCATTGTATGAGATTCAAAAATTATCGTTACTTCAACTATTAGAACATCTGTGATTCCTTTTTGGGTTGTCATCATAACATGACCCGTGTAAGTATCTTGCACCGATTATAGGTCAAATTATGCATGAAATAAAACGACAAGAAAATAATTAAAAAGATCAAGAATCAAACCAAGCCATATAAATCTCATGCATCGTTTGCGTTAGATTTATTTTTGTGTGAAGAAAGAACAAAGAGAAAATAAAATAAAATAAAATAAAAAGAAGGTAAATAAAATAATACAGAGAAGAAGAACAACGTGTCTTAGGCATTTGTATATGAGGGTTCAAATGCCTCCATTTTTTGTGCCTCCATCATGCCTCTATTTTTAAAAACTTTAATAACTCAAAATTTAAATCTTAAACGTCAAAATAAAACCGTTAGATGTGATCTATGTTATTTTCTCTATGTGCTCATAAAAATTTATCACATTTTGATTTTTCTTTTATATGAATCAATAAGTTGAAAAATCAACGTCTAGAAATTATCCACATTGATATACATTTTTACAAGCTCAAGATGACAACCAAAACAAACTTGAAATGTCATCATTATTTACACTTGCATAGATAAAATGATGTAGTTCTTATCCAATGGTTTTATTTTAAATTTTAAGATTTAAATTTTGAGTTATTAAAGTTTTTAAAAATGAAGACATAATGGAGACACAAAAAATGAAGGCATTTGAACCATCCTCTTTGTATATTTGAGGTATATCACTAATTCACTAAAGTAAGAATGATAATTTAATTAGTTTGAAAAATGCATGGTACCTGGGAGCCGACGGGAAAAAGGTGAAGATAGGGGTTCAACTTAATTTGTTTATTTTATTTTTCCTGAGGGTGGGTGTCGGCTGCGTGGGGACAAAATGTGAGGGGTTTAAATTAATAGTGGTTAACTAGGTTTAGTAATTTAATTCGGGTGTTGGGTTTGGATTTGTGCGCTAGGTTAATTTATTTTTGTTTGGGCCTCTAAATTAATTTAATTATATTTTGATTAGTCTAATGGATTAAATTATGTTTGGATTTCTTAACTAATTAAACATTTTAATTAAATGAGTCTGTTACCTAAATGTCGTGGCATTATAGAGACATTAATAGAGTGTTACAAATACCTTAATTGGAGTATTGCATTAATGTTGCAGCTACCATCTTCTCTTGCCATATAGAGACACTACTAGAGTGACGCAAACACTTTCAATTGAAGTGTTGTATTGGAGTTGCAACCACCCTTTTGTCTTACCATCTGAAAACACACTACTATTGAGTTGTAAAGACCTTCAATTGAAGTATTGTATTAGGGTTACAACTATCATCTTTTTTTACCATATCGAGACACTACTGGAGTGCTGGAAAAACTTTCAATTGGAGTGTTGTATTAGGGTTGCAACTACCTTCTTCCCTTTTCATATGGAGACACTATTAGAGTTATGTACACACTTCAATTGGTGTGTTGTATTAGGGTTGCAAGCACTATCTTCGCTTGTCATCTTGGAACACACTACTAGTGTACTACAATGACTTTAAATTGAAGTGTTGTATTAGGGTTGCAACCTCTTATCTTGCCATATGAAGACACTATTAGAGTGCTATAAAGACCTTCAATTGGAGTGTTTTATTCGGGTTGCAACTATCATCTTTTGTTGTCATCTAGAGACACTAATGGAGTGCTATAAAGACCTTCAATTGAACTATTGTACTAGGGTTGCAACTTCCCTCTTTTCTTTCTTTATAGAGACACTACAAGAGTGATGCAAACATCTTTAATTAGAGTATTGTATTAGGATTGCAACCACCATTTTCCCTTGACAACTGGGGACAAACTACTAGTGTGCTGCAAAGACCTTCAATTGGAGTATTGTACTAGGGTTGCAACTATTCTCTTCCATTGTCATCTGGAGACTACTAGAGTGCTGTAAAGACCTTCAATTGGAGTATTGTATCAAGGTTGCAATTACCCTCTTTCCTTGCCATTTGGAGATACTACTATAATGCTGGAAAGACCTTCAATTGGAGTGTTGTATTAGGGTTACAACTACCACCTTTTCTTGTCATATAGAGACACTACTAGATATGTATTGGAGTTGCAACTACCATTTTACCTTGTCATTTTATTAGTAAATGCTGTACCTATGTGATGTAACAAGACTTTTATTCTAAGAAATATATGGCAACCTCTGCCATTCAATTTCAAAAAAAAAAAACTTTAAAATATAATAAAAAATATCAGATAATTATTAGAAAATAAATTATAATTAAAATTGTGTTACACGGTTTCTGCAAAGCACTGTTTTTAAGTGAATTTTGTCATATTGTGTAAGATGTGGAGTCGCAATCAAGATAATCTGGGATAGTCAACTTTTTACGACACGACCGTGGAAGTTAAAAAAAAAACCAACAGTGACATCTACACATATACATTTAATAGGAAAAACAAAGACTAACAAGTAAAAGGACTAAAATAAAATAAGCTAAATAAGTAAGTTTACTTGCTTCTTTTGTTCAACTGATTTGGAGGCAGGATCCTGAATTTTCTAAGAGTTTGACTTCATCAAAATTACTATCTTCAGTGTTTGATCAAATTTTGGTTAATGATTTTTATAAACATGAGCTGGATTTAAAAGAGTTGAATCGGGCAAATATTATCATGATTCCGAAAAAGGATATGGCAAAGGTGGTGCAAGACTATAGGCCGATTAGTGTGATAAATTTTTCAAAATTACTTGCATTGAGATTAGCTAAAGAACTACCGAACCTGGTTTCTATTCACCAAACAGCGTTCATTCGTGGTCGGTTCATTGCTGAGAATTTTATTTCAACTAGAGAAATATTGAGTCATATCAATAAGACTAAAAAAATCATGAGTTATGGTAAAGATTGATTCTTTTGATTCAGTCATTTGGGATTTTTTTAATGGATATATGTCATGACCCAACGAGGCTTCCCAAACTGATGGATAAGATGGGTTAGAGAGCTACTGCAATCGGCATCATCTAGAGTCATTATTAATGGGGAACCTTCTGAATATTTTCCTCACATGCAGGGCCTTTGTCAAGGCGATTCATTATCCCCGATGTTATTTCTCTTAGCAGTTGATGTCTTGCAGTAGATGCTAGGTGTGGCCAATTCGACCTTGTCACAACCGATTTCATAAAAAATCCCAGAATCCTTGTTAGCATTGCACTATGCAGATGATACAATTTTGATTGCCAATGCAAACATGGGAACTGTGGTGACACTCAAACTGGTATTGAGGCTCTTCTCAAAGGTATCAGGGTTACTAATTAATTACTCTAAAAGTTCCTTTGTGCAGTTCAATTTACAACCAAGCGATGCAAGGATGGTAGGGCTCATTCTGGAATGTTCGGAAACAACATTTCTGGTTACGTACCTAGGTATGCCTCTCACAACTAAGAAGCCCACGAGACTATCTTTCATGCCTTTAATAGAAAAGATGGAAAGTAGATTGGAAGGGTGGAGGTAGAATGCAATTGGTAAACTCAGTCCTCTCTTCTATACCGGTTTATTACATGAATTGCTTCTGCCTTCCAAAGTGGATGATAAAAAGAATGGATAAGGTTCGTAGACTGTTTTTGTGGGGCAAAGGTGAACAAGGAGGTAGAGGGATTTCATTACTAAATTGGCAGTTGGTTTGTATACCAAAAAAGTGGGGTGGTATGGGAATAAGAAATTTTGAAACACAAAATATCTCTCTGTTGTTGCGTTGGTGGTGGAGACTATACCAACAGGACACATCTTTATGGGCGTTTTGGGCAAGAAAATTGCGGGCTTCCAAAACCAACGAGAATAGACCTGCAAAATAATTGAGAAGCGGATCGTTCTTTTGGGCACAATTGCTCAGTATCAAGTCTATTTTCCACTGGAGTACGTATTGGAGTATTGGTGATGGAAATTCTAATTCCTTCTGTTTGACACATGGCTTGTAAAACCTCTGCGTAACTTTGAAGGTAGGCAATTTGCTCGCTCAGGCTTATCTCTGTCAGAAGTGATACATAGCTTCCAAGAGTTGCTACCTCAACAGGTTCAGTCCAACCCACCAATTCTGACAACTACAAATGTTATTCTGATTTGGAAGTGGGAGAAATCAGGAGTATATTCTTCTAAGTCAGCCTATGATATCTTAATTTGGGGGGGGGGGGGGGGGGGGTTAGATGGAGATTCAATCATTTATGGACAGCTAATTTCCCTAGAACAACAAAAATCTTCATGTTTTAACACTCAGAGGAAGATTATTGACACAAGATATATTACTAAAGAGGCATATACGTTGTCAGATGGGGCGTGTAATGTGTAATTCGGGATAGACTGAAACTGCGATGCATTTGTTATTTACGTGCCGCTATGTAGCCCGACTTTGGTCATTACTTAATACTAAGCTGGGTTTTGCATTATGAAGTCGGGATCGTCTATACAAGAAATATGGATTGCATCTTTGGAGGCTTTTAAAAGTAGCAGGTCAAACACTAGAGCATATAGTGAAAAACTGTGGATAGTGTGGATAGTCTGGAAGGAGCGAAACGAATATGTGTATAGAGGGAAGTTGGTACCGCACTGGGTATTAGTTGATAGGGTATAAGTCAACGTGAACTCTGGTTCAAATTTTGTTGAGTTAAATTGATGTATATTAAGTAGGGTATGATAGTGAGTTGTGGTAAATGACTATACGTACGTGATCATTTCAGGGGGTGCAAACCATCTTGTAAAACGTGCCATCATGCACAGTTTGTTGATGTATATAACCTGGCATCATCTGCCACGGATTTTTCGAAAAAGATCAAATTGAAAGCTCTATTTTGTAAGGTCAGGTGACAATTTCTAATTAAAGGCGTTATCTCTTTAGATCTTTCAACCCGGCATTTGTATATCACAACCACGAGCCTAGATTTAGACTCTGCACTTGTGTTAATTCACTTCTCAGGAATTAAAATGCTATGATTGCGCTGAGACTCTGCAGTTCAAACAAACACAGAGGCGGAACATAGTATAGTCTGGGGGGTGCTAAGCCACCCTCATCATTTTCATTTTTTTTTATCAAGTATATAAAAGTTGAACTAATTTGTATTTTTCATATGTAGTAGCCCCTTATAAAATATTATAAACTTATAGGGTGTGAATGATAAAATTTGAAAAGCAAATTTCGACTGCGTTTTTCATTTCATATGGGACTCTTCGGTTTCCGCATCATTTATATTATGAAAAAAAATTAACTTTTTGCTTTTAAGAATATGTCAAACATACTTAAGAAAATTAGAAAAAAGAAATGTCCAACAAAGTAATATCGGAATATCCTTGGCAGATGTTAAGTTTCTAAAAAAGAAAAAAAAAAAAGAAGAAGAAGAAAGTATTAATTCCCAACATCTCTTATTCATCTAAAATAAATAAATAAAAATAAAACAAAGAAAATAATATTAGAGCAGGCACAGTACATTTTTTTTAGCAAAATTCATCATCTTCACAATACAAAAACTCACATACATCGATCTTCAGAGCATATATACCACTTCAACTTTGAAATCAGCTAAATCCGATTTTAATTGAAGTTTGTAATTGCTTGTAATTTTTTAAATGATTATTTTGAGATAAAAGTTAATTTTACTTTCATGTTATGACAATGATAATTTATTTCTTCATTTTTTAGTTCCGTTTTGAACTTTTGATAGACATGATATTTTATCGGTGTTAGTTATTTATTACATCTCTTTATGAAATCAAATAGTAAGATTTTATTATCTTTTGTTATGTAAACTTTATTGCTTATTAATTTTTAAAAAATAATGTTTAGCCCCTCCTATATTGAAATCCTGGTTCCACCCTGAACAAACAGATGTGACAACTGAAAGGAAGATATGAAAAAGGAAAAGAATAACAGTAAACGACCTGACAAGGATGTAGTGAGAATTTGGATCAGTAAAACAGCATCCAAAATAAGTCCATTTCTCTTGATTGGATGAGGAGATCAGAAATGGATTAAGGTGCATGTGCCTTGTGGAATCTTTTTCTGGTGCCAATTTGCATTAGAATTTTCCTGTTTGGAAAGGAGGAATGTATAAAATATAATAAAAAAAATAACTACCACTTGAGAAAGTTAAGACAAGCATTTATAAGATTATTTATACAGATTTTGAATTTGTCATGCTGAAATAGTCAGGTAGTAGACTTTCATTTTCATATAATACAATAATATCTGTATTACATACGATACAATAATATTGTCTTGCTGTAAAACATAATATTAAAGGTTTGCTAATAGAATGATACTAAGCATGTCTCTCATCTTGTTAATTCCATGGTTAATAACAACTGATATTACAGCTATCCTGGGCAAAACTTAGAAGGGTCCAAGTTCAGACATTGTTCATCAACTTTCTATTAGATTAAGGCCATTAGAAAATTGTGCTCTTAATAAATCATATAATATGTTTTTGTGGCCTTCTCATTCTCTTCTCAGTCCTAAATTATACAATTGACTTTGATAGTATCCTTAAAAAAATCATTTGAAAATTTCTATGAAAGCTGTTAGTGTTATCCATCTCATCTATTTTTTTGCCAAGTTTTTTGCTAAAAAAAATATCCGCAACTTTCTATTTTTTACTGTTGGAAACATAATACTTTTTTCTGTGTATTCTTTTGACAAGATGGTGCTTTTATCTTCCAGTTAAAAAGAATATTCACCGCAACATTCGGACTGTAGATTCATTTGAGCCAATCTGTTCTAAAATATAAAAAGATGTACATGTTGAGATACAAATCCTTGGATGAGAGCCAGAGACAATGTATTTTTTTTTTCTTTTTGCATTTCCATATTCTATCTTTTTTGCATGATTTGTTTTTCTAATTGTTAAGATTACACTCGGTTCTAGCATAACTTGGAGATCAAGCCAAATCTTTTAAAAGATCTATATCTAATCAAAAGAAGGAAAGAAGAAATTGAAGGATGTCAATCATATCTAATGAAATAGGCAATAAATATTATTTGATTATTTGTCATTAATTCTAAGGATTGGTTTCCATGTTTAGCATGATATACAAAATATTTCTGAATTGATAAATAGGCATGTAAGAGCTGTGTAATTCAATCAAGAAAGAAAAGAAATAAAAAATAAGGGAGGGAAGGGAGATTCATGGGAGTCTTGTGTTCTTGAGTTGTTTTATTAATTTTTGACAGTTCTATTATTATTATTTTTGACATGGTATCAGAGCGTGGTTGTCTGGCGGTATAGCTAGAGAAATTGTTGCTCTTCTTGTCTTTAACTTCAATTTCTTGTGCTATACTGCTCTAAGGAGCGATCCATACTTGGTAGAACAATGTCAGAAGTCAAATCCCAAGAATCGACCACCATTGCTGAACTGATTAAGCAGATGACGAGAATGATGACTAAAATGATAGCTATGCAAACTGCTGTCATAAACAATCCTCAACCGGCGACACAAATCATACCTCAACCTGTTGCCATGCCTGAGGGTATAATTCATTCAAGTGATATTGATGTAAAATTTGATAGCACAAAAGTAAGGTCCACGAACTGTGGCAAAAACCGACACACAAAGGAGCAATGCTTCGAAGTGGTAGGCTACCCGGATTGGTGGAAAGGTGACAAGAAGAAGAAGTATGAGGAGAAAGGAAAAGGTGTAGCAGCAACAACTGTGGCTGCAACCAGTTTGGTGACCAGCAAGCAGCAACCGACATTTGTAAAAGGAGCAGCAGCTGGATCTGAATCAGAGCCAAGGCAGCAGCCAGGACCGAACCAATATGGTCAGCAGATAACAGTAAGAACTGAGTCACAAACAAAAGGAGAAGATCATTGTGAAGGTAAAAATGGTATTTTCAAAACTAGCATGGGTAAGTGCAATATCTCAAATTTGAGCAAAAACAGAAAAAATGAAGGTTGGGTCATTGACTCAGGTGCAACCGACCACATGACACATGAAAAAACTGAATTAGAAATCATGTGCACTTCACATAAAACTAGAATCATTAATGCAAATGGGGAAGTTTATCCTGTAGAAGGTGCAGGAGAAATTGTATTACCAAATCAAATAAGGTTGAAAAATACACTTGTGGTTCCTTCCCTTGCAACAAAACTGATATCTGTTAGCCAACTTACAAAGGATCAAAATTGTGTTGTGCTTATGTTCCCTGACCACTGTGTAATCCAGGATATTCTCACGAAAAAGATCATTGGCCATGGTACTAGACGGGATGGGTTGTATTACTTGGATGAAGTCAAAACTGGTAGCAATTATATAGTAAGGGGAGATCATATATCTACTAAGAATAAAATTTGGGTATGGCATAAAAGACTAGGTCACCCGTCTTTTGGATACATGAAAAAGCTTTTACCCGATTTATTTTTGCATTTAGATCCTAAAGATTTTGTTTGTGAAACTTGTATCCAATCTAAGAGTCATAGAACAACTTATTATAGCAGTCAAAATAAATGTAAGAATCTTTTTGATTTGATACATACGGATGTATGGGGACCATCCTCTATAATTTCCAAATCTGGTTGTAGATGGTATGTTTCCTTTATTGATGATTGCTCCAGAATGACTTGGCTCTATTTACTTAAAACAAAACATGAGGTTTCCAAAGTTATTCAAGATTTTCATAAATTGGTAAGACTCAATTTGGGAAAGAAATAAAAACCATAAGGAGCGATAATGGGACAGAATACTTGAACCAGATGGTACAAAATTTTTTTAGAGAAAATGAGATTATTCATGAGACAACATGTGTAGGAACACCTCAGCAAAATGGCATTGCCGAACGAAAAAATAGACATCTCCTTGAAATGACCCGATCACTACTACTTGAAAATAAAGTACCTCCTATGTTTTGGGATAATGCCCTTTCATTTGCTGTATACCTCTCAAATCGTACACCCACAAGTGCAAATGATTATAAAACCCCCATCCAAGTCCTATCATCTCATGTGACCATACCATCTATCTTAAATTTGCCTCCAAAAATATTTGGGTGTGTTGCTTATATCCATATACAAAAACCATTTCGCACAAAGTTAGAACCTAGGACTGAAAAATGTGTTTTTTTGGGAATGGGAGCAAATCAGAAAGGTTATAAATGCTATAATCCAAGTACTAGAAAATTCTATACTACCATGGATGTTACTTTTTTAGAAAATGAGTCATTTTTTAACAAAATCCAAGATCCGATTCAGGAGGGCAGCAGTCATGATGAACCGGACTTTGATCTAACTTTTTTATCAGATCCACTAGTAGCTGATTTAGGTCCAGGCCTAGGAGCTGATTCGGGTCCAGTAGCAGTGGATTCAGGTATAGGCCCAGCAGTTGATTCGGGTCCAGCAGCAACTGATTCAGGTACAAATCAAGCAAATAACTCGGGTCCAGTAGCAGTTGACTCGGTTTTGAAAAATGATGAAGGTTCTGAGCAACAAAATTCAGCAGAAACAGGTCAGTCGGGTCATTCACCAAATAGAATTAAGCAATGGATAGATCTTACTGAGGCAATACCACGAGAGGATAACAACAAGGTATGTTCTTCTGAAACCCAGCCTAGATATCCTGCACGTGTTAATCGTGGCAAACCACCAAAAAGATACATCCCGGAAGATGGGACGAGTAAAGAAATAACATATCCAATTGCAAACTACACCTCAACCGAAAAATTGTCACAACCATTAAAGAATTTTGCAGACCAACTATCTTCTATCGCCATACCCGAAAAATTTGAGGATGCCCTTAAAAGTAAAGAATGGACTAGAGCAATGACTATAGAAATGGAAGCCCTAGAAAAAAATTGTACATGGAAAATAGTTGATTTACCACCAGGAAAAAGAACAGTTGGTTGTAAATGGGTGTATACAATCAAGTACAATGCAGAGGGAAAAATTGAAAGATATAAAGCTAGGCTAGTGGCAAAAGGGTATACACAAACCTATGGGGTTGATTTCCAGGAAACTTTTTCTCCGGTTGCAAAATTAAATTCGATTCGAGTTTTATTGTCCCTTGCAGCAAACTTTGACTGGCCATTACATCAATTTGATGTCAAAAATGCATTTCTTCATGGAGACTTGGAAGAAGAAATTTACATGGAGCTGCCTCCCGGTTACAACCATATTGGATCAGAAAACAAAGTGTGTAAATTAGAAAAGGCATTGTATGGTTTGAAACAGTCACCAAGAGCATGGTTCGGGAGGTTCTGCAAAGCTATGAAAAACTATGGGTACAATCAAGGAGATTCTGATCACACTATGTTCTTTAAAAGGACTGAAGGTAAAATTGCAATTCTCATTATCTATGTAGATGATATGATTATAACAGGCGATGACAAAGTTGAAATTGAGAAGCTTCAAATGAAGCTGTCAAAAGAATTTGAAATGAAAAATTTGGGAGGTCTAAAATATTTTCTAGGGATTGAAGTATCACGATCAAAAAAAGGTATATTTCTCTCTCAAAGAAAATATGTTCTTGATCTCTTGGCCGAAACTGGAATGTTAGATTGTAAACCGGTTAGTACCCCAATGGAACAAAATGTGAAGTTTGAGATTTGTCCTGACCAATGTCCTACGAATAAAGAAAAATACCAAAGGTTAGTTGGAAAATTAATATATCTGTCACATACTAGACCTGACATAGCTTATGCAGTGGGAGTAGTAAGTCAATTCATGCATAATCCAAGTGAAGATCACATGAGAGCTGTCACGCGTATCTTACGATATCTGAAGGGGACACCCGGCAAAGGAATCAAATTTGAGAAGAATGGACATACAAAGATTGAAGGATATACAGATGCAGATTGGGCAGGAAATATCATGGATAGGAAATCAACATCGGGTTACTTTACTTTCGTTGGGGAAACTTGGTAACATGGAGAAGTAAGAAACAGAATGTGGTCGCCTTATCTAGTGCTGAAGCCGAATTTAGAGGCATGGTGAAAGGGATTTGCGAACTATTATGGCTACGAAAATTGATTAATGAATTAGAACTGGGAACGAAAAATGAGATGAAGTTGTATTGTGACAATAAGGCTGCAATTGACATTTCACATAATCCAGTGCAACATGACAGGACAAAACATATAGAGGTAGACAGACACTTTATTAAAGAAAAACTTGATTCTCACGTTATTTCTCTTCCCTTTGTTAAATCAACAGAACAGGTGGCCGATGTTTTAACCAAGGCGGTAGCAACTAAACCATTTGAAGAAATGCTGGAGAAGATCGGAATGGTAGACATTTACGTACCCTCGTGAGGGGGAGTGTTAAGATTACACTCGGTTCTAGCATAACTTGGAGATCAAGCCAAATCCTTTAAAAGATCTATATCTAATCAAAAGAAGGAAAGAAGAAATTGAAGGATGTCAATCATATCTAATGAAATAGGCAATAAATATTATTTGATTATTTGTCATTAATTCTAAGGATTGGTTTCCATATTTAGCATGATATACAAAATATTTCTGAATTGATAAATAGGCATGTAAGAGCTGTGTAATTCAATCAAGAAAGAAAAGAAATAAAAAATAAGGGAGGGAAGGGAGATTCATGGGAGTCTTGTGTTCTTGAGTTGTTTTATTAATTTTTGACAGTTCTATTATTATTATTTTTGACACTAATTATAGAAAGGAATTACGTGATAACATCCCCTCAACTATAATCTCCTAACAGTCCTCCAATTTTAACGGCCAAAGACTAACAATTAGACAATTTCATTTAATCGACATTGAATATTCAAGTCTTAGCAGTGTTGTAGTCAGATTTTAATATTTTTTTCTAACAAGTCTTAATAATGATAACTATTTTTTTTTCTCAATTTGTCTTCCAGCCGAAAAAGAAAATAATATCCCCACCTACTTTTTTTTCTCTGATTATTCTCATCTATTTTTTCGACGATCTTTGATGAGTTTTGTTAATATAAAATTATGAACGTTTTCTACTTAATTTTTTCTTTCAAATGAGATCCACGATGATATATGAGTAGAACTAGGGTGCTCTTAAGCTCACCAAAGTTTTGGTGAGCTTAACTCTCAAACTCATCAAATTGATTTCAAATGACGAATCCGAACCGTTGAAACCTGCCTACCTTACGTGTGATGCATCTACATGTGAAATTTTTAAACATTTGAATTAATTTAGTATAAAGTCAAGCGGTCAAAAAACGTTCAAAATATGAATGCACTAAAATTAATTTATTAACCTTCTAATTTTGACCGCTTGACTTTATACTAAATTAATTCGAATGTTTAAAAATTTCACATGTAGATGCATCACACGTAAGGTAGGCAGGTTTCAACGGTTCGGATTTGTCATTTGAAATCGATTTGATGAGTTTTAGAGTTAAGCTCACCAAAACTTTGGTGAGCTTAAGGGCACCCTAGTTCTACTCATGATATACTATTGAATTATATTTGTATCGTTCTTGTTTTCTTCAAGGCTTTATACCTCACATTATAAATCTTAATAGTATTTCTTACAAGTCTTAGTAATATTTTTAGTAACTCTTAATAGTTATTTTAATAGGAAGCGTCTAATTGTCCACAGCCTTTTGTCCACCATTTGTCTACAGCTTTGACTTGCGCGAATACTGTAAAATTACTTCTACATGCTGTATAATTATATAATATATCACATAAAATATATCAGTTAATCACAAAACATCCAGCAACTATTTGAAGTGGTCCCATGATAGTTAGAAAAAGATTGCAACTTGCACAACAGGACAAAATAAATGTACTTTCAAATTGTACTTTCGGAAATTACAGTCATAGGAAGTTATTGGCAGTTAGAGTTAGTTATTAGCGGTTATTAGCAGTTAGAGTTAATTATTAGCTTCTGCAGTGGGTTAAATCTTGTATACAGTAAAATTTTCAATTGAATCTTGTATACTGTAAAATTGAATCTTCTACATAGTAAAATTTACAATTGAATCTTGTATACTGTAAAATTGAAACAGCAGAACTGTAAAATTGAATATTGTATACAGTAGAATTTTCAATTGAATCTTGTATACAGTATAATTTTCAATTAAATCTTGTATATTGTAAAATATATACTGTAAAATTGAATCTTGTATACTGTAAAATTTTTAAATAATACTATAAATTTTCAATTGAATCTTGTATACTGTAAAATTTTCACATAATACTGTAAATTTTCAATTGATTCTTGTATACTGTAAAATTTTTAAAACTAAACCATAAAATAATACCATCTATACTGTAAGATAAAATGTAACAAATGCTACATTTCAGTTTAAACTACAACCTACAAAGAATCATGTATACTGTAAAATTGCAAAATATAAACCATAAAATAATACCATGTATACTCTAAAATTGCTAAATCTATACATACATCCATCATCACACAAAAAGTATGTTCACCACAAAATAACATATGTTCACCACAAACAACATTTGTTCAACACAAGAGAAAAATATTCACCGCAACATTCAGAATAGCATATTAGCAACAAAAAAACTATGGACAAATAACTTTTACATTAAAAACCTTCTGTGTTCATTGTTTGGATGAGTAAGAAGCCTCATCACAAGAACAACACGTTCTTTTGAGATGTCATCCTGCATAATAATAAAATTAACAATGAAACAAATTCGATTTATAACAAATAAGAATTACAAAATAATATTACAAGTTATTTACCTGACTGAAAATCATAGGAGTGCCTGTAATATGAAAACATTTCAATATGCACCAATATTGTAAAATTCATCATTCAATGCTGTAACTTAAATAACAAATCCTACAAAAAATGTACTTCACATTTTCAAACATCCAGAAACTTTCATAACAGTTCGATATCCTGTAAAATGAGACATATATATTGTAATTCATATATATATGTACTGTAAAAAACAGAGAATACAAAATCATACGAAATTACAACAAACGACTAATATTCAGATAAAAATTCAGTTAAAATGATAAATCTGTTACTGCATACAATGAAAAAAACAAATTCAACAGAAAAACTGTAAAAATGACAAGATGAATACTGTAAAATTAACGGGGCAATACTGTAAAATTAACAGATCAATACTCCATATCGCATCTCTATCATCTATTTCCTTCAGATTTTCACAAGATGAATACTGTAAAATTAACGGGGCGATACAGTAAAATTAACAGATTAATTCTCCATATCGCCTCTCTATCATCTCTTTCCTCCATATTTCATTTGAAATGCTAGATCTGTTACTGCATACAACGAAAACAACAAATTCAACATAAATAACTTATTAGATTTGAATTTTGCCGTACTCTTCAATAAAAACAACTTCTATTCGATCGCGCTCCACGAGAAGGATTATAAAAGCTGTCAGTATTATCAGGGTTGATCATGTGGGAAAACCTTCTCTCATCCGATTTCCAAAAAAAAAAAAATCAAAAGAAAAACAATAGAGCTGAATACAATCTATCTCCGATTTAGATGAGAGATAAAGCGGAGCATGGTACATAGAACAAAATAGTTAGGCATACAACGCAGCCGACGAAGAGTTTTTTCTTAATTTGATCAACGCGAGTCTCACGAATCCACAGAGATGCAAAAGGACAAAATATGTTGGTCTGGGACTAATTGCGCTGCTTCCTTCATCAATGCGTCTCACCGCTGAAAAACGAATTTTTAGAGATCGATGGATTTTTAGATTTAGAAATTTTCGTCTCCGTAAAGCGAGAAAATAATATCGGAAAGAAATCGCCTCAGAAAGGAAACAAGTTGATCGGAGAATGAATGTTTTGAAAATGAGATTCAAAAAAGGAAATAGAGGCACGGAAGGAAGGTTAAATATGCGGAGTAAGTGATTAGTTAGAAGTGGGGACCGGTGTCCGTTAAAATTAGTTAAACACCGAGTGGATAGCACTGTAGACAAACTGTGGACAAAACCCAGTGGACAGAAACATTTTCTCATTTTAATAAGTCTTAATAGAACTTTTAAAAAGACTTAAAAGTAAATTTTCCATGCTTAATTTTTCTTTGACAAGTCTTAATATTGCTTTCAGAAAATATTAATCTATAACGAAATTTATATAATTAATATTGTTTTCAGAAAGTTTTAATAATTATTGCAGAAAATCTTAATAGTGGTATAACCAAAATTAAAAAAATAATAACAAAATTTAAAACCATAAAGCAGACGTCAGAATTTAAAAACAGTACGCAAGTCAATATATGAATATATCTATAACAAATTAATTGATTAATCGGGAATTACCTAGAATGATGTCTCGTCAGTTCATTGTTAATAATTAAGCAGACGAATAAAATGATAAAGAAGACATTTTTTTTTCACATCGAAGGAGCAATATTACCAACAATTCACCATACCAATAATCAAACCTTCTGAAAAAAAAAAATTAACAAGACAAAGATACCATTAATAATGCAACCTTTTACAGTCATTATTTAGTTATATATATATCCTCACAAATTAGGGGGACTGAATGTTTTTTAATTAATTGGCATTCCAACAAACTAAAAATCAAAATATTTTACTTAATTCCACCAATATTTAATCCTGACAATTGCGGATGAATAAACCGGTGCGTAACCCATCCTTCAATCAGCCCTAAGCATGCACCAGCTGCCACATCAGCAACAAAATGCCTTCCAAGCAACACCCTTGATACTGACGTGGCAATTGCCCAACAAAAAATCATCTTGAGAAACAACTCTGTATTATTTTGATCCCCTGCTCCAAACCAGCTAACCCAATCCCTCAATCGTTCCTCTTGCAAGATCTCTTTGACATTTTCAATTGATAGAAACAAAAATTGAGAGACAAAGAAAACTCTAGAAGAGTGTCCGCTAGGAAATGACCAGTGATCGGCTGCAAAAGCGATTGACATGTCTGATTTGTTGTAAACGGGTCGCGGGCGACGGATGAGGATCTTGATGAGACCGATAAGTAGAAGATCCAGGAAGGATCCAACAAGAAGGGAGAGAAAAAAAGGGTGAGGCGACAAGAGAGACGGGGTGAGAAGAAATAAAAGGGAAATGACGATGGAGAAGAAGAGACAATCATTGCCACAGATTTCAAGTGATTTGAGAAGGAATCGTGGGATGAATTGGAAGATCGTATGAAGGTGGAGGGAAAATGAAGTTTCCAATGCAATGAAGAACTGGAGAAAACTCGAAGTTGGCAGCAGACTGGCTTTGGCTTTGGTCGGTGCGGAAATTGGTGGCGCCATTGATGGGAGAAACAGAGGCTGGATGCCAATGTTTGAAAGGGTATATATATTCCTTCCGCAGTGGGTTTTAACAAGTTTGAGTTCGGTTAACACCCGTTGATCATTTGGGCTATATATATTCCTTCGGCAGTGGCTATGGTACTTAGCAAAATAATTAGTATTATGTTGTCAACGCAGAATAAACAAGTTTTTAATTCAAGTTATATTCGTGTGTTTTTCATCTTTTAATCATTCAATGTATTCGATTATGTCACGATCTAAATTAAATACTAAAAACCATTGAAAATAAAAATTACATGTCACATTCTTTCTCTTTTAATGCATGGTACAATTAATTAGGCATAATTAAAAAAGAACCAGACTTTTCTCTTGATGTCTAATTAGACAGCGAAGTTCGATTCCTCGCTTGTTATAATAATCCAAGACAAATTGACTTAAGTTTAAAACTGTTTTGAAGCTATTTAACTGTTTAATACATATTTGAAAAGAGTTCTATTTAAATTTTGAATGTATGATTTTTCACACACAAAAAAATATTTTTTTTGTCACTAAATTTAAGAAGTAAAAAATTAAATGGACTAAAATTTATTTGTTATTATTATTAACTTGAACTGTTTTTTTTAGTAAAAGTTGAAGGTCAAGCCACCCAACTATTTAATACCATTGTTATTATAACAAAAGATTTCCCCCATCCGGGTTTCATATTAACTTGAACTGTTATTTATTGATTTTCTATCTCATGCCAAACAAATTAAAGAAAAAATGACCTACCTAAACTATCGCTCGTGAAGAATAATATATCTCATTGGGATTAACCGTTTAGTTTTAAATATAAAATTGTCACCAGATCCTTCGTATTAGAAACTATTCCAATAAACAAATAAACAAATAATTATATGAATCCCCCTACTCCTATTTCTTCATTATCTTCCATATCTTAAACAGATTTTAGAGGTGAGTTTTTTTTTTTCAATGTCGTTTACATTTCTCACGATCTATGAGGACTTTTGCGAATCTAAAATCACGAACGTATTATACGCAATTTTATCTTTTAAATGAGATCTATGATGACATACTTTCGGGCTCATCGTCACACAAGTATTTATATCTCATTGTGCAAGTATTTATACTTATACTTGTAAGTATTTATCCCCAATTGTGAATCCCGCATTTCTGCATCTCCCCATTATCCCCTCATTTCTTAAATAGATTTTAACTTCCATAAACTAACATGGGGAGAAAAATCATACACGTTTTTAGAGGTGGATTTTTTTTCTTTTTTCAATGTCGTCCACATTTCTCACGATCTATGAGAAATTTTGCGAATTTAAAACCACTAACGTATTCTATGCAAATTTTATCTTTCAAATTAGATCCATGATGACATACTTTCGGGCTCATCGTCACACAATTATGTATACCTCATCGTGCAAGTATTTATACCTATACTTGTAAGTATTTATCCCCAATTGTGGATCTCGCATCTCCGTATCAATTTTTCCCAATCGTCCCTGCGTCAACCTTTCTCTAACAAAAATAGTTGACCACATAGGTATAAATACTTATGTGCATAGGTATAAATACATGTAATACTTGATATTAATACTTTTAAATGTCAGAAGTGTCATATGTGGAAAATACTTAGATAACGAGGTATAAATACTTGTGTGACGATGAGCTCAAAAGCATGTCATCATAGATCTCATTTGAAAGATAAAATTGCATAGAAGACATTCGTAGTTTTAGATTCGCAAAATTATTTGTAGATCGTGAGAAATGTGAACGAGATTGAACAAATAAAATTGAGGGAATAATGAGAGAATGAGAGTGGGGAGATCAGGGCCTAAATAAATAGACGTGGTCAGGAAGGCGGGTCGGATTTAAGGGTGACCAAGGGGTGACAAAAACCTCTCTTAGAGCATCTCCAATCCAGCAATTGAAATTAATTGCTAAATTAACAATTATGAAAATTTTAAAAATTAAGCAATCCACTCTTACATTGGTGCAATCAACCAAACAATTGAGAATTAAACATTTCACCAATAAGAATTAAACATTTGTCCAACTCATCTTTAAAAAATGATTTCTTATTAAGCAATTATTTCCAACAATTGCTAAATAAGCAATAGTCATACAACCCAGCAATTACAAAAATAATTGACATGTCAGCATAAGCAATCCATAAGCAATCACTGCTAGAGATGCTCTTACGATTCAAAAAGTTTATCATTTAAGGCATATTAGTAATAGTTTGTCATGGAAATACACATGATGAGATTGAGATTTGAGGGATGAGATTATGAGAATTCAACTTTTCACAGAAATACACATGATGCGATATTTTGAAAGTTTGTATTTCAATTTGGTAATTATTATTGGAGTTTTTTTCAATAATAATAACTTTAGGTCTTGAAGAATAATCCAAAAATTTTGACGAAAGCATTAATTTTATTATTATAACAAAAATATTATCTATTATAAAATACAAAATTTGAAATTTTTAAATATTACAATATTCTTTGACAATTTATATAAGAGTACATATGAGAAAGAAAAGTATAGATATGCTTTGTTTTTACTAGTCATTTTTTAATCAAGACCTTTCAAAATCTCTACATGATCTATTATTTTTTTATTTTATGCAAAGGTTTAAATAGCGTTTATTGCGTCATAGCGTGTCAACTGAAAAAACAGCGCTATTCTCAAATAGCGTTGAAAATCGGTACAGATAATTGGAGAAGAAGGTAAGAAGAGATTTGTGTAATGAGAATCTTTATTTCTTGTATTGTTGTAATTGTACAAAGTGATTACATGGCTTTATATAGCAATAGCATCAGCTTTCATCTAACTATGTCTAACTACAATTCTAACTGAGATAACTGATTCTGTTATAACAGAAATCAATTATGTGCTATATCAGCTAAGATCCCCCCCTCAAGCGGAAGAGTGGGTACCACTGTGAGCTTGTGCGGTAGAAAGCAAAAACGTGGAGAAGGCAGGGGCTTGGTTAAAACATCAGCTAGCTGATCCGAGGAGCATACAAAACGGACCACAAGTTCTTTGGAAGCAATCCGTTCGCGAACGAAGTGGTAGTCTATTCCACGTGCTTAGTGCGCGCATGGAACATAGGGTTGGATGCAAGGAATGTGGCACCGATGTTGTCACACCACAATGTAGGAGGAGAGGATTGTGGAATGTGCAATTCGGTGAGAAGATAGCGAAGCCAAAGTAACTCGGTGCATGCAATAGCAAGGCTTCGGTATTCCGCTTCCGTGCTTGAGCGTGAGACGGTAGCTTGCTTTTTAGCACTCCAAGAAATGAGGTTGCGGCCTAGAAAGATGCAAAAGCCCGAAGTAGAATGGCGATCATCAAGGGAGCCGACCCAATCCGCATCACTATAGGCATGTAAAGAGAAGGAAGAAGCGGAAGAGAAGAATAAGCCATGATGGATGGAGCCAATGAGATAACGGAGGATCCGTTTAACAGCTACCCAATGAGAGAGAGAAGGGTTTTGCATGTATTGCGAGACCTTGTTAACGGCAAAAGAAATATCGGGTCGGGTAAGTGTAGCATATTGTAGGGCTCCAACTACGCTACGGTAAAGGTGAGGGTCATCAAATTTCGGAGTGTCATGAATAGACAAGACCGAATCTGAAGCCATGGGAGAGGTGGCGGGTTTGGAATGTTGCATCTTGGTGCGAGCTATAAGGTCTTTTAAGTACTTGATTTGAGAAAGGTGCATGCCTTTGGGAGATCGATGAACCTCAATACCTAAGAAAAAGTGCAGATCGCCTAAATCCTTTAATGCAAATTCAGCGGCTAAAAGGGAAATGCATGAGGCCATATACTCGTGATCGTTGCCGGTAATGATGATATCGTCAACATACACAAGGATGAGCATGACACGACCTTGAGTATGTGAGATAAAAAGAGAAGGGTCGTGTTGGGAACCATGAAAGCCAATTTTGAGAAGAACCATTTTTAGCTTGTGGAACCACGCATGAGAGGATTGTTTAAGGCCGTAGAGAGCTTTGGATAGAAGGCAAACATGGGTAGGATTTTGAGGATCAACGAAGCCGGGTGGTTGGACCATGTATACTTGTTCGGTAAGGTCGCCATGCAAGAACGCATTTTGAACATCCAATTGCCGAATCGGCCAATTAGAAGTAATGGCAATCGTGAGCACTAGTCGGACGGTGGTAGGTCGGACCACGGGACTAAAAGTCTCGAAATAATCGACTCCTTCGGCTTGGTGAAAACCCTTAGCAACTAATCGAGCTTTGTAGCGTTCAATGGTTCCATCGGCTTTGCGTTTGATTTTATACACCCATTTACAACCAATAACCTTTTGGTTGGAAGGCGGAGGAACTAAAGTCCATGTTTGGTTTTTGAGAAGAGCATTTATTTCGGTTTGCATTGCCTCTTGCCAACAAGGTTGAGATTGAGCTTGGGAAAAGGTAGTGGGTTCGGTTGCTACAGTAGCTGTGAAGGCGACATGGTTGGGGTAAGTGCGTGGTTTGCGGGTGTTATCCCGAGTCCTGGTGATCATATGGTGAGTAGAAGAAGGGACTTCGGTTTGCTGAGTAGAAACAGAGGGAGTAGCAGGTGAAAAGGGAGTTTGAATAGTGAGCTGTTCGGCCTGGGAAGGAATAGTGCTGGGCTCGGCCTGGGAATGAACAGTGCTGGGCTCGACCTGGGAAGAAGGTTGGGCTTGCGCAGAAGTAGATGGTATATTAGATGGGATGTCAGGTTGGGCTGGAGTGGAAGAAATAGGGAGAAGGCCCAGCAAGGAAGTTAATTCAGCAGGATGAATTGAAGCCGAATCAGAGGAATGAAGGTCAGCAAAGGGAAATTTGGTTTCAATGAACTGCACATGCCGCGAGATATAAATTTTCTTGGTAGGAATATGAAGGCAACGGTATCCTTTTTTAGTAGAGGCGTAACCAAGAAATACGCAAGGTAAGGCTCGAAGTTGTAATTTGTGCGCATTGTAAGGTCGAGTATGAGGGAAGCAAAGGCAACCCAAAACCCGAAGTGAAGCATATTCGGGATCTTTCTTGAATAATGTTGTGAAAGGAATATGTGAGGTATGCGAAGGTAATCGGTTGATGAGGTAGATCATGCTTGAGAAGATTTCGTCCCAAAATTCGCTAGGAATCGAGGCATGCGACATTGCGGCAAGAGAAAGCTCAATGAGATGACGGTGTTTTCGTTCCGCGACACCGTTTTGTTGGGGTGTGTATGGGCAAGAAGTTTGATGAACGAGTTGCGGAAATTGAGCTAGAATGGGTTTATACTCCGTTCCACCATCGGTTCGCAAGATCTTAATAGTAGTGCCTAGAATATTCTCAATTTGAGCCTTGAAACAAGAAAAAATGTGAGCCACTTCACTTTTATTCTTCATGAAATACACCCAAGTTAAACGGGAAAAATCATCTATAAAAGTCACATAATACCTAAAACCATGAAAAAAAGTAATAGGCGATGGTCCCCATACATCGGAGTGTATAATCTCTAAAGGAAAATTTGTAGAAGAAGAAGAGGAAACAGAAGGCAATTTGTGAGATTTTGCCATAAAACAATTATTACATGAAGACAATTTGTTTGTACTACAAGGCAAGTTTTTTGAGTGAAGTAAATGCAAAGTAGTAGAAGTGGAAGGGTGGCCAAATCTTGCATGCCATTGGTCGGCCGTAGCACAAATCCCTAAGTAAGCTTGTGGAGAAGTAAATTGCTTCAAAGGGATGATGAAGAGTCCATTAGCACTATTCACTTGGAGAATATTCCTCATGAGGGGGTCCTTGAAATGACAAGAAATAGAAGTGAATTCAACAATCAAGTGAGGATTATCAATAAGAAGTTGTGAAAGGCTTATAAGATTTTTTGAAAAAGTAGGGACATGCAAGATATTGTTAAGATGAATTGTGTGATTAGAGATTTTAAAAGTGGTAAATCCGATGTTTGAGATGGGAAGACCTTCACCATTACCAATTTGAAGGTTGTCGGTACCCTCATAGGCATAGAAAGAAGAGAGGTTGGTGAGGTCGCTAGTGACATGGTTGCGAGTCTAGAATCCATTCGGCACCCTCATCAAATTGCTCGGTTGGTTGTGTGAGATAGGCATGATATGTGGAAGGTGGCTGAGCAGTAGTAGTAGCCTCTCTATCTTCTGAAAAACGATAATAGCACACCTTGGCAGTATGACCAATTTTCAGACAAATCTGGCACTGGGGCTTCTGAGGCCTAGAAATGCCATTGGCTTGGTAAGAAGGTCCAGCCTGGTAAGAGGGACGAATTGAATTACTGCCTCCATTTGGGCTTGGCTGAGGCCCAAAAGAGAACTGCTGAGGAGGCCTTGGAGTATAGTTCGGTTTGGGAGGAGCATGGCGGTATTGGTTAGGTCTGTTATTGGATCTTGGCAGACCCGAATAAGAAGAGCGGGTAGCGAAAGCAGCTGGAGAATCAACCGATGGCAGAGCAGCGGTGGTGGATTGGCCCTGTAGCAGATGCTCGTGGGAGAGAAGGAGGCCGTGAATATCAGAGAATGACAGTGGCGAATGACGGCTTGCTGTAGTGACTGCGATGACAAACGGGTTGTACTCCGCACCCAAGCCATTGAGAACGGCGGAAACAAGATCATCGTCAGACAGTGGAGATCCGATGAAGGAGAGTTCGTCGGAGATCTGCCGCATCTGCTGAAGGTACTCTGAGCAAGAAGATGAGCCCTTTGTTGTGGTCTGAAGCTGTCGACGGAGATCTGTCAGACGAGCTCGTGAAGTAGCAGAAAAAATCTGAGTAAGATTTTGCCAGAGATCAGCAGTGGTTTCACACGAGACAACCTGTGCTTGAATCGGCTCGGTCAAGGAAGAACGAATCCACGCAAGGAGCAGCTGATCCTGTCTCTCTGAAAATTCACCAGTACCGGTTGCTGCGATGTACCTTCCAAGATTGTAACCTTTGATGACTGGGAGAATCTGGGATTTCCATGTGAGGAAGTTCGTGTGAGATAGTTTCGTAGCAATCGGTAGATTCAAGCTAACAATTGGTTCAATTAGGTTGTTTTGGGATATAGAGGTGTCAGCCATTTCGGCTCTGATACCATGAAAATCGGTACAGATAATTGGAGAAGAAGGTAAGAAGAGATTTGTGTAATGAGAATCTTTATTTCTTGTATTGTTGTAATTGTACAAAGTGATTACATGGCTTTATATAGCAATAGCATCAGCTTTCATCTAACTATGTCTAACTACAATTCTAACTGAGATAACTGATTCTGTTATAACAGAAATCAGTTATGTGCTATATCAGCTAAGAAGCGTGCTATAGCGCTGATAGCGCCATAGCTTTTATGGTCCGAAAACGCTATAACGGCGCTATAGTGTGCTATTTAGAACCCTGGATAGAAGTCAAATCCACGTATGTATTAAAAAAAAAAATAGATTCGTCACTATCCGTGATAGGTTGCGGTTTCTTTGTTTGATTATGAACATGTAATTTTGTTTAATTCAATTTGTATATATAAATTTGTCAGCCAAACTATAACTTATTCGGATCCATTATGACATAAGTATTAATTATGTGACCAGGGGACTTCTTTTTTCTATTATAAAAAAGAAAAATATCTTCTTCGTAATGACGAAAGAATATTATTAACATCATTTTTATTAAAAGTGGATTCTAGTGTTTTGTTCAAATACCAATTAAGGTGAATTATAATAAAAGAACAAATCTCTTGATGTTTCAACAGATACATCGCCTCTCCTACCAGCCAATGAAAAATGGACGATGAAATTTGACAAGTATAATCTTAATTTTATATTAATTTCAAAGTGCTTAATTTTTGAAAGTTTTCAACTATAATGTGATGGTTGGATTGAACAAGTGACATGTTGATGCTTATCAATTCAATACTAGTGAAATTAAGCTATAATATATTAATTATTCTATGAAAAAAGAAAACTATAAAAACAGACAGTATCTGTTTTATTTCCAATAAAATAAAACCATTATTTTCTGCAAATCATATAATTAGATTTACATTCAAAATGCATGCAGCAATTTAAATAAACAATCTCCATTGCCCATAGAATAGAGTAATATACTATTTTCTGCTTATGAATAAAGTGAGCGTGGATTCTCTTAAACAACATAAATTTGAATTTGATATATTAATTGGAAACGTCTGATTGTCCACAGCTTTTTGTCCACCATTTGTCCACAGCTTTGACTTGCGCGAATACTGTAAAATTATTTCTACATGCTATATAATTATACAATATATCACATAAAATATATCAGTTAATCACAAAACATCCAGCAACTATTTGAAGTGGTCCCATGATAGTTAGAAAAAGATTGCAACTTGCACAACATGACAAAATAAATGTACTTTCAAACTGTACTTTCGGAAATTACAGTTATAGGAAGTTATTGGCAGTTAGAGTTAGTTATTAGCGGTTATTGGCAGTTAGAATTAATTATTAGCGTCCGCACTGGGTTGAATCTTGTATACTGTAAAATTGAATATTGTATACAGTAAAATTTTCAATTGAATCTTGTATACTTTAAAATTGAATCTTCTACACAGTAAAATTTACAATTGAATCTTGTATACTGTAAAATTGAATCAGCAGAACTGTAAAATTGAATCTTGTATACAGTAGAATTTTCAATTGAATCTTGTATACTGTAAAAGTTAAATCTTGTATACAGTAGAATTTTCAATTGAATCTTGCATACTGTAAAATTGAATCTCGTATAATGTAAAATTTTCAAATAATACTGTAAATTTTCAATTGAATCTTGTATACTGTAAAAAGACAGTTAGATGGGAGTGGATAAGGTTGTGGACAAATGATGGACAAAACCCAGTGGATAGAAATCTTTTCTCATATTAATTAGCCATCTAATTAGAATCCAAGTCAATTCGTATCAATTTACAATAAATGGTCCGAATCCAAATCCGAATATTGAAGTATCTTATTAGTAAATCTGAACTTGAATGAAACTAAATTCAGATCTAGTGTAATACTTGACCGTGTAGAATGAAAATCCAAATCGTTCGTTTTATTCCGACACGATTCTGAAAACAAAGCCTCTATGTGTTCTAATTAAGTTTCAAATTGATTTTGATTCAATCGGAAGTATTCTATGCATGACTCAGTAAAACTCGGATATGCGAAGCTGGGCTAGTGGGACCATGGAGGGTGAAGAACTTGAATGACGTATTCTGTGATGCTCAATAATTAAAGAATTCAATCATAGCTAGTTAATTAGATCCAGAAACTTTGATTCAGTCTTATTTAAATCTATAATTGTTCTTTTCGTGTAAACTTGAAAATATTTTGATAAATTCTATATATAAATGGAAGTTGGGAATTTGTCCAGTGAGGCAGTCCATCAAAAGGAGTCTAAAGTTGAGAATTATATATATAAATGGGAATTGATCATATCACATTTAGATCCGGATCATCCGATCGGCTCTGGCACAAATATTTAAGAAGTGTCGTGAATTCTACCTAAAATCAAATTGGCACAAATATTGACCTATAAATTAAGTTTAACTCATACTTAATTTCATGAATTAACATACTAATTTCAGCCCATGAGACATGTCTTATCAGCACTGGGAGCAAATTATGCTCTTCTCTGATTAATTCCTAATATAATTTTGCATCAGCACTTAGTTTTTTTAAAAAAAAAAAAATGTATCAGCACTTGATTCAAGTGCACTTATACTGGGGATTGTTCTTGTACAATTAATATCTTGTCGATCGAGCTCAAAGTTGTTCAAATGCATGTATTCATCTATAGAAGTCTTCTTTCGCATCAACTTCTTTCTCCTATGTGGTTTTCTCTCCTTCTGTCATATCCAACTTCATATTATAATATACAGAGTGGCTGCCCTTTTATGTTCTTTTGGTCCCTTATTTCGGTTTTTTTTTTTTTTTTTTTTTTTTTTTTTTTTTTTTTTTTTTTTTTTTTTTTTTTTTTTTTTGTTGTGATTAACTTCTATAATATGTTCACCTTCGGGCATTTGGGTGTGTTATCATGGTACACTAAATTTTATTTTGAAGAATCCCTCTTTCCTTGTGGAATTTCTTCCAAAAATATTAACTAATAATGTATATCAACCCCTTTAATTAATTAGTGAACAAATAACAATTTATTAATCTTCACCTTACAGATGGAATATATATACAGAACTCAGAAGTAAATGGTAATCAAGAAGTAATCCAATTAACATTATAAGGAATTATATGACAGAAAATATGCAGTAAACTCAAAACAAATGCGTTATGTATTACAATTATGTACATCAACAAGGATTCAAAGATAGAATAGTCCTTCAACTCGGATTGTCGGCTGATTTCATCCTGCTGTTGTCAATCCAAAGTCCAAATGCCGTGGTATACTCTGCATCCGGTAAGTATATAACTTCTCAAATTAAGATAACAAAAATAGTCAAACTCAAGAAATGGTAAAAAAAAAAGAAAAGATGATGTTTTATAACTGATTTTCAATGTGCTTACCGCTCTTCGCATGAAATCAATGCCAGATTCTGAACTGTTAAAATTGTTTCTCAATCGTTCCTATCTAACTGAACTTTCTTCTTTTGCTTGGTACCTTCAGAATCAGATTTTATTCTTTCTGATCCTCTTGTTTTGATTTCAGATCCTGTATTTAAAAAAATATATACAAATTTATTAAGCCTATTCACATGATTGAGTGAAAAAAAAAACTATAATAGAATTTGAAAAAGATATAGAGAAATCGTTCTGAATACCTGAATCCATCGGCAACTTCGGGGAATATTCTACGTTTTTGAAAGACGATTGGACGGCTATCCATTTTGCAGATGGCTTCCTATTTCTCCTTGACTTTTCTCTAGAGAGCTAATTTGCAATCACAAAATTAGTTCCTTGATACATACAACAACTTTTTTTTTTTCGAGTTCTACATTTTGTAATTGGAAAGTAATAGTTTACCAATGTAAAAGTCCTGGCAATCTTCTTAAGAAGTTTGAGTTTCTTCTCATACGAGTTCCCTTCACACTGCATTCCACACAAAATAGTGCCAATTTTAAGCATTATAATATATGCCATAAATCTTACTGTTCCCAGATAATTCAGGAAATAATCTAGAGTAGCAAAAATTCAACAGAAAAAAAAAAAAAAAAAAAAAGATGGCCGAGTACCATAGCCTTTGTTACATCCCAACTAGGAAAGTATGATGTGAAGAAACAAGGCTCATTGCCTTCAGTTACTCTATAAAGTGGCACATCAGGAGATAATCCTTCAAACCGAATTGCTTGTTCAATATATTTCTACATGAGCAAAATGCAACTAGTCTCAGACAATAATTTGAAAAGAGGAAAGATTTAAAAGGAACTAAGCAAATAGCTAGATGTATGACATGCCTGCCCTATGTCAAATGCTCCTTTTTTCTCCTTAGGATCTACGGTGTGGCCAATCCAAATGAAAACCTCAACATGTGTGTCAAGTATCAACATATCTTCGGTCAACAGGTCATCTTGGGAAAAATTGTAAATCTCTGATATCTGATGTAGGAGTAAACCGTTGTAAATATAATTCAAATGTAAAACTCAGTGGATTCATGCACTCTTTCGAAAGAAAATATAAGAACTGTGCTAAGATAGGAGGAGGATTATACCTCTAGCTTTCCTGCACAAATACGGCGTTTAACAAAAAACCATCAATTAAAGAGCCAATTAGAAACAATCGCTAGGGAGAACAAAAAACCATCAATTAAAGAAAAGATATATATTATGAAAAATCAGAGGAATTTTTTGGGTTTGTGAAATAGTAATTGTACTGTTTTTTACTGAGAAGGAGAACAAATGAGGATCTTTGATGATTGTTTGTTTGCTCTTTCGGAAACCAATTTTCTTTCCATGAAGAAAGGACCAGAAAGAACTGCTCTCCTGTCCTTCTTTAACATGCGCCAGTGTACTAGACGGCTGTCATTTAAGACATCAGCGGACAATACAGAGCAAAATTAAGAAGACAATACAAAGCAAAATTGCTAAAAAGAAAGGTGTTGTTCAACCAAAACCTTTAGATACTTGGCAACTTCCTCAGCCAATTGCTGCAGCTCAACTGTACTGGAGTGCCCTTGCCAGACATAAATTGAATCTCCAGTTTGGAGCAAAAAACAATCATTGGAACACAGTGATTCTACTACCTATAAGAATATCAACAATAAAAAGGCAAGTTATTATTTGATAAGTAAATATCAGTGCATGACACATTCAAGTTAGATCAGCTCATCCCTAATTGTACCAATTGGAGAGCTTCCATCATACAAAAATCATAATAGAAAGAACTTGACATACTGCATCAACTTGAATTGCTTTGTTGATATTGAAGGATGTGCTTGTGAATTGAATTAGTGCCATGCCATCAGAACTGTAAGTTCTATCGATTAGTTTTTTGTCCTCTATTAACTTCTTGTAACTGCTGCTTAATCCACCCTGCATTAGGCCATTATCTGAATTGTTATTCATTTTTCCTTCAGCTAGATTCTTCTCTCTCTTGTATACTTTTGTTTTGAAGTTCAGCTGGCGATTACCAACTCACAATTTCATTAAAAATATAATTTACATAATATGAAATATCTCCTCTCTCTTAGAATACCAGCATCCATTTTATGTAAAAACTAAAAACTATGCATGTACAAATAAGAAATAAAGATCAGACCATCAAGACAATCATTGGCTGGAATAGTGCAATAAATTGTGGCGGTTCCTTCCCCTCGTAGATGCATCCCTAAAATAAATTTGTATAATTAGGAAGATACTTTTAAGTGTGTCTGTGTGTGTGTGTGTCTTGTATATTTAATATACGGAAAATAGGATATTACAGTACCTGAACAAATTTTCCATTTGAGGCATCCCAAGAAGAGCTAGCCAATTGAGTTGCCACATTTTTATCAACCTAATTAGGAAAAAAAATTATACCATCCAATTCGACCTAAAATGAACTGAATTGAATTCATGAGTTGTGTGTTTAACCTGAGCACTATTTTTTCCAATCCAGCATGCTAAGAAGTACTCTTCCTTCTTGAAAATTGATTGGTATTTATAAAGTACAATGTAACAATCTCCACTATAGAATTTACCCATCTCCTCCTTAGGGACTGAAATCTTGTTGCTGTTATTGATACACCAAACCTTCAAGGTACAAGTACCACTAATTCTAGTAAGATAAGAGATTGTATCTTTATTTAGAGTTGCAAAGAAAGACGGTAATCTGATTTTTTTTTTTTTTTTTTTTTTTTAAGATAACGGTGTCCTTCACTCTGGTTGGGTATGTTATGTTCCTTGAAAGTTTATATCAAATTGGATATATAATAATTTTCATTTGCATTTTGGCAGCACCAGATATGGATATATGAACTAATTCTCATCGATTTCACTGGTGAAATCTGAAACTTATATAGCACAGGTTGTGACGGTTGTCCCAAATAAGCAATTTCCAAACTAATCCTCAATAGACAATTTTAGCCTCAGAAGATCCTCATTGCAATCAAGACTCAGCTCAATTAGTCTGAAGCAAGCCTCAATTGTCTGACTAAAATCAAAGTGACTAAAGAATAATATAAATTTGTAACCAGTCTGGAAATTGGTTTCAGAAAAGGAAAAAAAAAAAACATTGAGTTCATAATATATACTTGTAACAAATGAAATAGTCTACCTCAAGCTTTCCACCTCCTTCAAGCAACTGAGGAGCTTCTTCCACCGAAGGTGCATTCGCTGAGCTTCCATTCACACTTAAACACTCCCCCAATGCCATATCTAACACAGGTAAATTTTATATCAATTTTATATACATGATATTCTTGTGGTATTTCTGGGATCAGTTCTTGTATTAGGGGGTCTAGGGGTAGTATTACTTACCAATCCAATTTATTCTGCCTTTTCGTTGGGATTGGTTCTTATTTCTATATCTTTATTCTATATTTCATTGAACTCCTATTTAATTTGTAGCTGCCGCATAGCTCCTTATTTATGATATCATCAATCGTGCTAATCTTGGTATGGAAGTAATGCATGAACGTAATGCTGTATACATGAATATTAATTTCTGAAGCTGAGCTGCACAAATGATATCTTTACCGGCGCTCGTTGACCATGAGTCAAATTTGGATTTGAAGGCAATTGTCTCATAACCTTGAACTATCCGTGTGATGCATGTGTTATTTGATCTGTTTTCTCTCTCAATAAAATCCTACAATTTATGATAATTAGAAAGGATTTGCAGGAGCAGTCTCATAAAGGGAACTAAACCATCTCAAGAAATAACAAGTAAAATATAGCATCGTCAAAGAAATTTAGACGTTTACCTTGACTATTCTGGTTGCTGCTATTCGATCATCAACTGGAGCAACTTTACCAACCCAAAGAAACAGTTCAGTGCCGCAATCCAATAGGTAGCATTTGTGGCTGTCGAGTTTTTCGTTGGAACTCATGCTTTCTTCGAACGTCATTTGACCATTTTTAATACTGAAAATAAGACATATTAGCGCAACTGATATTTGAAAGTGTAATAAGATGAAGAAAGGGGAAAAAAAAATATGTTGTGGGTCATGGATAAAAATTAAAATTAGAATCAAGTTGATGGGTTGGAACAAACCAAACTAACTGACAGCATTACTACTCTCTCTTCATGCAAAAATTCAGTAAAATAAAATTATGATACCTTACGATTAAAATTCATGTACCAAAATACCTATAAATAGCTGGAGCAGTTGTCTTGGGAATAAACTCATTTTCATCAAAAGCCTTTTCACCGATAGGTGCAAATCCACCAAAATACGCCCAAAATTCTCCTGATTCTGGGTCCAATTCTGCTACACATTCTACATCATCTAACAATACAAACCAAAAAATTATTGAATCAACTTCCATTGCATGTTGACTATGAAATGAAGAACCGAACTTCACAGCATTAATCAACATGGTTATTTTCTCACCAACAATTACAAATGTAGATCTTCGTCCCATGTGGAATTTATCTCTCAAGTATGGTATCACCTCTAAGGCTTTAGCTCTTTCTTGAATGCTGGATGTCTTCCCATTGAACTGGTAAATTTTTGATTCAGTGTCTAAGATAAAGATGCTATCATGGTTTAATGATGATAGTGCAACAGGGACCTGCAAAAAGAACAAATTAATAAATTTATTAGTTGAATTTGTGAAAGCCCAACAACAAAATAAACCTTTAAAAGTTTCTCTAATGTAAATTAGCAAATATAAACCTGATTCATTCTGACAACCCGGTTTCCTCTGCAAACATATAACTGAATTTCATACTTCTCTTCATGTCTTCTGAATCCAGAGGCAAAACCTCCCTGGAGAGGAATAATACAGGGTTTGAAGTATGAGAGGAACTTGTGAGATTCATGACCTTGTACTTCTCTGTGCTGGATTGCTCTTCCTCCAAGGATCTCGCCGAGTTCAATAGTTTTAATAGCGGCAGTTCCATACTCATCCTACAATTCAAATTTAATATATTTTTCTTTACGGAGACAAAAAATATGATTTTGTATGTGCACGTGGAGGGGTTTGAGGTGAGTAGGCGCACACACCTATCTTTATGTGGGTGTGTGATGTGGACTATGTGGAATCAGCCTTCCCACACCTGTATGATTTAAATCTGGCAAAATTTAAACCTCCAGCAAAAAATCCACAGAGATCCAGAACCACAACCCCTTTTTTCGGAAGAAGTCGATAAACCCAAACATGATTGAAATACAACAACAACCAACAACAACCAAGCCTTTAGTCCCAAACATGATTGAAATTAAAAAAAAAAAAAATGTCCACCCACAATCCAAGCAGACCCAAATCAAATTGATAAAAAAAATTATAAAATGGAACTCATAAAATATCATACCCATGCCCTAACAACTTAGGGGTCCAGATCCTGAAATGACTCGAACTGAACGACTTAGAATTTTTGAAACAATTTGAACAAAAACCCCAGAATGACCCAGCACAAAGGAACCAAGACCCGGACTTAATTGAATTCAAACAGCCCTGAACCTCAAAAATGGCTTACCTGAACCTGATCCATCTGTCCCTTTGCAATTATTAAGTGATTTTAAGTGAATTTGTAGGATATATGATTATACTGGAGTGATCAATACAACTTAAACGTAAAATTGACATGAAGAGTAGTTTACAGGAGTAGAGTGCTTCCCAATCCAAAAATGAATATCATAGGCATATCCAGCACCTCTGCTCACAGATGTCTGATCAACAAAAAGTATAAAAACCGAAAAACATTACTAGACAACTGAAATTGACGACAAATAAATGGAGACAACATTCTGTGAGAACTAAGATACAAGAAATATACCCGCAGAACTATGTACGAATCTCCAGAGTAAAATTTACCATGATCTGATTCTCGCAAAGGAACTAGCTGAAAGTTCTCAATCCGCCAAATCTCTGTCCCGCTTCAATGCAATATGCAAAGAACTAATGTTTCAATCTATTTGAACTTGAACAAAAATTCAAATTTAAGGAGTTCCTTTATCTATATTTCTATAATTTTCTCTGCTGTTAAGGGCTACGCATATACATTTAATAGAACAAGCAAAACTAAATAGGTAATAAGTTTACTCACATCTTTTGTCCAACTGATTGGAAGGCAGGATCCTGAAGTTTCTCAGAGTTTGACTTCTTCAAAATTACCATCTTCAGTGTTTGATCAAATTCAAAGCTCTATTTTGTTAAGTCAGGTGACAATTTCTAGAGTTATCTTTAGATCTTTCTCCAGTAATGTACTCGAGACCAATCAAAATTATCAAACAACCCTCAAAAGGATGTATTGAGATTGGATCAGTAAAACAGCATCCAAAATAAGTCAAATTTTCTTCATTGGATAGAATACGAGGAGATAAATATGGAAGGTGTGCCTTGTGGAATCTTTTTAAGGTACCGGTTTGCATTAGAATTTTCCTATTTGGAAAGAGGAATGTATAAAATATAATAATAATAACTACTACTTTAGAAAGCTAAGACAGGGCTTTATTTCTAAAAATTCTGAATTTGTCATGCTGAAAAAGGCAGGTAGTAGACTTTCATTTTCATATTAATACAAGAATATATGTATTACATAATACATATGAATACAGTATTGTATTAAGGTAAAACAAAAAATTTAAGGTTTGCTAATAGCTAGAATGATACTAAGCCTGTCTCTCATCTTGTTAATTCCATGATTAAAAACTGATCTTACAGCTATCCTGAGCAAAACTAGGGGTACAAGTTGAGACATTGTTCAATAATTTTCTATTAGATTAAGGTCGTTAGAAAATTGTTCGCTTAACAAATCATATTATAATACCCAAAGGTCGAGAGTTCAATTCCCCCTCACGACTTCGCAGCTTCTGCGAAGATTTTCAAAAAAAAAAAACAAATCATATTATAAGTTTTTGTGGCCCTCACATTCTCTTCTCAGTACTAAATTATACAATTGACTTTCATAGTATCCTTGAAAAAGTATTTAATAACTATGAGAGGCATGCACTACTCAGCACCGCAGTCTCCACCCTACAACAAGAAATTAACAACTGAAAATAGCAAATTAGAGAAATATGAATTAATGCAACGAGTCCCCTTGAAATAATCAAATAATAATCCATGTCAAACTCTCAACCCGAGATGCACTTCTAACACTACTATATAGGCCCACTGTTTTTCTCCTTTACTTTAAAAACAGTGGGCCTATATAATGGGCCTGTAAATTCCTCAACCCGACATGCACTTCTAACACTATATTGAACCAACTTCACTTTACTTTCTTTTGCACGGAAGAAACATCATAAATTGCTTGTATCAATATTTAAATATCATTGTTCTTCAATTTCTACCATTGACAAGAATTAATAAATAGGACATGCATAAAATGCAAGAGTGCTTCAATGAATAGTTGTTTCTTGTCGTGATAATTTATAAAGCAACAAAAGTCTTTTGAATGTTTTATTAAACATTCATGGGATAGAAAAGTTTAATCAAACATATAATAGGCATAATATAAATAAAATCAACAACAGCTATTGGATGAGCTTGAGATGTAAAAAGGCTTGTCAAATCTTTCATGCAAATTAAAAAATACACAAAGTCAAAATCAACCAACTTAATCATGACATATATGAATTCTAGACACTTTCTTATCCTTGCATATTATTGTTTAAACATTTTCTCTTTTTAAAATGAACTAATTAACCTGTTATGTCTCCATATATATAGAGAGACATTTCATATCTGCTCACATAACTACAAAATCTAGTACACATACAAGCAAACCAACAAGAAAAATGTATACTACAAAGTGCCATTCAGAGTTCAAGGCCATCCCAGAAGTTGCAATGCAACCGCCACCTGAAGGCCCCTGCTCGGGTTATGTCGTGGTAAAAGAAGAAGATCCTGATGAAGAAACATGTACCTGTTGTTTGGTTCTCTGTCCTAATATGCCTGATGTGCGATATTTGCCCATTCCCCAGAACAAAACTCTATCATTTAGATTTACCTCGCCTGAGGGAGAAATTAGCACAACAGCCACTGAAACGGTGTTATTCGTACCAGTCATCAATTTACCACTATCGGCTAATCGCTACTATGCGGTTGCAGCTAAAGGGGAACACCAAGGGTAATCCTTTAATCTTTTTGTCTTATTCGGTTTTGAATCTAGGATTATGAATTGACAATGCTATTTTTGTTTGAACATGAACATGAAGTTTTGTTATTCTGTAGGTTTATTTAATTTGTTAAAGTTATTCTAAAATGGTTACTAATTCTTAATTAGATAACAAGCAGGCTAAACGAAACCTTTTAGGATAATTAATATTTTTGTATTCTTTTGGGTTTCTGCAATGATGTTCTATTTGATAGGCTATTGATTATGTCAAATTGTTAATTAAACACGCTGACCAGTCACCATAAATGGGACCTTTGAGGATATTTTGCAGGAAACATCTCCATCTATGATCTTACACGCCTTCTAATACCAGTATGTAATAGCCTATTAGCCTGTACATATGGATTACCACTTACAAGTGCAAATTCAATGAAGTCACCAAAGTTTGATGATTTTCATATGTTTTCATATATAATACCAACTAAATGTTGTTGACTTAACCTAACAAAAAGTATAAAGATCATATTGATCAAACACCACAAAATTATATGAACTCGAAGTTTATTTTTGTGTTGACAGGCTAGTACATACATGTTCTAAGGAGGATGATATGTCCACAAGTTGCTTTGGCCAAGTCATACAAGATGTCAAACCGAAACCATTTGACCATAGAGATATTTACCAGAAAATAGAAATAATACCCCACAGAGGTAGGTTCACCGCCAAATCTGTTGCCTCTGACGGAATCCCTCCATGGATATTCAGACAAAAATATTGGCCATTACATGAGAGCAAACCAGAAATTTACCAATTAGGCGAGGCTCTAGATGTTAACCAATCACTAAGATTGAATTACCTGGAACTTAACACGTCCACAAGTGTTATTACCGGAAAGTGGTTTTGCCCGTTCTTTTTTTTTTTGAAGGAAAGAGCTGATCCACCATACCAAATGAAGAGATCTATGTTTTATGAGGTCACCTTAGAGCAATTTTGGAAAGAGGTGTATAGTGGGATTGAAAAGATGAGTATTCTCTTGAGGGGGGAGGAAACAATGAGAGAGGAAATGGAGTCCAATGATGGTTTTCTATGGTTTAGAAAGACTGGAGTTTTGAATGGAGAAAGAATCGGTTTGAACTTGGCTTTATGGGAAATGATCAAATGGGAAGAGAATAGAGGAGGTTGGGATGATCAAGGCACTGGTGCAATCTTAGAAGAACTGAGGTTAGGTGATTATGTTTTGGTGGAGAGGTTCTCTTTCGAGAGGTTAAACGGCACAGTAGTATTGGCATTGGATTTTCTTCACACAGACAAGGTTCGTACCAAGTAGAAAGTTATATTATGCTGAGTCAATTAATCGCTGGTTTGTATATTTGTAATATAAGATTATTGTGTGTGTTTTATCAAAGTGCATATTTGGTACGGTTTTCATTCAATTGTGTGTGACAATTGGCAAGTCTATCCGATGAATTGATTTTGTAATGTATATGCATGGTAAATTTATTTGTGATGAATTGACGTTGCAAATTGGCAAATTTATAAGCTTGTTCATAATATGAAGTATCTATTGCATATTTGGTGTACATGCGTTGAGAAGGATCATTCTATCATTTATTAATTTGCAGTTTGCCTATTATATATCTCGTCTGTTTTTTTTTATTTTCAATCCCAAATTTTTTTTACGATCAAATAATAACAAAAATGATTTTTTTTTTCAATTTTTTAATGCATATAAAACAGCAAAACATAGCAATGTAAATAAACACAACAATTTTTTTTTGAAAAGCCAACAACCCGATTGCATTAAGTTAACACTTGGTCTTGAGAATTAATTAATGGGACAGGCGTAAAATGCAAGAGTGCTTGAATGAATATTAGTTTCTTCTGATAATTTATAAAGCAAGAAAAGTCTTTTGAAAGCTCCATTAATCATTTTTGGGAAAGAAAGTTTAATCAAATATTTTTCTCAAAAAAAAATTAATCAAACATATAACAGGCAGATAATAAATAAAATCAACAGCAAACAACTATTGGATGAGCTTGAGATGCAGGAAGGCCTGTCAAATTTTCCATGCAAATACCAATGTGGAAAAAAAGATGAGACTAGGCAAAAAGAAGAATTCAAAAAATAATTGTTATAATTTTAGATAATGCGCATACACAAAATCAAAGTCAACCAACTTAATCATGACGTATATGAGTTCTAGACACCCTCTCATCCTTGCATATTATTGTTAAAGCACCTCTCTTTTAAGATGAACTAAACCAGATCGATGCCTCCTGCTATGTCCTCTATAGACATTTTGTATCTGTGCGCATAACTACAAAATCTAGTACACATACAAGCAAACCAAAAAATAAAATAAAAAATGTATACTACAAAGAGTATTTCGGAGATAAAGGCCAACTGAGAAGCCGCAATTCAACCGCCACCTGAGGACCTGTGCATGGGTTATGTCGTGGTAAAAGAAGAAGATCCTGATGAAGAACCCAGTACCTACTGTTAGGGCCTCTGCATCTGTTGTCCGCCTATGGTGGAATATTTGCCCTTTCTCCACGTACACCTGGTGCTTGCAATTGACTATTGCAATTGACTACCATGCTAGTTTTATTGCTCTCCGTAATTTTTATTTCAATATTCTTTCTAATGTGATAATCATTTATTTTCAATCGTAGAGCCTCTTTTAAAGAAAACTAATTACCTACAGCAAGTGTATCATGGAGATGTTGGGGCCTACTTAAGAAGTTGACATCTGCGGGTTGAAATGCTGAGGTGTCATTGAAGCTTGCCACAGGGTGACTTACACCACGGTCAGGTATGGGAAAACGTTCAGCTTGAACGCGTGGTGTTTGGTGTGATTGTGTCGAGGTATCATCCCAGACATCCCCTTTTGAATCAGCTTCATCATCCCAGTCGGCGTCATCCTCACATGAGTCAGCGTCATCTTCGTCATCACTTTGTGACACATCATCAAAATCAGTATTAGGATCAACTACCTCCGATGAATCGATCCATGAGCTATTCTGATTATTGTATTATGTCTGAACAGACGGTGACAACTCGTTCACATTGAGATAAGGATGCAGATAAAGGTCTTGCCTCGGTGTTTGTTGTGTCGAATAGGGTTCGAAGAAATTGGGATCCGCATAGTTAGCACTATATTGGGTCTGTCAAGGTTCTGGATGTGTTTCCAGTACCATACTATCAACGAATAACTGCGGTTGCATTTCACCGATGATTGGAACCAACTCAATGTATAAATCGAGAAAAGTATACTGGGTTTGGGCACGCATGCTTTGGATATAAATACCTCTCTAACTCTGATCACACACGATTTCAATTTTCTCATAATAATGTCGGGTTGTTGTACCAACATTAACCAGTGCATGTGCTTTTAGGTTATACTCACTCTCAGAATATCCAAGTTAGCGATAAATTTCACCTTTCACATCATACTAACCGTATTCATCAGTCACACTCAATGAGAATCGAGAACTAATACTATACTCTACTCCTTTACGACCGTGTCGTATTTCACCACCAAAATAAATTCTCAGCATCAACATGATTAATTATTTTTATAAATTAACCTACACAATAATGAATAAATTACATATTATTATTATTACAATAATAAAAACTAATATTAATTAAATTATTTTACAATAGTTACTGAATTACACAGCAAAAAATATAATTAAGGAGTTACATGTTTGAAATTCGACTTTGCTATTGACAACAATCACCTCTATCTCTGTCTGAGCCTTCAGATGAGCTTCTGTCTCTGTCTGAGCCTTCTTCGTGTGGGAGTTTAAATAGCGCGCTTGGACGGTATAAATAAACTTGTTCATGGCTGCACTTTTTTCCAGTCCTGGATGGGTTTAACTATACCGTCCACATTTTTTTTACCCCGGAGCCCGGACGGGTTTAACCATACCATCCCATATTTTATTTTATTTTTTACCCCAGACGGGTCGGATTATACCGTCCAACTTTTTCTTTTTTTCCTTTCCTCTCCGCTGAGTTTGATTAATTTGGTTGTTAATTAAATTAAGCTGGACGGGATAATTAGTCTCGTCCGCTGGACAGAATAAACGAACCCGTTCTACCTATTTCTCGACAAAAATCAAAAGCTATCCCCTATTTTGATATTTTATTTATTTATTTTCTATTAATAAAAAATTTGGCTTCTTTTCACCGTGGAACAGTGCGCTTTTTTTCACTGCCATAACAGAAGCGCCTTTTGATATATGGATGAAATGGGTGTATCCTACTTACAGGCAAGCCCTAATATCAATTCAGAAAAGTTATGCTAGATTAGAAAGATAGAATATACAAACATAATGACAAGATACTCGAATTATATCCGAATTATACCCGTTTAATTCTTTTTTGGAGTGATGCTGAACTGAATACTGAATTATTCGGTTGACCAAACTTTGATCGAATTAAACCCGAATAATTTCCGAATTTTACAAACTTTTCCCGAATTTTTCCAAGAACAATTTTTTTTTTTTGCTCCCTTGCAGTATTGAGATTTCTAATCCAAATAATTCCGAATCATTCCCGAATTATACCTGAATTATTTTCGAATCACGACTTTTTTATCTCGCTCAACCGAACCTGAATAATTCATTTGTCACTATGTATACAAGCATATGAATAAAAAGGATAGGAGTATGTTCTGAAAAGGATATTAGGTTTGTTCTTGTATGAACATTTTACCTGCTCAAAAAAGCTTTTTTTTAGCCTCTTTACGCATCTGGTGTAACCAAAAACATGAAATATATAAAACTAACCAAGCAAAACCACAGAACAATCAATACCCTTAAATTAGCCTCCTGTTAATCATATTAATATTAGTTTAGATTGGTCAATGACCATAGTCAAATTGCAAAAAAAATGTTGTATATTTCTTTTTAAGTGTCAAAAAAAATATAAGGAAATATCACATGTTCTGAAGTCTGAACGAGGTGGGTAGACAAACTAAGAGTAAATTAAACAACACAAACTAAATATGCTCACGACACAGGCAAATGTTGCTGCTGTTCCCAAAAGGGTAAAAAAGGAAAAAGAAAACATTAAAGCAAGCTCGCATATTTTGACATTTTGGAGATCACATAGAGCAAGTATTTGTCATAAAATCAAAGAACAAATCATGAAATATTACAACTGAAAATTTCACCTCAACTAGAGGTCAATGCCCCCAACAAAAACAAACCTAATAAATAATTTTGGAAAAAGAAGAGAGAGGGAGAGACAAAGGCCAATTGCAACTAGAAAAGATCAACCTTCTTTTTCAGCATTTCTCGTTTCCACTTTGGCAATGCGTGGAATTTCTCTTTAGTCATTCCAAGTACTGTCTCAAACTCCATATCAGATAAGTAGGCCTGGATTATTATTCATGAATTTAAATATAAAACACTAATCACAAGGAAATAGAAAAAAGAATACTATTTCTTCAAATGCTATAACATCTTATCAACAAAGGTGGAATAAATAAGCAAACATATAAAGGAGAAAAACCCACATAGCTAAAATAATGTTTTACCTACAACTGCAAAATACGAACTAATTGGTATTTCAGTTAAAGCCTGGTATGGGATAGTTTGTCGTATCAATAACATATTTTTTATCAAAAATAAAAGAAGAATTGAGATTCATACCTCTCTGCTAGTGTAGTCGATGCCAGACACAGGATTGCTTGATTTGACTTTCAGTTGTTCATAAGTGAATGTTGTTTCCTCCCCATTACCATCTCTTTTTGGTTCGGGTTGAACTTCAGAACCTGACCCATTCCTTTCTGTTATGGATGCTTCTATAGCTCTAGGAGTAGCCGAAGGAAGGTTCATCAAGCTTTCTACCTCGGAAGCTGGAGTTTGATTTTTCTCTGAAACTACATAAAATTATGATACTAATCTGATTTTTTTAATAATCAACATATGAGAAAATTGGTCTAATACCTGTTTGCTTTTCTTCCTTACTTTTTCTGGGCTTATAAGGAGCTTACTTTCAGACAAAGCTTAATCAAGTTTCTTACATCATATTCCAAAATTTCCAACTGTCTTAAGTGCAATTTGGTAAATCAACTTGGGAAACTTTTCACAAGTGCTTTATCCCCTGTGTATTGTTTACAGCTAAATTATGTGTTTCAAGAACCTTTTGAGCTATCCTGAGGACTTCTCCAAATTTGTTTACATCAACATTCTCAAGTTTCCGATAAATTTGAACTAACTTGCTAATATTTCTACAATATGTACTGGCAAATAAATCACTTGTGAACTTCTCATTGCACACATAACACGATGCAAAAATCTCACAATTACCTGTTGCCTTTGGTGTAACTGGGGAAGAACCTCGACTGAGCTGCTGAGGGGTGGAAGGCTGTGACGACTGCTCTGCAGTTAGAACTCCAGTAAGTGCAGCTACTGCAGCTGCTCTCTGAGAGCTTCCTTGGCTTTGACGGGTTGGTGATTTTAGAGATGAAGAAGATTTGGAGGTGTCAGAAGGACTGAAAGCTGATGATAAGGCCGCAAGTGCTGCGGCTCTTTGTGTTGCTTCTCCTGCATTTGTTGATTTCTTCTGCTTCTCACTTGGCTGTTGCATTATTAATAGAAGATATTGATAATATTAAGTTATTTAACCAGATTCAAAGTTGCTATGTTAACAGATACTTGTTGTAAATGTCATGTTCATATATATAATATTTGCAGTTACAATTTTGGAGAGAAGAACCACTCACCTCCGAAAAGTTCAAAACATTGCCAAAAAGAAGTGCAAGCTTTTTCTGAAATGAATTTCCTTGGGCCTGAAAAACAGAAGTTATATTAGACTCACATAATGCAAAATATTTTGATGTCACCATACCTCCCTAAACTTTTCGAGTAATGCTATATAGCACCCTGAAATTCTAATTCACAATAATTACCTCATAACCATTAGTTTCAATTGACACCGTCAAACCTTGGACGAGAAATTGACTACAATACACGGATATATCAATTTTTATATATATCATATAACTTATACCTGATTTATCAAATAAAAAAGAAAAAAGAAAAATAAAAAAACCAAATTGTTATGTATTGTGTAATAACTACTTTGAACAAATGTCTTTGTTGAAAACAAAAGTATATATCTAATTTATCTCTGAATAAAAATAGAACATATTATATAAGAGTGTATTAGAGATATTCAAGGACAATTTGGTAATTCTGGTGGGTAACTTTGCCTGGGGGGGTTTGGTGGGTATCACCCCCAAATAGCTTTTATTGAAGAGAATACAACATACCATTGCCTTTGTGGCATCCCATGAGAAGAAGTATGTTTTGAAGAAACATGGTTCATTCCCTTCTGAAACTTTATAAAGCGGCACATGTGGCGATAATCCTTCTAGAGAAACTGCAACGTCTATGTATTGCTGAAAATGGAAAATTTTCACATCATTTTCAAGGTCAGAAAAATTTGTTTCACTTGACCCACTTTAATCAGAGTAAATACAAACCTGGCCTATTTCAAATGCCTTTGGTTTCTCCTTCGTATCAACAGACTGACCGATCCAAACAAAAACCTCGGCATATGTGTCAAGTATCAGCATGTCTTCAGTTAAGAGTTCATCTTGTGAGAAATTATGGATCTCATCAATCTGAACATAGGTTTTAGGAATGGTTTGGAGTGAAGTTCAAAATACAAAATTATGCTTTTATTGCATTTGAGTATGATTTTGTTACTCTTACCTCCAGTTTTCCTGAAGAGTTGTCGAGCCCATCATGAATTTAGAGCAGCACCAATCATTAAAGATATGACCTCAGAAAGTTAGCTTCTAAAATAAAACATTTGACATAATAATATAATGGGGCAATTTCATGTGTAAAACCCCCATTCCCCCCATGTCCCACCCCCAACCCCCCCCCCCCCCCCCCCCCCCCCTTCCACCCACGGTGCCAAATGCCACGCATGTGTGTGTACAAACATTGTAAAAAAAAATGCAAGCCCCAGAAAAAGCATGTAGCATGAAAGAATATCCTCTACACCTAACCCTCCCTTCCTGCAATTTCTTCAAAGGTACCAAGAGGGGCAACTGGGTACAATTTCAAGAACTTTGAAAAGAGATGTATTGGCAATATTCACAATATTTTAAGGGGCAAGACTCATATTAATCTTTCTTTAAGTTGACGCCTTGGAGAGACCACATGAATCTTCCCAAATAACAAAATAGAGAAATTACTATGACCGAGTATTTACCGATTAATACATTTTTTTGTATACTTAGTCAATAATCTAACCTTTGTTGAATGAAAAGGAATACAGATGGGGGTCTCTAGTGGCCTCTTGTGTGAGTTTTGTGCCCCCAAACATCTGCTTGCCGCCAATAGTAGACCAAAAAGAGGAGCTCTCTGTACCCTCTTTGGTATACTTTAATGTCACACCTGGCTGTAATGCAAAAGATAATACAAGACACTTTCTGATATTAGGTAACAAAAATTAGGAGAGAACTATTAAACAAATACAAATTAAATAAATAGAACCGACTATATTTTAGGCTGACCTGTCAGGATAAGTCAGTTTTTCATGACCCAATTCTACCCAGTTAAGTATTACATACAAAAATCAATACCAAATACACATTTGACAAACAGGAATTATGACACAACCAATCTAGGCCCAACCAACGTATTAATGGGTATTGGGTTTCTCATTGGCATCCGCGTTTCACTGATGCTTAATATCGGTTGATTTAAATCAGACCTTCAAAAATTCTGCAACTTTTGTAGCCCATTGCTGCTGCTCAAAAGAGCTTGCACTCCCTTGCCAAGCAAACATTGAATTCCCAGATTGCAACAAAAAACAATCTGAGGAGCATAAGGATTCAGCAACCTGTAAAGGACAAAAGAATTAATAGCATCAAATATTACACGTCTTTTTGTCCACAAAGTCCTTGACCTTTTTCTTATTCAAGAAACTCAAAACATTGGGGTTTTCAATTGGTCCCTTCCTGTAGTTATATCAAAGGGTACAAATGTAGCAAGCAACTGAGCTGATGTGACAAGTGATACTACCCAAATTAAACAAATTTTAGCTTTTGCTATAGTTGTTAATATCCAATTCAGGTACTACATCTACCAATGGACATGTCATCAATAATTTTTTTCCATGTCAGCAACACTAACTTTAACAGAGCGCTGACTGAACAAAATTTCAGGAGCCACATACAAGGAAATGCAAAAATTCAGGGTCGGCTTTGGTATAATGCAATTTTCATACAAATGCAATAAAGTCAAAAACAAGGGCAGACAATAAGTTTGGTTCGGTAAAGATAAGATCTCAACCATAATTATAGTGTAAAAGTACTAGACATACTGCATCAACTTGAACTGCCTTGTTGTTAAAAACTGATGTGCCAGAAACTTGAATTAATGCAGCACAATTAGAGGCATAAGTTTCGTCATTTAAATTCTTCTCTGCTACAAGTTTCTTGTAGCCAGTGCTGACTCCACCCTGCATAAGTTAAATTTCATTTAACCCTGAATGTCTGACTAAAAATTCATTTAAACCGGCATAAAGATTAGAGTATGATAGTGAACCTTCAACACAACCATGGGTTGGAAAAGTGCAATAAACTGTGGTGGTTCCTCTCCTTGATATATCCGTCCCTACAACAAGAAGGCATGTTTAACTTATAAGGTGCCTCTTCAAGCATCTACAAGGCAAAAGGAAAAAACAAAAAGAAATAAAAGAGAACCTGAACAGGTCTTCCTTTTAAGGATCCCCACATAGTATTAGCCAACCGAATAGCCATTGCTTGATCATCCTAAATAACACACCAGGTGCCAAAATATCAGTAGATGAATATTAGTCTATAATTAAAACCTCACACTTTTTACAAACCCTACCTGGATGCTATCTTTCCCAATCCAACATGCTAAGAAGTATTCTTCTTTCTTGTCATTGGAATGATATGTATACAGCACGATATAACAATCACCACTATAAAATTTGCCTATCTCCTCCCTTGGGATAGGCGTCTTGGCACTGCCATTTATGCGCCAAACCTGTCATATAAATAATTAAATTATTGTTGAAACCTAATATATATATTTATAGTCTTGACCATTCTTCAAAGCCCCATATTATAGTTGGCAAGTTGGTATATAATTACCATATCTGGACGGGATAAGTACTTCTTCCCAGTAAGCACCAATAATGCTAAGATTGTTGGTAATGCCCACTGCTTTCTTAATTTGTAGTACATAGCTCTATCTTTCTCCCAAATTTGTTAATATCAAAAAAATCAAATAAAGCACCTCAAGCTTGCCACCTTCTTCAAGCAAAGGAGGAGCTTCTTCGCTGATCGCCGTTCCCTTTGAGGCACCCTTGGCACTTAGACCTTGTTGCTTCAGTAAAGCTGCAAATCCCAGCATGAATCATATAAGACAAATTAGAGTAATTATTTTTCAAATAAGCATAAGCACTCCACCAATACAGTACCGCGCACAACTAGCTGAAATACCCCAAGTTTTTTTTTTTAAAAAGGAAATACCCCAAGTTTTGTGCTTACTCAAAGAGTAATTTTAAGTGTTGAAAACGTAGTCAAAATTAGTAGCATCATTTCCCTGCTGGCCAGTACATACAATGCAATGGGTACAAGTCTTGACTGGTATGATATCTGTGGTAGTTATAATTGAATTGACAAGTACCTGCTACAATTCCTCGACCCTCCTCGCCACTAGAGGTGAGGGCATTGGTGACAGCTGTCCAAGAATCAAACTTTGATTTGAATGAGTTTGTCTCATGACCTTGAATAACCTTGGTCACACGTGTTGCCTTCGGTCTATTTTCCTTTGCAATCAAATCCTACAATGCCAATTTCCAAAAATAAGCTTTTAGAAATTTTGATATGAACATTATCCTGGCCATTATGAACTTCTCTGCAAGGTCCTTCATGCTTTAGCATAGAAGCTTTCAATTTCAAAATAGGGACTTCACTTTACTGAACTATAAAAGATTCAAAGCAGCATCGTTTTAGTATATTTTACCATAATAACATAATTCACTAAGAATAAAGAAAAGAGGTTAAGTTAAAAGTCTTTATCCAGATTCAGAACCCAATCCTAACGCAATAAAATAGAATGGGTTGGGCTTCCTGCAGATAGTATTATGTCAGGGACTAGTTCTGAAAAGTTTCAATATTATAACCATTAAAGGAATAATAAACACAAACACCACGTTAAGGTTCACGTTTGAGAGAGCAAGGGTCCACCTCAGCAGCTTTAGTTACGGCTTTTCTATCATCGATTTGCGTAACCCTGCCAAACCAAACAAAGAGCTCGGACCCACAATCCAGTATATAGCATCTATTATTCTCAAGCAACTCTTTAGAAAGAAGACGGAGTCCATCCAACTTCAGCTCACCATCAACAAAACTAAAAATAGAATTAAGAAGTTGTCATTCCAAATTATGCTGAGGTGCACGTGTTTTAGTATAACCACAAGTCAGTTCACTACAAATCTTAGTAGGGCAATAATTGAAATAACCTTCTCTCCTAAATTATGAACTAATGTGACCATCACCAGATTATTTGCAAAATATATTTGTCGGTGGGCACTTACAAAACTGCTTATTTGGTATCTATTTTATGCTAACTTTCCTGTTATTTGGCATCCCAGGCATGGCCAAAGAATCCAAACTCGAACTTGAGGGTTTTGCTAGGTCGGTTTTCTTGGCTATTCTGGTTGAATATATCACTCCATGTGCAGAATCTCAGAAAAAAATTAGGCAAAAAACTTGCCCATGTATGACCAGAAAATAAAATGTCAAGAAGCCCAAAAAAAAGTTCTATGGGTTCAAAAGATCGCTCCATGTACAGAATCTCAGAAAGAGACAAAGGGTTCACTTTCTGTCAAAGGTTTGTAGCACAGGATTTCAAAAATCAGCCTGATACTATTAAAGTTCATTATACTCTACAAACAAAATAAAATTCCAGAAAAGAAAACCATCAAAGAAAAAATTGCCTTAACCATGTAGAACACTGGTACAGTACTGCAGTAAGAGCGTTCTGTACCTATAGAGTTTTGGGGTAGCTGCCTGAAGTGCAATTTCATCATCCCCAACAATCTTTTTGCCAATAGGTGCAAAGCCACCAAAAAGAAGCCAGAATTCACCAGAATCTGACTCTGCATCAAGCTTCCCATCATCTGACATAGGTCAAGTCCCAAAAAATCAGCTAGAGAATAAAACAAGCCAAACCACAAGAAATCTTAACATCTTGGAGAAAATTATAAAAAGTCACTGATATCTCTGTGTCTAATTTTTTAAGAAATGCTAATTCTTGCAAGCAAGCTTAAAAATTGCAGCATAATGCACATATATCTAGTTTAGACAATTAATAATTGAATAATCAACATCAATAATCGCAATCACGTCTTGAGGTGGAATCTAAACTAAACCAGTCATGGTGTTAGTTTTAAAATTAATTGTTAACCAAAGCCATGAACAAAGGCTCAAATCTTAGTTACAGACATAAGAAAAGGGGCAGGCCAATATTGAACCATCAGCATGGTAAATAAAAGTAGTATTGTGATCCTTCTTTTCTCAGGACAAACATGTAAATTAAAGAGTTTCAGCAGCACATATAAAAGAAAACCATGAAGAAAAGCATTCCAAAAAGTCTATTTATCTCACCTACAATTCCAACGTCACACATTCCGTCATGGTACTTGTCCTTGAGATATTGTACTACTTCCAATGCTTTAGCCCTTTCTTGAATGTTTGAGTTGGCACCATTAAATTGATAGATTTTCGTCTCGGTGTCTAAGATGAATATATCATCATGGTTCAATGATGTCCGAGCAAAGGGAACCTGCAAGTGCTAATTCGTCATATCACATCTTAACATAGCATGTTCGAAAGCAAAGGAGAGAAGCATTTTGCAGTTATTCTGGTTTTGAGTTTGTTCTTGCTTAATTTTGGTTGATATCATACTAAAGTTTCAAACTAAGAGGAAGTAGTTCTATTTGATAAATTCGTCTTCATATATTGCTACTACAATCCTTGTTATCCAAAGAGGATAAAAGGCATTTACGTACTTTTTGCTCATGATACAAATAAAAGAATTCATTGTGAATTATACCCAATTTTACAATCTTTGCAAATAAGTCCAATATTTCTTATTGTTACCTCTTTATGTATGAAAATTCACCCCAACTGTAATTGTTCCTAAAACTCATATTGAACAAAAAAAAAAAAAAAAAAAGCCAATAGGACTTATATGTCATGAAACAAATTGCATAACCTGTTATGGACATGTTTATTCAAGTTGATAGGAAAAATATGTCAGGGGCAACTTAATCAACTTTTACTTATGTTTTCACAACTGCCAAATAATCAACAAAAAGATGATGAATATTGATTTTGAAACATGAGAGATACAATTTCCATTTGCAAATAACAAAACAGCAGTAAACTTTGCAAGAAGACCCGAAGAAAAATGCCGAACTAAGATAATTTTAGCAAACCTGCTTCACTCTGACAATTCTTTTTCCTCGACAGATATAAAGCCGAGCTTCAAACTTCTCTTCTTCATGCTTATTAAATCCAGAGGCAATACCTCCCTCAAGAGGAATGATACAAGGCTTGAAGTAGGAGAGAAACTTGTCAGATTCATGACCTTGGATTTCTCTGTGCTGAACGGCTCTTCCACCAATGGACGCATCCAGTTCAATAGATTTAATAGCAGCAGTTCCATACTCATCCTGAAAATAACATTAAGCTATGTCAGATTATGTGGTTCAGGTGCTACTGTGGTACTCATTATCCTGAAAAAAAATCTGCACGTTATTTATTCAGGATACTTCCCCCCTACCTTAAATGAGTACTTTGTTTCTTAATAGAAGAGTAAATTAATATGAAGCCCTGAACCATTGGATTTTTCAGCACCACATATGTGCAAATTGGTCATTTAGTGTTTTCATTTAACACAATCTTGTCAAGGCCAATTTAGTCATGCTTTCTTTTGGCTTCTACAATGTCTTTCCACAATTAAGTCAGCTTGGAAAAAAATAAACATAGAAGTATTATCTTGGCAAGATATATGGATTGTTGATGTAGCTCTATACCTTTTGTTTCCTAATCTGTGTCAGATCAGTGTGAAATGGGTCCGATGTCAAAGTTCACTTTTGAGAAAATACTTGTTAGTGATCTTGCTCAACATTGGGCTGATTTGAAAATTTTACTTGCTGAAAAAGATCAGTTAAATGACTTCTCAGATCAGACTGTGAGGCAAATCTACTCTGACGGCCAGCTTACTATTAGATCTTGCTATGTAAAACTAAATTGTGCGGGGTGAAAAGATTGATTGCTATAGATAATTTGGGACATTAAATGGATTAAATGGCCCCTTAAAATATAAACTTTTGTTGGCTGGTGCTTAAAAGGATAATGGAACTAAGTGTGTTTTCTGCAGTGATGATGAAACAATTGATCACTTGAAATTTTATTGATCCTATGCAAAATGATCTGGCATTGGTTAGCTACATTTTAATCGGGTAGCTTAACTTGTACCTGTATTCAAGAGATAAGGCAACAGATTGGTATATTTACTAAGATTAGGAGAAAATGCTATCCCATGGTATCTTGTGTTGTCATTCAGACTCTTTGGTTAGAAAGGAATAGAGTTTCCTTTAATCAGAAAGGTCCAAAAGTACCAGATCTTTAGCCGCATGGATTATAGTTGTTAAATTGGTAGGTGGATTAGGATATGATTAGGTGCAGATAATTCACCATAATCCCTGACAATGTGGAAGGTCCTAACCGGATGGCTGACATGGAGAATTTTGGTACCATGTACCAGTCGGTGGGAAGCTGAGCACTTGTTACCCAATTGAACGAGTGGGGTAGCAATGTGGTGTAAATCTGAGGGTTTGCTCATAATTTTTCTATGTTCCAGATATTCTCCTATTGATACTTCGAGGTGCTTGTTTTTCATTTCAGATTCTTTTTTTCTGAATAAGGGGCAAAATGTCAGCAGCAACTAAAAGAGGGGATTGGCTGATTCAGGGCCCCTGTGAAGGGGAAGTAAGTACCCGGGTAAACACAGAGCTTTGTAAAATAATAAACTTTGCAAGGCTTGTTCCAGTATAATGATACAGGTGGTACACTCTACCACTTGCTTTCAAGAAAATAAATAATAAACAAGAGAATGCTTCAGTAACTCGTGAAATGTGGCACAATGTTGATTATTATTTCCAAAAAAAAAAAAAAAATTTAAAAAAAACTTAGAGATAAGGCAATAAAAAAGTAAATTGACTTACTGGACTTGAATCCTTCCCAATCCAGAAATGAATATCATAAACGAAAGAACCACCTCTACCAGCACTAGTCTATAATAAGATAAAAGGGGTCATTAACTTAAGAACAAATATGGATAAAACAAAAGTGCCTAAAAAAAACAGAAGAGTGAAGTGGGAGTAACCATTAAAAGAGTGTTACCTTCAAAATGATATAAGAATCTCCTGAGTAGAATTTTCCATAATCTGATTTTGACAAGGGGACAGGCAGAAAGTCCTCAATTCGCCAAATCTCTATTCCTCTTCACAAAGTTAATAAATAATAATATTTATCAGAAGATAATTATTTTCAACAGTCTGTATCAGTTGAATAGTAACTTTTAAAGAAGTATTAAGATTCAATAAAATTTGTTGTAATGTAGTCACCTTCTTATTTGATAATCTTTCACATTTTCTAAGGTTTTTTTTTCCAAGGTCTGATCAGCATAAGTGTAAAATATTTATGCCAAGAGCTACCTTTTAACTATGCAAACCCATATATACAGTTATACCACCAGAAAAAAAAAATTCACTTGTTAAACAAAAATATATTAGAAAAATTAGAAAAGTTGCCATAAAAAATAAAAAAATGTAATTGAGGTTACATTCTCTGGCCGACTACTTGAAAGGCGGGATCAACTTTTGTGGGGGCTGACATCCTTCAGCAAAACTCTTTGCAAGCTTCTTTGAATGTTCTGAAAAAGGAAAGCTCCAGATTTTAGAAACTTTTTGTGGGGTTCCAAATTGATATTTGTATCACATGGTAGACAGTGGTCTAAAACCCTCACAGGTACCAGCACCTAAATGAATCAGGATCTGCAATGAAAATGGTTTAAGTAAAAGTGTAATTGCATGAAACTATTATATGCTCCATTGACAATGTATAAGAAAATCTTAATTGAAAGCATTTTTTTATATTTCAGTTTTGACCTTGTATTATGTGCTGATAATAAACCAGTAACTAATGCATGTAGTTCAAAATACAAATTTCATATACTTTAGCAACTAGTGGCAACGCCACAACGTCTTATAAAACAGAAAACTTAAAATAACTTCTTAATTACAAAATTAGGCGCTTAAAATGAATAAAAAAACATAAAACTTCAGCAATAACAAAATGTCAGACTATGAATTCAGTCATCCCCAATTCCATCTTCTAAAATCCTTAAAGGCAAAAAAAAGAGTAATTATCCCAAATTCAAGCAACGAGCTAGTCTAAGTGAGTGTTAATACTTGGTAACAACCACAAGCTCACAGCAAAACTTCTAAATTAAGGTGGAATCAAAATATGAAGAAATTGAGCGGACTTCTTGCAGGATCGAAACCACCTGTATCCAACGAGATAATTCAGCTTGGTTCATAATAAGCAAAAACAAAAAATAAGAAAAAGGATCTAACAAAATCAAAGTACTAACCACTCTTAAAGGCTCGGTGAAGAAGAGAGAACCGCAGAGGTGATTAGAAAAATCTAAATCCGAGGAGATAATTAATCGGACGAGCTGGAAAGGGAGAGAGGAAAGTGAGGTGATCAAATAAAGTAAAGGTGACGTTCCTTATGATTACATTTTTGCTTTTTCTCATTCTCGCTTGAGTTTTAGTATTAGTTTTTCGTTTTATTTTATTAAGAATAATTTGTGGGGTTTAGGCAAAAGCGTGCGGGATTAAGTGAACGAATTCACGCGAGTTGCATCCTCTCTGCATTAACACACCGTTTGATTTAAGATTTTAACCGTCCGATCGGAATCCAGACCAATCCGGCCCGCACATATAATACACGGACAAAACTAAAAAGGTGCGTTAATGCAGAGAATAATAATTAACGCTTGAGTGGTCACTGGTCAGCTGCTTGGTCTGACCGCTGAATCCGGACGATTCCGCATCGTCTGCATTAACTCAAAAGAGCATCTTTTGAATTAAAGCGTCTTGGCCGTCTGATTTTAAACGGAGCCAATCCGGTCACAGTCTATAATTCAGGGGCCCTTTAATATTAGTGTGGATCCAATTCCCACGGCTCTTAAAGCGCATTGGACGGTCTAGATGCATTAACTCAAAAGATATTTTTTGAGTTAATGCAGAGGATACGAATTCAATCCGGACCAGCACTAAAATATAATTAAATTGCTTTTGTGGGGTCCACTCACTGCCCCTCGTCGGCTCTACTCGGCCCAGTATGAGAATGACCCATAAGATCTTTTTATAAAAAATTGGCCCATTACCAATTTTTAATTTTAAGGATAAATTCTCAGATGCCACTGAATGTTGTGTAATATTACAGATTAGGCATTGGTCTCTTATTTGTCTCTATCAAATTATTGAATTTTATTTGTTTTTCAATTAGATTTCCAGAAAAAAAAAAAAAAAAACTTTTTCACCAAACTCAATAATCATATATTTACTCGAAGAGACAATTCAGAGTTCGGTATATAATTTATTAATATTGCAGAAATTATAGTGACCTCTTAAAAAACTTAACCTCCTTGCACAAGCTTCTGACTTTTGAGAGAGTCTACCAAACAATAGTGTCAATTCTTGTTCAAATTACAATAGAAAATGAAATAAAAACATTGCAGTGTTACATATCATCTCAATTGTATGTACATAATAAATTATGAAATTGTTTTTGTTTTTTTAAGATCTCGTTAGTTTATCCCCTCTATTTTTTTTATTTCTATGACACAATGATATGGTGAGAGGTTTTTTCTTTACACCTAGTGTATGCATCTGCAATATTTTAGTTCATTTCAAAATAATCAAAAATCGAAAATTATATTTTGAACTTTGTAAGGTCCTAATGGAAATTTTGTCAAAACAGGTTAGATTTACTCTCCGTACCCGATCCGACGGCGCTCGCCTCTCCCTCTTTTAGCCCCCCTTCATTTCTCTTCTTCCTCCCTCCCATTATTTGCGAAGCGCCAAGAGCACAGAAGCGCACCATGTCGCAGTCTCACGGCAACAACCCCTCTCAACTCCTTCCCTCAGGTGAGTCAATGCATCTTCATCTGAATTTCCCTTCCACTTCATTCTTTAGTTCTATTTCAATTTAATTTTGCGTTAAATTTATCCGTTTTCAATTTAAGAGCTGATTGATCGGTGCATTGGATCGAAGATTTGGGTAATAATGAAAGGCGACAAGGAGCTAGTTGGAACCCTAAGAGGCTTTGATGTCTATGTCAACATGGTGCTTGAAGATGTCACTGAATAGTATAAACCCTAAACCCTAATCTCCTCTGGTTTATAAATCACCTGAATTGTTTGTTGATTACCTCAGTTACTGATCGGACCTGTAAAATTTATTCTTTCGTGAAATGTTGGTAGTTGATTTCAGTTGTTAACCAACCAACCATTGTTCATGTATCCCTTTTTCCAATTTCTTGCTTGATCTGGTAATATTGCATACTTAAAAACTTATTGAAGTCTGTGCTGGTTTGTACATTTTAAATCATGGCTTGTACCTGATATACAACATATGGTATTCATAAGTGATTTTAGTAAAAAGACTTCAAAGTTGAGCAATAATTCTGTGTGTTGTACCTATTAGCTTAGTAGTATTTTTTTTCTTAATTAGAGCAGTTTGTCTTCCTGCTGAAATTTTTTTTTTTTTGTTGTTTGTCCCTTTTGTTTAGTGAAATCACAACTGAGGGCCGCCGAATTACAAAGCTCGATCAGATACTTTTAAATGGGAATAACATAGCCATTGTAAGTACTCAGTACTCACTTTTGTTTAGCTTTTCTCCTGGACCAATTTTAAGGGGTCTGATTTTGGTGTTATTCTGGTCTAGCATGAAGTTGTATTTATGCCTAACCAGATGAAACTGGTTTGGCATGCTTCAAATTTTTGTTATTGCTGTTATTGGTTAGGGTCTCATGAGGAATTTTGGTATTTAAGTAAATCTCAAGTTTCATCGCAAAAAAATTTGATAAAGGAACCCTTACAATTTTACTAATAAATGAAAGATGCTAAATTAAATAACCTGTTATCTGTGCAGCTTGTCCCTGGTGGATCGCCAGAAGAATAAAATACTGTGCTAGAGTTGTATTTGGGGACCTCTCATTTAAATTTACTGAACACGAGCAGTTAATTAGTTCTTATTTCAGTTTTGTGCCTAAAGTGTACTAAAGTGTGGCCTAATTTGGGATTCTTGTTAATCAGAGGTGTGTTGCTGTTTTACTGATATGAAACACACCTGAATTTTAGTTTGATTGGCAGCCCGTGTTTACTGGGACATCTTTCTTGTAGAACATGCGTAATTGATTATTTTAAAATTTCTTCACTGATAGAAACTTTTGCGCAACATGCCCCGTAATTTCTGCACTGTGGGTTAGTATCAGACTGCTTTATGTTGCTTGCATTTCAGGCCCAGATGTGTACATGTTTGCTAAGAATTCCATTTTGCAATGGTAAAATTCTGCTTGCTACAGTAGTTGAAAAATAAATTTCTGGAGAGAAGCTTATATTGAAAAGGGTTATTGATTTTAAAATGTATATTTTGATTGTGGTTTAGTATGGATGGATAGCATGTATGAAATAAATATTGGGATTAAACAGAACAAAGTATATTTTGCAATACATGAAGCGTCATAAACATAACAGGTGTTGAGTGGATTTGTCAAGAAGCAAGACAGGTGCATTAGCACATTACAGCATATTATGAATTGAGGTCAAATATTGATATGCGTGTAATCACAGAACATGTACTACCGTTGCCAAACAACGCAAGGAAACTACGCACATGAAAACAAAGTATGTGCATAACGCATTAACACTACCAGGGTAGTGAAGAACAGCAAAAGAGGCTATGATCAACTGCATGATGATCAGATGATGCCCCGTTTAATCAGCGAACCAATTTCTAAATTGAAATTTATTTTTAAGGATGAATTTTTTTAAGGTCCGGATTGTTTTTGCTTTTAAATTGAAAAATATAGATAATTTATAACATAATGGTTAGATTATTTTGAATAGAAAAAAATTAGTTTATATCATGATATTTAGGTTATTTTGAATAGAAATTTGAATTTTACACTTGTTCAATATGAATATTATATATTTTTTTAATCAATTTAGTATTATTTATTATTTTATAAGACTTCAATCAATAAAATTATATAATATAATTTAAAAAATATATATATATAGGTTAATTTTTTTGTTATAGCTACGCTATTCACGGTAGCATTGATAACACAATAATCACATTGATAACGCAATAATCGCTATTAGAACCTTCATAATAAACTTCGTGACTTAAATAGATATAGGTGCACACTGCCTCTCTTTTTCAGAGTGATCTTCTTTGGTGCGATCCCTTTTGTTTTGTTCTCTTCAGCAGTTATCTTCTTTGTTTCCTTTTACAAAGTGAACCTCTCATTAACAAAAGGGTCACATACAATATTTGCTTCTAGGACGTTTTATTTGTCAGCAAGATTATAGTTTCAACTTCTGATAATTTAACTTCTAGTTTCTGAATTTTGGTTCCTCCAATTTCTAAAATTTAGAAACTATGCTACTTTTTGAGGATTTAAAATCTTAAAAAATAAATACAACAATAAGAATACAGATAACAAAATTGGGCATACTCAGCTCTACAAGTTCTGTCGCAATGAGAATGCAATAGTTCACCATATAAACACTCAGGTAAATAAAAAATTTGGGCAAAAGATTAAATATTTAAAGTAGTTGCCAAAGCTGCTGAAGCATCTCGAAAAAGAAATCGCTACACACCAGGTGAAAAGCTCATTGACCTATGTTATGTTGCTTCATCAATATTGCCTTTATCTTATTTTGCAGGCGTATTCTTTTTGTTCTTTCTAAAACTCCTTTGTTTGTTTTCTGAACTGTTATCCAACTTGGTTTTTCTGAAGTCCTTTTGTTTCTTGTTGTAACTTTCCTGTTCACTACCACCATTCCTTTTCCTCTTCTTTGTTTCTCCTGCTTTTGACTCTGCCTGAGGCTGAAATTTCAAATTTTCTTTGCCACTCTTAACAGAGTTCTCACTAGTTTTTTTAAGGTTGTGTTTCATTTTCCAATTTTTTTCTGCTGATCCTTTTGAGCCAAAACCCTTTCTCCTTTCAGAACCAGATACATTATCAGTGTTAGCTTTCTTTGCTCTGCATGTAAATAAAAATAATTCACAAATGAATTGCATGCATCTAGTACTCAAACTAATGAAGACAAACAATAGAAAAGAAAATATGATAATACCTTTCGTTAGGAGAAGATTGCTCTGATTCTGGTGCCTTCTTGGAATCATCATCTCCTTCTTTGGGATTTTTCTTGTTCTGGCGAGCCTGAAAATGTGGAAGGAGATACCAGTAATACAAGAAAAATCTTGATAAAAGCCTCCACTTTATGTAGAAGTAGCAAAAGAGAAACAGCAAGCCAAAAGTTGCAAACAAACCCTAGATTATAGGAAACTAAAGAACGGCCTTTAACATTATTTTAGACTCATCATAGTAATACAGTATTATACTTTAAAACAAAGACCGACTGTGACATCACAAGTTCACAACAAATTTAGTTCTAAAAGAAAACCTTCTACTTCAAACATGTACTGTTCCAATACTCTGGCACTACACACAATAAACTAGGTGTATTTTTTTTATTCAATATCATTGTTTAATAATTCAATTATGGTTGATTTTTCGTTACAATTTCCTTTCCTTTCTATGGTTGCCAAAGGTCTGAAGGAACAAATTTCTCAAACTCCTGAGTTTTTCACTAACTTTTTCTAATACAAAAACAATAGGAAGAACATTATTTTTCTTCAGCAAATTTCTCTAAAATATATACTGCAACAAGGTGTCACGAACAAATGTACATACCTCTGCAATTGTTTTAACAAAGCCTTTATACTTCTGAGGAACAGCCATGTCCACAGATCCAAAGCCACATTTTCTTATCAATATTTCAATTATCATCCCAGCCTTCATTTCATATAATTAAAAGCAATATGAGACTCCGCAAGATAATTCTTTAAGATATAAGTACTGAAGAAAGAAATTTTGACAATATTAACTTGCCTTCTCTCTGAAATGGAACTTTGAGACTGCTGTCCATGGTAATATCCCTTTCAGAATCTCTCCTTGCAACTTTATTAGTTTATCTGTTTGGAGAGTAGATACTAACACCTTGACAAATCCTAGAGCAGCCTACAATAGAAGTTGATGTGCAATTGACATTAAAGAGATACAAAAGGTATAAGAAAATAATCTGTTCAAAATCTTACCTTGATAACTTCTTTAGATTTATTTTGCAAGAGAATCAAAACTGATGGAATCAGATTTGGTACGCCAAGACAGAACTCAGCATCATTATATATAAGAAGTGACAAAGCCGAAACTGCACCACTTGTTATCTGAGGAGATGGGCTTGAAAGATAACCCATCACCTGAAATTAAATTAAATCAAACTTGGACCAAATATATTAGAGTTTTAACTCTCAATTAAAATTAATTTTTTTGGAGCGGATTGCAAATTGTGGCCAATGGAGTTGATTTGGGTCAGATTACTGTAAGGTTGTCTAAGGTTCCGAGACAAATCTTTTACATTTTTAAGTTTTAATTGGGTCTTAAGGTGGTTTAGATGCCCTTGGGGGTGGTCCAAGTTGTCGGGTTTTAAATTCATCTCAACATTGATTTTGGTCAATTCAAATCTTAAAATATGTCGAGTACAGCTTAGAACCTTAGACAACTTAGCATATGGTTCAGCAAAATTAAGTTCACAACAAGCCAGCTCTAGTTATGGTTGTATACTAGTTACACAATTACAATATAAGTGGGGTATTTGCTCATTAACTACTGGATCATATGCTATAGCAACTACTTAATCTAATCAAGAAGAACATATCTAACAATACATAAAATATGTAACATTTACCATTGTAAATAGTCGCTGCAGATCTGATTGTGCATTGCTCTTCAAGCTAGAACTAGTGGCTAAGAGCACATCATATGCTAAGCTTCTTGATTCATTCTTTGACTGCAGAAGGAAATAAACATATTATCATCTGCTGAGACCTTTTTTGGTTAGTATAGCGTGCATTAGATACTACACTGGATTTGAGGTGGATTTTCTACTACTATTCATCACATACTTGGTGAGTTTCAGATCATCTGATTTCAATCCTATGGATCAGATCAGATTTTCAATCCAGCATGCAGATCCAAATAACTATTCAAGCTGTGAATATTAGATACGGGCCTAACTTGAGGTCTCAGCACCTAAATTATATTGATCAAAGTGGCTGCAATACTGCAATTTAAGATTACATGGTCTAAATGTCTTGTTTATAACTTTGCTACAAATTTTTTCTGTTACTTGAAACTGAATAACAGAACTGTCATTTTTTATGGAATTGATTTCTATGAACACTAACCTTCAGAGCTAATATGATCTCATTCAGTATTAGAAATGCTTTATTATTCATATTCTCTTCATTCACCTGCAAATTTCAAATTTCAGAAACATCAATTATGTAAACAACGAATGGCACTAAACATGTTAGTTGAAAATTGATCCAACAGACCCAAACCCAACCCAGCCCATAGTGGGTTACTTGTTGCAACTAACCCAACCCAGCCCATCCTGAAACAGGGAACAGTGACATGTTGCAACAGAAAACTTAGCTTCGAAACTCTATTTATTAATTCTTTTATATAAGCTTACTTGTGAATATACCTTTTCCTTTTACCATTTAATTCTATATCATATCTGTTTTCAGATATTTTATAAACATCATATTAGAAACTCCATGAAAAATTATTTTGAATACCACGAAATGCACTTTTTGGGCATCAGAATATCGTAAGGTATGCAGTAACATTCAATAAACTGTCTTTATTCCTAAATTAGTGTTCAAATGGCCGTAATATGAAACCAACAGTTGTAAAAACTGACACAATTTCAGCCAACTTAAAGAATACTGCCACCCAGATAATTGGAAAGCTAAACAACCCAAATCTGTTTTCTGAAAGTTAAATGCTAACACATTGACTGGGACCAATTGAGAACCTGCACCCAAAATGACCAGTACCCAATTAACTCAATAGAATCAGCACATGTAACATTGAGAAGAATAATGTGAAGAAACCTTTAACAAGTGAACCAACAAATGTTGGTAGCAAGATAATCGGTTCACTATTGTTGTATTGTCAGAGCTCGATTCAACATTGTGAAGCAGTAGTATAATCTCATCAACCCGAGATAAAGAGAAATCACTTTTCTCCTAGAAAATATAGGAAATCAACAAAGAAAAACAAAGAAACATAAGCAGAAGTGCAAACTGAGTCTACATGGACTCATTTTTTTAGAAGCTTAATGAGAGTTTTACTGAGGCTATAAAAACAAATCTATCAAGATATTACTAAAGGAAAAGAAATATGGAATAACTTGGTACTTCTAACCTTCAAAATGCAACTCATGGCAAAGAAAGCTTGGCCATGACAAATTTCAGCATCGCTCTACAAAAGAAATTTCAGCCAAATTAAACATAGGAATGCTACAAAAAGATAACAATAATAAGAAGCAGTTTGTCTAATTTTGAACGTAAGCATTTTCCACTCTGTAAGATTTTGCATTTCTATAGCTGCACAACTGCTTGCATTGTAAGTTTCGAATCAGCAAAAAAATTATTTGTTAGTTATCATTCAAATAGTTTTGTTTCAGCCAGAAATCCAATGGAGATTACACTGTGTAAAATGAAAAGGATCTGAAGTTAATAATACCAACAAAGAAGTCCTAATGAAGTCAAAAACTATGTTGAGTAAATCCGCATTCGCCACCCCTACAAAGGTAGATGCAAGCTCCAACATCAAAGACCTAAAAAGAATAGATGAAGAACAAAAAACAGAAAGAAAGAAAAAGTTATAGTCAGGATTGATATATAATTCTCTAAGGTACATTGTGCCAAGAGATCAAGAAACTAGTGCAACAATAGTTTGACCTGACCCAACACAGCAAAGCTTTCTCTGTGGGGCTGCTTGGGATGGTGTTCAAACCTATCTGCTTCCAATGAATTTTTAATTTTTTTTTTAAGTAAAGAGGACAAAGAAACCAAAAGCTTTCCTTACAAATCTATAGAATAAAGTATGCGTAGTCGACATGACCAAGTGTTGCACTCTGAAGTATGAACAACAACAATATATATATATATGAACATAACTTTGTCATAACCTTTTTGTGTCTTGCTTCTCATTTGAATTATCTTTCTCTACCTCCTCCTTTTCATCTGTACCAGTATCTTGATCTTTTACCTTTCTATTTTCCATGTCAGTATCAGCTAAATCAAGGCTCTTAACTAGAGAGAGATAGAAGGTACAGATATTTACACTCTCAGCAACTGAGGCTAGGCACCTTAATGTATCCTGAAAAATATCAAACAGTCGTGACAATGCTGGGACCAGATATTAAGACTCGGGACCAGGACCCAACAAGGATCCTGAAGTAATTGAATTTTATCTAGTAGCTCCTGTATGGAATTTCCTTGCATCTAATTGATTTATTCTTATTTTCTTTCTTTACGGGTACGAACTACTAGTAAAAATTAAGTTGTCATTAAGCATATTGCTAGCAGGAAAATTGCCTATTGTCCTTCAAAAAAAGGTCTAAAAAATCCACATATATATGCAGAGACCAATGTTCCATATTGGGTCAACCAAGTTAAGACAGACTGATGTATCACAGGTTGGGTCAGGGTCGTAATTTTATCCAACTTTAGTCCTAAAATAAAAAATTAAAATTGCAGACTTGAATCTATCACTGCTAGAACTAAATTTCACACAAAATAGAGATCGATGACGACATAAAAATAGCACTGCACTTTACCTTCAAGTAAGCACGCTTTTCTACAGAAGAATCGAAGAAAATATCTGAAAATGTTGATATTAACTCCATCGAGTGAGAGGTCAGAACCTTCAAATTCTTACGAGCTGATTTTTCTGAGTAAACCTTTTTAGTAAAGTCAAAATGATACTGCTGTAGTGATAAGCTAGACATGAGCTCTGCTAGCACATTTCCTTCTTGATTTCCACTGCATAACGTATTGTTTCTGTTTATCAATTCCTGGGAGAAAAGAAAATTCAACAAGAATACATACTTTTAAACTAAAGAGTTCCCAGATTTTAGAAGAGTATTAAACAAAAAGCTCTTAGGGTATCGTTATCTCCAGTTTTGGAACATAAAATTCCAGTTTTGACCACTACAAGTTCCAACTTATACCATTTAGCCCCTAGCATCATGCTGCAAACAATATGTTGATAGGAATTCTGATTATTATTGATGTGAAAGAATCCAAAATTTATAATTTTGGATGAAAAACTGAGGTTTCTCTTCTACATTTGCAACAACCAAGCCTTTTTTCTCTTCTACATTTGAAGAAAAAAAATATATAATATGGAACATGTTAAATCAGAATGATTATGACCAAAACAGGACCTTTCTAGCTCAGGATTAAAATGGACAGAAGATGTTTTTAGGAACATGTTAAATCAGAATGCTTAGGACCAAAACAGGACCATTATAGCTCAGAGGTAGCATGAACTTAGCAACAGGACTTACGTTTTCTATATTTAATTAGTTTCTCTGAAAATCAACCAATAATGTGGTTCAACATAACATCAAAGAAAATAAAGACCAAATTTATCACATGTACTTAAGAGAAGCAAACCTGCAAAGCCTTGGAAATTATTTCATGCAAGGAAGATTCTTGCTTTAGGCGCTCTATAAGAAGTTCAACCAAAGAACCAAAACTTTCTTTGATATCAGAAGGATACCGACAGAAGGCTGGAAGTAGGCCCCATAATCCATTTATCCAAGATTGAACAAACCTTTGCTTTGAACCTTTTTTGCCTGACACATCAAGAGAAAATCAACACCTTAAATAAGCTTAATAAACAAAAGAACTGCCAGATTGATAGTCTAATGGTTTGGTACCTTTTTTGCACATCTTTTTGACAGAATCAGCAAGAGGCACAATGTGATCCATGAAGCATCGCAGAGATGCCCCCAAAGTATACTTATTTAAAATCGGTATGAGCCAAGTGTTTGAGCATGTTGGCTTTTCTTCATTGAGGTTTATAGGGATAAGCAAAATAATCTTCTCTGGTCCCATGGCAATCACAGCACAACCAATACATTCTTGAACCTAAATCAAGAAATAAGATAATTACAAAATAACTGATCGTAACAAAGGTTTATGGTACTAATGATTGACATAAAACAATTTCAAATTAAACTTAAACTCACATTCTTTAAAATTGGCATTTCTTTCTGCAACTCTGTGACCTGCTCAGACAATCTAAGTACAATGTCCTTCATAAAAAAGCACGATAACTCATCTACAAAAGCATTTGAAATGGATCATGAGCCCAATCAAACATGTTACGAAAGGCATTACAAAGTATTTAACTGTGCATAATAATATAATTATTAGAGATACCAAGCTTCAGGAGCAAAACTGAGATGACCCCCAATAAGTTCTCAGTAGGCTGCTTAACAGTGCTAAGTGCTTTACAGAGTGAAGAACAGATGGATTTTATTGCTATCGCCTCACTGGACATCTCCATTTCATGATCCACTATTTGATTTTCGCTATTCAGAAAGGATCTTCCATCAATGTGACAGGCAATCAATTCTTTCAAAGTAGACCCAATTTCCTTTGATGACTCAACATCTGAAGTAATATATCCTATAGCATGCAAGATCATATATACTTAAAATCATTTTCAAGCTCCAGAAACAAGCACAGTAAAATAAACAGATAGTGAGTTAAGTAGAGTTACTTCCATTTTTTCCCTAGAGTTTTCAAGCTCTGATTTTGGCCCAAGAATATTCAAATTGATTTCCCATTTTGACCCCTACCATCATCTTCTAGTGGAAAATATTCACAAAAACCTATCTGCATCAAAGCAAGTCATTCTCTATGGGATATCCTAATCAAAATACTAACTTATACCTTATCAGTCCTGCCCTTTCTGACTACTATGGACTGAAAGATGACATTAATAACCACAATGGTAGATTTTATATGGACCATAATAGAAGGTTTGAGACTTGATGAAGGACCAAATCGGGATATAAGGGCAGGGATTATGTTCATAATTTACTTTGATAACTTTGTAAAGCACACTTAAGACTAACCTGTAACCACTTCAAAGACTGGAGGAAGGCTGCTTGACCACATATCCGGCTTAATGTCTTTGAGCTTCTTCAAACAATCTTTCATCAACTCCAATGCAATGACAACTGTATCAGTGGGATTCTTTTCCATAGAAACATAGGCCATAAGAGAACAAATGAAGTTCTCAGATTCACCACTTAAATATTCTAAATCCAAGTGCTTGAGTAAAGCTTCGGTAAGCTTTAAAATATGTCTGGTCAGAACATAGAATTCTGGAGTCAAGAGCTTGAAGGCTTCAGAGAAGCACTTTCTTCTGGAATTCTTCAAGAGGTTAGGTGTAACAAGTATTAAGAGATTCAGAAAATGAACGAGCTCTGCCTCGTCTGTATTTTCCATCCTTTTACTCTTGCTTGTATTTTCCGTCCTTTTACTCTTGCTTGTATTTACCGTCCTTTTACTCTTGCTTGGATCCACTGGTTTGGCTAGATTGAGCTTTTTGACAGATGGAATGTGCTTATAAAAAATGTCAAGTATAGCTTTCTCGGCCTTGTTGATAGTTCCAGCACCCTTTAGGAAGGTAAAAATCTTCTCAACAAACTCCTGAGCACATTTTCTGACCTGAAAGAAAACTGCATTCTGATCAACTATGGAATTAGTGTACCTCTAATAAGAGGATTCAGATTATACCATTTAAAAAAAAAGTACTCATATTCAATACCCTCGCAAAATTTAGCGGACTGAACCCAATATTTCTACCATACACTGCAAATAGCATCATTTCCTAGAACTAATATTCGACATTGCTGACCATTTCCATACAACACCAACTTTTAAAATTGTTCACTTCAAAAGGCCTATCCCATTACATGTTTCAAATTTTATCCCTATCATAATTAATTCTTCCATCCAACCCAAATTAAAACTAAGAAGATATGATTTCTCAGTAATAAGTTTGCATACACCTGTAACAATGCATTTAGTTAAGTTACAGGAAAAAATCAAGACACAAATTTCCCTCATTCACTTGAGCTAAGAGTTAAGCTAGGTGTTAAAATTTTTAGAAATATTTATATTTTTACTAAATACTTAAAAGATAGGGAGCAAGTTGCGAATGAAGCAAAAACAAATTGCTTAATGCTTGATTCAATACCTTGGGTCGCTTGTCTACAGAAAAAGCCAGAAGTGTATCTAGAGGCAATTCCAAAGCTTCCCAATCCTCCTTCTCGGCAAAAAGAACTAATAAACCCAGAACTCTAACTATAGACCGAACAGTACCAGTAGGTAATGCCTTATTCTCTTTTAAAAATCCAGCAAGTATGGAAATGGTGTCCTTTGCCTTCGTCGTAGACAGGTCACCATCTCGGATTAGTGGAAGCAGTATTGAGAGAAAGGATGCGATGGCACTTGTCGCTGAGGGGTCACCACCAGTGGAACGAAGACCTAAATAAAAAAGGAAATAAAAATATTGCCAATTAGCAATAAACAGTTAGAAAATTGAAAATCCGTCTAGAAATTAGTATTCTCTAATTAGTAATTTTATTTACATAAATGAAGTAGAATATAACTTCTGGAAGGAGTATGCAAGAAACCATAAGTCTACTAGAAATGTTCCATTTAAAAAATAAGCATCTCGATTTATCCTGAAATAATTGCACAAAGTGAAACATTGTTGCACCAAGTGCATGTAAGACACAGCTAGTATTCAAACAATAACTGGTTTCGGATCAGAATGATAGATACCATAGGCCTTTCTTTTGTATAGGAGCACGTGTTACAACCCAAGCATTGCGTTGTTGGAACTTGGAAGGTATACGTATCAGTTATTATCCGAGCATACAGAAATCATAATACATGATACACTCGCGTAATTAAATGAGTGAACTAACTGTGAACAGCTGCGGCGAGGTAGGCAGGAGGGGAGAGGGGGAGGCCTTCTTCGAGTAAAATGGAGCGCATGGCGGCGGCGGAGGCGCAGAGGTGGCGGTGCTGCGTCGACGCCGACTTGCCGTACCGCCGCATCAGGGCCTCGCACATGTCATCGGAGGGGTCGAGAGAGGGTAGAAGCTCGGATTCCGATTTGGTGGTTCCTTCCCCATCGGAGTCCGTTGCTTCTCCATCGGCTTTTCTTTTCATGGTTGCTGGAGAGGGGAGGAGGCAAGAGCGTGAATTTTTGGTACTTCCGAAGGGTTTAGGGTTCAGGAGGTATAGAGGTTTGGATGAATTAATATCGCCCAAGTAACATAATTTTTTACTTTGGATCCGGACTGTCCGATCTGCTTTTGGCACGAATATTAAAGAGATTTTGTGGATTCTATCTCGGATCAGAATCAGAGGGGACCGAATCTCCTGCCCCAGAGTCACTGTTAGTGGGCCTCCTAAACTCTAAATTCTAAATTCTAAACCCTAAATTCGGCTCCACCCACAGTGACTAAGGAGGCAAGATTTTCCTGCACCCCGGAGGACAAGTAATCTGCTTCCGAATCAGATAGACCTGGATTCTGATAAACGGTCCGGATCTTAACTCAAATATTCATATGGATTCGGTTTGGATTCACTTCAATTCTACATGCACGAAAATGCTTTCGGATCTGACCAGATACAGGCTACCTAATTCAGAAGAGATTTTTGTCTACATCTTTTGTGTTGGCTTGCCTTTCTGATTTTTTTTTTTTAATTTTCTGTGCGTATGAGTGAATATCTTTTATTTTTAAAATTTTGAATCTTAAAATTCTTTGAGAGAGTTTCTAACTATAATCGTAAAAACTTCTGAATAATTAGAATTTTTTGAGGTGGGGATGAAGCACGATCTGAGTCTTGTTCTATTTTTCGTCACTGAACAGGAACTATATCATTTTTTTTTCTCGTCATCACATTTGTTTTTTTATGCTAAGAAAAATTGAAAGGATATTTTTGTTGATAGTTATTTTAGCACCGCATCTAACAACTAGGTCACTTTTGCAAATATTTTTTAACAGTAATAAATTAGAGAAAAGACGAGGACAAGACAATTAATGCAATATGGTAGAAACCGTATAGAATCAGGAACTCATATCACATAAGGTCTAACATCTTTATTTCTACATTCTTATATTAAGTACATAGATGTCAATAATTATGATTAAAAAATAAAATTTCATATTGAATATCAGTCATTCAATCAAATAATCTACATTTTTTTCTAATTCTATGCATATTTTGATTTTTTTACGTATAGAAGTTCAAATTATTTAGACATACATGCAAATTATATTATCTTTCTGATTGGTCCTGATTTTTTTTCATTTTTTTTAATATCATTTAAGAAACTTTTTAATTGAATGATAGTTAATTGGTCATATCTTTATTTCTTTCTATTTTTTTATATCATTTAAAAAATATTATTTGTCATTGAATTTCTCATTTTGTATGAGATTTTTTTTTTGTGAAAATATGTCACAAAGATCAAAAAAAATATATATATCATTTAAGAAATGTTACTTACACGTAGATGTTATTTAAAATAAATGTTATTTGTTATTTAGTCTAATTTTTTTTTATGAAAAATATGTTATTTTGTATGAATTTTTTATGTTCTCTTATAATATATTTCTATTACAACGTACGGATAGGATACTAGCTAGTATATAAAATAAAAATCTAATTAGTTGATTGGAAGAGGTTAGTAGACAAATAATTGATTTTTTTTTTGGATAAAAGGCTTCTCACCTGTTTCATTTCAGAAACTAAGGATTACAAAACATCACAGAAATAGAGCATATAGATTGTTCATCAGTATCTGGTCATCTAACCTAGACAGCAAAGGAGTAAAATGCAGCAAATAACCAAAACAAACATGCAGCCTAAAAGATGGTTTCCATAAGAAAAGCAAAGAAGATAATATAAGATCTGGTGGTCAACTCTTCCTTTACGCAGTAGAAGAAGAGGGATGATCAGAAGAAGGTTCATAAAGCACCATCTGCAGGTCTGCCTCTCGCGGCTCCCAAGTTTGGAGGGGAATGACATCTAGATCTTCTGGTAACCATAAAGCCAGCAGGTCCTTCACTTGTCTCTTGACATTACCTGACCAATAAGTGATAAGAGAAATAATTAGCATGATAATGTTTTTGAATGTTTTTTTTGGTACCTGTTGAAAGCACAATTCATTTCGAATCTTCCAAAGACAAATAATTGATCGAACACTAAATTTTAATTCTTAGTGTGTATGTAATACTACAGTATAAAAATATCCATAATAACTTTATAAAAATATGCAAAATATTATATATATAAATTCCAGATCCGACGGAAGGGCCGGCCTTATCAAATTCACATCCTCTCCAATATTTGATAAGGAAATCTTTTACAATTAGTAGGTATGTACCATTCTTTTTAACATGGCACGAATTTCAAAGCCCAATAATACTGCCTCCTATGGTAGTCAAAATTCTAAACCGGCTGAGATTTAATCTCAAACCGTAAAATGAGGGTAATCCTCTGCAATACCAGAGACGATATGAATCCGGCCTTATCCCAAGTACGTCTTCTCATCCCTCACATATCAAGTTTTTATTTTTCCTCGAGTTTAAATAGTAGTCTGAACAAATACATTCAATTCAAATTCTTGACATTATTTGATTGTTTTTTTTTTCTTTCTTTTATGTTTTTTTGCCCTATTTTTTGCTTCCTTTTTTTTACAGGCCGGCCGGTACACAGGCTTCCTAAGATCTTTATTCAGAATTCAGATTCAGTTGCAATACCTGAGTACAATGAGTCAATGAGATCTGAGTCGTCATGTTTAATTTGACACGAATCTCAAAACTAACTCCGTATATCTCAACAGATATATCTATTACTTTTGATCTGGTCGGAGTATTCTAATAATTCTAAATTCTTTAATTATTCAAGCATATATAAATAACATAACGTGACCGAGTACCCGGCCCACTATCAGCATATATATCACCTCCTACATTAATATACTAGCAAGGGCTAATTTTTTACTAATTAAGTACATATGCCGACTTTCATTGATCACCTCATGATCCAGTTTCTGCGACGTATTAATAATTGAGCGGTCCCCTCCATAACTTTTTTGACAGTTTGTACGGAATTTTTTGCGAGGTTGAGACTGCGGAAATTGTTATCAGGATAAAAAAAAACATCAATTTAACCAGCAATGTATAACCAAATGACCATTTACTCTCACATTTTGAAATTATTTTAGTTTTTGAAAGAGTAAATTGCATTAATGATTCTTAAAGTACTACTTTATCATTTAGTCCTTAAAAGTTAAAAAAATATTAGTTTGGCCCTTAAAATTTTCTATTTGCACCTAATTAGTCATAACATTGCCATGATACAAAGATTAGACGAAGACTGACACATTATCATTCATGTCCTATTAATAATTATCAATCGATGTATGCAAATATTGTTTTTTCATTCTGTTTTTTCACATAAAGATCCATGCATGCTAGTATCGATTTTATTTATATATATCCAAATTCATAAATAAATAAGACAATTAATTATATTAGTTGCATGTTATTTATATTGTTTGTATGACTGCTTTTAACATTTGTTTTAATTTAATGCTAAAAAATAATGCTAATATCGATGAAAATTATACTTTTTATAATAGATGTTAAAAGTATAGGATCAATTTGGTCCAAAAATGAAAACTTCAAAAAAACAAATTGATATTTTTATAATTTTAAGGACTAAAGTGGTAAATAAGTAATATTTTGAAGGACTATTTATGTTAATATGTACGTAATTTATTCATTTTATCAACATATTGACTAAAATGATATCAAAGTTGAAGATTTGTCTTTGCGTATATAGGTGTCGGTTTGAACAGATCCATTTCTAATTGGCGCAGACATGAGGTGAGAGAGAAAAACAAAGGGACGTGATATGAGTACCCGCACTTTCATCCTCCCATTATCTCTTTAATTTTATTTGTTCAATCTCATCCACATTTCTCATAATCTATAAGGAATTTTGTGAATCTAAAACCACAAACGTCTTCTATGTAATTTTATCTTTCAAATGAGATCCATGATAACATACTTTCGAGCTCGTCATCACACAAGTATTTATACCTCGTCATTTAAGTATTTATACCTAATATTTTTCACATAACACTGCTGACATTTAAAAGTATTAATATCAAGTATTACAAGTATTTATACCTATGCACGGAAGTATTTATACCTATGTGGTCAACTATTTTTGTTAGAGAAAGGTTGACGCAAGGACGATTAGGGAAATGTGATGCGAAGATGCGGGGTCCACGATTAGGGATAAAATACTTGCACGATGAGGTATAAATACTTGCACAATGAGGTATAAATACTTGTGTGTGACGATGAATCCGAAAGTACGTCATTATAGATCTCATTTGAAAGATAAAATTGCGTAAAATACGTTCATGATTTTAGATTCGCAAAATTCCTCATAGAACATGAGAAATGTGAAAGATATTGAAAAGAAAAAAAAACTCACATCTAAAAACGTGTATGATTCTTCTCCCATGTAGTTTGAGTGGTCCATTTATATAGTTATATCAAGTTAGACATGCAAGTATTAATTTTTTATCTTCCAAGTATTTATACCCATGAATTTAATTAAACTTGGAAGATCACAATGTTGTGAATAAATTTAATTAAACTAGTTAGTTAAGTTAGTTTATGGGAAGTTAAAATCTATTTAAGAAATGAGGGTACAATGCGGGTACTGGAGTGTGGGGATTGATATAATTATTAAAAAAAAAATAGACCATATTGTTGTTGTTTAGAGAAGGAAACTACTCTATTTCAAATCTTTGATAATAATTAGAGAAGTTAATTTCGTGGGACCCATCAACATTTATTACTTGAAGTCTTGGAGATAACTTTGTTATTTCTTTGCTTTCATGCGACTGCTAACTTTTGTTCTCTTCTTTCGTGCTGTATTTTCTCTCCATTCATAAATGATTATATTGTCAAATTAATTTTCAAGTTCTATCTCAACAAAGGTAATTCGAAATATTTAATTATTTTTTTCAAACAGTTTATTGTTATTTTTTTTATTAATTGTGTACGGGATTGATTCAAATAAAAAATTAATTAATTTGTATATTCTTTTGATTACTAGATGGATATCGATGAGTCGGCAATTCCATTCGAACATGAAGTAAAAAAAATGAATTACTCAATAAGTACGAAATTTGTGAAGATATGAGTCGTCATGTTTAATTTAACACAATTCTCAAAACGGACTCCTATATATAAATTGACAATATTTTACTTTTTTATTCGGCTGGAACTATTGTAATAATAAGTCCAAATCTTTTATTATTCAGTCATATATAATTAAGACAATGTGATTGAGTAACTGACTCGACACAATTGAAATGGACGGCCCGGATTTACTCCCAGCGTGTTCCTATCCGGGATGGCGCAGTGGGGCAGCGTTATTTGTGCTTTGAGATTCGTGCCAAGTTAAAAGGAAGATCCTGGACATTCCGTTTCAATTGTACTCAGTTAGGTAACGTGAGGGGATCATGTGAATTCCTATCAGCGTATATATCACCTCCTATGTATATTAATAGGAGGTTCAAATGTCTCTATTTTTTATGTCTCTACTTTGTTTTTATTTTTGAAAACATTAATAACTCAAAATTTAAAACTTAAAATAAAATCGTTGGATATGATCTATACCACTTTATCTATGCACGTGTAAAAATTATAACATTTCAATTTTGTTTTGATTGTTATCAAGAACTTGTAAAAAACACACTAATGTGGATAATTTTTAAACGTTGATTTTTCAACGTATTTATTCACTTTTAAATAAAATCGAAATATGATAATTTTTTATGAGCACATAGAGAAAATAACATAGATCACATTTAATGGTTTTATTTTGATTTTTAAGTTTTAAATTTTGAGTTATTAAATTTTTTAAAAATAAAGATATAGTAGAGAAAAAAATAAAAACAGACTAGCAAGAGCTAATTTTTGACTAACATATGCCGAGTTTCAGTCACCAGATGACCCAGATTTGCACACACCATGATTCTAATTGATTATATTGTTAATGAGGAGGGTTCAAATGCCTCCATGTTTTTGTGCCTCCATCATGCCTCCATCTCTCTCCATCATTTTCAAAGTTCAAACAGTCGATCCGAACCGCTCAATCTAACCTCCATACTAAAATATTTTTGGAGACCAAATTTTATATTTTTAGGAATTTTTTTACTATTTTTTTAGATAGGTACAAAATCAGTAAATCTGAACCATCTAAAAACAGTATTTTTGTACCTATCTAAAAAAATAGTAAAAAAATTCCTAAAAATATAAAATTTGGTCTCCAAACATATTTTAGTATGGAGGTTAGGTTAAGCGGTTCGGATCGACTGTTTGAACTTTGAAAATGATGGAGAAAGATGGAGGCACAAAAAAATAGAGGCATTTGAACCCTCCTCATTGTTAATATATATGTTTACACGTGGACTTTTTTTTATAGTCAAAATCGGGCAGAGGCTGCCAGTGCCAGGGTAATTCTATTAAATCAAAAAGAAGCATTAAGGCTGTTCGGCGGGCTCAAAGAAATGGAAATAGAAATTGATTGGGAAAATTTTTAACTGAATTTTACTGTTCACATGGAAAAATAAAAATTCAATCGGACTAAGATTTTTGTTTTCTCACATAAACAGTAAAAATTAAAACAGCTGCCGAACAGAGCCTAAGTGTTACAGAGTCACCAACCAACAAAAGAAAAGCAGAAAAAGCAACACCAGTCATTAAATGCCTCTGTAACCCCTCTCTACCAAAACTAAAACAAACTGGTGAAAATAGGAAAAAACTAAAAATCAAACACTGAGCTGCGCTCCCATGTTGAGCCTGTGTTTGCTCTGCAATGTATTTTCCATAACGTTGCTTCTCTAATAATCCATTTGATTACGACATTGGCCGTCAAGCCTTCATCCTCAAAAAATTTTGAATTCCGTTGTCTCCAAATCGCCCAACAGCCAGCAGAGGTAAAGATCTCCCATCTTGGTCGAGCTCTCTTATTCCTCCGAAAAATTGAATTGGAAACTTGGATTAGTTTGGCAGAAACTTGTTTTGTAACCAAGATATAAAAAAGTTTGATCAAAAAAATAATTTGTAAGAAAACTGTGCAGACAAAAAATTATACTCAAATAATCCACTAATTATATAATATAATATAAGCATTACCAATAGAACACATCTTTAATGCAAGCTAGCTATAACCGATTTTTTTATTTATATAAAAAAAATATAAATTTAAAAAACTAACCAAACCTCTCGTTAATTTCGAAAACTACCCAAACTAGAAATTTTTTTTCCGGTTTCAACACTAATTTCCGGAAAAAATTTTCCGGTAAATGGATATTAAAACCGGAATAATTTTTTCCGGTTTTAGGATTTTTTTTTTTAGGAAAATTTTATTTTAGGCAATTTTTTTTTCGGATTTTTTTTTCATTTTTTTATAATTTATTTATTTTTTGTATTGAAGTATTACAAATATTTAATATATATTTTTTTAAAATAGATGAAATGCTATATAATTTGATTTATTCGAAAGACTACTACAAAAAATCCGGATCAACATTTTTCATGCCGGATTTAAAAATAATTTAAAAATACCGATCGTTGAATGCCTACCGTTGAACGAAAACTTAAACTGAATTTTTGAGGCACTAAACGACGTTTTTTTGAAATTCTGATACCTCATTTTTTTCATACCTCATCATACCTCATATTTTATATTTTCGTTTTCAAAGTCCAAATTGTCGATCCGAACCGTTCAACAAAATATTTATACTAAAATATGCATGGAGATGAAATTTTATATTTTTTGGAATTTTTTTGCTATTTTTTAAGATAGGTACAAAATCACTGTTTTTGAACCGTTCAAAAAACAGTGATTTTCTACCCATCTTAAAAAATAGTAAATTTTTTTCAAAAATTATAAAATTTCATCCCTAACCATATTTTAGTATGGATATCATGTTGAACGGTTCGGATCGACAATTTAGACTTTGAATATGAAGAAAATGAAGATATAAAATATGAGGTATGATGAGGTATAAAATAATGACGCATTGGAACCCTCGTTTAGTGAACCCTCGTTTAGTGCCTCAAAAATTCAGTTTTAAGTTTTCGTTCAACGGTAGGCATTCAACGATCGGTATTTTTAAAGTTTTCAAAGTCCAAACAGTCAATCCAAACCGTTCAACATGATGGATATTTTAAAATGTGCTTGCAGATCAAATTTTACATTTTTCTAAATTTTTTACTATTTATTAAGATGGGTACAAAAATTCAATGGTCTAAATATAGCAATTTTGTTAAATACTTAATAAATAGTAAAAAAATTCAAAAAAAAAATAAAATTTGATATGCAAGCACATTTTAACATATATATTATATTATATGTACATATACATATACATATATTATATTATATTATATTACATATACATATATGAGATGGGCTACGGTGAGTTGCGAAGTAAAGCGACTATTTTATTTCATGCTCATATTTTGTTATTTTAAAGTTCAAAATGTCGATCCAAACCGTTCATCTTGTTCTCCATATTGAAATGTGCTTGGAGACCAAATTTTACATTTTTTGGAATTTTTTTACTATTTATTAAGCAATTTTGAAAGTCGCTGATCTGATGGTCCAGAAAATTTTACTGTTCACAGCAAAACAGCAATTTTCAAAAATGCTTAATAAATAGTAAAAAAATTCCATAAAATGTAAAATTTGGTCTCCAAGTACATTTCAATATGGATTAAACATCTAACGGTTCGGATCGATCGTTTGGACTTTCAAAATAAAAATACAACGTGAAGTAGAAACGCGTTTTACTTCACAACTCACCGTAGCCCATCTCTACATATATTATATTATATTATATTAATTTTTCTTACGGCCGTAAAAAATCCGGCATAAAAAATGTTGATCCGGATTATTTGTAGCAGTCTTTCGAATAAATCAAATTATATAGTATTCCATCTATTTTTAAAAAAATATATTAAATATTTGTAATACTTCAATACAAAAATAAATAAATTATAAAAACTGAAAAATGAAAAAAAAAAATCCGAAAAAAAAAATTTCGGAAAAAAAAATCCTAAAACCAAAAAAAATTATTCAGGTTTTAATATCCATTTACCGAAAATTGGTGTTGAAACCGGAAATTTTTTTTTCCGGTTTGGATAGTTTTTGAAATTAACGAGAGGTTTGGTTAGTTTTTTAAATTTATATATTTTTTTTGATATAAATAAAAAAATCGGTAGCTATAATTTATGCATAAAAAATAAGATTACATTGGCAGCATAAATTTAGTACATAATTATGTTGACAAGGTTTGTGATAATTTTTTTTTAGTTCAAATTGTGGTTGCATAATTTTTTTAGATCAAAAACTGTCAGAAAAAAAGTAAAAATAATCGAAGGACTTGGTCTGATTCGGTCTAACTCGATCTTGACTTGACCTGAAAATCGGATAACTCAGCCAAGTCAAACAATGTTCAACCAAATTTTGATGAAAAATCGCATGGACGCGAGACTTAGGTGAAATTCAAATCGGATTCGGCCGAGTTTCCAAACCATGACTACGTACACTGCTACTTTTTATTATAAAAAAGTTTATCTTCAAGCTGTTTTCCGCGTAAGAACTCAAAATGTACTTAATTTTATTCTTTGGAACGCAATGTAACAGAAATTAAAATATCTTCATCTTCATTCTTATATTAATGCACGTAGTTGTCATGATCTGCCAACGGCTGAGATTGAAAGATAAATTTTCAAATTGAATATCAACCCTTCAATCACATAATATGTCTTGTTTTGATTAAATACATCTATTTTATGTGTAGAAGTCTAAATTTAGTTAAAACATACTTGCCACACAGACTGCTACATGGTTTATCACATTAAAATTGAATAAATCCCTAGCGATCCGTTTCCTTATTTCTCCTTACAACTATTTTCAATTCTTGCAATTAAATTATTCCCTTATTTCTTCATTTTCTTGTTTCATTTCTCTTCTTCCTCTATAGTTTCATCAGTGAAAATGAAAACAATCATATATTTCAAAATTTTGTTTAGAGCTATTGTATCTTTGTGAATAGATGAATAACAGAATTTGTGCTGATGAAACAATTATATATTTCTGATCTGAAGAGAAAATATGAAGAATATCTTGAACTTTCGTGTAGAGAAATGATATGTAGAGAAATTTTCATTGTTAAAATAATTTTCATCCGGAATATATATATGTAGAGAAAATTCTTATTTGAATCATTTAATTATATCTTTTCCAATTTTTTTTTTTTACATATCATTTCTCCTCTACATCATTTAATGACTTGTTTTGTTTGTGGAGAAAATTAGATATTAAATCGTAATGATACATTAAAAAAAAATCATGTTATATCTGATATTTTTTTTTCATTTGTTATTGTTTCTTTTATTGTTATTTATTGTTGAAATTTTCTTTTTTTTGTGTGAATGTCAAATAAAAAAATCTCTTCATAATCTATTCAATCTTATAATATGTCACCGTTGCAATGCACGGCACGATACTAATACTTTATTAAGCATGTAACTTTGGGGAGGAAGCTAGAAGGAACTGAAACGATCAATTTTATAATTTTGTTACGATGAACATAATAAAATAAAACAACTATATATATTACATATTATTGAACTTTGAATCAGCTGAAACTGTGTACCCAACAAAACAGACAAACAATTAACAAATCTTAATTAGATCAACATGCATGCTCAGTTTGTGAAACGGCAATCCTTGCGAATCTCACCATCGACAGCAGTTTTCACACCAATTCTACCAAGCTTCAACATGGAATCAACAAATGCAGTGAAGAATGCATTCTGATCGGTTGCAAATTGGTCGACTATGCTTGCTGACCTCGTGTCTACATACAAAACCTCGTCCGAGAAGAGGACCCCCTTCTTCAGTTGCAGCATCTTGAAATAATCATTGTCAAAAGTGATAACACTATTATCAAAGAAGACGAAAGAATTCACGTTTAGCGTTGCAGGGCATTGGCCTTGTAGTTGGATTGCAAACCCTGGATCCAAGTATGAGTCGGGTGTTGGATACAGACGGCTGTTGACATGGAAGCAGCTGGTGGCACCGAGTGTATGGGCGCCTAGCAACAAGCAAGTTTAGTTAACATTGGCATGGAACTTGAAAAATGGATATATAGATATTTTCCTAGTAATTGGGGAGTACACAGAAATAAAATATATTAACCTGAAAGTGCAACCAGATCTGTTGGGGTTAGGTTATAGACAGAAAACCTGCTCATGAGTTGATCGAAATTTTCAGATGCTCCAGGCAAATTGACGCTGCTTGTAGTTGAAATCTTCCCGTCATACCTCCCGAGCTCCACTTTCCATGTCGGGCCACCGCTCTGTCATACATATATACAAAAACAAAGCCTCACTACATACATATTCATTCTTGCTATTGGCCTATTGCCATATAGAACAATTAGAGAAATTATTAATTACCAGAAAAACAGCATCTCTAGCAGCAAGAGCTATTATATCAGAACAGGAGACCTTGTTGGTGCACTGTGGATCTGCATCAACTGCAGCCTTTGCTGCCATTATCGTATTGTATCCATCAGCTCTGAGGAATTGGTTCTCAAAGTTGTGTTGTTCATCATCTCCGTTTGCGTTTTGGATTAGGATCGAAGCATCACAGCCCTATATCATATTAAAAAAAGACATGCTATGTTATGTAATAATTATTTTTATTAGGACAAATCAATAATCATCCAGTTTGGAGGGAATTTTATTTTACTACATGAATATGGAAATTTTGCAATATGAATCAAATGAACACCTACGGTTCAGACTCTACTGGAACCGATAATCAGCCAAGAGATCAAAGCTGATAGTTAGTTAGAAATAATTGTTTGTTAAGGAGTTTGTTAGATTAGTAACTACGGTTAGCTATTGTAATCCAGGTTAGAATTAATAGAAATTAACTATGAAGGATTGTAATTCTCTATAAATAAGGATGAGACAATCTTGTAAAAACACAATCTGAGAAATAAAACATAATGATTCTTTCTATTCTAGCATAGTTCATATATAGTTTGATTAATATATATGTATTAGTATTGTATGCATATTATAATATATCTTAATTGTGTCAGAAAAAACTACCTGAACAAAACAATCATGGAAAAAGAGGCGTAAGGTTGCAGCGGCAGCTATGTTCGTGGTTGACATCATCCCTCTGACAGCGCCTTGAACAAGGCTCTCAAGATTGGGGCAGATGCTATCATAGTAGGTTTCGTTTAGCGCTGTTGCACCAGAGTAAAGGACTGCAAGAAAAGAAACTAACAATAGAAGTTGGGGTTTCTTCATGACTTCTACTTTCTTTAATTAATACACTACTTGGTTTTATTCTTTTAACTTTCTAATTTGGTTTGTGAGTGTAGGGATGAAGCAATGAGCTTATATAGAGTTTAAAGTAGTACGCGTTACTTAGTTGAGAGACAAGGAAAGATATAAAATGATAGAGATTGTTTCCATTACCTAACATCGAATATAGTATGAAGCTGGAATTTTAGGAGGCGTGGTCAAGGTGAAGAGGAGATGCGTTTGAACTTTGAAGTAGCCGTAGCAGTAGGCCAGTAGCACATGTATTTCATTATATATTACCCGATTTAATTAATTTGTTAATGTTGTTTGTCTCCAATTCAATTTCACTTATCTGGATAATATTTTCACCAAGAAATAATACCGTTTTCCATAGAAAGTTATATATATATATATATACTTGTTGTTGTAGAAGTAAGAGTGAGTCTATGGTATTATGCATATTACGATTTGGCACTGTGCTACGGCTCTATATTCGAGTTTTCAAATCCTAACGGTCGATCCGAACCGTTCATCTTGTTCTCCATATTAATATGTGTTTGGAGACCAAATTTTACATTTTTTGAAGTTTTGTTACTATTTTTTTAGATTTATTGAAAATCACTGTTTTTGGATGGTCCAGAATTTTCAGATCAAGTGATTTTCTAAATATCTAAACAAATAGTTAAAAAATTTCAAAAAATGTAAAATTTGGTCTCCAAACACATATTAATATGGAGAACAAGATGAACGGTTCGGATCGACCGTTAGGATTTGAAAACTCAAATATAGAGCCATAGCACGATAACAACCCGTGATATGCATAGTACCATAGACTCACTCTAGAAGTAATATCTTGAAAATGAGCATTAAATGAAACATAACTATTCGAAATTGTCCCTTCAAATAAACAAATCTGCACTGACAGCCACTGTCAGTATTTAAAAAAAAAAAAAATCTGAATTGCATTTGCCATGTTTGTAAATGAGTTAACATTCTGATTAATGTTCAAAAAAACATCAATTTAACCAGCAATATAAAACCAAATGACCATTTACTCTCCCATTTTGAAATTCTTTGAGTTTTTGAAATAGTAAATTGCAGAAATGATTCTTAAAGTACTGCTTTATCGTTTAGTCCTTAAAAGTTAAAAAAAAAATAGTTTGGCCCTTAAAAATTTCTATTTGTGTTTAATTAGTCATAACATTGCCATGATACAAAGATTAGACGAAGACCGACACATTAATTAACATTCATGTCCTAGTAATAATTATCAAGCGATGTATGCAAATATTGTTTTTTTATTCTGTTTTTTCACATAAAGATCCATGCACATATTGCATGCTAGTATCGATTTTAATTATATATATCCAAATTCATAAATAAATAAGATAATTAATTATATGAGTTGCATGTTATTTATATTGTTTGTATGACTGCTTTTAACATTTGTTATAATTTAATGCTAAAAAATAATGCTAATATTGATGAAAATAATAATTTTTATAATGGATGTCAAAAGTATAGGATCAATTTGGTCCAAAAATGAAAACTTCAAAAATCAAATTGATATTTTTATAATTTTAAGGACTAAAGTGGTAAATAAGTAATATTTTGAAGGACTATTTATGTTAATATATACGTAATTTACTCATTTTATCAACATATTGACTAAAATGATATCAAAGTCGAAGATTTGTCTTTGCGTGTATATATATATATTGCATGAAAAAACTGTTAATATGTAATAAATAAATAAGAAAAAAGTGTCAAGTGAAAAAAAAAAAAAACGAGATAAGAAAATTCTAAATCGTTTCTGATATATCAGTTCTTTTAGAAATCGGTACTTACTGCAAGTACAATTGGAGATAGTACGTTAACATTATTTCCGAAGTATTTCTTTGACCAAATCTTTCTTAAATTGTTTATGATGAGTTCTAGAACCCCTCAGCCTACGGTTTCAATATGGCAAACTTATTACTGTTAAGAATATACTTAGTATAATCATTCTCTTCCATGTTTAGTATAGATATTTATCTTTTGCACAAAGATAGCTGGTTTTAAAACCTGGCCCATAGAGTTGAGGAATAAAAAATTTGCCTTGCCTGGATTAGAACTTGGAAGACGAAACGTATTAATTCTTCTTTTATTTTAATAAGTCTTCTCAGAGGAATATTTGTCAGTTACGCGTGTTACACTTTGACATCTGGTATTGTAAAAAAAAAAATAAGAAAGCCAATTGGAACGGACTTGCATTTAACAATATATATTTTGTTTAATCCGAGAAGAGAACCATTTAGTCAGAGAGATTGCAGTTTTGAAATCTAGATAGAAAATATCTTGTATATATTAAATACTTGAGTGATTTGACCTCTAATATTTATTTAAATAAATCAAAACGAATTACTATAATGTAAATAATCACATTTGAAATTCTTGATTGCACACATAATTGGTCGCATGTTTAGGCAACTATCATGCCATTTAAAGAGTAAAGATTCTAACAAAACAGTTTTGATTTTTGAAAATAAAGACAGAATATAGAGGAAGATAGAAGAAATGCTTTTGAATCTTTTTCTTATTTCATTGATTGTAATTTTACAGAGTGGTATTACACGGCTATATTTAGCCTATTGATCTTTGACTAATCTCTAACTGTCATCTAACAATCATTAGTCTAACTAAAAGCTAACAGCTAACAGCAAGGCTAAACAAACTCAGCTATAACTAATCATCTAACTAATAATAGAATTTTGTTTTAACTAAATTCTGTTATAGTTAATTCTCTCATAATTTTATACAACATATAAATCATATATTTATATGCAACGCTATTTAAATTCTAAAGTATGTGTGGTGCATAAAGTCAAAACTACTTTATTAAAACTTTGCCCATTTAAACACCCATGACAGCTCAAATAGGAAGAGCTCCAAATTAATTTGATAATTATCAATGTCCCCGGGCTACAGTCCCCTAAAAATTCCTGTGTATAAAAGCTTTCCCTTTTTAGCTTAGTTCTGACGCGTTTTTAACTGCTACAACTGTCATAATTTCAACTGTTATAATTTCAAGTACAATATATACGTTTACATAATTATATGTGTATGTTTATAGGATAATATGTGTATATTTACAGGATAATATGTGTATGTTTACATGATATTATGTGTATGTTCACAGAAGGTGGTCCCAACAGCTGTCACGCGTTTTCAACAGCTTTCACGCGTTTTTAACAGCTTTCACGCGTTTTTATGTTTACAGGATTTGTTGAATTAGTTTACAGGATTTAGTATTGATGTTTACAGAATTAGTTGAAAATATCCGGGGATTTTTAGGGGACTGGAGTTGGGGGACTGTTAACTGCTTCCATTATCTATATCCCTTTAAATTTGAGGAAGCTCGAGGCTGGGAAGGAGCCCGTCTATTTGGTTGTAAGTGTCCGATAAAATTTCGTGCTACCAATAGGGGTGTCAACGGCTACGGTAAGAGTTGGGTGGAAGCATTTTCATACTCGTACAGGTCATAAATTATCCTTACTCATATTCTACTCTTACCCGTTACAAATTGTCTTATCCATACCTTACCCTTACCCATTGTAGTTGTCGGATAACAAAACAGTAGCGGGTAAATAACGGTTAATACTTGTATAATAATTATTTTTATTATTTATTAAATAAAATACTAAGACATATTTATTTGTTGCATATATAATCACATTAATAATATGAAAATTAATTCCAATTAAATTATTTTTTTATCAAAACACAAATTCAAAAATACAAATATCTTTTTTCTTTAATAAAAAAAATCAAGCATGCAAACAAAGCAAGATGATCAATGGTTCAAGTGCATTAATAGTGAATTATGTTTAACACAGTTACATATATGGTAAATTATTCAAGTTAGAAAATTTAATAAATTTTATTTTCCAAGATCAAGAGTAGTTGTCAGTTGGACTATTAGAGATGGATAATAATTCAATGTTCATTAAGATATATAATATGTATAATTTTTTTTATATAATTATCCGATCAGATAACGGGTACGAAATAGGCTTTATCCGTATCCTTACCATTTTGATAACGGAAAAAAATCTTTACCCGTACCCGTACCTGATAAGTTTACGAAAAAAAAAATCTTATCCATACTCATCTCATCGAATACGGTACGAGTCGGGTAAACAGATAAAAGGGTGCCATTGACACCCCTAGCTACCGATGTGTTTTTTTTTTTTCCTGCTTCAATTTTTCATAATCTTGAACTATGCAAATAATTATGTAATGAGTCAAATGGGCATTGAAACGGGTCAAATATACAAAATGTACTTTCGCTCTTATTTCATAGAGGCACACTGGATGCTCATGGTAGAATTAGGGGTGTCAATGGTACTTTTTTAGCCGTTTATCCGACCCGTATCGTATTCGATAAGACAGGTATGGGTAAGGTTTTTTTTTCGTTAGCTTATTGGGTATGGGTAAGAATTTTTTTTCGTTAAATAAATGGGTAAGGGTATGGGTAATGACTATTTCGTACCTGTTACCCTATAGGGTAATTATAAAATCCAAATATATATTCAATTCAATTTCCAACCCACTTAAATGTATTTTTAATTCAATTTCTAACCCATTTAAATGTATATTTGTGTTTTTGAATTTTTATTCTTTATAAAAAATAATTTAGTTGGAATTTATTGCACATTTATTTTATTTTTTATTAGAAATGCAATTATATATGTGTTAAAATGAATGAGTTTTTGATGTTTAATTTGTAAAATATAATAAAACTAATTATTATACTAGTATTATCCGTTATTCACCCATTACCGTTTTGTTACCCGATAATATTAACGGGTAAGGGTAATGTGTGATAAGATCAATTTTTAATGAGTATGGATAGGGTATGGGTAAGGTCAATTTTAATGAGTATGGGTATGAAAATGTCTTCACCCGACCCGTACCGTACCCATTGACACCCCTAGGTAGAATCATGCAGAAAACGCGCAGTCCGTATCGAGTCCCCATCTTCTGCATTAACTCAAAAAAACATATTTTGAGTTAATGCATTTCGACCATGTTATTATAAATGAAGTTTATCTGGCTCCATCTATAACTTAAAATAGGTTTTTAATATTATTACAGATTTAATTTGTATGAATCTTAAAGTTGATTGAACGATCGAGATACATTAACTCAAAAAAAAATTTATTTTTGAGTTAATGCAGAGGATACGAATTGTCCTGAGATATCTCATAATGCACGGGGTCAGTATTATTGTACTTTAAGAGTCGTGCTGAAAATAAAATCTAAACAGTATGGATCCTTCCACATATCAACTCAAACTTTGAAATATCTAGCAAGTAATGAAGAAATGGACATAACTAGCAAGGAGCCTCACATTGCTTCGGCAGAAGTTGCGTAAAAGTTTTGAATAAATGAGTGTATAGAAGTTACATTGTACATAAGATACAATTTAGTTATATTAGGACAAAACTGTACATGATATTGTACAAAATGTGTACTCGACAATAAAATTTTTAATTTAGTTATATTGGCCTTCATATAAAATATGAAAGACGGCAATAAATATTTCAATTCTGATTGGTTGAAGATGTTCATGTTTCCTCACAAGTTCAAACTGAACAAGCAACAATCTACCACATGCTACGTTTTGACAAAATCCAAAAAATAAAATCCCCATTTAACATAAAACTTCATCTATAATAATCAGATAAAAAAAATTGTAAAAATTACATGGTATATTCTTAAAAAACAATTAACAAAAGAAGGATGCATACTAAATCCAAATGGAATAAATGCACAAACTGCTACATGTACATAAACTGATCACAGTCTGCAACCAACAATTAAATCCCAAACCACAAGAATGTTTCCAAACATTACATCAAAAATACTGAAAAACACTACCTTTTCTCACAGATATGAAGATTCGAACAATTTATCCGCCTCTCAGTCTTCTACCTACATTAGTAGCCCTGGTACTTGCAGCTGACTTTCTACCTCTTACATTTTGTCGCTGCACTGTCCCTGTACCTCGCTGCTGTTTCTGCTGTTGTTGCTGCTGTTTCTGCTGTTGTTGTCACTGTTTCTGCTGTTGTTGTCACTGCTGTTGCTGTTGTTGCCCTGCTGTCATCCTCTCCTCTGATTTCAAGGAGATCCTTAAAGGCAGTCAGCATCATCCAGGCGACAGTTCTTGTGGCCTCATCTACAGCCTCAGTTATATTCTTCACGGCTTCTTTTCTCAGAGTTTTTATTTTCTCAGCCTACAAAGGGGGGAAAAGTGTAATCTTTTATTTGCAAGAGAGAAAAAATAACGCACACCCCCTAAAGCATTAAAAATATATACAACTGCAAAATAAGTAATAATAAGAATATAATCTTTGGGATATCCAGAATGACACTTGTATGCCTATTCTACTAATTCCTTCAAAGGACCTACCAACAGTAAACCCCTCTTTCTCTCTTGATTTCCTAAAGAAAGCAAGCAAGCAGAAATAATTTAGGGCATTTAGGCATCTTTTAAATAATTAGAGGAATGGGCATGCTAGATTTTCTTTGTACTATCTTAGGACCTGCTTAGATATACATGAAATTTCATGATAATTTTGATAATAGAGCTAATGGTTTAAACATAATTTTCCTTTGTTCCGTTGATTGTGTTAAAAAAATAGCATACCTGAAAGAAAATAGAGCTAAAATTTTGAAGCTATTGAGAGAAAGTATCCTACAATTGCCTAGGCCATGACGATCTTCAATGACCTCATCCATCTTATTGGCAAACCCTAATATGAATTCAGAAAAATTATCAGAAAGGTAGAATATACGAAGAAATGGGATTTAATATTTTTCCTTCCTATGTAACATCAAATTCATTGTTGACATATATTAGCATAAAAGTAACTTTTCGAGGAAGCTTGTTTAGGGAAGAAATGCACCAATCTATTAGTTAAATTATAACCAATTTTGAGTTGTATTTGTACCTTTTCCTAGACCACTCATGCAAAATTGAAGCGAACCAATTCTTCCTGTAGTCACTCATGAAAGGTTCTCATTTTCTTATATCTGAACAAATAGTCATAAGAGAATAAAAACATCAGTAACTTAAACAGGGACAGATCAATCATTCATCAATTTAGGAGAAGAAAATACCAGGGATGGTAACAATATTTGGCCATTGATTCAATTTACAATCTCGATTGAGGAGCAAACAGAGAAGATAGTTAAAACCACAAACTTTCACTTAGGTCTCATTAAGTTGCACCATCAAAGTTAACTCACACTTTTGAACAGTAAATTATCCAATATATAATAAACAAGTCACAAACTGCTACAAACATGACATACTATTTACTTAATTGCTTTATTAAACAAGCAAAGCACTCTTGTGGACTTTGAACAGATTACCGAGCTCATATTAGCAAGTACTAAACCCAAAGGCAAAATATAAACAATCCGCAGACTTAGATTGCGGGATGGGTTGGTCTAAAACAGTTCATTTAAGTCAACTTCCAAATTATGCAGTGCCAATGAAACATGAATGAAAATACTTGCATTCTACAATTTGTCACATGTAGCATGCAGAGAACAGAGTTTTTAGTACAGCAAATCCCAAATATCATTTGCAAAGGATACAGTTCTACAACAAACCGCAAATACCGATTGCGAAAGGATACAATTATTAGTTCCTGGGTAGCTATTCAAGTAGGCTGGGATAAAGATCAAACATTGGAAGAAGGTACGGAGGTATGTGCATGTGATCTTTTTCACTTTCTTATTATAGATTGTAGATTCAAGGGCACAAGTGTTAACTTCATATAACCAGTACTTGTTGTGCAGGCCTAATTTTGTGCAAAACAATTCATATAAAAGTTAGACCTCATCTCAATTGACGTCACATGCACATACTTCAGCAGTTCAGCGAGACCTCATCTCAATTTACGTCACAATTACCACCATTCTGGTGTTCTTATCACTATATCGACTTGGATCTCCGTCAGTCATTTCTAAATTGAGAACGTATAGTTCTGTTATGTGATTTGTGAGTATCGATTGCTGAGATCCTAAATCTCTGGTTATAATTTCTAATTTGGGATGAAATCTGTTGTGAAATTTTCAAAAATGAGGGCAGTGAAATGAGAGAAGTAGGTTTAGGGTTTCCTATCGAATAGCAAGGATACGATTAGCTCACTTCTATGACAGATCCGGAGACGGGTCAACTGGAAGAAGACTAATTAATTGATTATTTTCTTAGCAAAAGAATCGGAGTGAGTCTATGGTACTATGCATATTACGATTTGACACCGTGCTACGGCTCTATATTTGAGTTTTCAAATCCTAACAGTCGATCCGAACCGTTCATCTTGTTCTCCATATTAATATGTGTTTGGAGACCAAATTTTACATTTTTTGAAATTTTTTTACTATTTTTTTAGATTTATTGAAAATCACTGTTTTTGGATGGTCCATAATTTTCAGATCAAGTGATTTTCTAAATATCTAAAAAAATAGTAAAAAAATTTTAAAAAATGTAAAATTTGGTCTCCAAACACATATTAATATGGAGAACAAGATGAACGGTTCGGATCGACCGTTAGGATTTGAAAACTCGAAAATAGAGCCGTAGCACGGTAACAACCCGTGATATGCATAGTACCATAGACTCACTCAAAGAATCGCTAAATCAATTGTACAGGGGAAAGAGACGAGAGATAGTGTGGATCTAATCCGCACTATTATTAAAGATGATCGGACGGTCCATATACATTAACTCAAAAGATTCCTTTTGATGCAGATGATACGAATTCAAATATTTGCGTATCCTCAGAGATATCTCATATTTTGCGTGACCGACGTGTCCGGTGCTTATTTCGGGGGCAGTATTATTTGATCTTTGAGATTCATGTAGACCATATTTGAAGTTTTGAACGTTTGAGTTTTTTCAAGAAGTCACGCAAAATATGAGATATCTCAGAGGATGCGAATTCGTCATTTAGAATTTGGGTTTTTGGGATCTGTTGAGGCACAGAAGGACGCAGCTAACCTCTTCCAACGTGTGGGACGAATTCGGATCGCTAGCCCAAATTTTGAGTTTGGGCTTTAGCACAGAAGGGTGCATTATCACGGGCCGGATCTATCCTCAAAAATTCTGTTACATCACAAAGATGGAGAAATATACCAACGGTATATGATTTAGTTAAATCGAGTCAAAAATTTTTGAACCTATTTAAAACATACGCGTTCCATTTTAAAGTCTCTGTAAACTTAAATTAAACGGAGATGATAACGATAGAAATTATTTCAATTTCTAATTTAATGTGGTAATTTTTAATTCAATTTCACAGTTGTATGCCAATTGTTTATTTAGCAATTCTTCGGAACAACTTTTTAATAAGAAATCGTTTTCTAAAGCCGCACTGGTGAAATCAATGAATTTTGCCTTACAAATTTTCTTTCTCAATTTTTTTTTTTTTTTTTTTGAGATCAATGACAGAGGCTGCCAGGTACAACTATTTTGCTCGCCCAAAATTCATTTGTTGTATTTCCTTTTTTGCGAATCTAATTATCCAAAATAGAATTTGGGTAAAGTACTTTTGTCCTTTACTATTTCTAAGTGTGGCAATTATGAGAAAACAGTACGAAATCATGGTATCACTGGTTATTTTTTTTGAGAAAGGTATCACTGGTTATTTAACAATTAAGTTGTTTGTGGTTATTTAAAATAACACTGTCGGTTGATTGGAAGCGGTTAGTAGACAAATAATTGACGAAACACAAAAATTTGATTCTTAGTTTGTACTTAACACTACAGTATACAGATACAAATTCTATAATAATATGTGAAAATTTATATCTGAAATCATTTACATATACCAAGTTCATAATTCACATCCTCTCCATTACCAGGAAAGAGAACCTTTCATAATTAATGGTTTCGAACCATTCTTTTTAACTTGGCACAAATCTCAAAGTCCAGTAATACTGCCCTGGGCTAGCCCGAATCTCAAAACAGTTGAAATTTAATCTCCAATCATAAGGGGGTGGGGGGGGGGGGGGGGGGGCGGGTTGTCTACAATTACGTTACCTGACAGGCAAACATTATCTCAAGCACATTGTTATACCGAATCCGTATCTTCTCAGGTACTGCAGAGGATTACCCTCACTTCGGGTCACCATAGGGGGCAGTACTATTGGGCTTTGAGATTCGTGCCAAGTTAATAAAAATGGTCCAGATCTAGTAATTTTAAAAGATTTCCTGATATGGAGAGGATGTGATTTCTTGTGAGTAGAACTAGGGTATTCTTAAGCTCACCAAGGTGTTTGGTGAACTTAATTCCAAAACCTATTAGATTAACTTCAAATAATAAATTCAAACCGTTGAAATCAATTAATTTCATGAGTGATGAATTTATATGTAAATTTTTTAGAATTTCAAATTAATTTTGTATAAAGTCAAGTTGTCAAAAAGTGTTAAAAAATTATGCACTAAAATTAATTTATAAACCTTCTAATTTTGACCGCATGACTTTATACTAAAATAATTCGAAATTTAAAATCTTTACATGTAAATTCATCACTTGTAAAGTAGATAGATTTTAACAGCTTAGATTTGTCATTTAAAACTAATATAATATATTTTGGAGTTAAGCTCACTAAACACCTTGGTAAGCTTAAGAACACCCTAGTTTTACTCATTTCTTGTTATACCTACTTCCATTTTTATATAGTTATACCTACTTATTAACCACTCCAACACAATTACACAAATGACCAATAGATCTGGCCTTGCAATTTTTCTTGATCAAATAGCAGGAGGTATAATGATTTTACTCGTGTTTATATTACTTAACTAGTGCATTTATTGAAATAAGCTTGTGCGTTATCCACATACCTAGGATTTCAAAGCAAATCAGGTAGCTGCTACCAATACGGATAATGAACAAAATGCATGGTTCAAATCGCACGAAACAACAAATAACACACTGAATTAACTTGCTAAAGGTCTCAATTTTGAATAAGATTAATTAATACAGTTGCAATGGCATAAGACCTAAGACAACAGGCATTTATACAATTTACAGTATCCCATCATCTCTGACAAATACAAAGAGTGCAAAAGGAATACAGGAAAAGGGATCCACATATTTACTAACTAGCAAGAAGGAATTGGGGCTCGAGATCAAGCTCTACCAACAGGTGAAAGAGGTGGATGGCACTGCATGTAGCTGGTTGGAGGCCCTCCATTCCTTGCCTCCAATGTCTTCTCCTGTTGCGTTAAATGTTTCAGAGGATATCTGCCGTGAAGTAAAGAGATGCATAAAGCAAAGACCTGGAGCAAGGGGATGGAGGATTTAACTTCGACTGTGTATAGCCCTTCCTTGAAACAAATCATACTGAATGCTTGCCCTTCTTCTTTCGACCGACCCTGTGATATCAACATACACATGTCAGATATCACATATCAATTTTACCTATTAAAATAGGTTGGGGCTTGAGTTTTGATATAAATATATGAGAGTCAGGCTACGGTACTATGCATAGCGCATATCGATCCGTACAATGGATCAATATCTCCATTTTAAGTCCAAGCAATTGATCTAAACCGTTCAACATGATCTTCATATGAAAATGCACTTGTAGATCAAATACATTTTTAGAATTTTTTATTATTTTATTAGGTAGGTAGAAAATCACTTGATCTAAAGATTCTAAACCATTCAAAAGTAGTGATTTTCTACCTATCTACAAAAATTGTAAATTTTAGTGTGCAAGTACATATTCATATGAAATCATGCTGAACTATTCAGATCGACTGTTTGAACTTCGAAAACAAAAATATTGATCTATAGTACGGACCAATCCGCACTATACATAGTACCATAGCCTCAATATATAACAAAAAAACTACCTGAGGAAAGAGTTCGAGGCGGGCTTGGGTTTCTTCCCAATTGGATTTGGAGCCTTCAGAATTGAGGATGGAGAGCCTGCATCCTTCATCCCATCCACCACAATCACACTCTCCTCCCGACCTCCATCTCTCTATCAAAGGCGAAGGCTCTCCCCGAGCTGAAGCACCATGGATCCCACTGGGCAGTATGGCCGTCACGCTCCCTGCAGAAGCTGTTTTGCTGCACAAGCAACTATTTGTCGATGGGCCGATAACTATGGCAGCAAGTTCCATGTTCACTGGAGACTCCATTTCAATCTCATGGATTGTTCTTTCTTTGCTTGCAGCTGGTACAAGCTGAGGACCAACCAAAACAAACTCTCTGAAAGGGTTATTGCAGCACTTTGACTTGGAAGTAGAAACTCTCACCTCTGCTATGACATTCGATATCAGATGTTGTTGCTTCTTGCCCTTGTTTCCTGATTTAATCCAAACCGAACCTCCTTTACTCTTTGATTCTTGCAAAGTAAATATCGAATACAAGAACTCGGGATTAGCAATGGTGTCAGAGATGTATTTGCTTCTGACTGTGGCTCCGAGAATGTCAGATTCACCTGATGAGAGCATAAAGACAGGAAGCCCTCTCTTCCAGGAAAGCTGTAAAAGTGCATGTCTAGTCAAAGGCTGGATTTTCTCAACCGGCTGAAATTGCAAATTGGCGTTGCTTGGCTGGAACGAAGGGGAAGTGGTGCTGGCACTGTTCTCAGTGCCTGTACCGGGGCGGGTGTGGCATTCTTTTTTCTTGTTGTTCGAACTGAAGCTAGAACTAAGGGGTCTATGCAATCCAACCGAAGTCGATTCGTGATGAGAAGCACGTACAACATTTCTGGGCCCGAGTAAAGGATCGAGCATCCTTCGCAATGGGCTTTGCCTACCTCTTTTGCTTGAAGCTGCTCCTCTCTCGGTGGTCTCCACATTACTCATTTTCGCTCTTGATGCAACTAAAGGAGGCTCTACCAAGCTACAACTGGGGGTCAACTCATTAGTATTTTGTTTATGACTAGTCAATCCCCTTGAGACAGCCTGTCTATTTTCTCTCGGCAGGCTACTATTAACTAAAGGAGGCTCTACCAAGCTACAACTGGGGGTCAACTCATTAGTATTTTGTTTATGACTAGTCAATCCCCTTGAGACAGCCTGTCTATTTTCTCTCGGCAGGCTACTATTACTGCCACTGCAACCAGTAGTAGTACATATGTCACCGTCCTTGTGAGGCAATGGGAAAGAATAGGGAACACGGGTACACTGGTCCTTTACTTGGATGTCATCTAATAATTCACCTAAAAATCCCCTTTGAATTTTTTCTTTCTGCCACCCACTTAAGGGAGACATGTTCGAGGCTAAGCACTTATTTCCTTCTCTACCCCTTTCACTGCAACTTTCCTCTCCATTAATTGTACCATCTTTAGACTTCCTCTGAGAGATGCTCCTCGTATAAGGGTTAGTTGCCTGCTGTTGCTTAGGAGTAGGAGCACTGCTTTGTGACGATATCGGAGAAGCAACTTTAGTAGTGCCACATGCAGAATGCTGCTTTTTACCGGTATATCTCTCGAGGTCACCCCATTCAAGCACTCCAAAATTTAAAGCTTTGCCCTGGATGTTGTCTCCATTGTTGTGCATTGCTCTCTGGAGATATGCCGGTACATTGGACATGTGTTTGATGAGCTCGTCAGTACTGCTTGCCGAATTGCTTCCACTCCCAGGCCATGGCTTTGAGCTCTTCAAGGGAATAGGCGGCACAGAGCTCCTTTTGACAACCTGGTGGCCCTTGGCCTTGTCTTGGAATTTGGCACCAATGGCTCCTCTTGGTGCTTGTGGCAGGAGAGTTGCCTTCTCTCTTGGAGCTCGTTCAAAATGCCGTGGGAGGCTCTTCTTTTTCGGTTGTACAACAGCACGACCTGACATTGCTGCTTTAGTTTCCAGCTCAGCTTTGTGCAGTTCAGGTTCAATGACAACTGACATCTTTATTTTTCAATTAGTATTCCATTATATTTGTATTCCTGTAACAATAAAATTGGTAAATTGTCAGGACATATAGTCAGGAGATGTTACAATAATCTATAGTCAATTTTAAGTATGAACAATATCGATGGGAAAGGTTGTTCATGCGAAATATTAAATAAAGAAAGGGAAAAAGAAAAAAGAAATAGAAGTCTATGTAACAAACAATTGAACAGGTAAAAAAAAAAAATAACACGTGTTACACAAAAATTGCAGATTCTGTGTGGAGTTGGACCGTAAATCTTAAAATTGTCAATGATGGCTTACTTAAAGACAATAGTGAACCTTATCCTAAAATAATGATTAACAGAATCACAAAATAAAAGTATAACATTTTCTGAAGATGAAAGGATCTGGTCAGCTCTCATGGGATACTATCTGTTGTCTTGTAAAGTGAATTGCTTTAGAAGATTGGGGCATAGGAACAGAGCTCTTTAAAAATCTAAGCGACAGGAAGAAAACAAAAGACGGAGAGGTGAAGAGGATATCCCGGTGATCTCTTATTCTTGAGGAGAGGCGAAGTAGAGAGAGAGAGAGAGAGAGAGAGGTGGAGAGTGAAAAGAAAGATTGGAAGCATTGCCGTTCTAACAATCAATCCAGTAGAGTAGACCGTAGGAGGGGCTAGCGAATAAAGAAAAAAAATAAGAGAGAAAGAGAAAAGGGAAGCATATCTGTAATTTTTTATTTACCTATAGCAAGAGACAGGTAGAAGAAAGGCCGCCACCGCCACCGCCACCGCCAGTACCAGCAGTGTGAGTAGATCCAGCAATAGAGTAGGCGGGGAAGTAGAGGAGGAACGGAGAGTGTGTTTGTTTTGGGAGACTCTTGTAGTATCAGTATCGAATCAGTAGCAGTAGAGTTGCTTCGCCTTACTTCACTTTGTCCTCTACCTCTCACTATCTCTCTCTCTCTCTCTTCTAACTTTCGCGCGAGCCCAAACCCGGACGGTTGGAGACAGTACTGTATGCACCGATACACCGTTGCATTTCAACTGACAGTGATGGTATGAACTGAGAAACAATGTGAGCAGGTGGCCCCCATCTGTCAGGGTTTGGGATCTCAAAGAATGTTACGTACGGTATAGTGGCGGTGCAGGGAAAATTAACCCTCATATAATTGGTTGGGACCCGAGTCGTCCTCTTGAGATCAGCAGTCACGGGTCTACTCTTAAATCTGATCTGGTCCTGCCCGTAAAATGGTGGGTGGGAACGGGAAATGGGAAGTCATAACGTACGGCGCTGCGACATCTATAAAGAAAGAAAAAAGAGTAAAATAAAAAGCAAAAGACTTGTCTGTCAATCATAGAAAGAAACAAATTGGCGACATGTAACATTTTCTTTTTTTAGGAGCGGGGATGAGACTGCAGACACCGTCACACGCTTTCCGGCTTTGTTGCTGAGTTGCGGGTTCCACCTTATCTAAAGACCAATAAAACCAAGTCGAGATATATTTTTCAAAGTATTAATGATTGTGGGTCCCATACAACGTCAGTTTCGGTTTTTAATAAATGTTTCCAAGAATAAATTTCATGTATTTGGTAGGGCTGAGAATTGGGTCTAACTAGGGGCACAACGCACAACCCATTGATTGAATAATCAATTGAGACTTGAGAGAGAGAAGAAATCACCTGGACTGAGTCTTCCCCTTCAACGGCGGTTAGGGTTACGACAAGGGTTAGGTCTAGGGATTTGGCGTTACTGGGATAGGTTTCAAGTTACGATGAAGGTTATGGCTTGGAGCCTAGATTAGGTTTGGTGGACGACGGCAGCAAGGAGGATGAATCGATTAATCCAGGAGAGAGAATCTGAGCCCTTCATCAAAATTTTGATGGCTCAGATTGCATCTCACTTGTCGAGTTATGGTGCGCTTAAGCTGAGATAACTGCATCTCAGCTCCTGTAACCCGGGCTGCCGGACCTAATTTGAATACTTGACCAAAACATTACATTGTAGTTCCTAATTGAAAGCTAAATCAAGACATCAAATTAAAATCAGATCCTTTAAATTTGAAGTCCAATTATTTATCTCTTTTTTTTTAGATGGCTTGGCAGCGTCTTTAGGTGGCCAATCGAATTTAAAATTAACAAATTTAATCCAATCGAGTATGAACAATTCTGATTTGGAGTGCAACACTACACGTAATATCGTATGACATAGTTAAACTGCAAAAAGTAATGTCGTATATTTCCTTTTGAAGTGTAAAATAAATAAGGAAATATCATGAGTAGAACTACGGTGTTTTTAAGTTTATCAAAAATTTTTTTGTGAACTCAATTTTAAAATTTATCAAAATAACTTAAAATAACAAATTTGAACTGTTAAAACCCGTTTACCTTATAAGTAATGTGTCTATATGCAAAAAAAAAAAAAAAAAAAAAAATTTGAATTAATTTAGTATAAAGTCAAGTGATCAAAATTAGAAGATTTATAAATTAATTCTAATGCATTCATTTTTCAAATGTTTTTTTGACTACTTGACTCTATACAAAATTAATGTAAAAATTTTAATTTTTTGCATGTAGACATATCACTGGAAGATAGATGAGTTTCAACGGTTCAAATTCATCATTAAAAACCAATCCAATAAATTTTAGGGTGTGTTTGGATGGAGCAAAAATAACACTATTCTTTTGAGCTATTCGATGTTTAGATGGAGCAAGAATAGCACTAACCCACTATTTTTTGTTTGTCTTATATGAGTTAGTTCACTATTTTACTAACCCAACCAAAAGTTGGATTGACTACTATTTTCAAACTTGGAATTAGCTCTATTCTTGCTATATTCCTTGTTTCATCCAAATATACACTCTAGTTCTACTCATATCAGATGTTATATGATGTTTAATATGTATTATAATGGATATCTGGAAATTATGTTCTCTGTTGAAGCTCAATAAAAATGTACATGAATTTCGGCTTTAGGGTTTTGGGTTAAGGGTCTTATGTAGGGCTGCCAAAAAAGCTCATAGTTCGTGATTTGATTGACTTCGATTCGAAATTTTTTTCACAATTAACTCGTTTGATTGAAGTTCGTTCTAAAACAAATCAAACCAGTTCGGTTCGAATCTTATTCAAACTCAAACTAGGGTAAGTTTGATTTGGTTTAATTTGTTTGCAGCCCTAGTCTTGCATGGAATCCATAACATCTAAGGTACCTCAAATTTTGAGTTTCGATCCCCACTGTCCCATCTGCTTTGAGTTACTTTAGGGAATCCGGACTGTGTGTGCATGTGTGTGTAAACAAACTAAATCAAAGATATTGCTGTTGTTTCCAAAAGACAAACCAAAAAAAAAAAAAAGGAAAAGAAAACATTAAAGCAAACTCGCACATTTTGGAGATCATATAAAGCAAGTATTTGTCATAAAAATAAAAGAACAAGTCATATCCTCTGTATTTAACTCAAAAGGAAATATTTTAAGTTAATAAATCTCAACCATTCAATATATTTTAAGATTTGTGCAGACTAAATTCGCACTGATATAAAGATTCTCTTTTGAGTTACCCCAAAATAAAATAAATAGATAAATAAATAATTTTGGAGAAAGTAGAGGGAGAGACAAAGCCCAAGTGCAACTAGAAATGATTAACCTTCTTTTTCAACATTTATTGTTTTTACTTTGTTGAGATTGTATTAGTTGTAGGGATCTATTGGTAAATAGGTATTAGGGAAAAGTCTAGGAACTTATTAGCAAGATTGTAAGGCTCTATATAAACCCAAGAGTTATTCAATAAAGTTATGATTTGAGAGCAACAAATTCTATTCATTTTGGCATTGTGTACAATTTCTCTTTAGTCATTCCAAGTACTGTCTTAAACTCCATGTCAGATAAGTAGGCCTGGATAATTATTCATGGATTTAATGAACATATAAATATAATTATCCTACCATAATGTGATAATTATCCTAACATACAGCCAACAGGAAGTTGCTTGCTCGTGTGACATGCAATAATTAACCTACAATACAGCCAGTTCAATCACACACCAAAACAGAATTAATTCCTGCAATCAGAATTTTATTTAATTAAGCAATCAAAGGGAGGTATATGTAAATCTTGTCCTTGTAATAAAAAAAATGTGAATCAGTTGGGTTGATTGCATAATTGCACAAAACCTTGACAGTAGTAAGTAAATTTATTTTAAAAGATGTTACACCTGGATGATACTAATTATTTATACAACTTAAGGAACAAATAAAATGAATTCAATAAAAGTAATACATATGAAAAAAGGATAAAGCAAACATATACTTGTATACAACTATTGCATAAACTTGCTGAAACTTCTACGAATCAGTCCTGGCAATGGAATGAATAACTTGAGCTTGTTTCATTTTTCGGCAGCTGCAACATGCAAAGGAAAAAACAAGAATCGATGATGAGAGAATACAATGCCACATGAGTATAGGAAATATTACTTGGGAGTTTACAATTCTAGATGCTGTTAAACATGTTTTTATACTCCATCCCAAGGATTATGATGCGTGGTAACATGGTACATGAGTCAGACATTAGCGATCTATGATTCTCTCTGTCAGATTTGCACTTCAGAAAATTATGAAATGACCATAAATTATTCAAAATTTAACCATTGACTACGTAATATAACAGCAAACTATTTAATTCTTCATGCCATATTGCAAACAACACCAAAATTTTCTCATATTTGCAATTTATGCTCAAAATTATTTGGGTTATCTGTAATTGACAAGCGATGGCCTAACACAGATTAAGTAGAGCAAAAGATGACCAAATTGCCACTAACTTTATCTGTATCCCCGAATATATTCACTAAATCTCTTCGGAACAAATCAATTTGGAATCCAAGCACTCGTCTTGCTTTTTGGTTCAATTTGTGGTAGGTTCAAATAGCTAATTACACTGACATTTATACTTACAAAAACAATAGAATGAAGACAGAAATGTACTTCTACAGAAATTCCTATAGTTGAGTTTTATTTGCAAATATTTAAAGAAAATGTATGTAGGTTTTATTCGCAATTATGGTAAGATATCCAGTGTTAGAAATGACAAGTCTGTTTGAAACAAATGCCATTTGAGGTCATTTGCTTGTTGTTTAAAATGGGGTAATTTCACACACACACACACATGAAAAGTGTCAAATTTCATTTTTTTACTCAGCAAAATAAGAAAGAAAGCATGGCATACATCTCCTGACAACACAAAACAGCTTCTTATCTCTTCCTCAGTAATTTGAAATATGACCAATTCACCTCTTTACTTTTACTAGGAAGAAGAAAATTTTGATACATGATTAATACAAGTGGTCCTGCCTGAAAGTTGCATGATATTGCTTATCACGAATGGGTAAATATATATATTTTTTTTGTTTCTTTAGATGTTTCTTAGGACGCATGAAACAATTCCAGTAAGAAAGGTAAAAGGAAAGAGAAATAACCGGAGTAGCCAGGGGCTGTGCAAGAGGCGAAGAGACAATGTTTGTCCAGAACAGGGGGTCACAAGGATCCATTGCACTCCAGTTAGGTCTTAATGGTGCCGAGAGAAGATTTGTCAGTGAATATGGCATACTGCTCTGCAACTGCAACTCGGGCCCACTTACACAGACTGACACCGGCACAGCTCCACCTACATCCTTCTCTTCCTGAATTTTTGAAGATCTTTCTAGAAAGTTCTTGAAGGCATCAGACCGGGACAGAATATCACATGCTGAGAGGCTGTTTGGTTTTGTTGAGTGAGAAACACCTAGAGAGGGTAGCTTGAATGGCTCATTAGCTGAATTGGCTGATTCGATTGATTTAATCTCACTAGCCAGGTCTTCAACTGAAGTGTTAGAGGTGGTTGTTTCTGATTGGCGCGATTTTTTTGGGGCCCACCACTTGATGTAGTTTGACAGATCAATTTTCCTCTCTAACACAAGCCCTGGAGGATAGCTTCTATCCAAGCCTTCCTTATTGGAACCTTGGAAAAAGGAAAAAATGATAGTCAATTTGCAAGTGAGAACTCAGAAGGTAAAGAATTTTATTCAATAGTGATCGAAATGCTAAATATGTATGTCTTGGATAAAGGACAACTAGTATTCAAAAATTACCACAATTGATGTTGCTGTAGTCGTTCCCCAGCAATTGACCAAGAGATTGGTCCCACCGAGAATTTTGCTGTTGTCTGTTAAAAGTTAAGACTATTTAGTAAGAAATATATAACCGGAGAATAAGCTCCTTCAAAATGACTCCTGTACTCAGTAAAACCTCCATAAGAAATTACAAAAATAGAGTTTCTTTGCACAAGAACATAAATGGAAGGCAAAAGCATACCGGGAAAGGCTGCGATATTTAGGAAAACCTCTTGAGAAAGCGCTGCTTTTTCTGCAGTAAAAGAATTTTTTTGCTATTAAATTTCCATACTAATAAGTGGGGGCAAAGAAAGAAAAAGAAATTCAACTCAATGTTTGGTAAAAAGTATGCCTTCTAAGAGAAACTAGGTAATCCTCCTTGGAAACCATCTGCATCTCTTCAAGATCTCTCGCATAGTCACTCACCTAAACAAGTTAAACAAAATAAAATATTACAGTAGGAATATTATTCCATTTCTATTGCTAGCAGAGCTGAAGCCAGAAAGAACTTTATTTTGGCACACTTATAGCTTTCAGCTCTTAGACATAAGCTTAATGCAATGTGGAAAACTAAAACAGACACCTAACAACAAAATTAGCTAGTTTCCTATATATATAATTTCACCAATATACCAAACTGCATTTTACTTGCATAATCTAAAAGATAGATTTTGGGTGTTTCTAGTTGTATAGATTGGACAAATAAAACTTACAGGAAAATTAATAAGAGTCCCGGCACCCCAGTATTTTAAAGCAGCAAGATCATAGGCTCTCGCTGCAGCCTCCTCATCATCATATGCACCTGAGATTTTTTTTTTTTAATGTAGAGCCAAACTACAGTGTAATACCAGCTTTTAGAAAAGGCCAAAAGAGAGAGAGCAAGGTATTCGTACCTAAGTATACTGGAGATTGGAAATTCACCCAGAAGAATTCCATGATAAAGAAATCAACAGAGTGAGATTAAGGAATGAAAACGAGATAGCAGTAAATGAAAAACATGGATTTATTACAATTCACTAGTCTACCTTTAGCAAGTAATGATATAAATGGTAAATATATTTCATAGCTTGTACCTTGCTTTCCTTTCTTGTTTTGATTCTGGTTCCAGGTGCTCTTGTCCCAAAGATGAGCCTCATACCGCCCCGTCCATCGATGTCTATAAAAAAAAAAATCAAAAGTGGTTAAAATTAGTTAGCACAATCAGAATATGAGAAGTAACAAAAACAATACATAAAACAAAAGGTAGAAAATGATTTAAATAAACACATTTATCCCCATGAAGTAAAAGTTTAGGCAACCATAAAAACACAGCACCATGGAGGCCATTCAAACTTCTGATTTTTTTTAATATAGTTCATTTCCTAGATATAAAATAAAAGTGGCTGTAACTAATCAAGTGCATTTGCCAGCAAATCTAATGCCTATCCATACAATGCAACACACAGTACATCACTAGTCCATTACATCAGAAATGCTAGCTGAAGACTCCTTCCACAAAAAACACTTTACCAAGGAACATAAGATTCAATACAGAACGAGGCAAGTTGTATTTACATCTGATCTAGACTAAATACAGATACTCAGCACTAAACTTCTTATTATATCTCCAATAAACTTCCAAAATAGGCACTCCTCTCCCTGATTATGTACCAGTAACAAAGCATACCTAGTGACTCCTCGATAGATCGAGCTACGCTTCCCAGCGACGCAAGGTGCCATTCGACTGATGCGCTCTTTGGCCGTACACACTCTCTCCTTCCTAGCCCTCTTCGGCGCGGGCAAGTACGCCTGATCCGCTCCTCTCCGGCTTCCCTCCGCCGCTGTCGCCGGAGAATCGAGCTCCGCCTTGGGAAACGCCGAGCTAGAAGTCGCCATGTTTTTTATCCCTTTAACTTCTCAACGGTTGACTGCAGATTTGAATGAGGAGAGCGCTCACTGGAGCGACAAACTCCGAGTGTGATAGGTCAGAGAGTGTGTTTGAACTAAAACAATGAAAAGGGCCGGGAGATAGAGAAGGCTGAGATGTGGACCCCGCGGGTATGTACACGTGGGCACATCAGCGAGATTTGCAGGGGTATCCAAAGTTGATATGGTTCTCTCCATTAAGAACAAAACTGATGATCTACCGTGATTTGTTTCTGGTTCAGAGCTGACGTGTTCAGGCCAAACGGCCGTTTTGACAATTCTACCGGCTCAGTAAGTGTCATTTTTTTTTCCTGTGAGATTGGGACTCCGTAGAATTGGAAATGAGCTTTAGTCCTAGGGGTGAAAACGGAGCGGATAATGCTGATACATATCTGTATCCGTCGGATAATAAGTGAATATGAATAGTAAACGGATATCAAATTTCAAAATCAAATTTGTCTTAAACAGATATTGATACAGAACGGATAATCCACGAATACGGATTCGAACACGAATATGAAACGAATAATTAAGTCATATAAAATTTAAGATACAAATAATAATAAATAAAATTCAAATATAACGGTAAATGAATTACTAAATGTGGGATGGAGTAACATTATTAAATTTATGTTACAATGTTGCAAGGAAAAAACTTCATAACCGTATAAAATTTAATTTGTAAAGGTAGAATCTGGATACTCTTATAATCATATGGATATTATGAGTTTTTGCTGCTAACAGCGCACGATAATTTACAAAGCCCATTTAGGCCCAGAAGAAATTTACAAATAGCGTCCACAACAATCTGTCCGGATATCAACAATAATGAAGCTTCTGTTGCAATTTTAGATTAGGCAACAGTTTTTTTTTTTTTTTTTATATATATTACATATGGTTATTGTGGTATTCTCTCCATAGCAGCTTATGTGTTTTCTCAGCAGTTGATAGTTGCACAATTTTAACGGATCTGACTTTGTTAATATTTTTTTCTTCTTTTTTAGAGTAAATTGAAAAACACTTCACATTTTTGTTGTTAGAACCTTTAAACCTTCAAATTTAGAAGTTAGAATTTTGAAGTGTACTAAATTAGCTCTGCAGTTTACACTGCTCAAGACAATAGATTAAATCATAGTTTATTCAATTGCTTAATTATTGATGTGCATTTAAACATTCATTTTATATAATGTAGTGTGATACGGTCACACTGTATGACCAGTACATCATACTACCCAAAATCAGGTGAAAATCATGTATGCTGGAACCTTAAAAACATAAGATATATATATACAAGTTAAAGTTAACATCATTGACTTTTCTTTTTTGAATTGTCCTAGTTTTGATAGCTCCTACAAGACCAAAAAAAAAAAAAACAATCTATTGCAGAACGAAATATCTCCGTTGCTATTAAGAGAAGTGACTTCAAAACAGAGTTTTGAGAGAGGAGAAAAAAATAAAAAAAAGAGTAATTAAGGGTGTAATTGGGAGGGAGGGGAAGAGAAGGTGGAGGAAGGGAAAAATTAGGACTCACAAGAATATTTTGTTAAGAATTTTAGAGGAAGAGTATTATGTTCTAAAATTTTCAAAAGAATGGTAGTTTATAAAATTTCTCATTAAAAGAAGCCTCCAATACTTTTTGGGGACATGATATGAGTACCCGCACTCTCATCCTCCCATTATCCCTCTAATTTTATTTGTTCAATCTCATCCACATTTCCCATGATCTATAAAAATTTTTGTGAATCTAAAACCACGAACGTCTTCTACGCAATTTTATCTTTCAAATGAGATCCATAATGACATACTTTCGAGCTCGTCATCACACAAATATTTATACCTCATCATTTAAGTATTTATACCTAGTATTTTTCACATATGACACTGCTGACATTTAAAAGTATTAATATAAAATATTACAAGTATTTATACCTATGTGGTCAAATATTTTTGTTAGAGAAAGGTTGACGCAGGGACGATTAGGGAAATGTGATGCGGAGATGTGGGGTCCACGATTAGGGATAAAATACTTACAAGTATAGGTATAAATACTTGCACAATGAGGTATAAATACTTGTGTGACGATGAATCCGAGAGTACGTCATTATGGATCTCATTTGAAAGATAAAATTGCGTAGAATACGTTCATGGTTTTAGATTCGCAAAATTCATCATAGAACGTGAGAAATGTGGAAGATATTGAAAAAAAAACTCACCTCTAAAAACGTGTATGATTCTTCTCCCATGTAGTTTGAGTGGTCCTTCTATATAGTTATATTAAGTTAGACATGCAAGTATTAATATCTTAATTTGCAAGTATTAATTTATTATTTTTCAAGTATTTATACCCATGAATTTAATTAAACTTGGCAGATCATAGTATTGTGAATAAATTTAATTAAACTAGTTAGTTAAGTTAGTTTATGGGAAGTTAAAATATGTTTAAGAGATAGGGGTACAATGCCGGTACTGGAGTGTGGGGATTGAAATAATTATTCTACTTTTAGCGGGTGGGACCCATTATGCACTCTTATTCAGGAATTGACAATTAAACGGCAGTCAACTAATTTGATTCTCGAACTCTGTTGCATCAAGATCCGCGGAAGCACAAATTTTAGTGCAGACAATAGAAAGGATAAGCTTTTTTTTAGACGACATTAGGCGTACAACAACAAAAAAAAATCTAATTGAAAAAAAAACATTAAATTTTTTATTATTGGATATATCCAAATCCAAAGATCTCCCAACGTCTCTATTAAATATGTCAATCTATCTAAAAAAATCACACAAAACAAAATACCACTCCTTCAAATATATTAACAAAATGTCTCTGCAGGACACATTTTCCCTCATCTCCGGGATCTAGACCCAGTAAGGTAACCCTTTCGTCTAGAATGAAGAACTTGTACCGTCTATTTTGACTTGAACGAATCTTAAAGACCCCGTATTTGAAAAAACTATCGTGATTGTGTACATTGAACTCAACAAGGACCAACCCTTTATTTGATTTATTTTTATTTGATCGGTTTGTCAGATATTTTAGACCGGGACAATTAATTGCTCAGGACTCTCAGATTCGTGCGAACACATTTTAAAGCGCATCGGTGTCCATCGGACCCAAAATAAGTCCAAAGTCTATCAGACCGACGCTCATTGCTCAGAGATTACGAGGCCTTATTTTTAAACCTAGCAACACGGATATCTACACAATAAGGGACACAAAAATTAGATTCCGAAGCCAAGTCAACTCTCTCCTTACAAGGCTCATATATATTATTTCTTTTAAAGCACCAACATCTATATCTCTCTATATATATATATGAGTAAAGCTAGGGTGTGACATGCTCACCAAGAAAGTTTGGTGAGCATAACTCAAAAAGTATATCGGATCGACATCAAATGACAAATCCAAACCGTTGAAATCCATGTACTTCATGAGTGATGCATATACATACAAAATTTTAAAAGTTTCGAGTTTATTTGCTACACGGTCAAGTGGTCAAAGAAATAATAAAAATTGAATATATAAAATAACTTATAATAAAATGTTCATTTCTTTGACCACTTGACCGTGTATCAAATAAACTCGAAACTTTCAAAATTTTGCATGTATATGCATCACTCATGAAGTACATGGATTTCAACGGTTTGAATTTGACATTTGACGTTGATCCGATATACTTTTGGAGTTATGCTCACCAAATTTTATTGGTGAGCATGGCACACCCTAGCTTTACTCATATATATATATATAAAAAAAACAATGGTAATAAGATCTAATCTAATAATGCGTTGTAGCAATTTGTCACCAGTTCAGTAAACGAGTCCCTCATCCCTTCGTACAGATAATTAACCCAACAACCTCTCTTCTCATCTGCTTTTCCCTCTTTTCGTACAAGATCCAACAATGGAGTTTCTGCTATCCAAGTTGGATACACGTGTTACTAGTGCCAGGGAAGTGAAGAACGATCTCGATCGGCTTATCAATACCCTGCCTCGCGTGAACATCCTCATGGATAAAGCTGAGTGGTGCACTAGTGGAAAAACAGGAATCAGGATCGGCCTATCTGGATCGGTTATATGTGACATCCGATCCTAATAAGTATCTGGATCGGTTTATTTAAAAAAACCGATCTTAAAAACTATTCAGATCGGGTTTTATCGTCAACCAATCCTGATTTATGAACTATCAGGATCGGTTTTTTGTTAGAACTGATCCTGATACTATCAGGATCAGTTATTCTAAATAACCGATCTTAATAATTCAACTATCAGGGTCGGTTGTTTATAAAACCCGATCCTGATAGTATCAGGATCGGTTCTAACAAAAAACCGATCCTGATAATTGAAATATCTCAAATAAATCTTATTAATTGAAATATATCATAAAATAGCATCTGGATCGGGTCTATACATAATAACCGATCCAAATAACTTAAATATATCTAACAAATTAAAATATATCAGAAAATAGCATCTGGATCGGTTCTGTACATAAAAACCGATCCTGATAGTATCTGGATCGGTTTTCTTGCTTAAAACCGATCCAGATAACTTAAATACATCTAACAAATTAAAATAAATCAGAAAAAAGCATCTGGATCGGTTCTGTACATAAAAACCGATCCTGATAGTATCTGAATCGGTTTTATTGCTAAAAACCGATCCAGATAACTTAAATACATCTAACAAATTAAAATATATCAGAAAATAGCATCTGGATCGGTTCTGTACATAAAAACCGATCCAGATAACTTAAATACATCTAACAAATTAAAATATATCAGAAAATAACATCTGGATCGGTTCTGTACATAAAAACCGATCCTGATAGTATCTGGATCGGTTTTTAGCAATAAAACCGATCCAGATACTATCAGGATCAGTTTTATTGCTAAAAACCGATCTTGATAATATTTTTTTTTTTTTTTTTTTTTTTTTTTTTTTTAAGTAGCATGGTAAAACCTGGCCAGCTATCAAGTACGTTTTTTTTTTTTAAAGAGGTTTATAATTGAATTAATTTCTTTAAAGAGGTCAAATTAAAGATATTTCATTTCCTATATATGAACCGTCTGATCAAATTCGAATCAATATGGTCTTGGTCTAACCATATATATTTTGTTATCTCAGGTAATATGAATTCGTTTCCATTTGTTCATGACATCAATTAAGCAATTAATTTTATGGTATTAATTTATAAATAACAAATAAATAATTAAACAAACAATTATACAAACACAAACAAGTTGTTTATTTTTTTTAAATAAAAGACGCTCTAAACAGATCAGGCTGGAATACAATTCTATCTTGTCAATCTGTTCAATTTTTAGATAAGTTGGTACTTACCTGGTTGATATGAGAAACATAATTATTTAATCTTGTTATAAAATACAATAATTCATGTTGCAATTTTCTGTACATGAGATAAAGATTATTTTTTAAAATAATCTCTGGTTATATATATATTTCTCAGAAAACTTAAATACATCTAACAAATTAAAATATATCAGAAAATAGCATCTGGATCGGTTCTGTACATAAAAACCGATCCTGATAGTATCTGGATCGGTTTTTAGCAATAAAACCGATCCAGATACTATCAGGATCGGTTTTATTGCTAAAAAGCGATCTTGATTTTTTTTTTTTTTTTTTTTTTTTTTTTTTTTTTTTTTTTTTTTTTAGCAGCATGGTAAAACCTGGGCAGCTTTCAGAAGTGAGAGCATTGCCCATGCTGTGTTCACCAAATTGGATTTATTTCCGACTAGATTTGTATATTCATGTAAAATATATATGATTATTTTGCTTGAGATATAAAACTGTTTAAACAGAAGCAAAAGGCTTTAACCAGGATTTTTATAAAAATTTTGGGAACTAATTAAAAACCATTTCACTTATTTATGGGTTGATACTAAATTACCTAATTAACTATATAATTTTATGGACGTAAAAACAATCTCAAACAAAATAGATAATGTGTCTGTTTTGACCGGTACTGTTTTGAAATCTAGCATAGCAATATTTACTTCTAGAAATTAACTTTTCATGGTTTTTATGTTGAAATACAAAATATTTGAAATGCAAAAAATTGTACATATATATTTGAAATAATAGAAAGCACATGTAGTTGTACTAGAAAGAATGGTTTTTTTTTTTTAGATCCAACTTTGAAAAAAAAAATAGTATTAGAATCAGTTATTTCAAATAACCAATTCTAATACTATTTTTTTTTTGTTTGCAGAACCAACTTTGTGTGGTGCGCTGTATGTAGCCTAAAATGCTCTGTTCGGATTGAAAACAAATTGGCACAGTGACAGCTTCAAAATTGAGATATCAAATTTCATTTTATAATTAGTTTTTTTTTCAATATTTTAAAATATTTATGTTTGTAATTTTAATATTGAGAAGTATATGTAATTAGGCATTTGTGTTATATGTAATTAGTGTGGTGATTAATAGAATATATATATGGTTGTTGTATATGGCATATGGTTCAATTATAAATTTTTTTTGATGAAAATTAATGTAATTTATATTATTAAAATTTATGTGATAATATAATTAGTTATTTGACATTGATATTTCATTTTGAAGTCATTTTGAAAATTAAATTTTTTTTTATACAATCATGCATGATGCATCAATGACTTGTGCCATATAATAATATACATAGGACTTGAACCCTTGTTGTGTGGGGTTGTGAAGGAACGAATACGAATATTAGCATTTGGTCGATCGGAACCGTTAAAATGAAAGAATGTCATATTAATTTCACCATTATAAAATTTGATACAATTCGGGATTCATGTACTAGTTCATCAAAGCAAAACAATATAGCAACATCGCACGGCCGTAAATAATTTACGTTGGATCAAAACTTACAGTTGTCGGGCCTTCGGCACTTTTACGTTATTAATGTTCCATGTTATATCTTGATCATTTTAAAAATTATTACATGTCATTTAATTACAGACCCACCGTTGGATGATCATGCAGAAATGAACGGTCTGCATTCCATTTAACAATTTGATGCCATTAATAATAATAAAATTGTACAAAATTGATCATAGTAGAGTTGATTTGGCCATACAAACACAAATAAATAAATTTTATATTTTTCACATTTTTCTTAATATTAATCTGTGTACATGCATTACCAAACAGAAAAGAAAATAAATGGTAGCCGTTTGATGGTTGATAGACCATCAATATGAGTGAGGTTTACCTCAGTGATCTTTCTTATATATAGTATCAGGATCGGTTTTTTATAAAAAACCGATCTTGATACTATTTTTTTTTTCAAAGTGGGTTCTGCAAAAAAAAAAAAAAAATACTATTAGGGTCGGTTTTTTATAAAAAACTGATCCTAATAGTATCAGGATCGGTTTTTTATAAAAAACCGACTCTGATTTTTTTTTTTTTTTGCAGAACCCACTTTGAAAAAAAAAAGATTATCAAGATCGGTTTTTTTATAAAAACCGACCTAATAGTATCAGGATCGGTTTTTGTATAAAAAACCGATCCTGATACAATTTTTTTTTCAAAGTGGGTCCTGCAAAAAAAAAAAAATACTATTAGGATCGGTTTTTTATAAAAAACCGACCCTGATTTTTTTTTTTTTTTTTTTTTTTTTTTTTTTTTTTTTTTTTTTTGCAGAACCCACTTTGAAAAAAAAAAAGATTATCAAGATCGGTTTTTTTATAAAAACCGATCCTGATACTATTTTTTTCAAAGTTGGTCCCGCCAAAAAAAATTAGTATTAGGATCGGTTTTTTATAAAAAACCGATCCTGATACTATTAGGATCGGTTTTTTATAAACAACCGATCCTAATGATAACTCCCTATATAACCTGCTTAGGGTTCTTCTTATTTTCATTTCGCGCCTCTCATTTTCAACTTAGCGTCTCTCTCTCTGTCTCCGTCTCTCCCTCTGTACTCTTTGTGTCTCTCTCTCTCTCTCCGTCTCTCCCTCTCCTCCGTGTCTCTCTCTCTCTTTCTCTCCGTCTCTTCCTCTCAAAGCCGAGCCTCTCGCAACTCCGGCTCAATTGTGTAAGTTTTTAATTTTTTTTATTGTTTCAAAAATTAATTAATGGTGTTTGTATATTGTTTTACAGTTTTGAGGACATCTCGCTCAAGTTACTTAATCATCCGGCCGATCAACTATCATGGTATTAGCTTTATCTAATTTTCCCATTATTATACTTTTAAAACACATTTTTTTGTATTTTTTATTGGAAAATGTTTTTCCATCTAATTGTTACCTTTGTTTTTGTTTTTAGGGTCTTTTTTAATCTCAAGTGATGTGATTGCAAAAGAGGTAATTATTGATTTTTTTATTGTTGTGCTTTACATTAATTGCATAAATGTGTATATTGCATAAATGTGTGTTAATTGAAGAAATAGCCCAATTAGTCACTTGTATGTTTGTTAATTAATTTTTTTTTGGATTTAAATTTCTTGTTATAATATGTAATGCTTCACAAAACTTTGTATGAAGTACATGAATTTTTTGTAATAGTTTAAGATGTGTATGATAATTAATTTAGAATGTGTATATGATATTTAATTGATTATTGCTTCTTGCTGTGCAAAAAAAAAACAAATTTAGGATGCTGGCCAACAATATATATATGGAAACTGCTCAAATAAATAACAATATTTTTTTTAGCTTCAATAAAACATCAGGATCGGTTTTATATAAAAACCGATCTAGATATGTAATTTAAAAAAAAATAGAAAATACTATTAAGATCGGTTTTTATATAAAAACCGATCTTGATAGTACGTATCTGGATCGGTTTTTATATAAAAACCGATCTTGATATGTAATTTTTAATTAAAAAAAATTTTTGAAAAAACTATCAAGATCGGTTTTTATATAAAAACCGATCCAGATACGTACTATCAAGATCGGTTTTTATATAAAAACCGATCTTGATATGTAATTTTTAATTAAAAAAAAAATTCGAAAAAACTATCAAGATCGATTTTTATATAAAAACCGATCTTGATAGTTTTTTCGGATCGGTTGTTATGTAATTTTTGTTTAAAAAATTCGAAAATACTATCAAGATCGGTTTTTATCTAAAAACCGATCTTGATAGTACGTATCGGGATCGGTTCTTAGTCAAAAACCGATCTAGATAACAACTATTAAGATCGGTTTTGTTAAAAAACCGATCCTAATAGTTTCTATTTGGATCGGTTCTTTAAAAAATATAAAACCGATCATGATAGTATCAGTATCGCATTCAACAGGATCGGTTGGATTCCGATACTGATATGTGTATATAACCGATCCTGATTCCATATTTTCCACTAGTGGTGGCGCTTCAACGACCAACATGTGGCACACTTCTTGAAGCAACTCCGAGATGCTGCATATGATGCAGAGGATGTGATTGCTGAGTTTAAATATTATGAACTACAACAATAGATAGAGGGCAAGGCAAGTCAAATTGTTCACCACTTTATGAAAGAAAAATAAAAAGTTTAACACAATAAATTCATATGCGTAATTTTTGGTTTCTCGTATGAATTTGAGAAAGGAAATTCATAGGTTTCAAATTTTCTTTTTTTAAAAAAGAGAGGCTGAAAGTCCATTTCATTGCTAGAACAATTAATTACAGGTACTAGGTTTCAACCAAGAATCAACTCCCTGATAACAAAACAACCAAGCAAACAACAAATCATCCAAATTCTAGATATAACTAAAAAAGAAATGGTTCAAAAAATGAATTTTATTGATTCTTGTTCTCTTGGGTCTATATAGACATTACATTTTGCATTCGTAACCCTATAACTTCTATAATTCCTTTCTTACCGATATAACCCTATAACTTCTATAATGCGATAAACATACATAAATCTCAACACTCCCCCTCAAGATGGGCAAAAGATATCCATCAAGCCCATCTTGTCACATAACCTAACTAGATCTATTGAGCTAAGTCCTTTAGTGAGGCAATCAGCTACTTGGTCTCTAGTAGCTACATGACTCAGCTCCAATAGTCCAATTTCCAGCTTTTCCTTTATGAAGAACCTATCGATCTCCACATGCTTGGTTTTGTCATGCTGCATAGGATTGTTGGCAATGCTAATCGCTGACTTGCTATCGCACCACAATTTCATTTTCCCTTCGTGCTTCACCTTGAGATCTTCCAGTAACCTCTTCAACCACAGCATCTCGGCAACTCCTAATGCCATAGCCCTGTACTCGACTTCTGCCATCGATCTCGAAACAACTGGCTGCTTCTTGCTCTTCCAGGAGACCAAGTTGCCCCCTACAAACATACAGTATCCAGATGTGGATCTCCTATCATCTTGGCAACTAGCCCAGTCAGAGTCACAATAACCCTCGATGTTCATATGCCCATTTTTCCCGAAAAATAGGCATTTTCCTGGTGCACTCTTCAGGTACGTCAGGATGTGGTACACTGCGTCCATATGGTCCTTCCTAGAGTCATGCATGTAACGGCTCACCACGCTCACTGCAAATGAGATATCGGGACGAGTGTGACCCAGATAGATCAACCTGCCTACCAGTATCTGGTACCTCTCTCGATCAACCTCTTCTCCTGCCTCTGCACTCATCTTGGCCTTTACATCAATTGGAGACACCGCAGGCTTGCACCCCAACATGCCTGTCTCAGTGAGCAAGTCTAGGACATACTTTCTTTGAGATAGAACAATCCCCCCTGCTTCACGAGTCACCTCAATTCCAAGAAAGTACCTAAGCTGTCCCAGATCCTTCACCTCGAATTCCTTCCCCAATCTTGCCTTCAACTGTGCAATCTCCCTCTCATCATCCCCAGTAATGATCATATCATCGACATACACAGCCAGCATAGTAATGTGACCACCATGTTGTCGAGTAAACACCGTGTGGTCAGCATTGATTTGCTGATAGCCCATGCCTACCATAGCCTTCCTGAACCTATCAAAATAGGCCCGAGGGGACTGCTTCAACCCATAGAGTGACTTCTTTAGCCTGCACACCTTACCCACTGTCTGGTTTGTGCTAAACCCTGGTGGAACCTCCATGTACATCTCCTCCAACAAATCACCATGAAGAAAAGTATTCTTCACATCGAGTTGGTGTAGCTGCCATCCACCATTCACTGCCATGGAAATCAGTGTCCTCACTGTGCTCATCTTCGCTACTGGTGCAAAAGTCTCATCATAGTCAATGCCATAGGTCTGACTATACCCCTTCGCCACCAACCGAGCCTTGTAGCGCTCAATAAGACCCTCTGGATTCTGCTTTACTGTGAAGACTCAGTTGCATCAAACAGCCTTCTTGCCTGGTTATAGTGACACGAGTTCCCAGGTTTTGTTCTTGCAAAGGGCACTGAGTTCTTCTAGCATGGCGGCTTTCCACTTCATATCTCCTTTAGCAACCTGCCAACACTTAGGGATAGAGACAATGTCTAATGATGCAATGAATGCTCCATGTACATGTGATATGTGTGAGTAAGAGACAAATCTGGCAATGTCATGTGGAAAACCATATCGGTTAGGAGGAATGCCTGCATTCTCGCGAGGAGTCCTCCTTACTGATAGAGGAGTGGGAGGAGTAGAGAGAGGAATCATATCACCTGTGTATTCTGGGTCTGAGGTGGATGGTGAAGGTGTCTCAAGAGTCGGAGTAGGCAGGGACAAGGGACTTGGCACAGGTGGCACTGTAGGCACGGTTCCCTCATTTTGCTTCTTTCTCCTCACATACACTTCACCATATCTCAACTCCCCCTGAGCTTGAGTTCTACCACCCTCAGGCTCAATCCTCTCAACATCTGTCTCAATTCTAGCCGAATTCTTCTTTTCCGGCTCAACCACAGTCGACTTCTCCTTTTCCGGCTCAATACCACCCACACTCACCGTCCTCCTTTCACCATCACCACTACTCTCCCCCCTTGCCCCATACCTCTTGTATCGAGCGAGTCTTCAAATGGTGATGTTGCTTCTGAGGAGTAGTATGGTTCGAGCTCGTGAAAAGTAACATCCATACTCACAAACATTCACCTCTCAACTAGGCTCCAACACGCATACCCTTTTTGAGTGGCTGAGTACCCTACAAAAATACACCTCACAGCCCTTGGATCAAGTTTTCCCACATTGGGTCTATTGTCATGTACAAAGCACACACACCCAAAAATTTTGAGAGGAAGAATATCTCCATTCTTACCTGTCAGCATCTCAATTGGAGACCTCCAATCCAATACCCGTGAGGGCATCCTGTTGATCAAATAGGCTGCTGTCAGAACTGCTTGCCCCCACAAGTACTTTGGGACTTTCATCGAAATCATCATACTCCGAGTTACCTCAAGGAGATACCTGTTCTTTCATTCCACTACCCCATTCTGCTCTGGTGTGTATGGACACGTGGTCTGATGCTGTATTCCCTGAGATGACAAGTATTCCCCAAACGCCTTATTAGTATACTCTGTCCCATTGTCAGACCTCAATACCTTCACAACTACACCGTATTGAGTCTGAACCATCTTGTGAAAATTTTTAAAGCAAGCAAGCACATCACTCTTATTTTTCATCAAGTAAAGCCAAGTTAAACGAGAAAAACAATCAATAAAAGACACAAAGTATCTAAATCCATTCAAAGTAGTTGTATGACAAGGTCCCCATACATCCGAATGAATCAAATCAAAACTACAAGACCTCCTACTCCCAGAGCTAGCATAAGAGCTTCTGGTATGTTTGCCTAACTCACACGCATCATACACTAATCTTTCCTTGTTTGCCTTTTCAAATAAAGGCTGATACAACTTACTCAAAACTGGAAATGAAGAATGACTCAATCGCCTATGATGGAGCAACAGTAGGTCTTCCACACTTCTCTCAACAATGGATGAGAGGGCCGAGCCCATACCCTCTTTATCCATGTACCACAGGCCTTTATGCAGTGTGCTAGTCCCAAGTTCCTTGCCTGTCCCCTTCTCTCGGAAGATCACCTTGGGATTATCAAACAAAACAACACAATTTGGTTGTGAGATAATGACACTTATAGATAAAAGGTTCACAGGAAAGGAAGGAGCATGCAAAACATTAGACAAAGTCAAAGTGTTGGTACATTCCACTGTAGCCTTACCAATCACTGGCTGGGCCATACCATCGGCTGTCCGGATGCTCTCTGGAACCGCTAGGTGAGTATAGGAAGAGAACTTCCTAGCAGCACCAGTCACATGGCGAGATGCACCAGAATCGACTATCCAATCTGGTGATCTAGTGGTGGATATAGAGGGAAGAGCAAGAGTATCACATGTACTTGTGGCTGAGTAAGCAACAGAAGCAAAGTTACCCGTGGTGGATGCATCATCGACTGCACTCTTCTCCTCACTTGCTCCTTTCTGCCTTCTCCTGACTATCTCCATGATCAGATCCTCCTCAGATAACCCCACAATAGCTTCCTCTTCCTCTGTAACCATCATATTTGCCCGGTTGCCTCCTCTTCCACATCTTCGGCCCCCACGGCCGCGTCCACGGTTCGCAACCTGCCCTCTACCACCTGCATCTCTCTCCATTGGTGGCTTAGGACAAGCCTTGATCAGATAACCTGTTTTCCCACAATTGTAACACCTGCGAGTCTCCCCCTTGGCACCTGTCATACTTGAGCTCGAGGCAGCCAAAGCTGATCGTGCGCCTGGAGGTCCACTCGGCTCAGCATGTATCACCATGCGACTCTCCTCCTGCATCATCGCAGCAATGGCCTCATCCAATGAAGGGATTTTGTCTGGGCTAGGAGAACTGATCTCATCTGTGTTGTTCGTACAATAATCATTTTCGTCTATTTGACTAATTTGCAAAAACATATAATTATTGAATTTTACGATTTCTTCTATTTTAAGATTATGCAGATTCAAGAAGAGTTGGAATTGCGATGTAATATGTTTGGACAGAAGAAATCATGAAGATCTTTACCAAGAATATAAATTGTAAAATTAAAAGCTTGGTAAAGTAAGTTTGAGGTTATTTTTACAGAGCAAAACGTTATGTAACGTTTGTAAAACGTTATAACGTTTTACTCCTGTCAAAAACACTAAGTAAAAGCTTGAACAAACTCAGAGGAAAACATAAAACGTTACAACGTTTTATAAAAATGTTGTAACGTTTTTAGGATGTTAAAGGACTGCGAAATCCAGCTGTATAAATCCTCTAAAACGTTATAACATTTTGCACAACCGTTGTAACGTTTTAGAGATGTTAAGGAACTACGAAATCCAGTTGTACAAGAGTCCTAAAACGTTATAACGTTTGCAGAAAACGTTGTAACGTTTTAATTAAATTTGTTCTTCAAAACAATCTGTTTTTGATCAAGATTTTACAGAACAAAACGTTATGTAACGTTTTATAAACGTTGTAACGTTTGTGAACGATTAGCTGAGCTGTCAGGAAATTGAAAACCTAAAATCGCATTATAATATAAAACGTTGTAACGTTTTAGCTCAATTTGCTCTTTCTGGAGCTGTCTCTATAAATAGAGTTGTGGGGTCTCTTCCCCACTTAACCCTAGCCGTCCCTAATTGCAAAAGAGGCAATTTTCTGTGAGCTTGGTTTCACCATTGTTGATTGAGCTTAAAACTTCAATATCTCTCAATCAATCTCAAACAACCTCAAACTCACTTCACTAATCTCTAATTAGATTAGGTTAGAGTGATCTATTGAGTGTTTCTCTTGTTCTTGAGTAGTTTGTGTGACTTCCCTTGTTTGTAAGGGCTCGCCGGCTCAAACCTCGAGTTGCTCGTGTGACATCCCTTGGTTGTAAGGGCTCGCCGGCGCTCATCTCTCGTTGGTCGTGACTTCCCGTTTTGTAAGGGCTCACGGTTCACAATTGTAATCCTTTTATATTGGGTAATAGAAAGGCGCACCTAGAAAGATGTTGCGACGCCCCGGAGACGTAGGTCTTTGTTTTGCCGAACTCCGTTATCATCCTGCGTGTCAATTTCTCTAAACTCATCTATTTACTTTCAATTGCAATTTAATTTCAGTTTTTGAGCTAATTAGCGGTGCCCCTAGTTACAACACTCTGATCAAAAGCCGAGTTCAACTGGGCCAGGAATTGCATAGTCCTCATCTATTGAATGAACTCCTCCTTCTTGCAACTCGGATCACTACAGCACAACCCCTGTGAGAAGTGATCAAGCTCTGCCCACAGCTTTTCCAGATTCAAGGAGTAATCCTGAATCGATCTATCACCCTGCACCACAGCCAATACCTCTTGCTGGATCTGGAACACCCTCATGTGGTTCTCAGTCCCACCATAGGTCCTCTTCAGCTTTGCCCAGATGTCCTTCACAAGTCGAATGTCATCTACTGAAGAGGCGATCGATTGTTTCATCGAGTTGAGCAACCAGGTGTAGATCAGAGCATGTGTGGTCCTCCACTCCTTAGTCTGAGCAGTAGCACTCGCTAGCTCATCCTCTGTCAGATACCTCTTGAGCTTCCTTCCTTCCAGAACAGTCTCGATCCGACGCGACCAACTTAGATATGAGGCCGGTCCATCAAGCTTAAGCTCCACAGTTTGGAGATCAAACCTCACCTGCGATGAATCACGTGCCAAGGCATTGGTTTGGGCACTGGCTCCCTGGATGAGACCAACCAACACCTTTAAAACCTCCGAGTCAACACCCGACAGGCACTCTAAAACCCCTTTCCCTTTGTCACTCCCGCTGGACATCTTTTCTTAAAGGATCTAAGTCTTCGATCACACAGATCACCTCGACTTCCTTCCCTTTCTCGATCTGATCACTCGTAACTCTCGTAAAGACCCGATCTTGCTCCTCAAGACGGATCTAAACCATCTCCCCCTTTCTTCTTCTCTTTCTTGACCCGATCTTGATCTACCTCATCAAGATACGAGCCCAAACCCGATAAAAAAACCTGATCTCGGGTATCGTGGGGGTGTAGGCCCCCCACGCCGGCCAAATCAAGCAAAGAACTACCTTTTTAGAGGCTAGACGGGCTAGAAGGTGGCTGAAAAGAAGAAAAACAGCCTAAAAAGAAAGAAAGGAAGAGAGAGAAGGTGGCTGATCGGAGAGAGGGAGCTACAGTGCTCGGCCTGAGATAGAGAAAGGCAGGGCGAAGAGAGAGAAGGCGGACCGGAGCAGCTAGGTGGTGGAGTGGACCGGCTAGGAGGCGGACGGCCAGCTCTGGGCGGATCTAGGTTAGATCGGACCTAAGGCATGCCAGTAGCGGCTGGGCCGATCAGACCTGATCAGAAGCGGCGACCCCACTGCTTGGGCGGAAGCAACCCGATCTAGGCTGGCGGCGGCGGTCGGAGACACAGGGAGGCGGCGGAACTGGTCTCTCTACTACAGTGCGCGAGCGGCTACTGTAGCGCTACAGTAAATTCGGGAAAAAAGAAAGAAAAATAGAAAAAGAGGCTAAACCTAAGGTCTAATACCAAAAAAAATGGTTCAAAAAAATGAATTTTATTGATTCTTGTTCTCTTGGGCCTATATAGGCATTACATTTTGTATTCGTAACCCTATAACTTCTATAATTCCTTTCTTACCGATATAACCCTATAACTTCTATAATGCGATAAACATACATAAATCTCAACAACTAAGTTCCAAAAGTAATATAAAGTTGCTAGTACTAAGCCACTGGGTAAAGGACTGAGGCTAATGCGAAGTACAAAAAAGTCATATTAGTATGTTTCTTTCATGCATCATCTGTATCAACACTAGGTGGTGGCCGGTACAACACTACTTCCAAGCCAGGGGGAATACAGTCCAGTGGTATAACATCTTCAATTATTGGCATCCAACCTGCATCTGATTTCTTAGCTTTCTTCTTCACATTACCTATCCAATAATCAATAATAGTTTTAATTAGTAAAATAATAGATCTAGCAGATTTGGGATTATATATTTATAGTTATTGAAACACATATCATTCCTATGTTTTCACATAATCCAACAAATATCACTAAAGACAATTAGAAAATCAGTTCTCTCAAAAGAAAGTAAAGTAAGAAAATATTGAAGGATGTCTTCCTAATTATTCCAATGTATCATGACAAGTTGACTCTTACCTAGCCATAATCATATCTATTGAACTAGGACTAGTTAAGGAAAAAGTGATTTCTAGTTTCTAAGTCTGTACAAAATTAATATTTGTTGATTCCCTATCCAACCATTAGCACTAAGGGTATCTTTGATCAGTATTTTTTTTTATGCATTGTTAACTACATGAAAAATCTGATTTTTGGATAGGTTTCAATTGTTTGACCGAGATTGGAAGGAAAAAGAAGATACAAAGAAAATAGAGATAGCTCCCAAATTATAGTAGCTCTAATTTCCTTAGTCTTGCATAATTACAAAATATGATAAAAGTTTGTCACAGGAAGATGTCAAGCGGGTACGGAGTATATACTAAATATATATTAGAACAGCCTCAAATATTTGCCTTACTATCTAGCATATGAGGAGGGATCAAGTTACAACAATTTTTGAGTCACAACAAGTTACAATAATTATTTTCTACATTTTCAAAGTCCAAATTGTCGATCCAAACCGTTAGATGTGATCTCCACAATAAAATATGCTTCCATACTAAATTTTACATTTTTTTGAAAATTTTTTACTATTTATTAAGATGGGTACAAAATTCAATGGTCTGAATTTGACTAGTTTTTGTACCCATCTTAATAAATAGTAAAAGAATTCCAAAAAATGTAAAATTTGGTATGGAAGCACATTTTATTGTGGAGATCACATCTAACGGTTTGGATCGATGACTTGGACTTTGAAAATGTAGAAAATGATTGTTGTAACTTGTTGTAACTCAAAAATTGTTGTAACTTGATCCCTCCTCCTAGCATATATATCCCTCAATTAAATTTATATACATTTCATTGCAAATCAAAAGAATATAGATATAAGATAGTTTCAAGTTTCAACACCATGTCGGTGACCTCATCTTCTGTGCCATTCTTTCTGCAGGCAGATCGACGATTGCTATCTCTATTAACATTCATAAAAGATTTAGTTAGTAACTCAACAAGCAAGGTGAAGGATATTCAAGGGAGACTAGATTTTGTTACTGCTGAATTGGAAAGAGCAACAGATTTGTTCGGTTCATCTAACGGATCTACTCCACATGAGACGACCTCATTCGTAACTGAGTCAATGTTGGGCCGTGAGAAAGAAGTGGAAGTGGTACTCCAGCTTATGCAAGAATCAGGTGATCTGGCTGGTTCTTCTAATAGTGCAAAAAGAAGGAAAACAGCAGGTAACTTGTTAATTTTGCCAATTGTTGGTATTGGAGGGGTTGGAAAGACAACATTGGCTCAACAAATTTACAATAATGAGAGGGCAAAAAATCATTTTGATTTGAGAATTTGGGTTTGTGTATCGGACCGCTTTGATTTGAAGAAGATAACCAAGGAAATGATTGAATCAGCAAACAGAGAGTTAAGGAACAAAGAGAGCGAATTTGACATCAATGACAATCTCACTAATCTGGACTCTCTCCAACATACACTAAAAGGAAAGGTACAGTCTAGGAGGTATCTAGTTGTACTCGATGATGTTTGGCATGAAAATTCTAGAGACTTAGAAAGTTTGTGTAACCCGCTAAGGTCGGGGCTTCGAGGTAGCATGATATTAGTTACCACTCGTTTGTCAAAGGTTGCTGAGATAGTTGGTACTCATGACCCAATAGAACTTGGCGGTTTGCCTGATAACATTTATTGGGATCTTTTTAAGAAATGTGCTTTTGGATCTTTGGATCCGAGTTCATTCCCTGAATTAAAGGACATTGGTATGAAAATTGCTGTCAAGCTCGAGGGGTCTCCTTTGGCTACTACAACTCTCGGTGGAATTTTGCGTGCCAACATGACCACACGGCAATGGACGAATATCTTGAACAGCGAACTGTGGCAAATAGAACAAGATGATGGTGATATTCTACCAGCCCTACGAGTAAGCTATCGATACTTACCTCTACATCTAAAGCAATGCTTTTCCATTTTTTCGTTGTTTCCGAAAGATTATCCTTTGTACTTGAATTTTTTGAGCCCGATCTGGTTAGCAGATGGTTTATTCAGTTGAGAAGAGAGAATTTTCTTAGAAGAAGAGAAGGGTCACTGGTATTTTCAAGAATTTGAAAATAGATCCTTCATTGTGAGAGGTGAGGATAACAATACATATTTACATGACCTCATGCATGACCTTGCAAAATCTGTATCTTTGGATATATGTTATTGCCAAGAAGAAGATGAATGGAGTTTACAAAACCACGATACTGTTCGCCACCTATCAGTGTATAGAAAACAGATTGAGTTGATTGATAATGAGATAAGCAAGTGCAAAAAATTGCGGTCCCTTCTATTCATTGATGGCCTTAATTATGAGACCAAGTTGGATTCTTCATCACTCAGGTATTTGTTCAATGAACTGCCATATCTCCGAGTGTTAGACCTGTGGTGCTGTAAAATTGAGGAACTACCGGAGAATATTGGAAACTTGAAACTTCTATTCCACCTTAATCTAAAAGGCACCGAAATTACAAGCTTACCAGAGTCTATCTGTCGGCTTTATAACCTCCAGTTGCTCTATCTAGACGGATGTCCAATTGAGAGTTTTCCCAAACTTTTCACTAATCTTATCAATTTGAGAATAATCACTGAGGAGATGGAGATAAGTTCAATGATACCCAGGATTGGAAAGCTAATTTCTCTCAAAAAACTACCAGAATTCAATGTTCTTCGGGAAGATGGGCATGGGATTAACGAGTTGAAGAATATGACCCGACTTCGGGATTGCATCAAGATTAGTAAGCTAGAGAATGTAAAGGATAAAAAAGATGCTGCTCAAGCTTGCCTTAACAAAAAGAAGCATCTTACTTCCTTGACTCTAAGTTGGTCCATGGGTAGAAATACCAATCCTGGTAAAAAGGAAACTTTTATTGATGAGGATATTTTAGAAGGCCTCGAGCCACATCCAAACCTTGAACAACTAAATGTCAACAACTATGGAGGAATAATACCAGCATCTTGGTTGAAAACTGAAAACCTGCCTAGCTTACATGTTCTCGGTATTAAAGGATGCTCTAACTTAAAAAGCCTTAAAAATTGGTTAGTGCCTTGTCAGCTGTTATCACTCCGGTCGTTGGAGATAAATTGTTGTGTAAATTTAGATTTATTACCAGTGGAATGGATTGGCAGTTCTTCTATCAACTGGCTAATAATAAAAAATTGCCCGTGGCTCAAATGTCCTAACAATCTAACCTTACCTTCCTCCCTGTCTCATCTTGAGCTAGATTCATGCGGTATGCTCGACAAGTCACTTCCAGGCTGCCTTATGAAAGTGCCCTTTCTGAAAAGCTTAAAATTATATAATTGCCAACATGTAACCTCCCTTCCTAGCCAAATAATTCATCATGTAAGGTCCCTTGTGCTCTCGAACTGTGCAGAGCTTCAGTATCTTGAACTGAGTAACCCATCCATAATGGAAATGTTGAGCATTGTAAAGTGCACAAAGCTGATACGAGCTGATGATCCATCGGCAACTGACAACAAAACACCGCTGGAACGAATCAAGCAGCTTCATACATTGGTGATTGATAACACTTCTCTTTTGAAGCTACCATTTTTAAGAAACCCACCGCATTCAGTGGGTACATTGATAATTCGGGATTCTACCGAGGAAAGCATTTTCACAAGGGATGTACAAGGCTGGCTGAATGGACCTGAAAATCTAGTACAACTGATTTTGAGGGATTGTCCCAATTTTGAGTCGTCATCGGAAGAATTACATGCCGTAATTAATGTGAAATGGTTACAAATAAGTAATTGCCCGAAATTGCAGTCCATACCATACTGTCACTTATAGAGCAATTGAAACAGCCTGAAAGAGCAACATATATATATAGCTACAATAAAGGTACTTATTGTTGCTAATTCCAATTTCCATATAATTTTTAATTATACAGCTCCCTTTACATGTATATATAATCCATTATGTTTATGCATTTTGTACTGGGCAATCTGAAGCATTTGATCACTAGCATAATTCCTATTAGCATTATGAATCTTAAATTTTTCATTTTAGAACATTTTTAACAGCTTACTGCATAATTCTTGGACAAAGAGATGTATGTTAACTTCATCTAATAGATTACAACCTCTTAATACTTGTTCTCATAAGTTTCATTTATGTATTCGTCAGATAGAGCCTTGTGATTTTTGTTTCTTTCCCCCATGTGATGCATGTCTTGTCCTCGTGGAACTCAGGATTATAACGCATTTTTATCTTCTCTTTTCCTTTTCCTATTTAATTGCAAGAAATATCTTGTTTAATTTCAACCATGCATCTGTTCTTTAATTTATGTAGGTAATACTGATACATTTGAGAAGGCGGATTGAGACAAGCCAAATTGCAAGGACTGTAGGTAAGATAAAATTCAAAGTTTCACAATTTCTTTATTGTTTTTTTTTTCCAAATTAATTAGAGATGAACATTGTAAACTATTGACGGGCTTATTTTCTGTACAATATTTTAGACCAAATAATGCTGGGACAAGAGTAGCAAAATACGCAGTAAATTTTTTTATGCTAAGATCTAATTTTTATAGAGGAGGGTTCAAATGTCTCCATTTTTTTTTTTATGGTTGTCAATTGACAACAAATATATTGATAAAAGAAATTTTAATGAAACTTGCTCTTACTCCCTCTCCTATACAAAGGAGTTAGGTACCACCCTTCCAACCCCTGTTGGCCTTAGCGAAATATAGTTTTTCCTAGTTATATAATCTCCAATTGTCGATCTCCATCGCCGTATGTATGATTAGGCGAGGCACCAATTTCTGTTTCCGTAAGAATAATCTCCTATTTTGCTCTTGCCACAGTGCCCAAACTCCTCCTGCCCATATTCTGTCCCAGTTGGCTGATTTTGGTAACTGGCTTCTCCCCTTGAACCATGCATCCTCAATGTCCAATCCTCCCTGGATTGAGATATTGTATTGTGCCATCAATCCGTTAGATATTGTATTGCCTCCATTTTTAAAAACTTAAACACTCAAAGTTTAAAACTTAAACGTCAAAATAAAACCGTTAGATGTGATCTATGTTATTTTTTTTATGTGCCCATAAAAAATTATTACATTTTGATTTTGCATTTATGTGAATCAATAAGTTAAAAAATCAACATCTAGAAATCATCCACATTTATATATATTTTTACAAGCTCAAGATGACAACCAAAACAAAGTTGAAATACCATAATTTTTTACACGTGCATAGATAAAATGATGTAGTTCATATCCAACGGTTTTATTTTGAATTTTAAGATTTAAATTTTGAGTTATTAAAGTTTTTAAAAATGAAGGCATGATGGAGACAAAAAATGGAGGCATTTGAACCCTCCTTATTTTTATAATACATTCAATTTTTATGGTATTTAATTTTGAAAAATACTATTCAAATTAAAATTGTGGATTAAAAACTTTTTAATTACATAAATATAGCGTGTATCAAATTTGAGTCAATTTGAAGTCATTTATCATAAAATCATTAAAACTCCACAGTTAAAAATATTAAATTGTTTGATGAAAAGAAAAACTAAACATCTTTCAAATCAACTTAAATGTTTGGATATACACCCTATTTAAATAATTAAGAATTCATCTATAATTTTTATTTTTCAATTCAAATAATATGTTTTAAATATATGTGAATAAAAATTAAATATATATAAAAAAAAAGTTAGATATATTTTTGAGGAGGGTTCAAATGCCTCCATTTTTTGTGCCTCCACTATGCCTCCATTTCTAAAAACTTTAATAATCCAAAATTTTAAACTTAAAAGTCAAAATAAAACCGTTGGATATGATCTACATCATTTTATCTATGCACATATAAAAAATTATGACATTTCAATTTTATTTTGATTGTCATCAAGAGCTTGTAAAAAACACACTAATGTGGATAATTTCTAGACGTTGATTTTTGAACTTATTGATTCACATAAAAACAAAATTGAAATGTGATAATTTTTTATGAGCACATTGAAAAAATAACATAGATCATATCTAACGGTTTTCTTTTGACTTTTATGTTTTAAATTTTGAGTTATTAAAGTTTTAAAAAATAGAGGCATGATGGAGGCACAAAAAATGGAGGCATTTGAACCTTCCTCATGTTAGAATTCCCTTTCATAATAAATCTGCATATTATGTTGTGGTATCTCTATGTACCGGGCCTACCAGCCACATTACATATATCAGATATTCAATGCTCATAATTTTTATTTACGTTCTTGATTGCTTTGCATTCTTTTGTTACTTTGATGGCATCCTGCGTGCTCTGTTTGTTATCAGGAATGAATACTTGTAAATATTACTGCAACCGACTATTCAATTCAACTTCTCTTATCACTAGTGGAGAACGTACAATTAGTGTCGCCTTTAAAAGCCGACACTAATACTTTAGTATCAGTCGTTTACAAAAGGCCGACACTAATAATATTAGTGTCGGCTGTTTATAAATAGGCGACACTAATAACTGAGAATTAGTGTCGGCTGGTTATAAATAGGCGACACTAATGTATTAGTGTCGGCTGTTTATAAATAGCCGACACTAATTATTAAGTATTAGTGTCGGTTGTTTATAAATAGCCGACACTAATTCTCAGTTACTAGTGTCGCCTATTTATAAACAGCTGAAAAAATTTCATTTTAAGTCCCGCGCACCTCTTTCACAACGCACACCTAGGGTTTAAAACACAGCCTCCTTTCTTCCTCCGCACATCTCTTCCGCTCGGAAAAACCTAGCCGCCCCTCTCTCTTGAGCGTTCACTTCGCTTCACGCTTCTCTTCGATCTGATCTTCTCAAACCTAGCCGCTTCTTCTAGGCGAATACTAGAAGATGGCGTTGCCTCTGCGGACTCTGCAGCGAAGTAGCGAAGAGGTGAAAAGAACGCTTTGGTTCACACCAAAACCTCAAACATGGCAGTAGTAAGTTTACTTCAACAACAATGCATTTTCTTGCATAATCCATCTATAAGAGTGTTAAAGGTCACAACATCAGGTTCATACCCTTTACACATCATGTCATGTAAAAAATCCACTGTTGTCTCAATTTCACCATTCTTGTATAATCCATCTATAAGAATGTTATAGGTTACGACATCATGCTGATGCCCTTTAGAAATCATGTCATGTAGATAATCCATTGCCTTCTCAATTTCAACTTTCTTGCACAGCCCATTTATAAGAATAACGATAAATGATATATGAGCAATTTGGATGATATTTTATTTAGTGAGTTTTATTTATAAATTATGATAAATTATTTGATATTTTTGTTTTATATATAGTTCAGCAAAAATATATGAGCATTCTAGAACAAAAATTTTCATTTTTGGAATTTTCTATGATTTATTGTGAATTTTTGAAAATTTTATTTTAAAAAAAAAAGACATTAGTGTCGGCTATTTAATAAATAGTCGACACTAATGCCTTACTTTTAGTGTCGGCTATTTACAAAGTATTAGTATCAGCCTGATTAGTGTCGCCTAATGTCCGACACTAATACCCATAAACAGCCAACACTAATTCCAAGTTTTCCACTAGTGTATGATAGGAGTAGAACTCGGGTGTTCTTAAGTTCACCAAGTTCCTTGATGAACTCAAGTCTAAAACTCGTCAAATCGGCTTTAAATGGTGAATTTGAATAGTTGAAACCCTCCTACCTTATGAGTGATGTGTCTACATGTGAAAATTTTAAACATTCGAATTAATTTAGTATAAAGCCGAGCGGTCAAAATAGGTTCAAAAAAAGAATGCATAAAAATTAATTTATTAAGCTTCTAATTTTGACCGCTTGACTTTATACTAAATTAATTAAAATGTTTAAAATTTTCACATATAGACGCATCACTCGTACGATAAGCAGGTTTCAATGGTTCAAATTCGTAATTTGAAACTGATTTGATGGGTTTGAGACTTGAGTTCACCAAAGAACTTGATAAACTTAAGAGCACCCTAGTTCTACTCCTTATGATAGTATTTTTTAATGAGTAGGGTTAAAATATATTATTAGTTTTGTATCCAATTAAATTCCACATCTTTATATTAGTTTTCAAAGTTCAATCAGTCAATTCAAATAGCTCAACATGATTGGAGATTAAGTTTTATGTTCTTTGGAAAAAAAAATATTGTTATTTTTATATAGGTATAAATTACTGCAAAACATTATGGACAATTAAAAAAAAAAGTGATTTTGTGGATAAATAAATAAAAATAGTAAGAATATTCTTTTTTAGTAGAGCATTTTAATGTAAAAATTATGTTCAACATTTCAAACGAAGAATACATGACATGAATAAGACACAAAATCAATAAAGTATTTTAACCTTACTCTTTTTTAATATTGTTAAACCAGGTTACCTTATTTTGTCACAATATATTGTTTAACCGTGGCTTAGGAATTAGTTTAGTTACTTCATTTTTAATAAAATAACGCTTCCGCTGATTTTTTCTGTCATTTGAATTTTAGATACGATGGTGAAAACACTGGTTCTCTCTCAATTTATACGTTATCACGTAGAGTGTTTATTTCTGATCCGACTCAAACGGGTCGGTTTGATCCAAACTTGAATCTTATATGGATCTAGAATTTGTTTTTTTTTTTTTTTTAAAAAAGGCAGAAGCCCATTTCATTAGAATGAAATTGGTTAAATACAAAATTGTCGGTTGTTGTGAATTCCAACAAGGAAAATCACACCGACGAAGTATCTAGGATTTGGATCCACAAAAACCAACAAAAACTCAAACACCATCCACATAAGTATCATTACCAAACACAAAAAGTAAGATATAATATCTAAGCCACTCTGATTGGGGCTAAAGGGAGGGCTATAGCAAAAATTGTTAGCTTTCTTCATATTCCGATCAAGGAGTCTCGGAGGGTGCATCTACAGCGGGGTCAGCATACACCACCATTGGCAATGGCATGTACTGGTTAAGAGGTATAGCGTCTTCTATCACAGGAAGCCAGTCCATCACAGCCTCTTGAATGGATTTCTTCATTTTACCTGTCCAATACAAGCAAGTAGATTTAATCAGCATAATTATCATTCTAGCAGAATTTTGGGAAACATGATTAAAGCACAAGTCATTCCTATGTTTCCATATCGTCCATGTAACAGAACAGAGTACAATTAAAAAACCAGTTCTATCAGAAGAGTCAAGTAGGGAAGCATACTGTAGCAAGTCATGCCAAGTATGCCATTGTTGCATTACATTTTGGCTTTTTCCTAACCAGAACCATATCTGTTGAGCTAACCTACAAGTCAGGAATAAATGATCTACCGTTTCGTGGTGATGACAAAATTGACATTGTGTATTACCTAACCAGCCCTTTCTAATCAAGTTATCCTTAGTCAAGATGAAATTATGTGCAACTAACCACATAAAGATCCTTATTTTAGGGGGTACAGGTAAATGCCACCATAGCATTGCATTTTTCGGTCTTGACCCTCCAAAATTCAAAATATTGTAAATAGAATGAGTGGAAAACTCCCCTGATTGCTCCCATCTCCAGGCAAGTTTATCATGAGGCAAGGTGAATGAGATTGAGCTAATAATATCAAGCAATTCTACCCATTCTTTATGATCTATTCCTACCAGCTCTATCCTAAATTTTAGCACCTGCCCTTGAGAATGAATGACATCAGCTAAGATGACGGATTTATTAATGCATTTAGTGAACAAGGAATAATATTTGATGTCTAAAGAACAGTTTTGGTACCATTGGTCTAACCAAAATCTGACCTGTGTTTGTATGCCGGGAGAATAAAAGGTACTCATATCCCCTATGTGACTGATTTTTAGCAAAGAAGACCAAAATGGTGAGAGAGAAGTGGGATTTGATACCATATATTTATGATGTATAAGTGTTTTCCAAAGGCCCAAATAATTAGGATTTTTAAGTTTCCACCACCATTTAAGCATAAGAGAAATATTCATTTGTCTAAGATCAAGAATTCCTAACCCTCCAAAGTTTTTAGCTAACCTAGATGTATACCAATCAAGAAGGATATATTTTTTCTTTTTAGAATTACCCTGCCATAGAAATCGCCTTCTAACTTTATCTATAAATTTTATGACCGTAAGGGGAAGTTTATATACTGATAAAGCATATAGAGGTATAGCTGTAAGTACTGAATTTAGAAGTGTAAGTCTACCAGCAATAGACAACATATTACTTTTCCAGATTTGTAATCTACTATCTACTTTATCTATTAAGAAAGACCAATCAGCTATTTGTAATTTTTTATAATGTAAAGGAAGACCTAAGTATTTCATAGGAAAAGATCCCCATGAACATCTAAACAATTGATTAAGATTTAGATTTCTATCTACATGTATGTCATACATTTCAGTTTTATCATAATTAACCTTAATTCCAGAAATTGATTCAAATGCTAACATGGCCCACCAGGCAGCTTCCACATTCTCCTCTTTCGCTTCTAAAAAAAGGATTGTGTCATCTGCATAGTGGCAATTAGTAATTGCTCTATTATCTACACATGGAGGTCCTAAACCTATTACGACATTAGCTAATCTACCTTTCATGAATATTTTGCTAAGGGTATCAGCTGCCAGAATATAGAGAAAAGGAGAGAGTGGGTCCCCTTGCCTAACACCTCTCTTACAATAAAAGTATGGACTGAGCTCCCCATTAATATTAATACAAGATTGTGAGCTTTGTAACCAGTTGGTGACCCATTGAATCCATCTACTACCAAAATTTCTAGCATGCAAGATATCTAAAAGGTACTCCCAACTGATTTTATCATATGCTTTTTCAAAGTCTATTTTAATCACTACTCCTAATTGTTTAGCAGAATGACATGAATGAAGTATTTCTTGACTAAGGATGACATTATCTAATATGTATCTATGTTTAATAAATGCAGATTGGCTATGATCTATTAACTTATCCATTACTACTTCTAATCTATTTGTAAGCAGCTTAGATATTATCTTAAAACTACAATTAACTAGACTAATGGGTCTATACTTTCTAATAAGTTTTGCATCTTTTTCTTTTGGAATAAGACATATGCATGACTTATTTATTCTATGTAAGTTAAGATTATTGTTATAGAAATAATGGACAAGAAGCATAAGATCATCTTTAACTAAAGTCCAGAAAAATTGATAGAATTTAAACGTGAAACCATCCGGACCTGGTGCCCCATTTGGGTCAGATGCAAAAACAGCTTGTTTAATATCATCTACACTAAAAGGGGATTCTAATTCCCATTGCTCTAAACTATTAAGTTTATCCTCCTCAGCCCAAAAAGAATTATCTAAATGTCCGTATGTAAAACTAGGAGATCCTAATAACTCTTTATAATAGGCTATAATATGTTTTCTAATTTCTACCATGTTATTAGAGATATTATCATCTATTTCTAAAGTATGAATGTGGGTTTTCTTAGCTCTATGGGAGGCGATTGTATGGAAGTATTTAGTGTTGGCATCCCCCCCTTCTAACCACAATTGTTTTGATCTCAATTTCCAATGATCTTCCTCCTCTTGCATTATTTCTTCTAATCTGTTATTACTATTAATCCATAGGTCCTCTTCGACCTGTGTGTAGGATCTCTCTTCCTTAATTTTTTGAAGGGTATGTAAAGTGTTTTGAAGGAGGGTTTTTTCCTTTCTCCTTTGACCATAAAAATTTTTTGCCCACCCTTTCATTTTTTGTCTAAGTTTTTTTAGTTTATTAGACCAACTTTTAGCTATATCAGGTAGTTTAAGGGGTGTTTCCTGCCACCACTTAAATACCAGCTCAACAAATTCCTTCTGTTCAGTCCATACAAGATCAAATCTGAAAATGGGAGGGGGGGTGCAACTAGGGTGTTAGTTTGAACTAGTAGAGGACAATGGTCAGAACCTGTGCTACTAAGATCAGTGAGTAAGTGAGAAGGATAAAGTCTGTCCCATTCAGAAGTGACTAAGAATCTATCTAATAAAGCAAACCTAGTACCATTAGACCAAGTAAATTTTCTAGAGAGGAGTTTTAATTCTAACAATTGGTGGTCATTAATAAAATTATTGAAAGCTCTACTGAGATTCATATCAAAATTATGACCTGATTTTTCCCCTTTTTTCCTAATAGAGTTAAAATCCCCACATACCACCCATATATCTAGTGTATTATCTCTAATAGCTCTAAGTTCTTCCCAAAATGCAGTTTTATTTTGTCTTAGAACTGGACCATAAACTACTGTAAATTGCCAAGAAACATTATCTGTTTTATTTTCTACAACTACATTTACACTAAATCTATGAATAGAGTGTGAAATTTCTTTAATTTTATTGCTATCCCAACCTACTAGAATGCCTCCTGATCTTCCTAAAGAAGGAAGCCAGATCCATTGATCTAATCTATTTGAAATTTCCTTCAAACATCTAGTACTAAGTACTTCCTTCTTAGTTTCTTGGATAGCTACTAAATCAACCTTATTAGCTATAATTAAATCTCTAAGAAGATGTCTAGTCCTATTAGAATTTAGGCCCCTACAATTCCAATTAAGTATATTCATAATCAACTACTGGTACACTCTGTGGAGGAGAGAATCCAACATCTAATGTTGGTTCTGATGCAGCTACTGTAATAGATTCTAAGCTAACTGTTATTGGTTGAGCTTGGGTAGTTGAGACTAAAATTTTTTTAATTGCTATTTCGAATTGACTTCTATCCATATTTTTTATACTATCTATTATTTTGTAACTATCATCCAGAGAATTTCCTAAATTAATTTGATATACTTGGAACAATCTAATAATCCGCTCTACGGTAAGTCTAGAATATGGAAATCTAGAGATAAGTGTCATACCTGACCGACTGCTACTGGCACCTTGTTTCCTTTTCTGTGCTTTCTGTAAGACTGTCCCTTCATCCAGTTGAGCTTGCATTCTAAGGCTCCTCCTCAGCTCCTTCTGAGTAGCAGTACCACTGTCCACCACTTCAGGAGTTTGGCTGAATGGTTGAGTTTCAGTTTGTTCCGAGTCTGAGATGCAAATGGCCTTATCTGGAGAGGACCCAAGGGTTCTTCTAGCACTTCTGAGTCTAGAGCTCATACCACTGCCAGGAGAAGTCCCTGTTTTCTTCATCATCACAGGTTTGGGAGAAAACTTTCTAACAACCTTCTTTTTCTTAGAATGGGGAGAGAGGGGTGTTGTGCCATAGGAGTTGGCTCTCAGAAGAAGGTCATTAATAGTGATATCCTCATCACTATCATATTCTATGTTTGGCATGGGGGAGAAATCTTTTGCATCAGAGGGGAAAAGAATAATCAAAGGAAAAGGTACAGCTGGGAAACCTTCAATAGCAGGGAATTGCAGACCTTCCCCTACTACTTTGTCCTCAGTATCCCCTTGTTCTACTATCTCCATTGGATCCCCTAGGTTGTCCCCATTTACTGCTCCAGCTACATCAAGTGTCTCAATTTCATGAGTTCTACTATTCTTCCCAAGAACTATACCAGAACCATCAAACACAAAGCCGCCTTCTCCCTGTTCAGCTTGAGTCTGTCGGTTTTCAGAGACAACTACATCAGTTCTAGTGGTATTCGTATTCCCAAAATCTTGATTAGCACTAGTCCCACCACCAGACCTATCAGAATTATTGGATTGAGCGGTTGGCTGAGTAAAACCCTCTGGTGTTGAGGTTTGACCGAATTCAGTCCCATTTGGATAGGGTCTGCCTCCTTTCCTACCAACCCAAGCATTCACTCCTTCAGACTTTTCAGATTCAATTTCAAATTCAATCTGATGCAAGCGTCTCTGGCCCGCTGGGTTGCGGTACGGTATGAGGTGTGTAGTTGGTATGAGGTTACGGTCACAGACTTCCAGCTTAACTCGAACAAACCTAACATCATAGCCACTGTGTGTAGCTGTATCCACTTCTAAAACATAGGCCTCCCATGGATTGAACAGCTTGTCATATTCCTTTCTCTCATTCAGGAAAAGAGGGTACCCATAGATCCTCACCCAGATATGCTCTAGAGCCACCCCCTCATGAAATTCATGTTCCCAAGCAACGATAGGAAACCGTACCTTGTCTAATCGGAGAAAACCGATTGAGGCCATTGATTCCAACCAGGCAGTGTTGGGAGCGAGTATGAGGTATTTGAAATCATCAAAAACCGCTGCGATCCACTGGTGTTGAGCATGAGGGAAGGTTGCTTGGAGGAGGCGTTCAGTTTTCTGAGGGCCCCACGCAGCGATATCGTCTAAAACGAAGCTTCTAAGAAGACTAGCTTCCACCGCTAGCGATCTTGGTGTAGCCTCAAACTCGATGATCGGAGGTCTGAATGCCATCGGAGAGTTTGATTGAGCAAGGCGAGGACGGGTGGGAACAATTTTGGCTACAGATCTAGGGTTTGGGGGAAGGTTGTGTTTCGTCTCTTTAAGTCCATCGGGAGTAACTACGGTTTGTTTGCATAGAGTGGATTTGTGCCCAAATCCGTTGCACAGAAAGCATAATTGTGCGTTCCGACAGGTTTTGCTGAGATGTCCCGGACAGCCACACTTGATACACCATGGGTTCTTTATCGTTGATCTCGATCTGAGATCATCCAACTTTCTTTTAATGATTTGCGCTCGCGATTCCTTTGTCTGAGATGACGTTTGAGATACTTCGCATCTATGCGGATTGGAGGGGATCGCTGATCGATTGACACCATTAGACTCCTTCACTGGCGCACAATGCTGCGTATTAAAGAAAAACCATGGATTAGTAGAGAATCTATTAGTAACTAATTGTAATTGTCGTAATCTAGAGAAAGGAATGGTCATAGTTTTTTGTTTGTTTTTTTTTTATTGAAAATCGCCTAGAAATCACCTAGAAATCGCCTAGAAATGCTCTTGCTGTTCCTATGAGAAGAAATCGCCTAGAAATCGCCTAGAAATCGCCTAGGAATCAGAAGCGTTGTCTTTTTATGATTTGAATTGGATCTAGAATTTGTAACCCGTCAAACTACATTGCTAACAAAATGAAAATAATCCACTGTTCTATAATCGAGTCACGCCTAATGAAAGAGTTTGATCACCAACTGTCGTTTGTTCAACTAACAAGTTCTAATTGGGCTTGGGCCGCTCAATTCATATTTTTACATCTTTCAATTTTCATCTTATTACATTATATAACGGCCCATTGCATGCTACTTTTGATCTTGCGGACTGGATGATAGAAAGAATATGGGCTTGATTTCTTGATTAGGCCCATTATATGGTGTATATTGAAAATAAGAAAACCAAGCCCAATAAAATTAATTAGTAGTTGGAACAGGCCACAGTTGTTGATCCACACAATGATTCTCTCAGGCGGTGGGGAAGGGGTGATGATCAGGGATTTTTTTATTATTTCCATTTGTATGATTAGTAATATGGAATCTGTGATGCTATAATCGCCGAGAAACTTGGAGAACAAGTTAGGGTTTCTGAAACAAGAACATACATATCGAGGTCTTCTTGTAAAACAGTAAAAGGCATTAATTGGAATTGACGAAGAAAAGAAGCGGTATGTATATTCACACTCATTTTTCATCATATAATTGTTTCTTTCCAAAATTCACTACGGATCCCTGTTTGTTTATTAGGGTTTGAATTTGAAGAATATTGGAATTGATCTGAGGCCATATTCTTCTTTGTTCCAGTGTGTGTTTTTTTGTCACGGACAGAAGAGAATTTGGGCGAAATTCCATCCAATTTTGACTCAGTCAACGCGCTTCAAGGAGAGGAAAGGATGGAGGGCAGTTCGGTCAAGGCGGAAAGAGTAACGGGCAAGAGAATCAAAGGGAAATGGGTCACTGCAAGTGGGCCTTCACAAATTAAACCGTCAGTACTGGAGAACAATCAAATGGAGACTGGACAAGCATTTCCTTAAATATCTGCAGCAGCCAGCAGCTAAACGCTATTCCTCCACGTCAATGCTTAAATGGCAAGCGATGATTCAATCTAGCAATCTAATCGATGGATCTGATTGATTCTAATCCAAGAAGTTTCATCTATATATAGAGAGTAGTTCCCTGTATTAGGATTATGAAATCTGTTATTGGATCTTTACAATTTCTTAGTTTCCATTATCGTTTCTGTTGTACTCATTTTTACCAGTTCAATCAAATTATTTCGATTTACCATTTCAATTTGAGTTCTTTAATCTTGTTGAGCTTGAGGATCGTCACATTTTTTTTTGAGAAAATTTGTTCCAGTGTTTTAGGCAGCATGCAAGAAAATTGTGTCAGGATTAATTATGAAAATAGAAAATTAGTGAACATGCTTTATAAGTTGATCACATGTTGATTCAATGAATAGAGTTAAATTTTAAATTAGCAACTAATTTATTTTCTCCTGAGATGAGATGGACAATTTGTCCAATTTTCAATCAATTCTTCAGAATCTGCAATTAAATGCCAAATTCCAAGAAAAAAAAAATCAACTTTAAAAGAGCATAAGAGTAGATAAACAGAGGAGAAAGATTAGTCAAAGCTCAATTGCCTGTTACTCCTCACAATTTATGAAATATTTTACAGTGTACAGATACCAAAATTGTGTGGTATAACCGGCAATTGAGCCTTTATTAATCGAGGCACAAACTAGATAGGAGAAACAATATTGGAAATCTAATTAATATTTTGAACCTGAAATAATTCTGATTAAAGTTTGTTTGAATTTGCATTTCTCAGGTGATGAAGCCTCAACGTGGGGAAATCCCACCTTTTAAAAAATCCCCTGTTCTACCCAGTTTCAGCCAGCAGCTGTGGCTCCTCCAGTTGCATGGAACGAAAGAGCGCACAATAAGTTTCATAAATCCTTCTAATGGCAGCATCGAGGAACGTTCGGTACCAGAGATGCAAAGGAAGGTATGCCTTGGATGCTTTGGAGAGTGGATCCTATTGCTCCATAGAAAGAGTAAAGGAATGTCTCTCTTGGACCTCACCTCATTTAATGAAATCGAGCTTCCCGCAATGCCAGAGCCGTTAGAATCCCTCGGTTCTTTTGCAATTTCATCACCTCCAACATCTCCCAAGTGTCTTATCATAACTGTCCTTAAGTATCAAGATTTTATCCTTTATTCTAGACCCAACGACCAAAACTGGATCAAAATCCAACCTGTCTTAAATACACATTACAACGGAATAGTTGGTATAAGCCAGGGGAAAGTTTATGCGCTGACTCTTATGGGGCAACTTGCGGTCATTGATTTAGAGTCGTTACCTACAGGTGATATTGTATGTCGATTCATAGACGTCCCTCGTTTATTTCACAACGAAAATTGCCATTTAGTTGTTTCCAACGAGAGCGTCTTCACCGTTTTGGTTAAATTTTCGTCAGGACGGGTCAATGATGTTGAAATTTATACACTGGATACTTCTCTGCTATTTAGTAGACAAGTGTATAATTCTACAGCTAAGAGATGTTCACATTGGGTGAGAGTTGGAAGCATGATTCGTCGCAGCTTCTTGCTCAGTGGGGATTACAATATCTCATTATCTGCAAATTATCCGGGAGTACAATGCAATTGTATCTATGTTTTGCAACCAGACGAGGACGGCCTGAGGCTATATACAATTTGTTTGGACGATCAGACTACCACTTTTAAGGTGCTACTTCCTGAGGAGACTAATGCATGGAACAGATTATACTGGGTGGTACCTCGTTGGTGCGTTTCTTTTTTAGTTTTATACATAAAATTTTAATCTTATTTCTTCAGAAAATTGTTTCAAAATGATCAGTTGAATATTTTTCAAAGGTCAAGAAGCATCCAGTGCAGGCCCACAAAAACATCTACGGTTCTCTCTAGTGAGGTACGAGCATTCTTTATCTTATATTAATCTATTACCATCTGGACAATCTTTTGGTTGTGTGTAATTAATGTTGAAATCTAGGTTCTTATTTGACGTCATGTTATTTTGAATTTATTAGGGTGAAGACAGAACAAATGACATACCGATATCTTGGGCTGATCTACCCGAAGAAATGGTACAAGAACTCTTCTCACTTCTCCCTTTGCCAGATCGTATACGCCTGGCGTCTGTTTGCAAATCATTAAACTCTTTCTCCAAATACATACAAGATTCAAAGGTTTTCCCATGGCTGATGTGCTCCTTAAATTGCGGTTCTCTAAAGTTCTTTGACACTTTCTATGGAGTAGAACACAGTTTACAGATGAAGTGGCTTGGGTCTGATGGGAAGCTTACTTTGCACTTCTCAAAAGATGGTTGGATTATTGCATCTGATAGAAAGCCGTATATTGGATCGCCGTCTCTATTTATCTTAAATCCATTAACAAAACAAGGGATCAAACTTCCATCAGTGCATATTTATGAGGATGAGTACATGCCATTTTCGTTTTCCTCTGTCCCAACGAATTCAGATTGCATTGTGCTTAGAGTTTTCACAAATTCTTGGAGCTGTGAATTGTACACATGGGATCGTGGACTGACGAAATGGAAGTCAGTAAAAATAGATCTTTCTGACAATCTTTTTCGGCCTACATCTGCTAGCCCCGTATTCCTTAATGGTGAATTTTACATCCTAGGAAGAGAGGGAGATCTATTGGTCTTCAATCCAATTACAAAGAAGTACAGGTTTCTCAACATATCAGTGCCAGTTCACTCTCACTGGGACCCTATCAAACAAGAAGATTTCTATTTGCTAGAGTTAGCAGGGAAGCTAATTTGTGTGCTCAAAGAAAGCATGATGGCATCACACGCTGTGTATAAATTGGACCAAATAAAGGGAGTCTGGGTCGAACTTGATAATTTGGGGGAAATGACGGCATTTCTCAGCTGTAGGAATTCTCTGTCGAGGCCATCTACACATAGAATGTATGCCAATGGGATGTTATTCCCGAGATTTTACAGAGAAGAAAGGAAGAAGCCAATGTTCTACTCCATGCAAAACCGCGCTTTCCAACCCATGTCTGATGACACGAGGGAAATAATGAATTGTGTTTGGTTTGAGCCCAACTTGTTCATTATTAAGAAGAAAAATATTAGGAAATTTTTTACTGTTACTTTGAAGAAAGAAATATCATATCTGTAATAATACTAATGAATCCTTTTAAAATGTTAATGTTAATGAATTGTCACTGATTTTACTGATGTTCTTTGATTTTTGTTTGTTTCGTTGAGGCTATCTAGGAATAAAATGTATGCCAATGGAATATTATTCCCAAGATTTTACAGGGAAGATAGGACTAGACTATGCAAAACCATGCTTTTCAAAAACCAGTGTTCTAGACTGCAAATTGCAAAACCATGCTTTTCAACCGATGGCTTAAGAAGACATGATGGATATTATGAATTATGTTTGGTTTGAGCCCAACTTGTTCAAAATTAAGAAGAATTTTATTTGCAAAATGTTTAGTTTGGAGAAATAAATTTTGTAATTCTTTAATGACTTGTCTGCGATTTTATTGTTTGGGTTTTATGATACTTAGTCTTATCTATGATGTGCTGCAGAGAAAAGTGCACCATTTGGAAATTAATTAGAAACTCTTCATTATGCATTCCATAGATTTCAGTGAAAATAAATAAGTTTTGAGCAGCTTCTTTTTAAAAATAAAAAAATAAAAAAAAAAGAAATGTTTAATTTCAGAGAATAAAGATAGTAGCTAGTATAGTGTAGTAGAAACTTTCTCAAAGTTTTACCATGGTAGAAACAAAATTGACTCATTGATGTATTGAACAAATCCGTATCCATTACTATAACATCAAATTTATATTTAACATGTGAATTGTTCGATCAGAACTTGAATTAATTTGGCTCAATTTAATAATTT